>NC_069366.1:74185000-74810000 GCF_021730395.1 Mercenaria mercenaria | reverse complement strand
TTAACATTTATTCTAAGTCGAAAAGGGGCCATAATTCAGTCAAAATGCTTGATAGAGTTGCCTCCTCCTTTTTACAGACTGGGGTCATGATGGTAAACAAGTATGCAAAATATGAAAGCAATACCTCAATGGACTTTGAAAATATTTGGGGTGTTACGCAAACTTTAACATTTGTGTGACGCTCACGCAGACGCCAGGGCGAGTAGGATAGCTCCCCTATTCTTCGAATAGTCGAGCTAAAAACTTGTCAATATGACAGATGCCACTAGGACACAGGTGCCACTGTACATGGTTTCAATATAAAATTGACTCCAATTAAAATATTTTATGTATATGCAACGAAAACTTTTAAGCACTTTATACACGCATTTTTCACTAAGTGAAGGATCATACCTCTAGTGTAGCTGAGTGAAATCCCAAAGAGAACTTCAGGTGCAACTGTTTTATAACTCTAGGTCGAGGTACATAGGACAATTTTTTTAAATTTTTTGACTAAGTGAAGGGTCATCATGAACCCAAACAAAACATCAGGTGCACAACTTCACATGCTATATAACAATCGTTCTTTTTGACTGTAAGTCAAATACATTTTGAGATACATGCAACACAAAATTGTATGCCTTATGCATATTTTTTACTAATTAAGGCCAAACTTCTTCTGATGGACAGAAATCAAACAAACCCAGGTGCACATTTTACATGCTGACATATTCCATATTCATGACCTAGGTCAATATGTTAAAATACATACAACACAAACTTTTATGTCCTTTTATGCATATTTTTGACAAAGTCAAGTGTCATAACTCTGGTCTGGCTGAATAAAATCTCAAACAATGCCCCTGCACAACTTCACATGCTGAATAATATTTCTTTTATGTTTCATAATCCTGGGTCAAATATGTTTTGAGATGCGACATAAAGTTGAATAACACTCCCACTCTTGGTCAAGTATTTTTTAAGATAATATATGCAATACACAAATTTGGACGAGTAGACGGAAGACGGATATATAATATAGACAAACTGTGTGCTCAGGTGAGCTAAAAAAAACTATTTCATTGCTTTTGTAATTACCCCCCTTCAATATGAAAGTATTTAAAAAGATTGGTATTTCTTTTGACTTCAGTATAATCTCTAGTTTTACATTTCCATTTGGCAGACAAGGGGACATTTCAACAATCTGAACCAAAAGGCTAGTTTTGATTTAACTGTTTGTTAAAGCTTCAGAATTAATTTATTAACCAAAACAGGCTAATACTAATTTTACAAACTTGCATTTCTAATGACTTTTGGCTCAATATTTAGTTGTAAAATGCAACTCTTTGACAAATATGGTACAACTTTTCTTGTATTCATATTATTTTCTAGGCCAAGTATCTGTATACTCTTGCTAAAATAACTCTATCTTGGTTGACCAGTACAGATAATCAAATTTTAAAAATATTAACATTTTTCTCAAGCACTCAGTGAACTTTAATAAATATAAAAGATCAGATGTTAAAGTTTTGAACAACTACCTTACTTGACTAAACTCTGATAGATCACCATTAAAATGGTAAATATTAGTTGTAATTAATAAATCAACTGAGTAAAATTAACGCCTTGACATATAAGTTCAATATAGACTTGGGTGTGAGTGTATACAGAAAATAACATACCAGCATCCTTTGTGACCGCTGAGTTGATGCACTTTTTGCCATAGATTTTACCGATCTTGGTGGACCAAATGATCGCCGCTTCTGTGAGTTAGCCGTAGATATGTAGTGACGTGACGATCCTGCCGAACTCAGCCTGCGAGTTAAACGAATATACTACAGTAATGTCTCAACAATTTATTCCTAAATTCCAATACCAGGTCAATATAACACCAAAGAACCAGCTATGCATAAAATATGAGAGACAACAACAAACAGCACAAATTAATAGAATATTCTCTACAAAATCAATTCCTATCCTTTCCGCCCTGACATAATTAAGCTATATAAATTAAATATGTTTTCAATTGCCTTTTTTTGCGCAATTAACACATGATAATGATTTCCTCCAATATTGAGAGAACTATGAACAAGCAAAGATTTGTTTTCTAACAACAGCTCTCTAATCTTTTGAACAAATAGTGTAAAACATACACAAAGAAGTTTATTCAAAGTGAAAAACACTTTTAACTTTTTAAAACTGTCTGAATATAAGAAACGAAAACAACTTAAACATAAGAGCAGCAATAAATAAATGAAATTTATAAACTCTTCTAGCGAGAAGATACCATTTTTCGAGATGAATAACATCATCGAAGCTTGATAAAGTTTACAACAAGTGTTTAAATGCACTTCTGTTCAATTTTTCTTATCAAAATATGAACTGAAGTACACTCGATAATATTCCACATAGATTTTTGGAGACAATTACGCAAAAAGTTTCATATTCCTGCTGAACCATTTTTTTGTTTGTTTTCATGCTTAGACAATCCACATAACTAAATCTGTAAAAAAAATGGTACCATTTACACTTACTTTAACTACTAAAGTATAATATTTCAAAACTCATGAACATATGTCCGTACCAAAAAGCCACTTTGGTAGTAAAAGAAATTATAAGGGAACAGAATGAACAGATTTCATTTTACTCCAGAAGCTTGTTCTACATGTCCACTGCTTCAACATGCTTCACTAAAAGCAATCGTAATTGTTGTCAAGGATGCTACAATTTAATATCCCATTCAACCAAACATATAGGATCCCTTGAATAAAAATCAATGTACTAATCAGTCAGGGTAATGTGTCAATTGAGCAGGCTGATATAAACATATTTTACTATTTGATATTCTAATATGGGTGAACAGGTGGCAATTGTTCTGACAATAATCTATACATACGTAAAATAAAATTTAGATATTTTAAAATTGATAACTGAATCATTCGCTTATATCAAATTATAAGTTTTTAACATGTTTATATCAACCTGTTTTACTTACATGTTACCCTAAATTATCAGTACCCAGAGATACTTACATGGGCATGCTTGTTCATGAATATTTTAAGCCATTTTCCCTCAGATGGCATCCTCAGGGAGATTTTACAACTATCTAGCTATCCCTGAAGATGATAAACCATTGATTTCTACTTCAGATGGGTAGTTTATATATCTTTCCTGATATTAATCAACTCAATTGTTAGTTAAAACAACTGCTCTCCCACGGCTTTTTTCAACTTTTCTCCTATTAAAGCTTGGATCAAAGTCTTTTTCTGATATGGCAGGAAAGGTGATTAAGTACCTGATATAATTCCCACCAAAATCCTTCATTATTTTTTTTAAGTACATCCCCCATCAACTATGGTCCCTCCCTGGGTGTGGTATTATGTTCTGTGATGCCTGAGAAGATATCAGGTACTCACAGAGAACAAGCCAGCTAGGAACACAATGGGCCCATATTCGTCTACATTTACAGTCTGAAACTTTGACTTGGACTTCAAAATGCTAAATTTTCATTTTGCTCTTAGCACATATTATAATGAAACTTTGCTTTAATCTTCAATTTACATTCAGTAAAAGTTCATTTTGTACAAATATTTATAAACAAAGTTATGGTTAACTGAAAATCTGCTACTCTCAATGTCAAATTTTCAGACTTGAACTGTTGATGACCACGTACCCTAATTTGGCATAAATGAAATACCACTGAAAAACCACATTAAACTCATACCAACAAGTTTCTTTGTGTACAATGTTCATATCCTTGTATATACTTCTTCAGCTAAAAAAGGCAGCATAATGTTCAACTAAATGGCATATTATTAATTCAAGTGGTCATGTGACTTACTTGAGAAAATCAAAAATAAATTTTAACACAGTCCAATTTGTTTTCCTATTCAACAAAGAAAACCGAACCTACAAGCAATAAAATCACTATTTGAGCCGCACCATGAGAAAACCAACATAGTGGGTTTGCGATCCATGCTGTTCGCTGTCAAAGCCTATTGCAATTAGAGAAACCGTTAGCGAACAGCATGGATCCTGACCAGACTGCGTGGATGCCCAGGCTGGTCTGGATCCATGCTTGTCGCAAACCCACTATGTTGGTTTTCCCATGGTGCGGCTCATTTATATGTCATAATTTTTAAATCACAGCATCAAATGTCATAGATGTTTGCCGGAAAATAAAACTACACAAACAGATGTCATCGAATAAATAGATAAAAATCCTTGATATTGTGTTAGAATCAACATAATATATCTCAAACAGTGACTTTCACTTAAATAAAATCTTAGTCATAAATAACAATTACTAACAGCAACATTTTAAATTCCATCTTATTGTTCAACATCCTTTATAACGTACAATTTCTCCAAAATATATCACGGATGCAACAAAAATACAATCACAGTTAAATATATTATTATTTGATAGTCTCTGTTTACTTTGCATGTCTTTAAAGTTGTTTGCAAACAGTTTAAACCCGGAATACTGCACACTGAGAAAAATTCCTGGGAGATTAATTTTTGCTTATTTCATGTCTTTGATTATTTTATGAACATTATTCCTTGTGAAAATTAAGATTTTAACTACTTTTTAAATAAGGAAACAATTTACAACTTACAAAATCGTATCTTAAGGAGGTAGGTTACCTTGTTACCAGGGTAAATTCAAAGTACTTGAACAGCAGCAATATTTTGTATTTCGTGTAATATGATGTTTTAACTGCTATAATCTCAATTTCGATTATCTCTGTCCCTTCAAGTTCAATTTTATCAAGGTTTGAAGAACATGACCCTCCCAATGTATTTTATATTGAAAGAAGAAGGAAAATACGAATATTTAACACTTTTCAGTGTATTTTGGTTTCATTGATATCCGTAGAAGTCTGCATAATTGATAATTTTACCAGTATGCGCGTTAGCTTTCTAATATAAGCTTAAAATGTATATGTCGCGGGGCTCGTGTTTCCATGGTAACGCATTTTCTCTCATTTTTAGACAATTCTATATAAAAACGGGTTTTTCGACGGCTTCAGTGCCATTCTGTTAATGACCAATATGGAATATTTGGGTAATATTATTAGCAAAATACCAAGCCCTTTACATGGTACCCTATTTTTCTTAAATTTTTAAGTAACCATGGCAACAGAGATGTTTAAAATAGCTTATATCTTGCTTTTTTGTCGTAATTTCGTATAAAAAATATTGAATAAAATTATCTTTCTTGTTAATGTAGCTTTAAAACTTATTATTTTAACGTAAGTAATATTTTCGTGTTATTTGCATTTATTCAAACAAATTTCACAGCTTAAAATACTTACAGCAGTGCCCTTCGTCTGACATTTTTCAAGGAAGATCGGTCTGCATGCTGCTATTATTCTCATGGATATTGTTAAAATGAAAATAAAAAGCCGAAGCTGTGTTCCTTAAATAGACCAGTGTCAACGCTTTTGAGTTTTACATTTAGATATATAGGTCACGGGCTTCGTTTCCATGGTAACATCGATTAAATTCAAGAAATCACAATTTTCTACTGAAATTTGAACAATTTTTGAGCTTAGTTTTAGTATAATAGTGACAATTAATCAACGGAAACTGAAAAATAGGTATAACAAATCAAACTGTCCAATTTTTATTTGAAAATGGTCGTAATAAGTAACTTTCACCCGACTATATTCCCAAAAATATTGGTTACCATCATCCATTTTCTTACATTCCGCTAAACATTTCAATATAACTACATAAAAGAAGCAAAATATTGATTATTATTCAGAGCGAAAGACTCCTAAAAGATATTTCAGCAAATAATGTCTTTTTAAAAATAATTCAAATAAAGAAAATGCACAGAATTACGCACTTTCAAAATAAAAGCCATTAATTTTGCGCGGTAACTGACACGTAATGTCATGACGTCAATGACGTCATTTTAAGTCAACAATGTTTTGAAGCGTTTCTGCGGAAATTTATTCATTATTTCTGCATTATAACACCATGAAGCGTTAGATCGGAGGCAGGTTCATGATTATTTTTCAGAAGAATGGATATACAAACACATTTAGTTTGTCGTAAACGTCGTCGTAAATTGTCACGTTAGCTTCCGGTTGGGCATGCGCACATACAAATATCAAGGTAACCTACCTCCTTAAAAGAGTGGTTTTCAAATTTTGCGAAATTCTGATTATTTAACAATATTCGATTTTACAGTACCATCCGTTTATACCATATCAGATTCAAACATAGATGGTCAGTTTTCATCCATCGTTTTGTCTTATGCCAAATTTTTGGTAAACTAAACCAATAAACAAATATATTAATATAAACAATGCTGCATATGAAACCTGCTTTAATCAAACAAAACTAAAGATATGTGGCTTGATTTAAACAGAATGCAATATCCAGCCATGTCACAAACATTTTTATTTCTTTGGTAAATAGAAAGGGAAATGACCAAAATTGCATTATAAATTGTAGGTATAAGTACCGCACAGTATTATTGCATTTTTATTTTTAGCAATATGTAAATAAATAATCAGTACTTAGCAATCACTCTTAAAACAAAATACTAATAAACTTTGATAATGTGGCAGTTGACCTCAATACAGTCGACACTGTTTATTTTCCAGTACCAGGTAAATCCAATATTTGCTTCACAATAGATCTATGAAGGATTACCTTTGAACACCCCTGGACTTATTGGACTCACCTGCCACATTATCAAAGTTTATTAGTATATTGAAAGTAAGATCAATAGCTGGCTTGATGGCGCAGTAGGTTGAGTGGATAGACATGTAATCATTTTGTAGTGTTAGTTTTGATGGTTCGAACCTTGCACCAGTCATTTTTTTTATTTTGCATTTAACTGATATACTTTGTGTAAATTTGTTTTTCTTTGATTTCTAATTTATTTACGAAAGCCTAAAAAAACATTAGATTATATTAAAGATGAAGCTTATTTAAACATGATTACGTGTTATCAGTGACATAATTATATAAATTAGTGCACAAGTTAGGACTAGACTAACAAACTACTGATGTTTTCTTTGAATTGTATTGAAAAAAAGAGAAATAAATACACTTTTCAAAATACTTTTTACGGGTCCGGGAATCGAACTCCCGACGAAAAAGTATAAGACAGATATCATTACCGCTCGACTAACGAGGATTTACTGTTTGCAGCCTAAACATTGTGTATTGACTTAAATTTATGCTATTGTTTTGTTTGTTTACATTTCAAAGCGCCTTATTACTGTGCGATACCTATAACTATAACAAATCAACAGAAATTAGAAACAGCTGTTTATAAAACACGTATGTCTGTGTGCTTGTCTTGTGAACATTCATGTGTTGTGGGTTGTGGTTTGGAGAGGCTGCAGTAAACCTGCTGGATATTCATCCTGGTTTTTTTTTCTTTCTTTACTACACCATCCTAGGAAGATTGGTTGTTGCAATTTTCAGAATAAAAATTAAGACTTTCCAGAATGTAATGCGAAGTGCTATGTTATTTTGTTATATGCAAAATACTCTTTGGTCCCAATCAGTAGGAAAAGCATATATTTTTATGTCACTACTTGTCTCTTGGTGAAAAAGAATTCTATGAATCATTAATGACCAATTATTTTTGGGTTTTCATTCTATCCTCCAAAACATAACTTTGTAAGTAACCATATTTATTAATTGTTTTTAGACATTGTGTCTGAAATCATTTGTCCTCCACCTCTGATTCATGTGGGGAAGTTGGCAGTAACTTGCAGAGAAAAGGCTTGTACTGGTACAGAATCCAGGAACACTGGTTAAGTTAACTGCCGAAAAAACAGTGTTAACCAAAACAAAACAAAAAAAAATTACCGTAGTTGTTTTGCGTAATATAATACCAATGCCATTTTAACCAGTAAGGTGATCTAGTGCTATGTGTCACACCTGAAGGTTGCCCAATTAATTCCAAGGCTTATCAGATTATTACATTTAATAGAGGGTTGTTAACATTATCAAAACTTATTCAATGAAACATATCACTGGCATAGGTTCCAAATATTTTGATTGTTTTCAAGGTGCAATGGATGATAACATTATTGTGGGAAAAAATTTAGACAAAGCTCAATATAGTAAACAGATATATAAATAGCTTGTAATTTACTATTATGATTTTGCTATTTTTGAAATAGGATACACTGGGGAGCAGTCATTAAATGGAAAAAAAATCAAGGGGTACAACTCTGACGAACATAATGAGTTATTAGGTTTATGCCGATTTGATTTTTGTTCAACTGGGTGAAGAAAGCTTGATAAATCAGTGGTGTTATATGGGTGTGGTTCTGATCAAAAGGGGTTTCAAACATATGACTTCTAATTAACAAGCTCTGTTATAAGTCAATTATTCTTCTATAACATGCATTTTAATATTTACACTGCTTCTGCGTTCCCAATTATAAACCTATACGACACCTGTGTATGCAATTTCTAATGAACTCACATGTCTAAGATGTCATGTTAAAGGCGTACGCTAGAATTCCTGTATACATAATTATGAGATGGGTGAAATTTTTCCCAATAATAGAATTTCTTCAAACTTTGGATTTTGAAGGACAATCATCTAAGAAACAAAAATATGCAATAAAAGTCATGGGTCACCAGTATTGAAAAAGAGTTATCTGCCCTTGAAAACAGCATTTTTGAGGAAAATCTCAATGAACAAGTGTGTACAGTCTTCAAGTAGTTCCAGTATTTATAACACGGTTTTATAATAATGACATATTCTACATATTAAATGTTTTATATTAATTTTACAACATTATCAAAGGCTCAGAACTTATATAAGATCTGTAATCTTTCAATTTGAACTTCAAAGTAAAATGGTATTGTGTTCCAAGGCTACTGCAAGGGAGGTAATAAGAGCATGTAATAATGTATTTTGAACTATACCACTCATTATGTCACACTCAATTTGATTAAAATCTAATCATATTACCCATCTTTAGTATTTCATAAACACCTATGAAATTAGCGGATCAAATCAAGGCATAGGTTTTTTCAACAATATTCAAGTACCAAATCAAAATATTATTGACAAACCAAAACATTATATATCTATAAATGATGAGAACCCTTAACATGAAGTATGAAGTATTTAAAGCATTTTTTCAATACCCCCACTAAGTATTTAATATCAAATAGTTTAATGTTTTATACTTGTGTATAAATTATGAGTGTATTTCAATGTGTCTATTATATTTACCCTTAGCCTGCTGGCGGCAAGTGATTCTGCCTTTACAACCAGTGCACATCTGTGCAGTCTGATCATGGTCTGCACTGTTTGCTATTCAGTCAGTAAATTTTCAGTGAACACTCCTTCGAATAACAAATGGTATTGCCCAAATTGAATGATGGACCAGTCCATTTTAGAAATTTAGCAGGGTAAAGGTTAAAGCTACTTGCCTCCATATTTATGTCTATTTTTTCGAAATTTGGAAAAAGCTCTCTTTAGTTAGTAATTGCAACAGGAAGACAGCAGTTCAGTGCATTTTAAGACATTAAATTTTTATCTACAGAAACTTTCCATTAGTCAATAAAAAATGTAAAAAGTTCAGTGACAGACACAACAGAACTGAAGAACAGCTAAAAATGGTATTACAGCCTTTTACAAAACAAAGAAAAGCATGTTTGTTGTACTACAGAGGATAGTGCACTGAAGTAATAGCTTTGATAAGAATTTTCAGTAATGGGAAAGAAAATGTTTGTTGTTACAGAAAGATTATTACTTTTTTGGAGATGTTGTTTTGCACTAATTTTTTCAGTGGTTTACTGAAATACCTGGATTATAATGATAAAATATGATTATCCTCACTGACTCACTATTTCCATGTCAAAAACTTTGAATTACTTTTTTTTTGAAGTAGTCATACTGAAACAATATAGGTCATTTGGTTATTCTTCTGCCTTTCAATGGTGGAGGAACAGCCCAGGTGCCCCTCCAAGCATTGTCTCAGGCATGGGCACCACTTTCGTAGAACCACAGACCTTCCATAAGCCAGCTGGATGGCCCCCTAACATGAAGAATTCTACACATCCGGCATACTTTTTAACACAAGCCGGTTAGGTGCAACTGATTCAAAGTGAGCGACCTTAACCATTCAGCCACAGAGACCTCTTGCTTTATTCTTAATCAAACATAAACGATCAAACTATGAACAAAACATTTACATTTTCAGTGTTGGGTACTGCATCTTCGGTGTTCTCTTCATATCTCCCACAGAAACAATTTTTGAAACAATATTTTCCTCTATATCAAATAACCTCTATATCAAACAGCTCATTCCTTAGTTTGGTTTAAAAAGATATTTCCAATCACAGAAAATTATGTAAAAAACGCTTGTCCACTGTCACATTATATCATTGATTAAATTTAATAAGTCTGTAAGATGAGATTAAAGTATTAATCTGTTTATATGTTACACAGTTGCCGTCTGTGCACGCCATGGTCATTTGTTACTGTACAAATGACTGAGATAAGCCTCTTAAGAAGCTATCCCTAAAAGATATAAGCATTTTGGCAATCCTAAATTAGTATTAATGACTTGCGATTTGTCAACATATTAACCTAAGGATATTTTTAAATTGGCTGTAAGTATGTCTGTAATAATGATAAAGAATCAGATAGAAATATCTGTCCTGAGGGCACCTGCCTACTGGGCCGTAACGAGGCTTGCCGAGGAACCGCCTTTGCGCAGGTGGCCGAGGAACAGATTCTATCCGATTCGTAAACACATGCCTGATATTTTTTCTTGCATATCGTATACAAATAAGCTTTTTATTCTTACGGATTATTTTTATTGCATACTGTGTTTTACAGATAATAGAATAAAACAAGAGGACCATGATGGTCCTGAATCGCTCACCTCTTCCCACATGATCCAGTTTTGAGTATGACATCGTTTTTTCTATTATTTGACATAATGACCTAGTTTTTGAGCTCATGTGACCCAGTTTTGAACTTGACCTAGATATTATCAAAATAAAAATTCTGACCAATTTTCATGAAGATCCATTGAAAAATATGGTCTCTAGAGAGGTCACAAGGTTTTTCTATTATTTGACCTATTGACCTAGTTTTTGAAGGCACGTGACCCAGTTTCAAACTTGACCTAGATATCATCAAGGTAAAAAATTCTGACCAATTTTCATGAAGATCCATTCAAGGGTATGGCCTCTAGAGTGGTCACAAGGTTTTTCTATTTCAAGACCTACTGACCTAGTTTTTGATCGCAGTTGACCCAGTTTCAAACTTGACCTAGATATCATCAAGATAAACATTCAGACCAACTTTCATACAGATCCCATGAAAAATATAGCCTCTAGAGAGGTCACAACGTTTTTTCATTATTTGACCTACTGACCTATTTTTTGAAGGCACGTGACCCAGTTTCGAACTTGACCTAGATATCATCAAGATGAACATTCTGACAAATTTTTATGGAGATCCATTCACAAGTATGGCCTCTAGAGAGGTCACAAGGTTTTCTATTTTTAGACCTACTGACCTAGTTTTTGACCGCACATGAACCTGTTTCGAACTTGACCTAGATATCATCAAGATGAACATTCAGACCAACTTTCATCAAGATCCATTGAAAAATATGGCCTTTAGAGAGGTCACAAGGTTTTTCTATTATTTGACCTACTGACCTAGTTTTTGACCGCATGTGACCCACTTTCGAACCTGACCTAGATATCATCAAAATGAACATTAAGACCAACTTGCATACAGATCCAATGGAAAATATGGCCTCTAGAGAGGTCACAAGGTTTTTCTATTATTTGACCTACTGACCTAGTTTTTGAAGGCACGTGACCCAGTTTCAAACTTGACCTAGATATTATCAAGGTGAACATTCTGACCAATTTTCATGAAGATTTCATGAAATATATGGCCTCTAGAGAGGTCACAAGGTTTTTCTATTTTTAGACCTACTGACCAAGTTTTTGACAGCATGTGACCCAGTTTCGAACTTGACCTAGATATCATCAAGATAAACATTCAGACCAACTTTCATACAGATCCCATCAAAAATATGGCCTTTAAAGAGGTCACAAGGTTTTTCTATTATTTGACCTACTGACCTAGTTTTTGACGGCACGTGACCCAGTTTCAAACTTGACCCAGATATCATCAAGGTGAACATTCTGACCAATTTTCATGAAGACCTTGTGAAATATATGGCCTCTAGAAAGGTCACAAGGTTTTTCTATTTTTAGACCTACTGACCTAGTTTTTGACCGCACGTGACCCAGTTTCGAACTTGGCCTAGATATCATCAAGATGAACATTCAGACCAATTTTCATACAAATCCCATGAAAAATATGGCCTTTAGAGAGGTCACAAGGTTTTTCTATTATTTGACCTATTGACCTAGTTTTTGACGGCACGTGACCCAGTTTCAAACTTGACCTAGATATCATCAAGGTGAACGTTCTGACCAATTTTCATAAAGATCTTGTGAAATATATGGCCTCTAGAGAGGTCACAAGGTTTTTCTATTTTTAGACCTACTGACCTAGTTTTTGAAGGCACCTGACCCAGTTTCGAACTTAACCTAGATATCATCAAGGTGAACATTCTGACCAATTTTCATGAAGATCCATTGAAAATTATGGCCTCTAGAGAGGTCACAAGGTTTTTCTATTTTTAGACCTACTGACCTAGTTTTTGATGGCACATGACCCGGTTTCAATCTTGACCTAGATATCATCAAGGTGAACATTCTGACCAAATTTCATAAAGATCCCATGAAAAATGTGACCTCTAGAGTGGTCACAAGCAAAAGTTTACGGACGCACGGACGGACGACGGACGACGGACACCGCGCGATCACATAAGCTCACCATGTCATTTTGTGACAGGTGAGCTAAAAAGCATATAGAAATACTTTCTTTGTTGCACTCTTGGTAACAGCAGAGTATGTACAAAAAGCACAGGAAATTAATGTCTGTAAGCAAAAGTGACGTCATGACGTTTCAGTGACGCACAATAACAGAGTTCCACTTTTGTGTTATCGTTTGTAGCATAACGGTATGTTCTTACCATAAAATAACGTATTTTGAATCAAGAAATACACTATATAGGATCGGAGAGAAACAAGCAAATTCGATGAATTGGAATCCCCCGCCGAAAGGGTCAGAGTTGAGGAACGGCAAAAAAATATATCCAGCAAAAAGTTAAGAATGTTACCAAGAAGCAAATAATTTCATTAGTCAAAATCAAATTAAAAGAAAATGAATGGTTTGTTTGGGTGGGGCTGGGGGGGGGTGAGGACACAACAGTTTACATGTTGATTATAAATATTGATAGAAAATGAAAAATGAAAAAAAAAAAAAAAATAAAAAAAAAAAAAATGGTGGGTGGGGGGGGGGGGGGGTGGGGGGGACCAAGGTAAGGTGGTGACCAGGTGTAGGTACACAACATCACATGTTTATAATAAATGTTCATGGAAAAGAATGAAAGAAGTTTAATGAAATTCTTCCAATTGGTTGGTTTGTTATGTACAGATCTGTGGATTTTTAAACAATTAAAGGGCAATAACTATATGGAAAATTGACCAATCGAAAAAAACCTTGAAGGGCATCGTCGCAGTATCTTGGTTCATGTCTGTTTCAAGTTTGATGAAATTCTACCTGCTAGTTACTGAGAAATGGCTGCAGACGGACATTTTTCATTAAATCAAGGGCAATAACTCTGACGGAAATTGACCTATCAAAAAAAAAACTTGACGGGCATCAGCACAGTATCTTGGTTCATGTCTACTTCAAATTTGATGAAATTCTACCTGTTAGTTACTGAGAAATAGCTGCAGACGGACATTTTTTATTAAATCAAGGGCAATAACTCTGAGGGAAATTGACCAATCAAAAAAAAAACTTGACGGGCATCATCGCAGTATGTTGGTTCATGTTTATTTCAAGTTTCATGAAATTCTACCAAGTAGTTACTGAGAAATGGCTGCGGACGGACGGACGGACGGACTGACGGACGGACTGACGGACGGACAACGCCATTTCAATACCCCCCTCCCGATTTCATCGGCGGGGGATAACTATCAAGGTACCTGATTTTTTTGTATTTTACATAAACAATATATATTCAATGCATGAATCCCTAGTTGTCATTAACAGCACGAGAGTCATCTGGCATGGGAGGGATTTGACAGATGGGTTTTGCCGGCATGGATAAAATCACCTGAAACGCCAGTCTGGTGTGCAAGAAAATGTAAGTTTGAACAACAGTAAGAAAGGACACAGTGTTCAAGTGTTAAAATGCCAGAAATCACAACTCAATCCCCTTCTCATCCAACGGAAATTGTTAACATTCTTTACAGCCATCAACTTTCAATTCAAGGTATAACCCATAAATTAGCACAGACACTGGACACAAGGTGTAAAGTAAGAGTTTCTGCTGATGGACTTAAATTTTTTGCATATAAAATCTGTGCAGCTCTTCATTGCATTTCTTGGATTTTGATAGTACAAGCTTCTTCTTTATTTTATGGTCTTCTGTGAAATACTGAAATTATGACGTCATGACGCAACGCACGTGACATTGCGTGGACAAACTGGATATAATTTGGTTAAAACCATTAAAATGGCATAAAATAAATAGAAAATTTGTTTGTTTCAGTGTAAGATTGAAATAAATTTCACTCGTGAACACCATAATTTACATTTTCACTCGTGGCTCTGCCACTCATGAAAATATTGCATTATAGTGTTCATTCGGGTGAAATATATTTCGATCTTACACTGAAACAAACAAATATCCTCTATATCATATTTCACCTAAAATGAAGGTGAGATCTTTATCCTATGACTATCTTGTAGTATGAATAGTCTGGAAGTTTTCTACCACATTTCAAATATCTATTGTTATGTCTCTAAGGAAAGTAGATTATCTAGGCGGTAACATAGATTATTGCCTAATATATAATAAGTTCTTTGCAACGTGAAATTTGCGCAGGTCTAACAAAAATGAAAAATAAAATGTGAAAATATTGCATAAAAGAGTCTTACATAAGACTCTGACAGCTATAAATGACAATATAGAAAAGTGTCTGATATAATGTTTACACTGTATTATACATATGCAAATAAATAAATCCATTAACGTCAGAGCGAGAAATGCTTATTTATTGAATTTGTCTGTTTTTCCAAACCAATAATCCACTCTAACAATAAGTTCAAACATTTTCAGATCTTATGTCTGGTATGAACATTAAAATTTGAATTACTCAACTGCTGAAATTTCGATCTGAAAGGCTCACATGCAGAGAAAAAAAAATCTGTTTTAAAACGATACAAAGCAAAATTTCACAACAGCAATTATTCTTCAATGGAATGAATTGTAGCTAACAATATTTTGAAGCACTGAACATTATATGAAATCAATAAAAGTATAATAATCAAAACTGACTACCCCTATACTTGTTGACACTATGCACACCCTTATTCAATACTGTATTCATTAAACAGATATTATGAAAGGTTCATAAATTCATAAATGCTAGCAACAGTAGTTTATTTTCAATGTGAATAGCTCATTATAACCTAAAAGCTACATGTATAACAACTTTGGAAAGACTCATTTTGTCATTATTAGAAATATTTTTGCAGCAATATTTCTTTAATATTATTTATTTAAAACAGGCTGAGATTTCAAGATTAATATAATGTACTAATACAAGTCATGTAGATGATACATTATTATACATCTAAGCCATTATAAATGTTTGCTGAAAATTATCCAAAAAGTTTAAGAAAGTTGCTTGCAATGGGACAGTAAAAACCTACACCTTAAAAACTTCAAATTTACATTTTACAAGACTTTTTTTTGTATATTTTGAAAGAGAACAAGGGCTTCTAAACATTTCAATTTTTTTCCAGCTCAAGACGATTATTGAAATACATAGTTTGACATGTACGCTCTAAGCTTTAGCAGTATATTATGAAAACACAGAAATCTTTGATAACGAACAACATCTTTACCAACAATCTACCTGACCATTACATGTTCTGCCATTACTGTCCAGTGCCATAGATACTTAAAATATTCTGAAAAAGTTGTCACCCTGTCACCCTTTAAAAATGAATGCTATTTGCAAAACAAAAACAAAACAAAAAACAATTGCTGAAAGCTATGTTCCACCTAGTTATGCGAAATTTCAACACTGGGACATTACTGCAAATGCATCAAAACGAACATAATATATGTAACAGTCCTTTGAAAATGACGAGTTTTTAAAGGTGTTTACCTGTCTGAAAATATGGCCCCTTTATGCAGTCCTTTCAGGAATTCAATGTATATATCAGTAAACTGACAATTGTTTTGTAGAGTTATATATACATGTTTTATATGCATATCAGTTTTCATGTGAAACAACCCTTTCTTTCTATGATTTGGTGCTTTTTGAATTCTTTCTTTTTTTTCAGAATGTAAGGCTAAGCATTCAGGGATAGCCAGATAAAAATATATAAGAGCAGGTTGGTCTAAGGGCATGTTCATCAGGAAAATTTTGTGTCTAGTATGTATTTAGAGCATTTTCCCGGCATTATCTAAGACCTTAAAATACCTACCAGTATTGAAACAAGAGCTGTCACAGGAGACAGCGCGCTCGACTATTTCGATGCTGGATAGTGAAACTGGGCACATCTGAGGAAACTAGAGCTGTCAGTGGAGTGTTTAATGACTCCAATTGTGGATGAAGATATTGCACAATAGTCTGAGTCTATGTCAAAAATATCAACTTAAAGTAATAAGAGAGGTAAAGATAAAATGTATCAAAACACTATATCAAAGGCCTGAATGGCCTGAGTCGGCTAATGATTGATGTACTGACAGTATAGTCTACCAGTTTCAGTTTGTTTTTAGTTTTTTTCTTAAAATTTCATAACACAGCTCGATATTTACCCAAAATATTATATCCGGATACGATTACACTTTTCTCCAGTTTGAACAATATATTTTACAAATTGTGATGATACGAAGACATTTAGCAGCAATTGGCAGTATCTGACATTGAAGTTTACGGTTAAATTACCTCTTATTTAAATCTTTTCATAAAAAAGTTGTTTCGTTTCGCCAAACATAGACGATCTACTTTCGATTTCAAAAACTACAAGAAAATACAATTTAATGTTTCGCAGATTTGTTTATTTCTCGAAAAATAAGAATTAAAATCATTTTTAATATCAGTAGTAACTAAACAAACCAGTAAGAGCTTCTTCTTCCGATAATTTATCCGTTTACTGACTGCAAAATTCAACCCACGCAAAGTTTATAGAAATCATACGATGCGTGTTTACGTTCAATGTGGGAGAATTAAGGCTGATCGGCTATGTTACCTAACGCATCCAGACAATTCAGATTTTGTTTTTAAAAAAGCATTGTGTGCGTTTCTGTAATTTTATATAGGTTTTTATACGCTTAGAAATTATTAGACATGCGTATTTGCATTATTTCTATACGTAATTTACGCTAATACGCATCTTATCGGGAGCCCTGCAGTGGAACTATTTTTTGTCTTTCGCTGGATGTTACCCAAGCTTTGTAAGCCTGCGCAATTCTTAAAATGCACATTTATGCTTAATGAGTTACATTCGAGAATTGCACAATTACAAGTCATAAATATGACAGATTACATCGTATATTGGTCATAGCAAAGGGAATTGACACAACTTAACTTCATTCATGCAGTGAACTGTTTGAAATTTGAGAAATCTAATGGAACTACATCCCTTCACATGTTATTCGGTCCATTTAGAGAATCGTTGGATAGCAAGGACTCGTCAAAAGGCTTTCAGCCTTTAGCCGACTCAATAAGTATATCCTAAGCAAAAAGGGGCATAATTCATTAAATACTGGTGCCAGAGTTATGCACCTTGTGTCATATGGTGTGGGTGATGATGTTGAACAACTATTTTAAGTTTGAATCATATCCATTCAGTAATAACAGAGACAGAGTGAAAGTGCATCAAAACTTTAACCTAAAATTCTAAGTAAAAAGGGGAAATAATTCATGAAAAATTGGTCCCAGAGTTATGCACTTTGTCTCATATGATGTGGGTGATGATGTTGAACAATTATTTTAAGTTTGAATCAAATCCATTCAGTAATAACAGAGATAGAGTGAAAGTGCATAAAACTTTAACCTGAAATTCTAAGTAAAAAGGGGAATAATTCATGAAAAATTGTGCCAAAGTTATGCATCTTGTGTCATATGATGTGGGTGATGATGCTGAACAATTATTTCAAGTTTGAATCAAATCCATTCCGTAATAACAGAGACAGAGTGAAAGTGCACCAAAACTTTAACCTGAAATTCTAAGTAAAAAGGGGGAATAATTCATGAAAAAATGGTCCCAGAGTTATGCACTTTGTGTCATATGATGTGGGTGATGATGTTGAACAACTATTTTAAGTTTGAATCAAATAAATCCATTCAGTAATAACAGAGATAGAGTGAAAGTGCATCAAAACTTTAACCTGAAAATCTAAGTGAAAAGGGGGGATAATTCATGAAATATTGGGGCCAGAGTTGGCCCTTATGTCAGATGATGTGGATGATGATGAGGAATAAGTATTTCAAGTTTGAATCAAATCCATCAAGTAATTACAGAGATAAGTTGAAAAAAGAGAAAGTGCACCAAAACTTTAACCAAGGTGGGGACGCGGAAAGACGCCGAGGCCGGGGCGAGTAGGAAAGCACTCCTTATACTTTGTATAGTCGAGCTAAAAAACGTATCAGAAAATTATATGCAGGATTTGTCCTACAATGTCTATGTGGAGCTACACCATTGCCAATTCAAGTATGAAATCTTTAACTCGTATATTACAGAATAAACAAAGTTATGTTGTACAAGACGCACTTCTTCGCCAATTTAAACTGTAAAATATTCAATAAGATTCACCGTAGTGGTGGTACCATTGAAAAATCAAGATTGCTATCATACTATGTGTTGACACTTACTGAACCGATTTATTGAAGTTTCGTTATTCCCCACCGATAACTTCAAATGACTTTCTTGCTATCTATAGTAAACAGTGCGTAATCTTTAAGCTTTCTCTGACCTTAATTTACAAATGTGACATCAATTTTACATAGGTAGCATTCACAAACTAACACCGGTAGCTTTCTCAAGGCCTCTTTGTGTATTAAGAAATCTAATTCAACTTCTACAAAGTTTCCTTCTCAATGCCTCACATTTTATATTTTTGAATTGTAAAATATCCTTTCAACAAACTGTCATATTTGCATTGTAAATTTCTGACACTTTTAGCAATAATTAATTTTGACTTTATCTGTGAATGGACTGTTCTAACTTCAGGAAATCAATGCTACCAGGCAAAAATTTTGTTAATTTTAAAACACTTTTTTTTTTGAAATTGTGATTTTTGCCTGATTTTTACAACAGGAAAAATACCTTTTTGGTTATAAAATTGACATTACTAAATAATATAAAACATATTTTGACTAAAAAAATAAAACCATCCTTGGAGATCTTTAGAAAGATGTATAGTCTTCATCTGTGTCTAGCAAAATAAAGCTGCAACTCGAGAAGATTGGGTGAATCAAGCAGTTATAACTGGTAGACCGATGTGCTTGTCAGGGTTATCCACATGGGCCTTTTTGTTCTTTTTGAGGCTCAGTAAAGACGCCACTACAACCAGTTATTGTGCATTTTGACAGGAAATATTAAACCAGTTATTGTACATTTTGTCTAAAAGCTATCAGAAAGTGTTACCTACCCATTTCCGTAACTATGCATAGAAGGGTATGATGACATTTCTTGTGACGTTGTGTCCAAACTGCTTACCTGAAAATACATATATTATTTTGTTCATCAAAGGAGACCTGTCAAGATAAAAAGGTACCACCTCATGACCTGGTATATTTTGAAAATGATAACAATTTGTACTATATTACGTTTTTATTTCTGCATATACTGTCAGCTGTGCAGAAATGGTTGTACTAAGTCTAACAGGTCAATTTTTTCTAATCCTAAATATACCAATAAGCAAAACATTATCTTTAACCATTTCATTTCACTAATGGAGACTAAAACCTGTTCAGGATCAAAGCCAGTAAGAGTTTGGACACCAGTCTCAGAATGCAACCTTGCCATTGTTCAATTTCAACGGTTCAATTTCAAGAATATGGATACCAGTCTCTGAATGCAATCTTGCTATTGTTCAATTTCAAGTGTTCAATTTCAAGAGTTTGGAGACCAGCCTCAGAAATCAATCTTGCCATTGTTCAAATTCAAGAGTTTGGAGACAAGTCTCACATTTTTCAATTTCATGAGTTTGAAGACCAGTCTCAGAATGCTATCTTGCCACTGTTCAATTTCAAGAGTTTAAAGACCAGTCTCAGAATGCAATCTTGCCATTTTTCAATTTCATGAGTTTGATGACCAGTCTCAGAATGCTATCTTGCCATTTTTCAATTTCAAGAGTTTAAAGACCAGTCTCAGAACACAGGTGGCAGTAACGTACCTAGGATACAGTATGGGTCCATGAGCCATATGCCCTTAAATTTACTACAATTATAATGTTTTCTTAGGAAAAAAATGACAAAAAGCCATTTTGAAAAAAATTTTGCTCCTGTGACAATGAGTCATGAGAAAGGTGATCAAGAACAGTTTGACATGTGCATTGCTTCCAGGTCCGTATTTTTTTTCAAAACACTATTTCCTTATCAATGGTTGGCCGCCTTTTCGGCAAAAGATTAATCTTTCAGAAAAACCTTACTTCAAAACCCAGTTCCAAACCGTTTACGCATCACGAGCGAGCAACGGCATACGAAACGATAGTGATTTCTCCACCCGAATAAATCCCACACATTTTTCGCACCGAAGTCTCCCCCGTAAAACAAATCAAGTACACCATGTCAGTTAAAAATAGCACTGCAAGCAGTCGCAATAGGGCAAATGTAAACTAACAAGACTAAAAATAAGGTTCAAGTCTACTTAATTACTTACCAGTTGTTATTTATTTGAATTTGGTAAATAATCCTCGTGAGCCATCGCTGCTTGTTTATATTCGGGTACTCTTTGGATTTTATCGCTACGTTTGAAATACGTAAACTGTCTCCGCCAATGAAAACGTTCTTTACAACCACCGTCTTGTCAACAGTAATCATGGCAGGCGAAGGTAATTTCCGAAAGCGAAAATGTTAAATAGCGAATTTGTAAGTAACAAAGTAGGATTGAACCTAGTTTTCAGTCTTGTTAGTTTGTGTTTAGTCTGTTATGAAGGGTTATAACGTTATTTTAAACTCGCACTGTGAGCTTGATGTGTTTTAGGGGGGAGACTTCGATGCGAAAAATGTGTGGGATTTATTCGGGTGGAGAAATCACTATCGTTTCGTATGCCGTTGCTCGCTCGTGATGCGTAAACGGTTTGGAACTGGGTTTTGAAGTAAGGTTTTTCTGAAATATTAATCTTTTGCCGAAAAGGCGGCCAACCATTGATAAGGAAATATTGTTTTGAAAAAAAAAAAATACGGACCTGGAAGCAATACACATGTCAAACTGTTCTTGGTCACCTTTCTCATGGCTCATTGTCACAGGAGCAAAATTTTTTTCAAAATGGCTTTTTGTCATTTTTTTTCCTAAGAAAACATTATACTTGTAGTAAATTTAAGTGCATATGGCTCATGGATCCATACTGTATCCTAGGTACGTTACTGCCACCTATGTCTCAGAATGCAATCTTGCCATTTTTCAATTTCATGAGTTTGAAGACCAGTCTCAGAATGCAATCTTGCCATCTTTCAATTTCATGAGTTTGAAGACCAGTCTCAGAATGCAATCTTGCCATTGTTCAATTTCAAGAGTTTGGAATATGTAGACCAGTCTCACTGAGAACACAATCTTGCCATTGCCCATTTTAAGAGTTTGAAAAACAGTCTCGGAATGCAATGTTGCTTCTGTTTTGGAGTTTATAGACCAGCATCAGAATGCAATCTTACAATTACTCAGTTTCAAAAGTTTGGAATTTCGAGACCAGCACCAGAATGCATCTTGCCATGGCTTAGTATCAAGTTCAACCAATTAGAAGCTTGAGAATAGAGACTGGTCTCCAACCACAGCTTGATAATACATGTATCAACCAAGGTATAATTATGATAATGATGATAATAATCAGAAATTATTAATTTTATTATTTATAACATAAATAAACCCATGTTAAATGCACATGAAATATTTTTAGGAAAAATACAAACCACAGACAAACACCATTACACCATAATTATTATGTTTTGCAAAGAAATAATTCTGCTATAATACAATATCTCAATTCAATGGCTAAAATCTCCAATTTAGATTACAAGGTAAAGCTGACCATAACTGTATGATTATTGATCCCCTAAAACCTCTATACATATTGAATAAAACTTTTTATTTGGCTAGAGATTAGGTATTTCTGAACTGGATTCTAACCTCTATTAAAAACATTATTAAAATTAAGAACTAGGTGATGATGGAATGTCTTCTGAAAAGGTCATAAATGGCTAAAAACTTGAATCAGGAGCAAGTCATACATTGCAAAGTTACATCATCTACAGTACCATAGACACTCCCACAAAGTTACATCATCTACAGTACCATAGACACTCCCACAAAGTTACATCATCTACAGTACCATAGACACACCCACAAAGTTACATCATCTACAGTACCATAGACACTCCCACAAAGTTACATCATCTACAGTACCATAGACACTCCCACAAAGTTACATCATCTACAGTACCATAGACACTCCCACAAAGTTACATCATCTACAGTACCATAGACACTCCCACAAAGTTACATCATCTACAGTACCATAGACACTCCCACAAAGTTACATCATCTACAGTACCATAGACACTCCCACAAAGTTACATCATCTACAGTACCATAGACACTCCCACAAAGTTACATCATCTACAGTACCATAGACACTCCCACAAAGTTACATCATCTACAGTACCATAGACACTCCCACAAAGTTACATCATCTACAGTACCATAGACACACCCACAAAGTTACATCATCTACAGTACCATAGACACTCCCACAAAGTTACATCATCTGCAGTACCACAGACACTCCCACAAAGACTTCAAGCAAATATTGTTTTACAAATTAGCTCGCTTCTATGGTTTTAACAAGAGGGCCCTAAATCGCTCACCTGATTACCATTGCTGAACAAGTTTTGACATCTATATCACATAGGCATACACACTAAATATAATCAGGACAAAAATATTCTCTTGTAACAGTCCCTTTTGATCTATGGGTCACATACAAGTCAGGGCTAATCTCCAGAAGGAGTTTGAGGGTCCTAGGCTCAAATGCTGCATTTTGTACTAGCATGACTATTTCTTACCCTGGAAGACTTAAATAACATTTAAAACCAATCTCATTAGATGCTGCTTAAGTATATTCATTTACATAAAATAAAGGCAGGTAATTTGTCATAAATTCAGTCAAAAGTTCTCTACCCTGGTTGTCTGAGTCCATCTGATGGCATAAATGACATTTCAAATCAGTATCTTCATTGGTTACTGAGATACACTCATTTCAATTTGAAACCAAGGGAGGTAATTTGACATAAAATCAGTCTGTAGTTATCTACCCCGATTGTCTCAGTCCAACTAATGACAATAATGAAATTTCAAATGAGTCCTATAAATACTTACTGAGATAAATCCATTTTTATTAAAATCAGGGGAGGTAATCATGCATTTGTATATGCATATAGAAGATACCGAGTACAAGCCTTTACACCAATATATTATAAAAGTTTTCATATCCATAAACGTCCAATCAAGAGTTATCTAACATGACTATTTCTTACCATGGAAGACATAAATAACATTTCAAACCAATCTCATTAAAAGCTGCTAGGTATATTCATCTACATAAAAAAAAATAAAGGGAGGTATTTTTCCATAAATTCAGTAAATATGTATCTTCATTGATTGTCCAAGTCAATCTGATGGCATAAATGAAATTTCAGATCAGTATCTTCATTAGTTACAGAGATATACCCAATTTTGTTTGAAATAAAGGGAGGTAATTTGATATAAAATCAGTCCAAAGTTATCTACCCTGACTGCCTCAGTCTAACTAATGACAATAATGTAATTTCAAATGAGTCCTATAAGTACTTACCGATATAAATCCATTTTGATTAAAATAAAGGGAGGTAATCAGATATAAAATAACTCCGGAACCTATGATTAGTTCTGACACATTCATCATGGAATCCAAGATTTATTGTTGTTGAAGATATTGTGCAAGTTTGTATCAAATCAAACCATAAATGAAGACTCTATATGTCTGCAAGCCGTAATAGCAAATTTTGGACCTTTGAGGGGCCATAACTCTAGAACCCATGATGGGATCTGGCCAGTTTTCGAAAGGAACTGAGATATTATGCCAATACAAGTTGTGTGCAAGTTTGATTAAAGTTGATTGCAAAATGTTGTATCTATCATGTTCACAAGCCAATATATAACAAATTATGGCCCCTTTAAGGGGCCATAACTCTGGAACCCATGATGGGATCTGACCAGTTTTCGAAAGGAACCGAGATATGATGCCCATACAAGTTGTGTGCAAATTTAATTAAAATCAAATACAAAATGTGGTCTCTATCGTGTTCACAAGGAAATTGTGAATGGACGTACGACAGACAACGGACAAAGGGCGATCACAAAAGCTCACCCTGTCACTATGTGAAAGCTGAGCTAAATTTTTTTTTTTTTAAATAATAAAGTATTCAATTGTAATTGTCTTTGGCAGTCAGCATCTTGTAAACATGGGAAACAAGTGAGCTTTTTGCCATTATTCAATACTTGTAGTTCTGTGAGAAGACCAAAATTTAATGTAACTATATCTGTGCCAAAAGTTTTGAGAGATCTTTTCAAAAATAGAATTGCGGAAATGGTACCACTTGCTCACTGGGTATTCATGTTATGAAATGGTATCTCAGGTTTGAGAAAATAATTTTCCCTTTCACAAATATTTTCTACTAGGTGACCTAAACCAAGACATATTTTAAGGCAAAAACTCACCTTCAAACAGTCACTCAAAAACTGATATCAAAGTCAAAACACCTTAAGCATCACTCTTAATATTAAATTTTCTCATTTAAGTCAAAGTATCATCAACAATACTAAAAAGTATAAAAAATACCGTAGTTATTTAAAAATAAAAGACTGCACCTTTACATTCATATAATTATGTAGTAGGTTAAGTACTGTTATTTGAACGCAAAACAGAGTTGAATTCATAACATTTGACAGAGTAAAAAGGTAATTGTCCAAGAAACGAAGAAAGTCAAACATAATTATTCATTTTCAGGGATCAGGAAAGCCATAAACGCAGGAACTTCATTCCAAACATTACAAAAAGTGCAAAACTGAGACATTTATCAACATCAAATCAGTGCTTTACTCATCATCTATCCATTCCTCATGTTACCTTATAAATTTCTCATGGATGATCAGCATATTAAACAACCCAAATTCTAGATGAGAGATTTATATTGAAATATGACAGCCAGTTATGCAGTTGAGATACGCATGACTTAGAAGTGCATTTTTATTTCGAAGAAACAAACTTACATATTCTTCAATAGGTAGTGGATCATCTTTATGTAGCACAGATCAGTGTACATTTACACAGAATGATTAGTTATTATACTGTATACAAATGACATCAATGAAATCGATCATTAATGTTTACGAAAATGTACCTGTACATATAAAAAGATACTGAAGCCTCCGGTCTCAATGTTAGTCAAAAGAGATTGAAAATATTCCTGTTGTACACTAGAACTTACACATAGCAGATGACCTAGGTATATAGTCAGGAAATGATCTTTAAAACCAGGTGATTATTTGTGACAGGTAAAATTTATTTCAATTGAAAATGATGGCTGCTAAAGACAGGTGGCTTCTTAATAAAAAAAAAACATGTAACTATGGCTTCAAGCTTCAGTGACATGGCTTTTTATTATTACAGTGTATTTAAACTGCTCTACAGTCATCCCCTTCTGTTTTTGTGAAAACATTTTTTCAAGCTATAAACAAACTTTCTGAGCTTACCATGTTTTGCATTTTTGCCTGTGTAAGTTGACCACTGTAGGAATGATTTGATTTTCTGGTTGGCACTCCTCGCGGACTGAGGGTATATGTACTGTGTAGGCGACTAAGTGCAGCCGTGTTTGGCACACGCATTGGCACTCCATCTTTATCAACAAACCGTATTGCATTCTGCCCCGAGTGTACAACCTTTTTGAACACACGCTCTGTACCCTGGACATCTGAAAAAAATGCAACATGCAAGTAAGATAAATAAAAATCAAGTAAAACTATACCTTGATGCTTGACATGCACATATATAAATATTCAAAGCACACTGTATTGCTTAGAACGAAAACTAGTGTTCAACAGGTACTGTAAAATCTTTTAATTTTGTTGGCAATAAATTTTGTGGTTACAACTGAAACTGATTTCTGATCCTATTCAGTGTATGGAAGACACCATATTTTTTTTAAAATCCACGAAATTTTGTCCCCTGCAATACCAATATATACATTTTTCTTATATACCATATATATTAATGATTTTCCTCTGTATTTCAAATCCCATTTATCTCATATTATAACTGCAACAGCCATATGAGCCGTGCCATGAGAAAATCAACATAGTGGGTTTGCGACCAGCATGGATCCAGACCAGCCTGCGCATCCGCGCAGTCTGGTCAGGCTCCATGCTGTTCGCTTTTAAAGCCTATTGGAATTGGAGAAACTGTTAGCGAACAGCATGGAGCCTGACCAGACTGCGCGGATGCGCAGGCTGGTCTGGATCCATGCTGGTCGCATACCCACTATGTTGGTTTTCTCATGGCACGGCTCATATATGGATTTTAAACATTAATTTCAAGATAAATGGTGGGAAAGGGGTGTGGCCAGCTAACAAGTTATTTGACCATGTTTTATCTGTCTTTCCTTCCTGCACTTACCGTATCTTAAAAACTACGGAAACAAAACATAACTTAAAAAAACAAGAGGACCATGATGGTCCTGAATCGCTCACCTGTCCCCACATGAACTGAGTATGACGTCGTTTTTTCTATTATTTGACATAGTGACCTAGTTTTAGAGCTCATGTGACCTAGTTCTGAACTTGACCTAGATATCATCAAGATAAAAATTCTGACCAATTTTCATGAAGATCCATTGAAAAATATGGCCTCTAGAGAGGTCACAAGGTTTTTCTATTATTTGACATAATGAACTAGTTTTTGAAGGCATGTGACCCAGTTTTGTACTTGACCTAGATATCATCAAGGTGAACATTCTCATCAATTTTCATGAAGATCCATTGAAAAATATGGCCTCTATAGAGGTCACAAGGTTTTTCTATGTTTAGACCTAGTGACCTAGTTTTTGACCGCAGTTGACCCAGTTTCAAACTTGACCTAGATATCATCAAGATGAACATTCAGACCAACTTTCATGCAGATCCAATGAAAAATATGGCCTCTAGAGAGGTCACAAGTTTTTTCTATTATTTGACCTACTGACCTAGTTTTTGACCACATGTGACCCAGTTTCAATCTTGACCTAGATATTATCAAGATGAACATTCTGACCAATTTTCATGCAGATCCCATGAAAAATCTGGCCTCTACAGAGGTCACAAGGTTTTTCTATTATCTGACCTACTGACCTAGTTTTTGATTGCACGTAACCCAGTTTCGAACTTGACTTAGATATCATCAAGATGAACATTCTGACCAATTTTCATGCATATCCCATGAAAAATATGATCTCTAGAGAGGTCACAAGGTTTTTCTATTATTTGACCTACTGACCTAGTTTTTGACCGCACGTGACCCAGTTTCAAAACAGACCTAGATATCATCAAGGTGAACATTCTCACCAATTTTCATGAAGATCCATTGAAAAATATGGCCTCTAGGGAGGTCACAAGGATTTTCTATTTTTAGACCTACTGACCTAGTTTTGGAACGCTGTTGACCCAGTTTCGAACTTGACCTATATATCATCAAGATGAACATTCTGACCAATTTTCATGCAGATCCCATGAAAAAAGATGGCCTCTACAGAGGTCACAAGGTTTTTCTATTATTTGACCTAGTGACCTAGTTTTGGACCGGACGTGACCCAGTTTCGAACTTGACCTAGATATCATCAAGATGAACATTCTGACCAATTTTCATGCAGATCCCATGAAAAATATGACCTCTAGAGAGGTAACAAGGATATTCTATTATTTGACCTACTGACCTAGTTTTTGACCGCAGTCGACCCAGTTTCAAACTTGACCTAGATATCATAAAGATGAACATTCTGACCAATTTTCATGCAGATCCCATGAAAAATACGGCCTCTACAGAGGTCACAAGGTTTTTCTATTATTTGACCTACTGACCTAGTTTTGGACCGGACGTGACCCAGTTTCAAACTTGACCTAGATATCATCAAGGTGAACATTCTGACCAATTTTCATAAAGATCCCATGAAAAATGTGACCTCTAGAGAGGTCACAAGGATTTTCTATTATTTGACCTACTGACCTAGTTTTTGACCACAGTTGACCCAGTTTTGAACTTGACCTAGATATCATCAAGATGAACATTCTGACCAATTTTCATGAAGATCCATTGAAAAATATGGCCTCTAGAGAGGTCACAAGGTTTTTCTATTTTTAGACCTACTGACCTAGTTTTTGACCGCACATGACCCAGTTTCGAACTTGACCTAGATATCATCAAGGTGAACATTCTGACCAACTTTCATAAAGATCCCATGAAAAATGTGACCTCTAGAGTGGTCACAAGCAAAAAGTTTACGCACGCACGGACGGACGGACGACGGACGACGGACGCTGCGCGATCACAAAAGCTCACCTTGTCACTTTGTGACAGGTGAGCTAAAAATGAAATGATTTTCAATTTGTATATTTCTTTTTTTTACCAAATACTTGTGATTTTCTTTGAATTTCCAAAATAATTTGAATTCAGATCAACTGTAGGTCTCTCCAGTGCAAAAATACTATAATTTAAAAAGTTTGATAGTCCCTTTTTCTAACATACTTGATTTATGTGGTACTACCCTTACAGAAGCAAGCCTCTGTGGCGTACATGCTGTGTATTTGCTGTGTATATGCCGCGAACACAGTAGTACGCCAGAGGAGTACATTTTACATACACCGCATGCCGCGTACTATTTCGACGAGTACACAGCATGTACGTAGGAGGTCACTAGTACACTTCAAGTACGCAGCACAGACTCTGAAAATTTAAGGAATACACTGCATGTACGCAGGAGGGACTTGTACAAGAAAATAGTACACTGCATGTACACCGCAGATACTTTGAAATTTGTGCAGTACACTTCATATACGCGGGAAAGACTTGTACAATTTCTTTTGGCATTTATACTTAGTTTTTTTTTTATAAGTTAAAGTCTGAAGTAAACTTCATATACGCGGGAGGGACTTGTTCATTTTCTTTTAGTGTTTATACTTTGATTTTTTTAGGTAAAAGTCTGAAGTACACTTCATGCAGGAAGGATTTGTACAATTTTTTTTTTTTCTTTTTTGGAAGCAAGAACTTGATTTCCGAGTAACTTTTATCTTAATAGCATAAAATAGTTCAGATTACCAGTATTCTGAACAATGAAAATTTGCCAAACTATTTGCAATGTTCATTTGTGAAGCTAACATCTTAGTGATTTCTGAGCTGCACCTTGCATGCAGTGTACAAATATATTCTTTTTCATTTTGAATTAATCCTGGAGCTTTCTAACTTGGATAATTGAAAAGCCTTATATGTACTTCGTTGCATTACATTTTGTAATACATGAAATAATTACCAAGATAATGCCTCAACAGTGCCCGAATAAGAAGAATTAATAGCTCTCACTGTTATTTGAATACTCTTAAGCAAAACACCATTCTATCATGTTTTATAAGGGCTTTAATGCTCATTAAGTTAACTCATTAAGGCCTCACCAAATTAAAAAGTTGTTCATCGGATTTGCTGCTTGTATATTTTCAGAACTATTGGCTAATTGCGCTCGCCCCATTGGAAAAAATCAATCCATAAATTTTTGGTGCGCTACTTTTTACGGACGTAAAAGTGTATAAATGCTTATATAATTCCAGTCCTACATTGTTCTCAGATGGATTTTAATCAAAATAAATACATACTATGCACACATCGTCTATAATAAATCATAACACTTATATTTAGTTGCATTAAAGTTGTTTCCTCTTGATGCAGTTACGCCATTTTCTTCAAATGTTTACCAAATTACATGCTACAAAAATTGATTTATTTCATTGAAAAGTGGATGAAGAAAAGCATACTAATTTATTTGATAACATCAATCTACATTATTTTGGTAAGGGTAAATACTTATTGATGCATGTCACTTATCTTTTTTCTGTTTTTTTCTGTCCAAATGATCAGCATTTGCATACGAAAGTTGGTGGGGTAAGGAATTTACGAGTTTTAAGAGTACACAGCATGTATGCAGCAGGAGTACACAGCATGTACGCCGCAGGACTCGGGCCAGGAGTACACAGCATATACGCCGCAGGAGTACACAACATGTACGCCGCAGGGGTAGTACACCGCAGGCTCATTTGCATGTGAAAAGTGTATGTGCCGCGTACATGCTGCGTACTATTTCCCGCATACTAAACTCCTCCAGCGTACATCCTGTGTACTATGTAGTCCACAGCATGTACGCAGCAAGTAGTACGCGGCAGAGCTCATTTGCATGTCAAAAGTGTACTACAAACGTACCATCGGTGTATGTGCGGTGTATATCCTGCGTACTATTTAAAGCCCTTGATTTCAGTACACATCATGTACGCATCATATACGCTGTATGTACACAGCAAGAGTACGCAGCAGGCCTTTTTCTTCTGTAAGGGTATCACTCTCTTAATTTTTCTCAAGGTACAATGTAATACAAGAGCTGTCACAGGAGACAGCGCGCTCCACTATTTCGATGCTGGATAGTGAAACTGGGCACATCTGAGGAAACTCGAGCTGTCACTGGAGTGTTTAATGACTCCAATTGTGGATGAAGATATTGCACAATAGCCTGAGTCTATGTCAAAAATATTAACTTAATGTAATAAGAGGGGTAAAGATAAAATGTATCAAACACTATATAAGTATATCCTAAGCAAAAAGGGGCATAATTCATTAAATACTGGTGCCAGAGTTATGCACCTTGTGTACTATGGTGTGGGTGATGATGTTGAACAACTATTTAAAGTTTGAATCAAATCCATTAAGTAATAACAAAGACAGAGTAAAAGTGCATCAAAACTTTAACCTAAAATTCTAAGTAAAAAGAGGGAATAATCAATGAAAAATTGGGCCAGAGTTATGCACCTTGCACCATATGGTGTGGGTGATGATGTTGAACAACTATTTTAAGTTTGAATCAAATCCATTCAGTAATAACAGAGATAGAGTGAAAGTGCATCAAAACTTTAACCTAAAATTCTAAGAAAAAGGGGAAATAATTCATGAAAAAATGGTGCCAGAGTTATGCACCTTGTGTCATATGATGTGAGTGATGATGTTGAACAACAATTTTAAGTTTGAATCAAATCCTTTCAGTAATAACAGAGATAGAATGAAAGTGCATCAAAACTTTAACCTGAAAATCTATGTGATAAGGGGGGATAATTCATGAAATACTGGGGCCAGAGTTATGGCCCTTATGTCAGATGATGCGGATGATGATGAGGAATAAGTATTTCAAGGTTGAATCAAATCCATCAAGTAATTACAGAGATAAGTTGAAAAAAGAGAAAATGCACCAAAACTTTAACCAAGGTGGGGACGCGGAAAGACACCGACGCCAGTATAGTCGAGCTAATAACACACATTATAGTTATTTTATATCAATGAAGAAAAAAGCTTTTAACCCATTTAAGACTGCACTTTAAAATCATTCATTTGAATTATTTAAATGACAATCGTTGTGCATTGAATAAACTAGCACCATAATGACAGCACTTATCTTGACATGATATGCAATAACATAATGACTTGTATAAAAAGCTTGACTGAACATGAAAACTGTGAGAAAAGGCAGTGTCTGGCACGATCAAACCCAGTACAGTGACAACTGCATAATATGATTTAAACAATAATGTCACTGTAAAATGACAAGTGACCCCAAAGTGTCCAAAGCCCTCAAGGGGTAAAAACCTGTGAAGAGTGGTCCCATTTAAGGACTATTGATCTAAGGCACTACAGTTGTGACATATGAGTTCTAATAGATGTTACACCAAGTTTGAATCATTCCTACCCCATTAAGAATGAGATGTATTGCAGAAAAAAAAAAACATTTAAAATAACATGAAAGTTTTGTATAACACATTTTGTTTTTAACTTGAATATGATATAATTATTTCAAGTTCAAATTGACATCTAACAAATATAACCACTTAGGATAACTTAGCGCTACAAAATCTGTAAATACAAGGTTGTTTTTTTTGGGTTTTTTTTATAAAACATTGAAAGTGTCATTGTTATACTAAGGTCCGAAACTAGAATTTTTAGTGGAAAACATATGAGATTGTATAGACAAATTAAGTGTCCATTTGCTTTCATTCCACTTTAATGCCAACTTTTTGCTAAATTAAAAAAAAAATTTCAACAAAACTGGAAAACACATCTCTACTGTAGGATAGAGGGTTATGCTTGGTTAGGTACTTTTTAAAAGCATTTTTTAGGCATAACAGCCTATTAACAGGACATACGGGCCACCTTCCTGAAATGGCAGCAATAAATTTTATATCTTAATTCCAATAATGCTTGCCTATATTAAGTGATGACTTCCAAGTCCTTTTTTTGCATATTTCTTAACCTACTATCTGACATGTTTCAGGACATTTAACAATTATCTCTCATAAAGGTTTAGGTTTTGTTAAAACTGAATGAGTACGTCGTTCCCTCGAGTAACAAGTTTCTGTGATGGTAAGGAAACAGCACGCAATTTCGTAATTAATAATTTACTATTTTACAAAGAAATAAAGTGAAAAATGTACCTCGTTTTATCCCAACAGTGTCAAAAAGTATTTTAGGTTGCTAACAGAAGAGCGCTGATATTTTTAAACATCAACTGGAACTGACTTCCATTTACACTGGTAGAACAGTTTTTGTTACCTCTGCGTAATGGTTGAAATAAACGGAAAGAAAAGTACTGCAATAATGGAGGCACTATAACATTCAAAATTTACTCGTTTTCTATCACTGTTGACACAAATGTACTGTTATGATTTTATTAGCATACACAAATTAACACTCTAGTACGCATTGCCAAGTACAGTTGGCGAATACTGCCTGAATTATAGTTTTGATGGGGATGGGCACTGGCACCAGATCAGAAAGAAAATGCCTCTGTACATGTTATACCTTACCCCTAAGTATTCTATAAGAACCTTGGTCATGAACGGGAAAATTTACTAACCTGTTTCAATCGCGCATTTCTTACTTAAAACACGCAGTTCGGTAAATGTGTACTAGTCTATGGATATCAAATGTGTGGTGATTTATCTTCCATTGTGTCCCGGTCACATTTCTTCAATACATCTTATCTTAGAAAAACAACTTTATTGTTTTAAAACGAGTGTCATTGCAACTTTTTCAGTATACTTTATATAACTTGCATAAGAAAACATTGTCACTATTTTACGAACCATCTTGCCGATACCGGTAACGGGTGGATACGGCGTCCGATATTTATACAAGACAAACATGGCGCTTGGTTGGGAAAGGACAAAAACATTATTTTCATTTGATATTGCAGCCATAAGTCTGATCCTTGAAAACTCGACTTATGGCCGCGAATATATGGTAGTTTATAGTTATTTCAACGTTACACAAAAAACTTGCTTGACCTTCCCTGGTGAAGTTCTGTTCTAGATTACAGAACTGGCTGTTGTGAAAATGTATGTCAATTGTCATTTTACTACACGGGTTCGCTAAAATGTGAAAATGCAGCATAAATGTGCAAAATGAATAAAATAAACTGAACAGATGTACGATTTCAAATTAAAGATCATATACAGGATGAATTTTATTCATCATTTCCAGTTTTAGTGTAAAATTGTTTTTGTTTGTTTACATTTCGCCAAACATGTGCACACTGCCGTGACTTCTGGACCGGATGATCATTAGGGAAGGTCAAGCAAGTTTTTTCTGTAACGCTGACGAAAGCATAAAATATGTTGATAATCTCAGCAATATGGAATATTGAGAATAGGTGACTGGTGCACGATGGAAGATAAATTAAGATGAGAAATTTACAATTGAAACGGGTTAGTATATTTTTCGTTCATGACCATGGTTCTTATAGAATACCTAGGGGTAAGGTATAACATGTACAGAAGCATTTTCTTTCTGATCTGGCACCATTGGGGATGGGCTTCTATAAACCTACAGAAAATTTGCAAAGATGTTTACAATAAACAATTGCAATCAAAATATCCGTTGTCTTGATCATATACTTTAACTGAAACAAATGGCAATGACCTTCTAATCAACCAACAACAATACTTCAGGAATTTTTACACTGTACAAAAGTCTTTTTGAGTCTCTAGCCATGTAAGGATGTGCCTTTTCTCTCCATTTCATTAAATTAACTAAAGCTTTTGAACCATTCTCCCAAAACAATTGGCTGCAATATGTCATTTTAAGGAAACTGTGATGTATTGTATTAGAGAAAATTGAATGGAAGAAGTAATGTGCATTATTGCATTAACATGTTTATACTACTTCACGTTAGTATGGGAAGTAAATCTGTTTTCTTCCATTTTCAAGTACTGCACGCATTTTTTGGGTGCAGAAGATGACTTGACATTTCTAAAGTTGGCTTCCAGGTTATGACATCAGTAAACAAAACAGCATGCAAGATACATGAAAAATTTTCGGTATCACGAAATGAAAGGTATCACAATTTGAGGTTCAAAGTAACTTGTGGGTACTGTCATGGACTCCGCTGTAAAATCATGTATGAATCTATTACTCTGCAGTATCACGTATATATCAGGTCCAAGACTTCACCTGGATTGAGAGACATTCTCTTGATCTAAACATTGTCTCTCATTCAAAAGACAAAATGTATTTCAATTGAAATACTCAAATTAGCTCAAACAATGAATATCAATGAAAGAATAATTAAAACATTCATTTAGATTGTGCAAATTTATGTCAAAAATAGAAGTTTATCTTTCGTTTATCAAATTTTCAAAATCCAAATTGTGAATTTTATTTAATACTTTTTACACTTAACATTTAATTCCACGAGTACATACACATATACATACATATATATTTACCTTTACCTTTTATACACTAGGAATATGTTTGTGTTACAGGTAAGATCAAATCAGTAACCCCTCGTGAAAATATAATGCACGTGGCGTTCATGGTTGATATATATTTGTAATATTATATTTTGACATTACACTGAAACAAACAAATACATTTGTACCCTTTTTGCATATTCATTTATATAACAAGAGCTGTCCGTAAGACAGCCAAGCTCGACTATTCGAAATATTGTCACAGAAGCAGGAAATTATTACCCAAAATGTTAAATATCAAAAGAGTTTTAAGTTCGAAAGGGGACATAATTTGACCAAAATACATATCAGAGTTATGGGACTTGGTGCTATCAACTAGTTTTATAACTCCGAAGAAACGTTAAGTTTCAATTCAATATCTGCATTAGTTTTGGGGATAGTAACTTGCATGTAAAACTTTAACCAGAATTTTCTAAGTCCAAAAAGGGGGCATAATTTGCTCAAAATACATGTTAAGAGTTATGGAACTTGACCCAGTGAGGTTGGTAATTGACCTAGAAAAAGAATAAGTAAGTTTCAAAGCGATATGCCTTTTGGTAATAGCTGTAGGTACTTGCACGCAAAACTTTAACCAGGATTTTCTAAGTCCAAAAGGGGGCATAATTTGCCCAAAATACATGTCAGAGTTATAGGACTTGGTGCTATCAACTAGTTTTATAACCCCGAAGACACACGTGAAGTTTCAATTTAATATCTGTAGTAGTTTTGGAGATAGTTACTTGCATGTAAAACTTTAACCAGGAATTTCTAAGTCCAAAAGGGGGCATAATTTGGCCAAAATACATGTCAGAGTTATGGGACTTGACCCAGTGAGATAGGTAATTGATCTAGAAAAAGAAAAAATAGTTTCAAATCTATATGCCTTTTAGTAATAGCTGTATGTACTTGCACGCAAAACTTTAACCAGAATTTTCTAAGTCAAAAAGGGGGCATAATTTGGCCAAAATAAAGGTCAGAGTTATGGGACTTGGTGCTATCAACTAGTTTTATAACCCCGAAGACCCATGTGAAGTTTCAATTCAATATCTGCATTAGTTTTGGAGATAGTAACTTGCATGTAAAACTTTAACCAGAATTTTCTAAGTCCAAAAGGGGACATAATTTGGCCAAAATACATGTCAGAGTTATGGGACTTGACCCAGTGAGGTAGGTAATTGATCTAGAAAAAGAATAAATAAGTTTTAAATCTATATGTCTTTTAGTAATAGCTGTATGTACTTGCACGCAAAACTTTAACCAGAATTTTCTAAGTCCAAAAGGGGGCATAATTTGGCCAAAATGAAGGTCAGAGTTATGGGACTTGGTGCTATCAACTAGTTTTATAACCCCAAAGACACATGTGAAGTTTCAATTCAATATCTGCATTAGTTTTGGAGATAGTAACTTGCATGTAAAACTTTAACCAGAATTTTCTAAGTCCAAAAGGGGGCATAATTTGCTCAAAATACATGTTAGAGTTATGGAACTTGACCCAGTGAGGTTGGTAATTGACCTAGAAAAAGAATAAATAAGTTTCAAAGCTATATGCCTTTAAATGATAGCTGTATGTACTTGCATGCAAAAACTTAACCAAGGTGTGACGCCGACGCCGACGCCGACGCCGACGCCAGGGTGAGTAGAATAGCTAGACTATTCTTCGAATAGTCGAGCTAAAAATATAAACAAACAAAAACGGGAACAGTGTTTATTTGTTTGATTGAGAGTAACACCGAAAGGACACAATGAACTTTTCCCAGGTTTTGTTGGTGGGGGAAAGACTCCAGCTGCCCCTAGACATTTTTGGGGGCTCAGACTAGTAACTAGATCGAGACACTAACCTAAGCTAGATGACTTCCTTACGTGTAAAGTTTTACACCTCAAGTGAGGTTTCGATCCCACGTTGGTGATGAATGAGGAATTCGAAGCCAGCGACCATGACCATCAAGTTTTTCTTTTGCAAGTATAAAACTTAAATATTCAATTAAATACCGTGAACATAAATGACACTCTCAATGATATTTACCATGTCGGAAATTACAAATGGTTCGCCGAATACACCATACTTTTAATTTCAAAAGTTTACACACCATGTGGGTCTGAAAGCACGAAATTTACATTCTTGAATGTATATGTGAATCTTCATGTTTGAAATGTAAACAAAGGAATAAAAGTAACTGTTTTCATGTTCGCAGTAAAGATCGATTTGTGATTGTCAATGTTCCCGATACTGAATATATATGAATGTATAAACATGAGCCGTTTCATCTTACAGGACTTACAAGAACTTAATAAGCGATTGTTTATTTATTGTATTTATGTTTTAGTGACCTTTGACACTGATTTCGAGGACAAGCCGGGTTTGTGGCGTATACATGTCTGTTGTTGGGCTGGAAAAAGATAGGTCCAAAATTTAAACTAAAAGCTATATTGCATAAATTCTTCATTATTTTGGCATACAATTAGGTTGTTTAAAGGTAAGAATATCAGAGAATTACAGGAAATAAAACATATCTTTGAAAAAGTCCCGATCTTTCATCATTTTTTTTGGTTGGCGCATGATTACAAATTTAATGTTTGAGGGCGGTGATGTCCATGAAGCTGTGTTAAGTTATAATTTTGATGACACAATGGTTTTATTTTGTAATTGTTAGTGATCGTTAAGTGATCAGAAAGATCGGACAGTGGGATGTTTTAAAAAAGTGATTCTTTATTTAGATAAGAAAGTGAATCATACTCTACAATAAGGAAATCTAAGGTAAAACACTCCTTTTATTTCGTTCACTGAAGAAAACATGGCGGACATATTTTTTGTAAAAAAGCGGTGCACGTGTGATTTGTTTAACACAGTTTAACGACAATTTCTGAGAAAAATAACACTCAGCTCATTTACACTGACATACACTTGACTGATGAATATATATATTGTATAGATATGAGAGACTTATGGTACCAAATACTGTCACCAAAAATTTCTATGCATTTTTTTCTGGTGCACTGTTTGGACATGCTTTTGAGTGCATTGATACTTTATGATTTACTCGGTGATACATTTTTTTATTATTATTAGTTTCTCTCGGATCCCCGTGCATTTCTCGCGTTGTTACGACAATCTCAGTTTTACACTGGATTTTTGCATTGTCAAAATAGCATAGTCCTTTAAAAGCATTAAAATGTTTCTTGTATAAAGTTATTTGAAATAACAAGTTATTTAAATCAATAAATTTTAGATTGAGAGAAAGTCTCTCTATCCAGGTGAAATGTCTGACCTGTATCTGTATTTATATAGGTAGATCTAAATAGATATTTAGATTAACAAGAATTACAGTGGTTTCGTCATATCACCGGTTCGTCATACTTAATTTATATAGTAAGTGAGAAGTGGTTTCGTCATAAAGACTTTATATAGTTAATAGCATAATAGGTCAATACAATGGAAGATGATCGCACCTATTTAATGGCAGTTAATCTCGATGATTGCGTTAAAGTAATTCGCACATACTTAATCGATAATGTTACTCAAATTGCAAATGAGTTATTAAAAATTATTGTGTATTAAAAACGAGTTCTTGATAAATATTACGTTTCTGAAATAGACGGCTCGATCTATACTTCATTTCATGAAAAAAAAATGAATGATTAGCGAACAATATAAAGCTGATCTTGATCTGCACTGGTCGCGAATGCAGGTACATACTTGCGATTAAGATGTTGATAATTAAAGGATGCTGTAAGAAAAATGTACAACTTTGGTAATATGAATTATCGGACTTGTATTAAATTACATTAAAAATTTGGCAAACAGATATATTTACATATCTAAAATATAAATGTTATAAATGTACCAATGGAAATAAATTGTGTCTATCTTCACATTTCCTCTTATAATTTTGTATTTGTAGAGTAAGTATTTGTTTGCCATAATACTTATTTTACACAACTTCAATTACGGCCTTTAATTAACGCAAACTATACGTTGTTTTTAGCTTATGAACATCGTTAGCTTGTATGTTTAATTATCCCCGCGTAAGTTTGTGAACAATTCGTTAGCTTGTATGTGTAATTATCCCCGCTTATTAGCTTGTATTTGGTTATGGTTAAATTATTTATTACGAATTTTAACTAAGTTTAAAGAAACCGGTATGAATTAAAATACGAAGGATGTTACCTAACAATATTATACAATTTCCGGAATGTGCATATTTTTTTTGTTGGACTAAACGTCGCACCAACACATAGAAGGTCATATGGCGATTTTTCAGCGTTAATTTGCATAATAATAACAACAACAACAACAACAATAAATTTATTGCATTAAACATTTTACAATGTCTATAGCAAACTGACAACTCCAACACGAACATAGCTTTTCTGAAGATCTTACATGTACTTAGTTTCTGATTTTACTTGCATGGTATAAAAATTTGGACAAATTTATTAACACATTTCTAGATTTTATTGACAAAAGGTTAGATAGTTTTTGAAGCGTAGGCCATGTATAATAATATTTTTTTAGGTATTTTTGTCTGAGATCTTTGTATTTAGTACATATTAAAAGATGATGAAATTCATTTTCAACCATATTTGATCTACATTGAACACATATTCTATTATTTCTTGGAACATTAACATGTCTACCTGTTTCTATAAAAAGATTATGGGAAGAAGTTCGAAATTTAGTTAAGGCTATTCTGTATTTTTTCTCTTGTATTTTGTCTAAGTATGACTCAAAAGCAAAGGAATGTTTGAATAAACAATATGTTTCTAAACGAGGTGAATCATTAATTGCCGCATACCAGGTTTGATGATATATGTCTATAATTCTTTGTCTAATGATATTATAATTTAACAATATAGTAAATTGATTTTGCCACAAATACGCTAACCCTGCTTGATCTAATATACATTTTACTTGATACGCCCAATTGGTTTGGTTATACGTAACGCCATTATCAACATCAGTCCTTAACATACAATACGTTTTAAACAATAAAGAAGTATCTTTCTGTTGTAAAACTTTAAGCCAGTATTTTATAATTATTAGTTTCCTATAAATATACATCGGGATTCTTCCTAATTCTCCGTACACAGCATCCAGATTGGTGGAATTTCTCACACACAGTAGTTTTCGACAGAATTTAGAGTGCACAGATTCGACATCCGGGCTCTTATGATAGCCCCAAATTTCTGCGGCATAATTTAATATAGGAGCTACAAGTGTGTCAAATAAACCTAATTTCTGTGACACTGGCAGTTCTAACTGATTATTCACAATAAACAAGTTATGCATGGAAAACGAAGCATGTTGCGCAACTAATTTTTGCGTGCGATTCCAATTTCCGTTTTTAAATAGATGAACGCCTAGATATTTAAACGTTGTAACAACTTCTATACGTGAATCATAAAGATAAAAATCATGGGAGGTATGACGCCCGTTTTCGAAAATCATAACTTTTGTTTTGTTTACATTTAAACGTAATCCCCATGCATTACTGTAATTTTCAATGTCATTTAACATTGACTGAAGAGAAAATGGATCATACGCAAATATAATCGCGTCATCGGCAAATAATAGAAGAAAGATTTTAAGATCATCCATTTGCAACAAACCATCTATATTGCTATTTATGTTATTTATGATATCATTTAAGAAAAATAAACATAACAAGCTACTTGACGAATCACCCTGTTTTACGCCAATATTAGAGTGTATATATGAAGATTTATCTGCCTTGTATCGCACATACGATTTTACAACATTATACATAGATTTTATAGCCTTGATAAATTTTGAACTAATATTTTCCTGCATTAATTTATGCCAAAGATACAGCCTATTTATTTTGTCGAACATTTTTTCCCAATCTAAAAATGCAGTATACAGTTTTCTTTTAGACGCTAATGTTTGAGAAATTAAAGCATGTAAAATAAAGATACAGTCTACTGTAGACTTGCCTCGCTGGAAACCAAATTGATTATCTATCAGTTTCTCATGTTTTTCGGCCCATTTTGTGAGACGTGCAACCAGAAGTCTAGAGTATATTTTAGACAGGATATTATTCAAAGTGATACCTCTGTAGTTTTTAGCTTCGTCGACGTTCCCTCCTTTAAAAATAGGTATTATAATTCCTTCTCCCCAAGCTGTTGGGAAAATACCATCATCTAATATTTTATTATAAAGTTTATGCAGAAAAGGAGATATAATGTCAAACGAGTTCTTAAAAACTTCAGAGATCAACTGATCTGTCCCTGGACTTTTGGAATTACTTTGCGCTGAAACAGCTGCTTTAATTTCTGTAATGGAAAACTCTGTGTCCAAGTCATAGTCTAAAACATTATACTCACTCGGTATTATGTAGTCTGCATTATTATTTTCAGTTTCATAAAGCTGATTAAAGTGCGTGTATAAATCATTAATATTTAAACTATTTGATTCATTATTATTTTGTTTATACTGCCGCTTAACATTTTTCCAAAAAGATTTTGGATTAGTTTTAGCTAAATTAGATATACGTGTACCTTCTTTCTTGTAAAAAAGCCTTTTATACTTTCGTTTTGTTTTAATGTACGTTTGTTTTTTATTCAAAAAATTATTCTTATTAATTAGACTTTTATCTCGAATAAATGCATTTCTTGCTTTATTGTATTCTTTGCGTGTTTCATAACATTCTTTATTAAACCATTTTGTTCCCTCGCTATTGCTATTTATACATGTACTATTATTTATAATTCGCGTTTTTCCGAAGATCTGAAAAGTTTGATCTTGCATAAAGTTAGTGAATGATTCAACAGAATGATTCACATTACTACTCTCTACGCTTTCAGTCATGCGTTGTAAAGTTGTAAAATTAGCCAATAGATTGCTTCGGAATGTATCAACAAGTGTGACGTCCCACACAATGAAGCGCTCCTGTACGATAACATTATCACGTGACTGTATTTGTGGGGATTTGCATTCAATGCTAAAATTTAATGCGCAATGGTCAGAAAATTCATTCGGTTGCATAATTTGGAAGTTCTTAAAGTATTTAAAATCTTCGTATTTTAGCAAGAAATAGTCAACCACTGACGCACCATTCCTATTATAAAATGTCATGTTTCCTATTCCTTTATCCAAGCCTAGCCTAGAATTTGCTATTAATAAATTTGTAGATTTACATAACTGAATAATACGTTTACCTTGAGTATCTAATATCTGATCTTTACTACATCTCGGAAAAACAACATCATTATACAATAATTCTGCATTATCTAAATATGCATCACGTACAAGATATTCAATTTCATTCGAGGTTCTACCGTTTAAGTCTCCAATTATGCATGTCTTTCCTAAGGCATTATACTTTTCAATTCCAATTTCTATTAAATCGAAAATATCATCATTGTTAAAACGTGTTACAATTTTAGAATCATTAGATTTAATATATGTACTACACAAATATATATCCTGATCAAACTGAAAAAGACTCTTACAAAGTTTAATCCATACTATTCCACACTGGTGTTTTTCTACGACTTTAATTTTGCTTCTAAATTTTGATTTAAAGTAAATGGATAATCCTCCACTATATCTACCTTTTCTGGTATTCACAGATTTATTTCCAAATAAATGGTCAACATCATATCCTTTTATATTTAAATTGTAATGCGTTTTGGGTGATACCCAGGTCTCAGATAGAATAATCACATCGTGAGATTTAACTATTTCTAAGAAATCAGTATCGGTTAATTTTCTCGTTAATCCATTTATGTTCCAGGAAAGAATGTCCAAACTTTCTTCATGACTCTCCTAAGCTGTTGTGGGTGGGGGTGTGTATACAGCACCGTCGATGTACAATTTATCGGCGACAAGTTTCACTGTCTTGCCTTTCTTCTTTTCGTTTCTCATAACGGAATAAAGCGGTTTACGAGCTCCCGCCATTTTTGAGGTATTTGGGCACCTACGCCAAGTTGCTTTGCCTTAAGATCGTCCTTTAGGTTAAATGCCGTGGCGCGAATTTCTTCTCTATCAGAGAACGAATGAAATTTGACGATTATCGGTCGTGGCTTCTTGGAAGTATTGGGATTTCCCATTCTATGAGATCTGTCAAACTTCATGCGTGAACTGTCAATACTAAGATGATCTTTGATCATTTTTCTAACTTTCGTCTCGTCGGTTTCTGGAGATTCTAATTCCATTCCCATGGCTCCCTCTTGGTTTTCCGGTATTCCATAAAATATTAAGTTTTCCCTCATGGATCGAAACTCTAAGTCCGTGACCTTGCTGTTTAACTCGCTGCGATCTTTCTCTAAGTCATTAACATGTGTTTTTAGTGATGTACAAGATTTTTGAAGAGTTTTAATTTGATCACCAGCCAATTTTAACTCTTTGTTTTGAGAATCGTACTGTTTACTTACGAATGTAACTGTGCTTTCAACTTCTACCACTCGTGTGTCAATATTGTTTACTTTTAATTCCAAGTCACACAATTTCTTGTTGATACTATTAACTGTTTTTTCAATGTTCTCGATTTTTGACACCGATATCTTGATGTTTTTAATATCCTCTATGATGCTAGAAGCCCATGGGGGCGGTTGGTTGAGTTGTGCACTAGTACTTGCAGGAGGTCCAGCATACAGCGGCGCAAATCCCGGCGGGGACTGCATAAAAGGTTGCCCATAAGGCTGCTGTGGGTAACTCATATTCGTATTCCACGTATGAAACGGTTCAAATGTAAAGTACTGAGAGCCTTCACTTTCACTGAACTGGAAACGTTTATTTTGTATATTTTGTGTATTCCCTAATCCGCCGCTCGATGAATCGCCTAAGGCATGTGTACATGAACCCGTTTGACCAGTTTTTTGTATGTCCGATAACAAAGGAGAAATGTTTTTTCTTTTCTTTCGCTTTTTGTTTGAGTTATTTTGATTTTTATCCGTACAATTTAATTCCGACATCAATACTTTATGTCACTAATTAGTTATCCTGCCAAAAAAATCCACAAAAACACTTTTAAACTAAAAATTTTATCCAGTCCATAAAACCATGCCGTGTTGGAAAGGGACATAACTACTGATAATAATGATAACAATAATAATGATAATAATAATAGTTATAATAAATGTTGCAAATATATTCCACAGGTCCTTCGATGTCAGCGGCAGATCCTTCAGTCAACCGGCACCACATCTGGACGAATCCTTAAGAGATCGCTCCCTTGACGATTTCAGGGTTGACATGACATGTGTATTATAATGTATATAATTATATTGTATTGATATTGAATGTGATATTTTATAATGTATAAAATTATATTGTATTAATATTGAATGTGCTATTGTTTCTTTTTCCTTCAGGGTTGTCATGATATGTATAAAAATGCATTGTGTATTGACTGTGATATTAATTGCTTCTTTTTCTTTTTCAGAGTTTACATGGCATATGTATTATAATGTATAAAATTGTAATGTTTATTGAATGTGCTATTGATTGCTTTTTTTTTCTTTTTCAGAGTTGACATGTGTATTATAATGTATAAAATTGTATTGTGTATTAAATGTGCTTCTTATTTTCATTGTTGAATGTGTGTCTTTTGTGATGATGTAAATAAATGTAAAAATATAAAACGCTTTGTTTTTCTTCTGCAAATACATTTTGATGATAAATTAATTTCTAATTAGAAACATCTATGAAATGTCGGGAATTTAATGAGCAGAATGTGCCACAATTAGCACCTCACTGACATTCTAGAAATGCAAGGAATTTAGCACATTTTAAGTATAATAATCATCGATCATCAGTTAAGCTTTGGGGACAGTTACGCTAACTTCTTAAGATAAGAATTTTAATTCTTTTACTATAAATATACATTTTGTATATCTAAATTTTACTTTGTATAGTATTTGTTTTTTTTTTTTCTTATCAAATTCATATTTTCAAAATAAATTTAAAATGTTTTAATTCTCAAAAGAAATTCTTAATTTTTTATTAATTCAAATTTAACATTTTGAAAAATAAATTGTCTTGCGTCGAACTTAACATTTGTAACCAGTAATAAATACATAAGATTCGTCCATAAGAATTAGTTTAACAAAAACTAAATCTCTATATATCTTAAATATCGATCGGCAATTATATCATTTATTTTTCTTTTCATTTTCTGTATAAATAATTAGCTTTGAAATTATCTTTTCAAAATTAACAACTTGTTTGCCACACAAAGTACATCAACAATAAAACGACCAACAAACAATCATTATTACACTATAACAATAAGTATGACGAAACCACTTCTCACTTACTATATAAATTAAGTATGACGAACCGGTGGTTTGACGAAACCACTACCATCCGATTAACAATTAAATTTAGAATAAATGATTTTTTTCAGTCAAATTAACTTACCTAGACTTCTTTGGTCTAACCGAATCATTGCAACCGAACGCCGCTACACGGCAGGCCTCACTCACGCAACTCCCAAGTTATTGATTTAATCACTAATTTTAATTAAAACAAACTTAAAACTTAAATCCATCGGAAATGAACCGCGTGCGGCCATTAATTTACCTATGACGTCATTGTTACTATGCAGTTCACGGGGAGCAGTCGTTAATTTTGTTGAACTTATATTTCGTCAAATTGTGAAAAAGAGAAAAGAAATATTGTAAAAATAATATCAGAAGAAACTTGTTAATAAATCTGTTTTGACAAATTAACAGGCACATCAACTTTTATGCCTAGTTCCTAAATTTAGCTGTTTATATCGGTGACAGGTCAGCGGGAACAAGGGAGATAACAAACGTTGTAAATTTTGTGGTTACGTGTATACAAATAAAAGAAATTGTTATTAGTTTCTTTTTCAGATCAATTTTGATGCAGTTTCTATATTTTCACTCCGTCGTAGACATATTTTCCACAATATCCGTACATTTGCAGAATAAACATCCTATCTACTATAGTCTGTCCCACCTAATTTATCGTCTGCATGTTATGATATTTTCTGGAGCAGAGACATCTCCGGGACACGATCGTGACAAGAACCAAGAACAGTTGCTTCCCTTGCAGGCTGTTCCAGAAATATTAACGCACCTGTGAAAAGCTCAACTCAGGGACATAAATAGATATACATTATTCCTAATATCAACAGCAAGGTCTTTGGAAAATGGATACAATGCCATATTAAATGCTATTTTGTTTCCAGACCCCAGTAATTTGATTGCCTCATCAATTTTCTCAGTCATCAGCGAAGAACCTTGCAAAATCACATTCATGCGTAGTAGATCTATGCGGTATATCTATCTATAAATACTGCATGACAACCTTGCGAGTATTTTATGCAGGTATATGAACCATATTCAATGTACACTTCATACAAACATACCACGTACAATGCATATTTAATTTTTTGATTCAAGCAATTGCGTCGTTCTCAGTCTTCCTAAGGTCATAATCATCTATCAAATAGCTTGTTCCAGCAAAAACCTGAAATTCCGGGGAGGTAATTCCATGTGATTCCATATATTTAAATTGTAGGTGTTGCTCCCCCCTATATGTTATCAAAACGCACGAATTTTTCAAACTTTTATCTTTTTAAAAAAATATGTCCTTAATTCAATTTAAGCACAAATCTATTTGATTCTTGTGTGAGCTATATTCTAAGAACAGCCGAATAGTTTAAATTATGTTCGTGAAACACCTTACTCCTAAGTTAAACTTTGCCCTAAGTAGGTTTCCTGAAATCTGTTTTTGATTGGTCCTCGTTGACAGTACAAAATTAAGGGTCTGTACGGATAACAAATTTAAAACAGTTGCGGTGTTGGAATTTTCATGAGGAGTGTTTTGTTAATTGGTTCAATCATTGAAGTACCGCGTAACACATCAATTACAATGGAGCCGCTCCAATCCAGAACCACCTCGTAGTTTCTGATAACACATAATGAATAAAACACTATGTATAGTGGACGCAACTTGACCCCGATGGTTGACCTTTGCATTATAAAACATAATGAGGCACAACCTATTATTGAAAAGGAGTGTACATAAAACACGAGCTGCAAGAGAAAAGGGAAATATAAATTTGTGTAAGTGTAAATTAGTGCATTGGAAAGTTTTAACGGATAAAATGTAAGTATATATACATTGATACTGCACTGTATACAAAAAAATTACATATAAATATACACGACTACCCGAAGCACCTTTGATTTCTATAATGAAATAATCGATATGAATAATCAGCCTAAGGTCAACCATCGCGGTCAAGTTGCGACTATACTCTTTAAGTGTTTAAAAATAACAACAAGATCTTCAAAACTGATTTGTTAATTCTCTGTCACAACCTTCTTTCAAACAATATATATATATAATATATGGTGGAGGATTTCTGCCATTTCGTTTTAATGTGTTGGTGCGTTACCTTATTTATCCAAATTTTATCGTGCTTATTCGTCGTTCTGGCATGGTGGTGCCCTTCGGAAGCGTCAACGCGCCAGACCGATAAATTAGCGCGCAGATATGCGGGCGCCAAAATGAGAACTGTGAATGTGGCAACACACCGGCAACAAACCACAACGACAAATAAGCTGATCGATACGACAATTAAGGTATAAAACAAGCTGGAACGAAATGGCAGAAATCAGCCACCTTAGTACGTTTTTTGTGCACTGAAAGAAATACTAGTATATCAGATCCGCTATATATTTGGCTGAATGTCTTTCAGGCCGAACCAAGCTCCGAACTTAGCATTTCTTTATCCAGGCATATCCAGTTGTGTTTTATTGCTCTGCAGATTCCGAGTATTGAATTGGTTCCAGAGAGGCTAAAATCAGTATTGCATAAAACAGTACATTTTAAAAAGCAAAAACACTAATAAAATTTAATGTTTTCTATAGATAGCTCTTTGTTTTAAGAACACATACATCAAATTCACTTGAAGAGATACAGGTTAAAGTCTGCGCATTAATTCAAACCGGAACATTGAAGCACAAGTTGCTTGAAATTCCAGAAACATGATTTCAATATGTAGATTTATAGCTTGATTGTATGCAACAAAACCGCGATAACTATACTTCGGCAGACGTACGCCCTTCGCCAGCGCACATCGCCGATCGGTTCCTTTCCAAATGCCAGCATCGACTGTCAAACTATTACGTAAGATACATTGTATTTCATTAACACAGATGCTGTCTTGATTCTTTCATAACATAAGAAAAGAACTGAAAAAGTGGTCTAGCTGTTAATGCAAGAGGTCTGTTCGCAGACGTTGCGTGTGTTTTGCAAGTTTGCACTTTGTCTGGCTGAAACTAAGACGACCCGAATGGACGTCCAGTTTCAAACTTCGGAGCCATCATTGGACCAGGCGCAAATTTTGCCCTAAGATATATCTATTGAAAAACAAACAACAAAAACAAAAAAACAAACAACAATACACCAGCTTTCGTTCAGCAATATTATTTTCTTACCATATCACCTCATGGTAGTTCTGGCAGGGCCTTTTTCGCGATTTTTTTTTCAGTAACCGCATGCCACTTTCAGTTTCAAATCATTATACAAACAACACCGACGAATATAGTGTTCCGTTACATATCAAAACATTTCTCCTTTCTTTTAAATATCAAATCATAGTTTATAGTGAACTTAAGATATTGAGAAATGTCTATTATTTTGTGTGTACATGTATATTGTTCGGTGTAATGAACTCTCATGTAAACAAATTGTCTAGAATACCTCCAAGCCTACTGAATTGTTCGCTTCTGCACTGTCGCTGTGACAATCTTTCTCGTATACCAGCTCCTTCACCTCAATTCTTATTTCTTTCTTTCTTTCTTTCTGATATAATGAACGGAAGTATTTATTTTTGTGACGGCTGGATCGCGGGGTCGTGAGTTCGATCTTTGGGCAGGGCGTATGTTCTATGTGCCAGTTTAATAAAGTATATTGTGTCCCCCGCTTTTGATTCATGTGGGGGAACGGTTGGAAGTTACTTGCAGAGAACGAGTGTTTGTACTGGTACAGAATTCAGGAACACTGGTAAGGTTACTGCCCGTCGTTACTTAACTGAAAAAGCTCTTGAAAACGGCATCAAACCCAAAACAAACAAACAAAAAAAAAGCACTTTGTTTCTACAGTTTAAGATAGTTATATATTGTATCTTTGTCTTTAAAATTATACTGAAACTGGATTGATTGTTCATTAATCCAGGATGGGCCTAAATTGTCCATCTGTCATCTTGTACAGGGACATACATAGATAGTAACACATTATTCCTGTATTCCGTACAGCTGTAGTATGTCTGTATTATCAGAGTTGTTTTCACGAAGTTCGTATGTGATGAGCGGGGTGGGGCGGAAGTAGGACGCTACGTTGTGATGGGTTTTCAAACTATACTGTATAAAGAAAATCAACATGCTTAAAGCATTCGTTGCCACTGCAAACGAGATACATGTTGTTTTGGAAATTAATCATAATCATTACAGTGTATACCAGCAAACTTGATGATAGCCCTATTTTGGGTTCTTTGTAGATCTATTATTATGATGGAATTAGTCCAAAAGCTCACTCGTTGACATAAACTCAAAGAACGCCTCGGCATACCATATTTGAATTCCCATGGTCAGCAAATGACCCTTATTATGTTGGGAGTTTGTATAGGTCTGAAAAACATCAACTTTGGACTGTAGCATCTTGGCATTGACCCATTTGAAGTTTGCTCATATTCTAGCAGTAGTGTTGGCTGGCCAGGAACAGTTGGAAGCCTTCTGCAGTTGTCTGCTCAACAGCAGCTTGACGTACTATCATGTTATTAATCTTTACCCTGCTAAATTTCTAAAATGGACTGGTCCATCATTCAGTTAAGGCAGTACCACTTATTATTCAAAGGGGTCTTCTCTAAAAATTTACTAACTGAATAGCCAACCGTACAGACCATAATCAGCCTGCACTGATGCAGGCTGATCATGGTCTGTACTAGTCGCAAGGTTGAATCACTTGTCGCCAGCAGGGGCAGAATAACTTGTCGCCAGCAGGCTAAAGGTTAATTGAACACAATTAAAATTGTGAAAAACTAGAGTTGTGTCCATAGGACATGGATGCCCCCACATACTGTGCCATCCTCTAAATAGCAAAGTTATTATTAAGAAAGGGTCATAATCCACATAGAAAAGTTTATTATTTATGGTCATCTTCACATGAAGGTCCTTCAACTGTGAAACTTTAAAGCATATCCTTTCAACAGTGTTTTTTGAGTTGGACCTACAAGACCTATATAGCATAGCTATCAAAGGGCTATAGCTGCAGTAAAATTAATCACAGAAAAAAATCCTTCCTTTAAAGTCATGTGCACATCAAGCTTGTTAATTGTGTGGGAGGAGTTGGACACATAAGGTTTTTCTCTATATTCTATATAGCAAAACTGTCAAAGGGCAATAACTAGGATAAAAAGAGTTGTCTGTAAGACAGCACACTAGACTTTTTCTCAGTGCTAGACTGAAGTTTCAAGTCCATAACTTTGATAGTAACAGAGATATTGAACGTTATATAAAACTTAAAATGAAAAAATTCTAAGTTAAAAAGGGGCATAAATCTGTCAAAATTCAAGTCAGAGTTATTGGGATTGTTTCGAGCTAAAAATGGTCACAGAAAAAAATCCTTCCTTTATGGTCATTTGCACATCAAGCTTGTTCATCTGTGAAAGTTTGAAGCAAATCAGGCTAATAGTGTGGGAAGAGTTGGACAAAAGATTTTGGGACAGACGGACAGATGTTATCATGTTATCTACTTGAATACCTAAACTAAGTGAAACTGTCCTTGATCAAACTTGTACCAATAACCTGAAACTCTGCTAACACATTTCACTTTTTAATGCTGTGACCCGATTGGTTGTGAAGAAAGATTATATTCTAAACAACTTATTGTTTTGTAAAATCATTAACTGCATAATATTTTAGTATTATTTCTAAATATATTCCTGTTACTCTGACATGCAGAGAGCTGGTTAATTAATATTGGTAAGAAATCAAGGACCAAAGGTTTGTCTAATTGTTTTACATAGATAAAATATGTACAGCTCAAAATGGCATCAAACCGATCCAAAGAAAACATAACAACTCTAAGAATTGATAAAACTGTTCCCATTTCATTTCAAAATCTTTCAATGTGCGAAATATGTGTGTACAAAGTATCATAACATTTAATGATCAAGTAAAGATTTGATTTGATTTTGTTGGATTTAACGTCGCACCGACACATGATAGGTCATATGGCGACTTTCCAGCTTTAATGGTGGAGGAAGACCCCAGGTGCCCCTCCGTGCATTATTTCATCACGAGCGGGCTCCTGGGTAGAACCACCGACCTTCCGTAAGCCAGCTGGATGGCTTCCTCACATGATCAAGTAAAGAACAACAAAGAATGGACAAAATACAAATCAGAAAAATGTCACAAAGCATAGTTCTGTTACCAGTTCTGGCCTTTTCAACAATGACTCCTTAAAATTTGTTAAACATTGTACTTAGATATCAATTCTGGCCTTTTCGACAATTTTCATAAAGTTAAAAAAATTTCTTAATCCAAAAAGATCTCCAATATACAAAGCTACTTAGTATTCACATATGTTACGTACAGGTCTCCTTAAAATTTGTTAAACACTGTACTTAGTAAAAGTGGCCTTCAAAAACACAGTGAAAGTGGCCTTTGAAAACACACTTGTTGTCATATGCGTATTTGCCAAGTAATCATTTAAAATGCAAAAACAATGTTTCAAAATGGAAAAGCACCCGAGACACTACTGAAATGATAAACAAACTCAAATATTTTGCAACTTTCTGCAAATATTAAATTCCACTCTTCACCTTTTATAATATGTTTCAATGTCAGATATACATCTGATATACAACTGAGATATTAAACAGAGATAATTTAATTTGTAACCCCCAACTGTAAACATGTAGCTTTCAAATAAGTCAATTACATTTTTATCAATAAAATTGACTTTAATATTTAACAACAATTTTAGGACTGTTATTTACTTCTATTTGTACACTACACAGAACCAGTCAAATCAAATTTGAATGTAACATTAAATTATTGTCAAGTCTTCAATGATAGTTTCTAGGCATCGTGTATTCATTTCCAGGCAAAGCAAAATGCAGAGATTAACAGTTCCAGAAGTTCAGTGGAAATGTTTATAATACTATCAGTTGAATTTCACAATTTTCCAGTCCAACATCTGCAGCCATTTCTTTTTCGTTATAAGCTGATACCAATTTAACCGTTTCCCCAGGTCAAGCTGTTGTGTGTTACATAATGTTAAGTTTTACAAGTCCATAGTCCATGTTGTTCAGACTTTAGAGAATTTCTGTTGAGTAGTCAAGCAGGTTAGAAGTATATGGCAATGGATGAGGTGTGTGTTTTATATTATATGATGACAATAAGGATATGAGATCACAGTTATCACAGTTATCAGCTTTGTTGAGCTAGGAATGTCCGGATCCTCTGTAACAGTTCCTTCTTCACAGTGTCTGGAACCAGAGCTGAAATACACACAACACTTTCATCATTGTGTCAATCAAACAATCAAATCTGTGTCCTAATAATTAAAAAGAGGTCCTACTTACTGTATTCTATCTGGAAACCTTTTCTCAATTTGAGTAGCTTTAATGTTTTTTGTTGGGCTTAACGGTGTACCGACACAATTATAGGTCATATTCTAGCTTTGACAGTGGAGAAAGACCCATGGTGCCCTTCCGTGCATTATTTTATCACGGATGGCACTGGGTTAAACCACTAGCCTGGAGCTGGAAGGCTTCCTCACATGAAGAATTCAACACCCTGAGTGAGGCTCGAATCCACATTGGTAAGGGGAAAGTGATTCAAAGTCAGAGACCTTTACCATTCAGCCACGGAGGCCCTTTTAATTTCTTACGCAAATCTTTTTCACTTTTGTAAATATTTCAACAAATATATGAATAGTATTCACTTTATAAGAAAAAAATTATTTTAACCATAAAATTGAATTTCGCAGCGAAGTGTAAAACCGTAAGTCTGAATACCAGTATGAGACAAACTGAGAGTAACCATACTTATTCACAGTTTATGACTACAAAGAAACAACCCCATTACATGTACGTTAATGAATAACCCCTGAAATTAGTTACAGAAATTACCTCTGCCTTTTGGAGTGATTTCCGAGACAAGGTCATCAACAGTTATGTGCTCTAAACCCTTCTGTTTTACAACCTCTGAAATGAATAGCAAATATTTTAATAAAACAAAAGGTGCTTACACAAAGGCTTCCCTTTAAAAGAGCCATTATGCATTACAAATACAGCAAAAAGACACCATACATTTTTTAAAATGATTTTTGCATCAATTAGCAACAAAACAAGAGCTGTCCTTAAGACATGCGAATTGTTGTCCCAGAAGCAGGAATATTATCCTAAATGTTAAAATATCTATAAAGTTTTAATCCAGTAACTGCATTAGTTTTGGAGACAGTATATTACAACTTGAACCAGGTCCAAAAGGGGGCATAATTTGGCCAAAATATAAGTTAGAGTTATGGGACTTGACCCAGTGAGGTCGGTAATTGACCTAGAAAAAGAACAAGAGCTGTCCGTAAGACAGCCAAGCACGACTATTCGAAATATTATCCCAGAAGCAGGAAAATATTACCCAAAGTGTTAAATATCAAGAGTTATGTTCAAAAGGGGACATAATTTGACCAAAATGCATATCAGAGTTATGGGACTTGCTGCTATCAACTAGTTTTATAACCCCGAAGACAAATGTGAAGTTTCAATTCAATATCTGCATTAGTTTTGGAGATAGTAACTTGCATGTAAAACCTCAACCAGAATTTTCTAAGTCAAAAAGGGGGCATAATTTACCAAAATACATGTCAGAGTTATGGGACTTGACCCAATGAGGTTGGTTATTGAATTAGAAAAAAAAAAACAAGAGCTGTCCGTAAGACAGCCAAGCTCGACTATTCGAAATATTGTCCCAGAAGCAGGAAAATATTACCCAAAAAGGTTAAATATCAAAAGAGTTTTAAGTTCAAAAGGGGGAATAATTTGACCAAAATGCATATCAGTTATGGGACTTGCTGCTATCAACTAGTTTTATAACCCCGAAGGCACATGTGAAGTTTCAATTCAATATCTGCATTAGTTTTGGAGATAGAAACTTGCATGTAAAACTTTCACCAGAATTTTCAAAGTCCAAAAGGGGGCATAATTTGCCCAAAATACATGCCAGAGTTATGGGACTTGATCCAGTGAGGTTAGTAATTGATCTAGAAAAAGAAAAAATAAGTTTCAAATCTATATGCCTTTTAGTAATAGCTGTATGTACTTGCACGTAAAACTTTAACCAGAATTTGCTAAGTCCAAAAGGGGACATAATTTGGCCAAAATGAAGGTCAGAGTTATGGGACTTGCTGCTATCAACTAGATTTATAACCCCGAAGACACATGTGAAGTTTCAAATCAATATCTGCACTGGTTTTGGAGATTAATAACTTGCATGTAAAACTTTAACCAAAATTTTCTAAGTCTAAAAGGGGGCATAATTTGCTCAAAAAACATGTCAGAGTTATGGGTCTTGACCCAGTGAGGTTGGTAATTGATCTAGAAAAAGAAAAAATAAGTTTCAAATCTATATGCCTTTTAGAAATAGCTGTATGTACTTGCACGCAAAACTTTAACAAGAATTTTCTAAGTCCGAAAGGGGGCATAATTTGGCCAAAATGAAAGTCAGAGTTATGGGACTTGCTGCTATCAACTAGTTTTATAACACCGAAGACATATGTGAAGTTTCAAATCAATATCTGCATTAGTTTTGGAGATAGTAACTTGCATGTAAAACTTTAACCAAAATTTTCTAAGTCAAAAAGGGGGCATAATTTGCTCAAAATACATGTCAGAGTTATGGGACTTGACCCAGAGAGGTTGGTAATTGACCTAGAAAAAGAAAAAATAAGTTTCAAAGCTATATGCCTTTAATTGATGGCTGTATGTACTTGCATGCAAAAACTTAACCAAGGTGTGACGCCGACGCCGACGCCAGGGTGAGTAGAATAGCTAGACTATTCTTCGAATAGTCAAGCTAATAAGTTTCAAATCTATATGCCTTTTAGTAATAGCTGTATGTACTTGCATGCAAAACTTTAACCAGAATTTTTTAAGTCCAAAAGGGGGCATAATTTTGCCAAAATGAAGGTCAATTATGGGACTTGCTGCTATCAACTACATGTAGTTTTATAACCCCGAAGACACATGTGAAGTTTCAATTCAATATCTGCATTAGTTTTGGAGATAGTAACTTGCATGTAAAACTTTAACCAGAATTTTCTAAGTCCAAAGGGGGCATAATTTGCTCAAAATATACGTCAGAGTTATGGAACCTGACCCAGTGAGGTTGGTAATTGACCTAGAAAAAGAAAAAATAAATTTCAAAGCAATATGCCTTTAAATGATAGCTGTATGTACTTGCAGGCAAAAACTTAACCAAGGTGTGACGCTGACGCCAGGGTGAGTAGAATAGCTAGACTATTCTTTGAATAGTCGAGCTAAATATTAAATCTCAAAGCTATATGCCCTTAAGTAATAGTTACATGTACTTGCATGCAAAACTTTAACCAGGATTTTCTAGTCCGAAAGGGGGCTTATGACTCGAAATAAAATTATTTTTGAGATACATGCGACACCAACTTATATGACCATTAAGCATATTTTTGACAATCAAGGGCCATAACTCTGGTCTGACTGATAGAAATCCAGAACAAAATCTCAGGTGCATAACTTCTTATGCTGAATAATAATGAAATTCCTGTGATGTTTCATAACCTTAGGTCCAATACTTTTGAGATAGTGTGACACAAAGTTTTATGCCCTTTTATGCATATTTTTGACTAAGTCAAGGGCCATAATCTGGTTTGGCGGAGTCATATCTCTTCACATGCTGAATAGTATTTCTGTAATGTTTCATAATCCTAGGTCAAATACTTTTTGAGATACATGCAAAACAAACGTAGGCCCTTCTTATGTATATTTCTGACTAAGTCAAGGTCCATAACTTTGGTCTGGCTGTGAGAGATCCCAATTAAAACACCAAGTGCAAAACTTCCTGTAGGGGCTGCATAACAATCCTGTGAGGTTTGATGACTCTTGGTCAAATACTTTTTGAGATATGCACAACATAAATTCAGATTGAAGGACTGTTGGGCGGACAGACATACAAGGGCAACTCTAAATGCCTCCCCCACAAAAAATAACATTCCAACCAAGTCTCATAAAGATCAGGTAGAAAATGTGGTCTTTTGAGTGTTAATAATGTCTTTCTATGATTTGACCCAGTGACCTAGTTTTTCACCTATTTGTAGGTAATCCAGTTTTGAACTTGAAAAAGATTTCAAAGAGACAAATACTCTGACAAAGTTTTACGATGATCAAGTAGATAATATAGCCTCTAGAGTGTTAAAAAGGCTTTTCTACGATTTTACACAGTGACCTATTTTAAACAAGAGCACCGCCTTGCGGGTGCTGACGCTCATCTGATTTTTTTTGTATAATAGAAATATTGTCCTACCCATGATTTTCTAAGTCTAAAAAGGGCCATCACTCTTGCAAAAAGCAGGACAGAGTTATGTTTCTTGATGTACAGTGTCCACTTATGATGGTGAAAAACTGTTGCAAGTTTTAAAGCAATAGCTTTGATAGTTTATGAGAAAAGTTGACTTAAACATAATATTCAACCAAGAAAATGATTTTTCTAAGTCCAAAAGGGGCAATAATTATTGCAAAAAGCAGAATGGAGTTATGTTGCTTGCTGTACAGGGTCAGCTTATGATGGTGAACAAGAGTTGCAAGTTTTAAAGCAATAGCTTTGATAGTTTAAGAGAAAAAGTTGACCTAAACATAAAACTTAACCAAGAAATCTGATATTTTCTAAGTCTAAAAGGGGCCATAAATCTTGCAAAAAGCAGGATGGAGTTATGTTTCTTGCTGTACAGGGTCAGCTTATGATGGTGAACAAGTGTTGCAAGTTTTAAAGGAATAGCTTTGATAGTTTAGGATAAAAGCTGACCTAAACATAAAACTTAACCAAGAAAACTGATTTTCTAAGTCCAAAAGGGGCAATAATTCTTGCAAAAAGCAAGATGGAGTTATGTTTCTTGATGTACAGGGTCTGCTTATGATGGTGAACAAGAATTCCAAGTTTCAAAGCAAAAGCTTTGATAGTTTAAGAGAAAAGTTGACCTAAACATAAAACTTAACCAAGAAATCTGATATTTTCTAAGTACGAAAGGGGCCATTAATCTTGCAAAAAGCAAGATGGAGTTATGTTTCTTGCTATACAGGGTCAGCTTATGATGGTGAACAAGTATTCCAAGTTTCAAAGCAATAGCTTTGATAGTTTAGGAGAAAAGCTGACCTAAACATAAAACTTAACCAGGCAACGCCGACGCAGACGCCGACGCCGACACCGACAACCGCTCAAGTGATGACAATAACTCATCATTTTTTTTTCAAAAAATCAGATGAGCTAAAAAGACCTGAGAGACAAAAATTCTGACAATTTTTGTGAAGATCAAATGGAAAATGTGGTCTTGAAAGTGTAAACAAGGTTTTCCTACGTTCTGACCTAGTTTTTGACCAAGTTTAAACTTGATATAGATTCAATAAAGACAGCCTAAGAAAGTTCAATATAGACAAACATTCTAAGAAAGTTTTATAAAGATCAAGTAAACAAGAGGACCATGATGGTCCTGAATCGCTCACCTATCCCCACATGACCCAGTGTTGAACTTAGTATGACATCGTTATTTCTATTATTTGACATAGTGACCTAGTTTTTGAGCACATGTGACCTAGATACCATCAAGATAAAAAATTCTGACCAATTTTCATGAAGATCCATTGAAAAATATGACCTCTAAAGAGGTCACAAGGTTTTTCTATTATTTGACCTAATGACCTAGTTTTTGAAGGCACGTGACCTACTTTTGAACTTGACCTAGTTATCATCAAGATGAACATTCTCACCAATTTTCATGAAATATCTCATGAAAAATATGGCCTCTAGAGAGGTCACAAGTTTTTCTATTTTTCGACCTACTGACCTAGTTTTTGACCGCACATGACCCAGTTACGAACTTGACCTAGATATCATCAAGCTGAACACTCTCACCAATGTTCATGAAGATCCATTGAGAAATATGGCCTCTAGAGACGTCACAAGGTTTTTCTATTTTTAGACCTACTGACCTAGTTTTTGACCCCATGTGACCCATTTTCAAACTTGACCTAGATATCATCAAGGTGAACATTCTCACCAATTTTCATGAAGATCCCTTGAGAAATATGGCCTCTAGAGAGGTCACAAGGTTTTTCTATTTTTAGATCTACTGACCTAGTTTTTGACCCCACGTGACCCAGTTTCGAACTTGACCTAGATATCATCAAGGTAAACATTCTGACCAATTTTCATTAAGATCTCATGTAAAATATGGCCTCTAGAGAGGTCACAAGGTTTTTCTATTTTAAGACCTACTGACCTAGTTTTTGACCGCATATGACCCAGTTTCGAACTTGACCTAGATATCATCAAGATGAACATTCTGACCAACTTTCATAAAGATCCCATGAAAAATGTGACCTCTACAGTGGTCACAAGCAAAAGTTTACGCACGCACGCACGGACGGACGCCACGCGATCACAAAAGCTCACCTTGTCACTTTGTGACAGGTGAGCTAAAAATATTGTCTCTATTATGTAAATAAGCTTTTCCTATGACGTGACCTAGTTTAAGATGCCAGATAAACCAGTTTTGAATCTAACCTTAATTTCATATAGACAAACATTCTTATAAAGTTTTCTGAAGATTAAATAGGAAATGTAGCATATAGAATGTTAACATATTTTTCTATAATTTGACCTAGTTAAAGATCTCAGGTAACCTAGTTTTAAATTTGATCTTTATTTCATGGAGACAAAGATTATGAGACAAGAGGGCCATGATGGGACTGTATTGCTCACCTGAGTATCATTGCTCAAAATGATATGATCAAGTTTTGACATAGAGCACATAGGTATACACATTAATATCATCAGGATGAACATTTTCTTGTAACAGTCCCTTTTGACCTAGTCAGGGTCAATCTCCATACCAAGTTTGAGGGTCCTAGGCTCAAATGCTGCATTTTTGTACTAGCATGACTATTCCTTACCCTTGAAGACTTAAATAATATTTAAAACCAATCTCATTAGATGCTTCTGATATATTTTCGTTTACATAAAATAAAGGGAGGTAATTTGTCATAAATTCAGTCAAAAGTTATCTACTCCGATTGTCCGAGTCCATCTGGTGGCACAAATGACATTTCTAATCAGTATCTTCGTTGGTTACTGAGATACACCCATTTTAATTTGAAACAAAGGGAGGTAATTTGACATAAAATCAGCTCACAGCTATCTACCCTGATTGCCTAAGTCCAACTAAAGACAATAATGAAATTTCAAATGAGTTCTATAAATATTTACCAATGATAAATCCATTTTTACTAAAATCAGGGAAGGTTATCATGCATTGGTATACTAACAGGCATGTAGAAGATACAGAGTACAAGCCTATAAAACAATATATTAGTAAAGTATTCATATCGATAAATGTTCAATCAAGAGTTATCTAATATGACTATTTCTTACCAGGGAAGACATAAATAACGTTTCAAACCAATCTCATTAGAAGGTGTATTCATTTAGATAAAAAATAAAGGGAGGTAATTTGTCACAAATTCAGTCAATATGTATCTTCACTGATTGTCCAAGTCCATCTGTTGACATAAATGAAATTTCAGATCAATATCTTCATTAGTTACGAAGATATACCCATTTTAATTTGAAATAAAGGGAGGTAATTTGACATAAAATCAGTCCATAGTTATCTACCCTGAATGTCTCAGTCCAACTAATGACAATAATGAAATTTCAAATAAATCCTACAAGTACTTACTGATATAAATCCATTTTGATTACAATCAGGGGAGGTAATCAGATATAAAATACCTGTGGAACCTACGATTGGATCTGAAAGATTCGTCATGGAATCCAAGATTTATTGTTGTTGAAGATAGTTTGGAAGTTTGTATCAAATCAAACCATAAATGAAGTCTCTATATGGCTGCAAAAGCCAAAATAGCAAATTTTGGACCTTTAAGGGGCCATAACTCTGGAACCCATGAAGGAATCTGGCCAGTTTAAGAAAGGAACCAAGATCCTGTGGTAATACAAGTTGTGTGCAAGTTTGGTTAAAATAAAATCATAAATGAAGCTGCTACTGTGCAGACAAGGTCAAAATAGCTAATTTTGGCCCTTTCAGGGGCCATAACTCTATAACCCATAATGGGATCTGGCCAGTTCAAGAAAGGAACCAAGATCGTATGGTGACACAAGTTTTGCGCAAGTTTGATTAAATTCAAATCATAAACAAGAGCTCGTCGAACACGAAATGCCCCCCTTGATGCATTCAGCAATTGCACAAGGAACAGAAATTATTTGCTCACTGTAAACAAAAGTTCTACTGTTCTGGTTCAATGTGACATTTGACCTATTGACCTCAAAATCAACAGGGGTCATCTGCTGGTCATGATCAACCTCCCTATTAAGTTTAGTGATCCTAGGCCCAAGCGTTCTCAAGGTATTGTCCAGAAAGGGTTTAACTGTTCCGGGTCAATGTGACCTTGACCTTTAGCCTATAGACCTCAAAATCTATAGGGGTCATCTACAGGTCATGACCAACCTCCAATAACTAATTCTGGCCCTTTCAGGGGCAATAACTCTGGAACCCATAATGGAATCTGGCCAGTTCAAGAAAGAAACCAAGATTTTATGGTGATACAAGTTGTGTGCAAGGTTGGTTAAAATCAAATCATAAACTAGAGATGCTTTTGAGAAAAGCGCATGTCTCCCACAACTGCCCCTATGAAAAATGTCTAGTTTCTCTAGATGGTTTAGACGAGTGGATCCAATTAGATGGTCTGGATGAGTGGATCCAATCAGTAATTCAAGGGCCATAAATCAAAAGCGCCTGGGCGGATTTGGCTAGTTATCGAACTTGGCTAAGGTCTTATGGCCAAACACATTTTGTTAAAGTTTGGTGAAGATCGGATGAGAAATGTTCGACTTAGAGAGCGGACAAGAGTAAAAAGGCGGATTTTTCGGTAATTCAAGCGCCGTAACTCCAAAATGCCTAAACCGTTTTGGCTAGTTACCGAATTTGGCCGAGGTCTCATGGTCAAACACATTTTGTTTAAGTTTGGCAAAGATTGGATGAGAAATGTTCGACTTGGAGTGCGGACAAGAGTAAAAAAGCTGATTTTTCGATAATTCAAGGGCCGTAACTCTAAAATGCCTGGACCGATTTGGCTAGTTATCGAACTTGGCCAAGGTCTCATGGTCAAACACATTTTGTTCAAGTTTGGTGCAGATTGGATGAGAAATGTTCGAATTAGAGTGCGGACAAGAGTAAAAAGGCCGATTTTTGGTAATTCAAGAGGCATAACTCCAAGAAGCCTGGACTGATTTGGCTAGTTATCGAACTTGGCCGAGGTCTTATAGTAAAACAAATTTTGTTTAAGTTTGGTGAAAATCGGATGAGAAATGTTCGACTTAGAGTGTGGACAAGCTTTTTGACAGACAGACAGACAGACAGACAGACAGACACAGACACACAGACACACACACACACACACACACACACAGACTGGTGTAAATCAATATGTCTCCCACACCACTGTGTGGTGGGAGACATAATAAAGCTGCTATTGTGCAGACAAGGTCAAAATAGCTAAATTTGACCCTTTCAGGGACCATAACTCTGGAACCAATAAAGAGATCTGGCCAGTTCAAGAAAGGAACTGAGATCTTATGGTGATACAAGTTGTGTGCAAGTTTGGTTAAAATAAAATCATAAATGAAACCTCTATCGTGCAGACAAGAAATTGTTGACGGACGGATGGACGGACTGACAACGGACGAAGGGTGATCACAAAAGCTCACCTTGTCACTATGTGACAGGTGAGCTAATAAAATGGAAAATGTAGCTTCTACAGTGTTTAACAAGGTTTCTCTATGATTTGACCTACTGACCTAGTTTTATGACCTCGGGAAACCAGTTTACATACATAATATAGTATTTAAAGAGACAAACAATCAGAAAAAGCTTTATGATGATCAAGTCAAAAAAAAAATGCTGCATCTAGAGTATTACAAGGTTTTTCTAAGATTTGACCTAGTGACCTTGTTTTTGATCTCAGGTAATCCAATCTAAACTTCTTCTATATTTCATGAAGACAAACATTCTAACGTAAAATTAAGATAATCAAGTAGAAAATATGGCCTCTAGTGTTAACAAGGTTTTTCTACGATTTGACCTATTGACCTAGTGTTAGAACTCGTGTACAGTATCAAACTTGACTTAGAATTCATGAAGACAATCATTCTAACAAAGTTTTATGAAGATGAGGTAGAAAATGTGGCCTCTAGAAGGTTAAAAAGGTGTTCCTATTAACTGACCTAGTGACCTAGTTTTTGACCCCAGATAACCCAGTAAAAAATATGTTCGAGATTTTATTTAGGGTAATATTCTGAACAAGTTTCATTAAGACTGGCAACCTGTATGACAATAGTGTTAACAGACAAACTGATGATGTCATATGCAATGTATGATTGTGCCCGATAAAGGAAGATCACAACAGCTCATCTTGAACACTTTGTGCTCAGGTGTGCTAAAAATTGATGGGTGAAAGCTAAAGAAATCTGCTTTTTTATAATGCCACTTGCTGTAACACTCCATTCAGCAACATAAATACAATATTAACACTAGAACTGTCACAAGAGTGACGAATACCCCTACAATATGGTCTTGTCACAGAAGAATGGCAACCATAAGAAAGACATGGCCAGAAGAAGGTGCAATTTAAATCGAACTTGACCTGTATTTTATGATGTTACAACTTACACGTGTACCAAAATTTATCTAAATCTGTTGAGCCTTTTTTGAGTTATGGGGCCATAACTATATATAAAATTGGTGGTTTGTAGCCAAAATCGAACTTAACCTGTATTTTATGATGTTACACCTGTGTACCAAAAACATTTAAATCTGTCAAGAACTGTAACTGGAGTGTTTAATGACTCCAGTGGTGGATGAATATTGCACAATAGCTTGAGACTGTGTTAAAAAATATCAAATAATAACAGAGGTACAGATAAAATGTATCAAAACACTATATAAGTATAATTCTAGGCTATATACATATAAAAGAAATTTTTCTTTGTTTCATATAAAATTCAGCTACTTCAGATCAATTTTGATACAGTTTCCAGATTGTCACTCCGTCGTAGACCTATCTTCCACAAGATATCCATACATCTGCTTCAAGAAAACGAAAAGCAAAAGGGGTGTTGAATAGTATGCAGTGAAATGCAAGTCAGCTGAAGTTATGTACCGTCATATTGCCACATTTCAGAAAGCGGTCCGCATAATAAACACACTACTTTCACTTTCACATAAACAACATGAAAATAAGCATGAAAAGTGTCTTATTTTATGTAAAATTTATTCCACCAGTGAAATAATGCACATTTGGCCCCCAGTTTAATGAGTTTATGCGCAAATGCGCAACAAATGGAAAATTAGGATCTATTTATTATGGACTTCTTTCGACTACACCACAGAAGTACATTTTTACCGAATTACTGCTATATAACATTCTAAGCAAAAAGGGGGCATAATTCAGGAAATATTGGTGCAAGAGTTATGCCCATTGTGTCATATGATGTGGGTGATGATGTGGAACAACTGCTTCAAGTTTGAATCAAATCCATTTAGTGAAAATGCATCAAAATTAACCTCAAATTCTAAATAAAAGGGGGCATCATTCATGAAAAATTGGTGTCAGAGTTATGCACCTTGTGTCATATGATGTGGGTGATGATGTGGAACAAATCAAATCCATTTAGTGAAAATGCATCAAAATTAACCTTAAATTCTAAATAAAAGGGGGCATAATTCATGAAAAATTGTGTCAGAGTTAGGCACCTTGTGTCACATGATGTGGGTGATAAGGTGGAACATCTATTTTAAGTTTGAATCAAATCCATTTAGTAATAACTGAGATACAGTGAAAATGCATCAAATTAACCTTAAATTCTAAGTAAAAGGGGGCATAATTCATGAAAAATATGTGTCAAAGTTATGCACCTTGTGTCACATGATGTGGGTACTAAGGTGGAACATCTTTTTTTTAGTTGGAATCAAATCCATTTAGTAATAACTGAGATACAAATTTCGGGACCAAACGAGACACAACAGGACAAAACTGACTCCTATATAGCCCCCCAAACATGTTTGGTGGGGGTATAATAAGGTAAAATTTATCAACTACAGGAAAATACCAGTAACGATTAACTAAAGTTACTTTTCAGGAATGTACAGAGCTGTAATAATTACCTTTACAATGTTGCTTTAATTGATCTCTCCAGCCACACTCTACCAGTCTTGTTCTCAATAATTCCTTTAATCTGGAAAGGCAAATGCTATGTATTAAGTTTGTTCATATTCTTTTCATTTGACGGCCATGAGAAAATAGGAGAGATCGCCGTGACGTCACGCGTTAACATCTGTTTATCTGGTGGTTGGCAAAACAAATGATTTTAACACCGTTTGCGTATTGAATCAGAATTTTTAATTTTTAATAACTTTTTTGCTCATTTATGGATTTTCAAAATTCAAAAAGATTTGAAATACTAACAATCTTCATATTTTTGTATCCAAATATCTTTTTTCAATGAATAACCGTTTTAAATGACATATAATTTTAAAAGCGGCGTAGTGATTTTCACAACCTTTAGAAAAACAGTGTAAGTTAAGCGTTCATAATTAATCCATTTTATTTCGAAATAACAATTAAAAATAATCAATAAATTTCTTGTTTTATAACCTTTCCATTGATCAAAAAATTATTTATGTAATTTGTGTTTTAAGAAAGTTTAGACCGTTAGAAAAACATCACTGTTTACAAAAAACATGGACGGTCGGCTTCTGCCCACCCGATCATTGTCTTATCAGTTCTAAAAATAGAATTTGTATACAAACACGATCTCTCTTATTATAAATAAATCTAGAAATAAGTATATAATTATGATATAACTAGTTTGCAATATCTAATTTATCAGCCTCAGTGGGTAATAGAAATCTTTGCAAGGACTAAAATTATTCCATAAGATAACAAGAAATGTATTTTAAAACACAAAAGCCCTGGAAATGGCACACCTGACAAAGAGTTAGTGTTAATTTGCCTTTGACACTGGAGGTACAGACCAGACTGTGACACACCTTTCTATAACATACTCATTTTTATTCTACATTAAATTGCAATGGAACCTGAAATGCAACATTTTTCCATACTTAGTTCTGACACCAGTACTGTCAATTTTATTTGGACTGTTGAATAAACTCATAACATTTATTATGAGTAGACACGTATATGTAATAAAAATATCACTTCAAATCATTTAACAGAACTTTACAAATAGCCAAGAACAGACACAAAGTGTTTTCTGGTAAAGGACATGTAAGTTATATACAAATGGACAGCTGGTTTAGTTTACAACATGCCTCTCTTTGGGGCATGAAGTATTACTGCTGGTCAGGCAGATAATATGGAAATAAACCAGAACACTTTATACTGGTTTTTGCCAACAAAGAGTATTTCAAATAAGCAATCAAGTTATTTTTTTCTTTAGTGCTGTTTTCCAATGTTAATTCAAGTTATGCAATGGCAGACAGATAACCAAACCAGCATTCCTTGATTCCGTACCAGTACTAACCTGTTCTCCACAAGTTACTGCTAACACACGGATCTGATGTTGAAGACGAATTATTTCAGATACAGTATCAAATCATTTCAGAATGTCATGGAGAACATTTATAATCTGTCATAAAGCTTATGTGGGGACTGAATCCCCAAGGTCCATATGTCTGCACTCTGCCATTGAGCTATTTTGCGTGGGCTTATAATCAAGTTAATATAACCTATTAAGAATAAACTAATGAAAATCATGTCACCTTTCCCTTTCTCCTGTTTCAACAAGCTTTTGGTTGATTGTGGCACGCATCTGTGCATCTTTGATTTTTCTTTCATGTAAACTGAAATAAAATATGTTTTGTACAGAAAACATTTATATATTGACCAAACCAATATGAGTAACTGACAGGACTAGATAATTTTCAGAAAATAATGAGACCAAGAACATATCTTTTTTTAACAAGAGCTGTCCATAGACATGGTCTTCTACTATTAGACTACATCTAAGCTGAACTAGAGCTATCACTAAATGTGATTCATACTCTTACTAAAAGCCTTGTTAGAGAAGTTTCTATTTGTAGTAAATAACACTGACTACCTGTCACTGCACCATTTGTCTTCAATCTTTGGGATTTTATCTATATTCAAGAAAGAGTTACAGTTCTTGTACTTTTCAGTTTATTGCCTCAAAATTATTGAAAAGAAGTACATAGAGCAGATAACTTTTATCATTTTGCCAGGGCATATTTTTGGTTCAATTTCCAATTCCTTTTAACACATGCATCACTGGATCAAGTTATATCAAATTACATCCAGTGGAATTAACGTCCTTTTCTTCAATATTGAAAATTTGAAAAATTAAATACAACTGCAAGAGACAATTTTGTTTAAAAATCAAGTATGGGACTAGTTATGTTCTTTTATCTTTCAAGTCATATTAGTCAATCATTGGTCAATTCCCTTCAGTAAAGTCAAAGTATACCACTGGTACAAACAAGAGCTGTCCGTAAGACAGCCAAGCTCGACTATTCGAAATATTGTCACAGAAGCAGGAAATTATTACCCAAAATGTTAAATATCAAAAGAGTTTTAAGTTTGAAAGGGGACATAATTTGACCAAAATGCATATCAGAGTTATGGGACTTGATGCTATCAACTAGTTTTATAACCCCGAAGAAACATGTTAAGTTTCATATCTGCATTAGTTTTGGAGATAGTAACTTGAATGTAAAACTTTAACCAGAATTTTCTAAGTCCAAAAGGGGGCATAATTTGCCCAAAATACATGTCAGAGTTATGGGACCTGATTCTGTCAACTAGTTTTATAACCCCGAAGACACATGTGAAATTTCAATTTAAATATCTGCATTAGTTTTGGAGACAGTAACTTGCATGTAAAACTTTAACCAGAATTTTCTAAGTCCCAAAAGGGGGCATAATTTGCCCAAAATACATGTCAGAGTTATTGACTTGACCTAGTGATGTAGGTAATTGATCTAGAAAAAGAAAAAATAAGTTTCAAATCTATATGCCTTTTGGTAATAGCTGTATGTACTTGCACGCAAAACTTTAACCAAAATTTTCTAAGTCCAAAAGGGGCATAATTTGGCCAAAATGAAGGTCAGAGTTATGGGACTTGCTGCTATGAACTAGTTTTATAACCCCGAAGACACATGTGAAGTTTCAATTCAATATCTACACTAGTTTTGGAGATAGTAACTTGCATGTAAAACTTTAACCAGAATTTTCTAAGTCCAAAAGGGGGCATAATTTGCCCAAAATACATGTCAGAGTTATGGACTTGACCCAGTGAGGTAGGTAATTGATCTAGAAAAGGAAAAAAAAGTTTTAAATCCATATGCCTTTTAGTAATAGCTGTATGTACTTGCATGCAAAACTTTAAACCAGAATTTTCTAAGTCCAAAAGGGGGCATAATTTGGCCAAAAACATGTCAGAGTTATTGGACTTGACCTAGTGATGTAGGTAACTGATCTAGAAAAAGAAAAAATAAGTTTCAAATCTATATGCCTTTTGGTAATAGCTGTATTACTTGCACGCAAAACTTTAACCAAAATTTTCTAAGTCCAAAAGGGGCATAATTTGGCCAAAAACAAGGTCAGAGTTATGGGACTTGCTGCTATGAACTAGTTTTATAACCCCGAAGACACATGTGAAGTTTCAATTCAATATCTACATTAGTTTTGGAGATAGTAACTTGCATGTAAAACTTTAACCAGAATTTTCTAAGTCCAAAAGGGGGCATAATTTGCTCAAAATACATGTTAGAGTTATGGAACTTGACCCAGTGAGGTTGGTAATTGACCTAGAAAAAGAATAAATAAGTTTCAAAGCTATATGCCTTTAAATGATAGCTGTATGTACTTGCATGCAAAAACTTAACCAAGGTGTGACGCCGACGCCGACGCCGACGCCGACGCCAGGGTGAGTAGAATAGCTAGACTATTCTTCGAATAGTCGAGCTAAAAAGGGAGATGTCTTTATCATTATTCAGGGTAGAGTTATGTTATTGTGCCTTTCAAATCCTCTTTACAATGTTATATTAAATCCCCTTCAGTAGATTCAATGTCGTTCTCTTAAATATCTAAAATAAAATACAATTTGAAAGGGAGACAAGTTCTTTTTGTATCTAAAAAAAAAGAACTGTCAGATTATGGGGACATGTTAACAACTTCTTCATGAGCTAAAAGGTTTATGCAATATTCCAATGAATTACTTCCATTGGTTTCAGAGCTTTTTCAGGAAATCAAATGTTTTGCCAACAACCACCTTGAAAGCCAAAAAGGGGAATATTTTTTTTTCCAAAATATAACACAGCTGTTGGAGTTCCTATAGAACTTGGCTTGAAGTGTGTATTATTCAAGCAATATGATCCAACGCTGCAAGAAGATGCATGAGCAGGGATTCAAACAAACATACATAAGCCTGTTACAGATCAATATTTCTGTTATATTTGTGTTAAAAATGTTGTTACATATAAAAACGTTCTAACGCTGTTGTTATGTCCACAAAGATAAAAATATTGATGATTTTCAACATTATCTAAATGGGTTTTACTAAACAACAACAAGAGCTGTCAGAAGACAACAACGCTCGACTATTCAACAGCCTTGTCAATTGAATGAATACAAAAGTCGAAAAAGGGGCAAAATTTTGTATAAATGCAAAAGAGGGTTACGGAACCTGTTCAGTGCTTATCAGCTCATGACAGTAGACAAGTGTGTGAAGTTTCAATCCATTCCCACTAGTGGGTACTGAGATACTACCTTACATATAAAAACTTAACCAAAAACACCTAAGTTGAAAAATGGGGCATAATTTTGTAAAAAAAAAAAATGCAAATTAGAGTTATTGAACCTATGTACTGCATGTCACATCATGACAGTGAACAAGTGTGTTAAGTTTCAATCCATTCCCATTAGTGGATACTGTGATACCAGCTTACATACAAAAACTTAACCAAAAAACTGCTTAGTCAAAAAAGGGGCATTAATGTTTAGGGGGTTTGCGGTTGTCCGACCACAGCTGATGGTTCAGAAAGCCTCACGAGGGCCCCGTGCCAAGTTTGAGGTAACCTCATGGGTTTAATCTCAGTCAACTCTTTAACGTGTATTTTAATAATATATATCCCTGTATGTATGCATACCGCTGACACATTATTATATATTGTAATTTAAATTTTTGCGGTATTTGCGTTGTCAATTAATGACGTATTTTTTGTCAATTGCTGACGTATTTTTCCACTGGCAAACAGAAGAAACCCGATAATTAGTGACTTTAATTATGAACCCTCAAATCTAAGTTATCCACAATTAATTAATTTTTCCTCAGTGGAAAAATTGAAGCTGATCTTAGATCCAACCCATATTCTGTAATGGAATTACAAGAAAATAACATGTGTCAAGTCGCTTGTAGAACTTGAATTCCATAGTAAAAGACTACTGTTCTTACATTCTGATAGATATAGACTGTATAATAGTATATGCAACATAAAGTGAAGCCTGGCTGTCTAACGAGTAATATGTTGTTAAGAGTCTGTTTATTATAGATTTGATTAGTCATTGCTGTCATGATAAAATTATGAATAGTGTACATATATTCTGTGGTGGATTATTCAATTCAAATCTACTGTGGTGTGGATTACAAACTGTTGCAATATCTGCGTTTCTCCAATTCTGGAGGGAAGGATATACAATACAGAATACAGATGGCTAGAACGCACCAGACAATTTCATATATGGCCCAAAAAGTGCACCTCTGTGCAAAGATATACATTTGTAATCACCTATGGCCCTCACCTATACCCCTTTGGTTACATTCTATATGTTCTTGGTTACATATTGTGACACATATGGCCCAAAAAGTGCATATCTAGACAATTTAATTTGCGCCCTTTTATCTTCCTTATCAGAAGATTGGCTTAAATCCTATCATTGTAAAGTAATTGTGAAAGGTTGGACCTTAATAGGCTTCTTATAAATAAATTAAACCGACGTTTAGTTGTCATTTAATAATTCATTAACGACTATTGTCGTCAGTAAAAAAACAAACAATTTGTTTATACAAACATCTGTGTATCCGAATATGTTTCCAAATCATAAAGCTAAATATTTATTAAAATCCGCGTTTAAATAAAATTATGGTCTTGCGAATTGATATGCTACAAAATCTTGACTTTCACTGATATAATATTTTTCAATTTTTTATTGAATTTATTATCTTTTTCTTAAAAATTCTTCGTGTGTGAAAATTTACTTACTCCGCCATCTTGGAATTTCAGCTATTCGTACCCACATTTACTCATACCAGTTGCGTTCCTCCAAGTCGGCAAAAAGCGATATGCCTCATTTTCGCTTCTCATACGACCTAGTTATGTCTTGTTTAAACTATTGAAATCATCTTGAGACAAATTGATTTAAATGTTGTTTCTCATACTGGGTCAGACCATTGCATTCTTACAGTGATATTATTTACATGGTATTAAATAAAATGTTACAACTTGCATTCAGTTTATAAGATATTGGCCCGGACAACATCATTCTACAAATAACAATATTGATATAATAACATCTAGAGATGACGGCCACTCAAAGACTAGACTTCAGACGAGCCTTTGTAAAAGTATTTTTTCTGAGCAGTGTCGCGGATTCAGGACCGTCAATGTCATTTGTCACTGTCGTGAACGATAGTAGGTGGGCATTTCTCAGAATTTATCATTCTGTTCAATATGTAAATGTTTTTTTTATATATATATATAACAGTGTGCTTTGCCTTAAATAGTGACTATCACTGAACACACAGGACGGAGTGGAAAAGCTTCTTAAAAATCTAAATCCTAGCAAAGCACATGAAAGCTTCTGGCACAGATTAGGGTCTTTCAAAAATGATTTGATTCATTTTGAGTGACCCTGCACAGATGAACTGTCACCTCGGTTATAAAAGAATTACACTTAGAAATAGCCCCTGTCCTTATTTACATATTCCAAATCTCCCTAAATACTGGTATTATCCCCAATGAACGGAAACATGCAGTCATTGCTCCTGCATATAAAAAAGGTCCAAAGTGCAAACCCTCCAATCATCGCCCCATATCCCTCACATGTATCGCCGCAAAGCTAATGGAACATATTATGGTCTCCAACATTATGTCCTTCTTTGATAAGTTTAATACCATTAAATTAGTCCTTATCAACATGGTTTCATGTCAAAGCACAGCTGCGAAACCCAGCTAATAAGTTTCTCCAAAGAGCTCCATGACAACTTAATTAGAATTAGGTCAATAAACAGATATCAAAGTCATGGATTTCAGCAAAGCTTTCATTATGGTACACCATCATTAACTAACTTTAGTCCATAAGTTACAAAGGTTAGGTGTCAACCCAGAGGTCATTTTTTGGGTCAAGTACTTATTTCAGGGTCGCACCCAGCAGGTTGTCGTTGAAGGTCATTCAGTCAAACGTTGCGTCCTCTCTGGTGCCCATCAAGGCTCGGTCCTTGGACCTTACCTTTTCCTTTCCTACATAAATGATCTGCCTGACAGTGTTACTTTAAGGGCAAAGTGAGGCTGTTCGCAGATCATGCAATTGTCTATATTACGGTCAAACCCAACAGTGATGCCAAACTCTACAGGAAGACATATATATATAATTATGTCTTGAAACCTAGGAGTCAGATTGGTCCATGGAATTCAATCCAGACAAGTGTGGTCCTCAGAATCAGTCGCAAATTAAATCCTGTAATCTTCCCCTTATATGCTGCATGACATCGAATAAAAATCGGCTGATTCTGCCAAATATCTAGGTGCAACCATCATCAAAGACCTATCATGGACCAATCATATCAACAACATAACATCCTAAAAATTCCCTAAGATTCCTTAAATAAAATGTCAAAAAAAAAAACAACAACAAATAAATGAGTCAAAGAGGCTGCATATAAAACATATGTTAGACCCCAGTTAGAATACTGTTCCACCATAGGGCACCATCGTGTCAAAAATATCTATGTTTATAATGACTACAGTAAAATCAACAGTGTTTCCAAAATGTTGAATGAACTAAATTGGGAAACCCGAGAACGACGCCGTAAGATCAGTGCCGTTTAGATGTTGTATAAGATCCAACACTACCTTGTTTTTGTTGACCATAGTAACCTTAGAACAACTAGAGACCTAAACTATTTGATACCATATTTAAAGGCACACTATCATGCAAACTCCTTTTTCCCAGAAGTATATGTCTGTGGAAAGTCTCCCTGTGTCTTTGCAAGCTAGTCCCAGCTTAGAAATATTTGCTGGGCAGCTACCTCCTTTCTATCAGTTTTAATTCAACTTCCTGCTTTTACTTTTAACCTAGGGGGCCTCCGTGGCCGAGTGGTTAAGGTCGCCGACTTCAAATCACTTGCCCCTCATCGATGTGGGTCCGAGCCTCACTCGGGGCGTTGAATTCTTCATGCGAGGAAGCCATCCAGCTGGTTTACGGAAGGTCGGTGGTTCTACCCAGGTGCCCGCTCGTGATGAAATAATGCACGGAGGGGGCACTTGTGGTCTTCCTCCACCATCAAAGCTGGAAAGTCTCCATATGACCTGTAATTGTGTCGGTGCGACGTTTAACCGAACAAAATAAATAAATAAATTTACTTTTAACATAGCCTGTAAAAAAGGTCTTTTACTCTGTTTTTTTGTGATGTACATAATTACTGTGTTTTTCTCTCTCTATTTTTAACAGCTATCCCTGACAACGAGCCTGCTAGTTATAGCCGTTAACGATTGCTAAGCAATATAACATAGACATAGACACTGCGTAACAGCAAAACAAACTGAATGTCATTCTGTCTTGTCTGACTTACTTGTCCGGAAACAACATTTTTTTAGATCACCCTCCCCCCTCCCCCCCCCCCCCCCCCCCCCCCCCCCCCCCCCCCACACACACCGCCACGCCCGAAAAAATAAACTGTGTAGAGTTTGAAATGTACTCAGTTGAAAGCCATAGCTGTTATACTTATTATAGAGTTTGGAAACCATTTTCAGTCCCCATATGTCACTTGTGATCCTGACCTTTAACTTACTGAACTCCAGACAATAGGGATCCTCCTCAAGTTTAAGTCATCATATATAATTTGAAAACCATATAATTTCTTTCCGGAAACGGGAAATGTTGATGTACGGACGAATGGAAAACGTCATAAGAAACTACGAAAAAGCAGATATTGCGTGCACATTTAACGCTGATATTGTACTATTTATTTGAACTGTCAAAATATGTTCCCGACTTTCATTATATTCTGTTCACGCCTATATATGATCAACATGAAAGCCAGAAACATGTTATGACAGATCAAATAAATAGTACAATAAATCATATAGTGCATTTTATTTGACCTGGCGGGGCGTGGTTTCGCGACGGTCCACTACATTTTTGTGCAGGGTATGTAGTACATGTAACCAATGTAGCGTTGAATTTTAGTCGTTGGTTACCAAAGATTACGGAATGAAACAATTATATTGCTCTACCTATTTTGCTCGTTTTTTGAGATTACCATTATTTGCATATGCCAGAGATTAACTCCGCCCCGCCAGGTCAAATAAAACGGACTTATAGTAAGTCCAAAACAAGAAAAATTATCTATCTGACTTCGAAAACCCGTGAAAATCATGGTTACTATATGTAAAAAGCACATTTTCCGTGCAATTTGATATTGACTGGGTTTTTTGACTGTATAGAATTTAGCGTTGATTTCGAATTTAAGTTTGATATTATACAATTATCGACTTTTTCATAGGTTGATATCAGGATTTATCAACCTGAAAAGAGTTATATTCACCGAGCCGAAGGCGAGGTGAATATAACTTTTTGAGGGTTGATGAATCCTGATATCAACCTATGAAAAAGTCAATAATTGTTTTATTACATGAATAAATGTAAAGCCAGTCTTGTTATTACAATTGTAACTTTAATAAAGGCCCGGTCACACCGACCGAACTTTGTTGGAGCGTTCCTGGAGCGGTGAAAAAATTTCATCACCGCTCGTTACCGTTCACCACCGTTTAACAGAAGTTGGCCCCCGTTAAGGCAACGCCGTATACGCTCGGCCACCGCTGATGGTCCCTCCTCACACTGGCCATAGCTTTATCAGATCAAGTGGTTCCAACGTTGTTTGAGCGGTGAATTTTACGCCGATCAGATGGAGAAATATGGCTGATACTACAAATTTCCGGTATTGTAAGTATGATTTTAAGGAATTTCTACCTGTTTGATAACTAATCAAATGAAAACGATGGGTGCACCTGGAGCGCAAATGTGTCTATGTTTTAGTAAATATGTCCATTTAGCTGAGATTTGTGCCGTTTATTCAAACACTTCTGTACAGTCCGGCGGGGGAAGGAGATTTTTGACAGTTTTTGACAATATCGCATCAAATATAGTGTTAATCGGGAACAAGTAACTGTTAAAACACATTTATGTAAAGGGCTACCTCTTAAACAAAGCGTGTGTATTTTCATAGAATTATTCAGGGTTATTTCTGAAAAATCGGCCGAAAACCTAATGCAACGCCGTTTCGAGTGGGTCGTATCCAACGCAATCAAGTGGATACCGTCCTGTGTCTTACTTGCGAATCTTATCCGTCTTAAAAACAGTCATTAAGCTAACAATGAATAAATTTAGTGAGTTTTATAGCATTATAATGATCCCGCCATTTCTAATATATTTGTACATCGAACAATATCATTAAGTAAATAATAGTAATCGTTCGTAAAAACAAGAATCAGTTCACGGATATCTGTCTCCCTCCACGAATGGTACTGAACAGCATACCAAAATCGGGTTGACTCTTTAAATCAGTATAGTTACAGTTGGTTACTTTTTAGTCCCTTAAAACCAATACATTGCGATTTCATTATTAATTTGTTGTGCATTTAAACTGTTCATACAAAATAAATAAAATTTGGTCCATGATAAAAGTATTAATCAGTTGTTTGTCAGATTTTCATTCATATTCCTGTGGTAGCGTTCATTTATTTTCAGAGAAATAAATCACAGAGAACGTTAAAATTGGCCAGGGAAAAGACAAGATTTTATTTGTCCTCCATAAAACAGAAACGACGTAATAAACCTCTATGGTCCCGTTCAAAAATGAAAATACAAATGAAATACAGACACCAATGAAAGAGAATAAACCGGACCAGCAATACTAATAGAGATGTGCCACAGTTGTACTATTTAACTGTCTCAAACCAAAGAAAAAAAGTGATGTTTGTCAACGGGTACTTATTCGATTTGATAAGAGTTAGAAATATTGTAAAAATAATGTATCTTTTGTTTCAGAAAGTTGTCTCAGGACAGCCTTGTCGCTTGCAATGTCTAAAAAATCTGTCTCTTCCTCTGTTAATTCTTCAAACATTTCATCACATAAAACTTTTTCTTTTAATACCTTATTGTGAACAGGTTTTTCCCCCCTCATATTTTAGTGCTTGAAGTTGGAGTTAGCAGTCTTTTCGTTTGTTTGGTTTTTTTTTGTTGTTTTTTTTGTGTGTGTGTGTGTTTTTATTCACTTTGAGGACATGGAGAAAATGCTCTTAATCGTTTGCTTGATGACACGTCTCTATTAGTATTGCTGGTCCGTTTATTTTCTTTCATTGGTGTCTGTACTTCATTTGTATTTTCATTTTTGAACGGCGACCATAGAGGTTTATTACGTCGTTTCTGTTTTATGGAGGACAAATAAAATCTTGTCTTTTCCCTGGCCAATTTTAACGTTCTCTGTGATTTATCTCTCTGAAAATAAATGAACGTTACACCAACAATATGAATGAAAATAAATACAAGCAACTGATCAATACTTTTATCATGGACCAAATTTTATTTATTTTTTATGAACAGCTTAAATGCACAACAAGTCAGTAATGAAATCGCAATGTAATGGTTTAACTGTAACTATACTGATGTAAAGAGTCAACCTGCTTTTGGTATGCTGTTCAGTACCATTCGTGGAGGAGAAATACCCGTAAAATGGTTCTTGTTTTTACGAACTATTACTATTATTTACTTAATGATATTGTTCGATGTTCATCCTTGCTTTATGTTTTTGTGTTGATGTTTTTTGACAATTTCCACAAAAATATGTTAAATGTTAAGCTAACATAAAAATGTAAAAGTGCAATATATTAGAAATGGCGGGATCATTATAATGCTATAAAACTCACTAAATTTATTCATTGTTATGCTTTAATGACTGTTTTTAAGACGGGTAAGACTTCGCAAGTAAGACACAGAACGGTATCCACTTGATTGCGTTGCATAGCGACCCACTCGAAACGGCGTTGCATTAGGTTTTCGGCCGATTTTTCAGAAATAACCCTGAATAATTCTATGAAAATACACACGCTTTGTTTTAAGAGGTAGTCCTTTACATAAAAGTGTTTTAACAATTACTTGTTCCCGATTAACACTATATTTGATGCGATATTGTCAAAAACTGTCTAAAATCTCCTTCCCCCGCCGGACTGTACAGAAGTGTTTGAATAAACGGCACAAATCTCAGCTAAATGGACACATGTGCTAAAACATAGACACATTTGCGCTCCAGGTGCACCCATCGTTTTCATTTGATTCGTTTTTTAACGGTTGAAATTCCTTTAAATCATACTTACAATACCGGAAATTTGTAGTATCAGCCATATTTCTCCATCTGATCGGCGTAAAATTCACCGCTCAAACAACGTTGGAACCACTTGATCTGATAAAGCTATGGCCAGTGTGCTCCTACCGCTCCGAAAGTTTTGAGCTGCACAAAATATTGCGAGCGGTGAGGAGCGGGCAATTTTCGCTCCGGCAAAGTTCACCACCGCTCTAACAACGCCCAGTCAAGTTTGGCACCGCTAGACGCAAGTTCGTGGACGCTTGGGTCCGCTAGGCCAACGCAGAAATCTTGAACGCTGGACCACCGCTGCTTCGCCAGCTTTGCCTGGGCGGTGATAAAACGTTGCACAAACTTTGGTGGAGCGGCTGTAAGGATTTTACGAGCGGACACGGGATTGCTGGAACGGTGTCGTAGTCAAAAGCGGTATGCCGCTAAACCAACTTTAAAACCCCGCCGAGCCAACGCACGCATGCGCGGAACGCCGCTCTATCAACGCTCGCGTCTGCGCTAAACCAACGCTAGCTACCGTTAAACCAACGCTAAAGCAACGCCGGCTTCAGCGGTGCACCTGTAAGGCAACGCCCGTGTTTTCGATTTTTTTCCCACTTTGTGTGCGGTGACGAGCGTTGTCTTAATTCCGCCCCCTCTCCCTACCGTTGAAGGAACGCTCCAACAAAGTTCGGGCGGTGTGACCGGGCCTTAAGGAAACAAGGAATAAATTTAGACCAAATCAGGTTGATATTGGTTTTCCAAGCACCTACTTCGATCTATTTTTATTTTCGTACTATTTATAACCCAAGATAAATTGATATGATATGATATGTACTCATTACTCTTCGAACCATTTTCAGCCAGTCAGAGAAACAATAGAATACAGTCATGTAATAAAACACAATTGAATCAGTTTGAATAGATATTAGGATATTTCAACAATCAGAACCAAAATACCTGTTTTAAAACTGCGTGCAGCTGTTTCCAATCTAACTTTGTTGCGCAACTTGGAGAGAAAGGCCTAATAAGGATTTTACAATCTTGCACGTCCAATGAATTTCGGCTCAATGTATAATTGTTGATGAAAATCTTTGCCAAATATGTTTATCATTTATACTAAAATAAACATATAGCTCTATCTTGGTTGGGCAGCCAGTAAAAGAAAATCAAATTTGAAAATACATTCAATGAAACTATAGAATGTTCAAAAATCTTGAAGTGAACATAAAAATGTATATGTATGATCAGGTGTTAATGTTTTCTACAAATCCATTACTTGATCAAAATCATATTGATCAGTTCAATCCACAAAAAGAAGAAATCAGATGACGGAGTAAATAGCTTTTGTGAAACACATATTCACAACAGTTACACTATACGTCGTCGGACCTATTTATACAAATTACTAACATTCATACGCTCGTGAACTCAACGTTGTTACCCGGTACGTTATGGAAATAGTTCTACGGTATAAGGGGACTGTAAGCTACAAATCATACTTCATATTATGATCATACTTCATATTATGATGTAAATGGTCCTTTAATATGAGAATTATCTAAACTTGAGATTATCCACTGTGCGGAATCAGAAGCAAGTTCGCCACACTGACTGCGTAACTGGAAATATGTCCGAACAAGCAAACGGGTAAGTTTCTTATTTTGCCATAACCAGGGTCTTTCAAAAATTCTGAGTGACCCTGCCATAACCAAATACAAAATAATACTAATTAAACATTTTTAAGTTATATTAAAGGCATTTTGACTCATAAGATTGCTTACTTTAAAATGGTAACGCAAGTGTACAGCTTTTGTCACTGAATTATGCGATTCATCTATGCACAATAAAATCTTTCATCTAGAAAATATATTAGGCACCTATTTCACTCAAATATTCTATAATTAATTTAGAAAATCCTCAACATATGTGTTTAACATAAGAACTAACCGTGTAACTATGAAATACTTACCATTTTAACTTGAGTAACCTAACAAAACTGTGACATTTTTGTGACAGTAACAACACACATTTCAGTCTTCTTTGTTCAATAGGTAATTTAAGTAAATTCATACATGATGCAAAGTAACAGAAAATAAGCAGTATGTAGGTTTCTGATATTGTGATAAATCAAGCAAGCACTTTGCTTGGACATATGATTGAAAGTAGGTAAATCTACTACTATAAAAATTACAATAAAATCTGTTTTGTTAAACTTTCTTCATTTTCGCGAAAATGTCATAAAAAGTGTGATTTTCCAATAGAAGCCCATTGTGAAAACTGACTTGAGTATAAATATTTTCAAACTTAAAATACACGTTGTTTTTTCTGGTTGAAATTCCGTCACATATAATGTTGCTTTGAAAATAAGCAGTATGTAGGTTTCTGATATTGTGATAAATCAAGCAAGCACTTTGCTTGGACATATGATTGAAAGTAGGTAAATCTACTACTATAAAAATTACAATAAAATCTGTTTTGTTAAACTTTCTTCATTTTCGCGAAAATGTCATAAAAAGTGTGATTTTCCAATAGAAGCCCATTGTGAAAACTGACTTGAGTATAAATATTTTCAAACTTCAAATACACGTTGTTTTTTCTGGTTGAAATTCCGTCACATATAATGTTGCTTTGAAAATAAATCTACATTGTAGAACAATGTGTGTTTCAAACGTGTAGGATTACCTCAATATTGGCCATTATGCCATATTATATATTTTCCCCAGTCTGTTTGTTATTTTCAGAGAGATCAACGATGATAAAGATATCAGAGAATTTCTTCAATGTAAAACATTTTTATTTTGCTCCATAAGTATTAATTTTCTTTAGTTTTTGAATTTGTTAAATTGTTGACTTAATTATTAATTAATAGATAAACGCTGTGTAATTTCTTTAGAGCGGGACTGAAATATATTTATTTCAAAGGTTTTTGGTCTGGAAATGTTAATTTACTAAGCTTCTTTTTCCAAATGTGGAATAATATTCACCTTTGGTGAGTTGAGGTTTTGATCTCTGGCGGTGTCGTTAACAGGAGTTCTTTCGTCATTACACAGTCATGATGCCAGTCAACGCCATTGAATCAGCCTGAGATTGATAAAATGTAGTTTCATATTCCAAGAGAACGATTGAAACGGGCATCACTGTTTTGTCAAATAACTAAACAACATTTATTATATAAGCTAAGTTTACATCATTCTCAGTAGTTACAGGTCAGTACATGGTCTTGAGAGGAGGGGACCATGGTAGCTCTGATAGAAATCTATGCGACAGTGAGTCAACATGTAGATCTAGAGATCTCTGTAAAATTGCAAGAAATTTATAATTAGCTAAGCAGAACTTATTTATTCATTCCCGAATATGGTCACGGACGTATATATCACCTTGAAATTCTGTTTGCAAATATTTTGTAATCATTCACTCAATTCTTTAACTGGAATAGAATCTATATAAGGACCATATATATATATCCTCAACATGTAAAATATAGCCATTTTACAATATCATTTAATTGTTACTTAAAACATTTGGTGCAGAACTCTAGATTTTGACTTTCATCAGCAATAAAGCTAATCATATTAGATCTAAACTGTTTTCAGATGCCGAGGTAAGCGAGGCACCAAGTACAAAATGGGAAGATGTTGCTGGAATCGAGACGGCATGCGAAAAGATGAAAGCATATGTAATTGTACCAGTAAAGTTTCCGCACCTTTTCACAGGTATTAATGAAGTTAGAATCGGAACTATAACGAACGAACAAAGCTAGTTCAACACAAATTGTTGGTAACGTATATAGCTCATATTACTGGGCGCTAAATGTTCATCCATAAAGTTCCATTCAATATACCATCTGTCTGACATATTATCAACACTTTTCGACACCTGAGCCACCAGTAAATCTTTTTTAAACGGTTTTTTCCGTTGTTCCTTTTTTTTTAATAACGGCAACATGGTTTTTATCTTTCATACGTTTACATTTGCAAAGACGACGCTATGGTCAAAACACTATGTTCCATTCAATATATATAAATAATACAGTTTTTTCCGTTGCTAAGGATATCGCGATGTGTAAATCCATCTATTGAAAAGAGATTACTTTTGCAGGTGGGGTGCGCTCAACAGGATTTCTCATATATGGTGTAAGTTTTTGATAAATTTTATTCAGAAACCAAACATAGTCTTGAACGGTAGAGTAATTAGAATAGTGTTACAGTGAAATAATATTGTGTTGTTACCGGTATGCATATATTTGTTATGAATTATTATTAACTGAAATGTTACAATTCATTATTATGTAAGAAGTTCGCGAACTCCATTCACTGAAAACAGTAAATGTTTCCATGACGATTTGCCAGGGCAATACCGTTGAATACTAAGATTTGACAGGACAATACCGTTTAATACGGAGGATTAACAGGACTGTACTGTTGAATAACTCTGAAATAATTTGTTAAAAATCAAAGCCTTTTCGTTTGCTATGTTTTAACTGATTTATCACAGTTCAGCTATTTAACCACGGGAGCGTAAGTCCCAAGAGCTTAAATATACAAGAAACTGAATATATCGTGGTATACCAGACGTTAAACCACAAAAAGGTCTCGTTTATTTTCATTCTAACATGCTCATAGATATATGTTATAAACACCTGTTATTATCTTATGGCTCTGTACCAAATTAAGGTCTTTATGCACCGATTTAATTGCATATGTACTACATTTTTTGTTTTCATTTTATCAGCCGCCTGGAGTGGGAAAAACACTGTTGGTGCAAGTAACGATTGCCGAGCTGAGCACGTGCAATGTACTGTGTTATAAAATATCGGCATATGATCTTCTTTCAAGGTGGCAGAAACATCCTACAAAGTAAGATTCTTTTTTTTTCAAGTCGAACCAAGTTGATTATTTATGTCTCTTTGAACAGTGTGAGAAAACAATATGCCATCAAACATTTTAAAATAGGCATGCCTTTTAGTACAGAAATATAAATTAGACAATTTGATCTATACATAACTTGTACACAGTCATACATCCATGGTCATAAAGTCTGAAAGTTAAACTTTAAAATCCTAAATATATATACGTTGCAATGAAACTTTGCAGGAATCTTCAAGCTGAAGCTAATGATGGTTCAGTGAAATTTCAGCAGTATGAATAAGCTATAGACAAAGTTACTCAATTTGCCGTTCTTAAGTCTAAGTTTTTGATGAATATGGGCCAGAGTTATGGCCCTTGACTGACTTGGCCGAACTATGACGCATGTATCTCAAAAGGTGTTTTTGAAAACTTTATAGGGATGTTTTTCAGCATACGAAATTCTGCAGCTGTGGTCATGGTTTTGTGTGGGATTTGACTCGGTTAGACTAGAGTAATGGCCGAAGACTTTGTCAAAAATATTCATTGTAAAAAATATGCATAAAAGGCCTTAACTTGCACATCTTCAAACGTATTTGATCTAGATTCATGAAACCTTATTCAGTCTGTAAAGTTGCGCACTTGGGGTTTCGTTTCGGACTTAATAACTCTCTCTCTCTCTCTCCCTCTCTCTGCTCCAGCCACCCATCCTAATCCCCACTTTGAAAGCAAGTAAAATAAAAACTACCCATACAGTTTCTTGTGTTTAGGTTCACTTTTCTTGAAAACTACGATATATATGTTCGATTTTTTACAAGGGTTCATCATCAATAAGTTAGCGAGGTTAGATACCGTAAGTTTCTGCTGCAGAACTCGTGCATGTGCTATCAATATCAAGCTCTTACATGACGCAAACGTTGCTCTTGTTTTGCTTTCCTTTGAAACCCGTGGTGGGGTGGGGGGGGGGGGGGGGAAGACACTGGAGTGTAGTTGACATGCCATTTCTTTTAAGTTATTGTCAAATGAGCGATTAAACTTACTTTTATATGATATCATTAAACGATAATAGGAAATATTAGTTACAGGATTGTTTTTCAAAAATGTACGTAAATGTAGGCATCAGAAATTGGAAATTGCAAAATTTTGTGGTCTTCGTATTGCTTGTCCCTAACCCACTGTGTGTTTGGGAACGTCTTTGGCGTAAAGATCTTTCATCCTGATAGTTTGCAGGAGATAACACATGCCTACAGTCATTCCTAGAGGGGCAGATAGGGTATTCCTGCATTGTTGTCTTATGATCGAAATCGAGTGTGTGTGAGTTAAACCCCAACATAACCAAAACACAACTCATGTGAGTCATTTTTGTTTTGTTTCATAAAACCAGAGCGTTACGAGCAATGTTCAGGAAAGCTGAGGGCTGCAAATTCAGTGTGATGTTTATTGATGATTTTGAAGTACTGAGTGACCAATGCGGAAATACAGAGAGTGGCAGAAGACTGAAGGAAGACTTTGTCTCATTTACACGATATTTCCGTTCAAATTGCCATGAAAGTAAGCATAAAGTTGCATTTTCTGACGTCACTGTTAGGAAAGGAAATCATTGCGGTCTCAAACAAAGTATATTGGATATGCAGTACGAAATTGCTGAAACCGTTGACGCTGTTCGTCAGTATTCAGTACATTTAGATAAAAGCTCGGTATCGGCAGATCGCGGATCCAGCCATCGAAGTTTTAAGGAAATAAGCTGGCAGAAACGTCTGCGTCGGTAATGCAAGCGGAATAGCCTATATTTGTCTCATTTTATTTCATTTCGCAATTATGAACTGCCTTTGATCGTAAACTAAATACATGTATATGCCTTTAATTGATACATGAAAACTACCTGCTAAGTACAAACCAGAGACAAGAATTGGCCTTATTGGCAACCACGGGTAAATCAAATTTATCAATATATAAGAAGTCTTCAACAAAAATCACGCATGTAGATCTAGATATTTTTTTTTTGTAATTTGGTGTATTTATGAGTCAATATCTCAGCTTATGGCACGTTTTTCTAAGGTTGAATATTAAGGATTAATAAGCGAATGCAAAAACGGAACAAAGTTGACTCCAGCATGAAAACTCCATTTGGAGTGCTATAAAGTTTCTAAATTATTTTCATTTGATGTTGAAATCAAAATGAAAGATAAAAGTAAAAGTTATTTTGGTACTGACGTGTATAGCTAATAGGTTACTTGTAAATATCAAAATACAATTCTAATATGCTTTTCTCTGTTAAAACACTCTTACGCTAGAATGACGTCACGTTAACGTGCGGTGACGTCAATGTTTTTGTTGCGACCAAGAAAGAGCGCTACTATATTTTATCTGCTGTTTTAGATTAAGGGCATATTAGAATCGAAATAATATATACCAAAACCGTATTTTAACACTACTTATACACTCGAGCGGTAATACGTCGTACAAATAATTTCACGAGGGCTACGCCCGACGTATAACCGCCCATCGTGCATAAATAAGTGTTAAAACACTCTTTTGTTATAAATTATTTCTTTATTACATGTAATCAGGATCGTATGAAATCTTATGAACCTGGTTGCCGTTTTCTTATTATAGGCACTCTGTGTATTATTGGCATTACGAATAAACCCTGGAAAATGGCAGAGGACTTTTCTTTACGACAAATAATGGACAGACGGGTGTACACCCCGCTACCGGACAGCAAGGCAAGAATAGCAATCTTCAAACAACAGTTGTCTTCTGTCCAACATTCTTTGTTAGAGGAAGACTTCAGGTTCACACACCCTAATTTGTTAAATAAAATAGAGAATTCAGCATTTTTATATACAATTCCAGACTAGTTGGAAAAATGAAACCACAGGAGTTTGAAATTCTATATAGACTCCAGAATTCTATCTTAAAAAATACTCGTGTATATATATAACAACAGGGGGCATTTTTTTTAAAGATTGACTTCTGGCGTCTTATTGATAGAATCCTATGATGACACAAAGGTCGTATTAATATTAACCTTTACCCTGCTAAATTTCTGTAATGAACGTGTCTATCTTTCAATTTGGACAATAGCATTAAATGTTGAAATGGGGCGCTTACCAAAAAGATACTGACTGAATAGCGAACAGTGCAGACCATGATCTTGGTCTCAACTGGTCGCAAAGGCAGAATCACTTGCCGGAAGCAGGCTAATTGTTACATATCCCAGATTCAAAGAATCTGTATCAGTTTAGTGTATACAAATACAAAGCAGTTATTATATGTTTACTCATAACTGATCTAAAGAATTACGTTTTAGCATTTTGCATACATCTTAAATTTTACCAAATAGTCTTTATTAACTGGATCCCCACTGAGACCAACAACACTGCAAATAGTATTTGTTTTACCATTTAGAATGTTGGGCGAGAGGTCCGATGGACTAAGTGGCGCTGATATCAGTACAGTAGTGAGAGATTCAAGCATGCAACCGATCCGAAAAATTCAAGTTGCAACACACTTCAAACAGGTTTGTATAGAAGTTATTTCATCCATATTCGATCCATTAATGTTGCTACTTTTTTTCAGCTGCATTGAAAACTTTGATAAAGTTTTTCACTTTCAAATTCAATTTCCCTTTTAACGAGGCCAAACATCTGTACTTCTATATTTTGTGTCCCCATTATTATAGTTTTCTATACTTTTCATCGTCTTTGTGTAATATTTATAGAACTCGTTTCCCAGCCTTTCTGGAACTTTTTTCAATGTATTTGGTTAAATAAGCTATTGTAATATTTACAATGCATATACATGTACTTGTTTGTTTGTATGTAAGCTTATTTATAGTCGCCACTGGTAACCCATTGGGCGATCCCCCAGAAGTGTCCGTAATAGTGGAAAAATAAAAGAAGACGCTTCAGTTCTAGAAGTTTCGCTGGTTCTTTAGCTAGCTAGTTGTAAAGTACCCATATAAGTGACTCTTATCTCAATTTTCCTACTTTTTAGTTGGAGGCTCGAACTCGCGATCTCAGGTTTCGTAAACAAACAGTGTTACCACTGCACTCCACATGTTACATATGTATTTGCACTAATTAAACTTTATGACCACTGGGCAGGGCATTCCAGAAGTCACAGTGGTCGACTGACTACGGCTGTTTTCATATGTCTAATAAGAACATGGAATGCGTGCATTTTTATCGGACGGTGCCTAAGAAAAAGGTGCGTTATGACGCGAAGTTAGAATGTTTCCTGTTCTAGAAATCGCTGTTAGTTGACGTCGATTTCTTTTCGTTTCACAGCCAATTTATTTCAAGTGTGAATGTCGACCATTTTAAACTGAGAAAGGAAGAAAATCGCAACTATATTACAAGATAAAAACGCAGTTTATTTATACATTCTGATCAGTATTATTACATGTATCTTAACATTAATTCTTCTAAATGTTCTTATCATAACTGTTTTAATTTCCGCGAGATACTGTATTGTTTTAGATTTCTGGACCATGTTCTGAAGATCCAAACAAGATAGTAGATGACCTGTTAACTCCCTGTTCCAGAGATGATCCTGGGGCAATAGAAATGGACTGGACGCAGATAGAAGCAAACAAACTTGCACCACAAGTATTAACAATGGTAATAAATCATTCATTCATTCATTCAGATTTTTGTTTTGTTTAGTTTAACGTCACACCGACACAATTATAGCTTTGTAGCTTTCGATGGTGGAGGAAGACCTTAGGTGCACCTCCATGAATTATTTCATCATGGACGGGCATCTTGGTAGAACCATCGACCTACCGAAAGTCAGTTGGATGGCTTCTTTATATGAAGAATTCAACACCCTGAGCGAGGCTCAAACCCACATCGGTGATGGGCACGTGATTCAAAGTCACCGACCATAACCACTCGGCCACGGAGGCCCCTTCATTCAAACTAGAACCAAGTTTGCAGCTGTAGTCATGTCCCGACATCAATATAAACTGGTATTCAAGCTAGGCATTGGAGAATTTTTTTTAGATTACACAATACTACCACAGCACCAGCAGCAGACGCGGTCCTCCCACAATACTCGTTCAGTACCATCGATACAAACAGTAAATAACTTATTACCATTTTATTCATCTTTTTTGTAACAAGGTTTTCCTTGATTTTTCTTTATTTTAAATATAAGACAGTAGCATTTAAATCTACACTATTCTTTAGAAATCTAAAGGCAGCTAAATAAGATTTGACTTTTAAGCAATCTTCGTTTTAAATTATCACCAATGATTGATTTTAAAGGGCATTTTTAGCGTGTTTAGGCCGCCAAAAATGAATTTGTTTAAATGCGTGCACTTGTATAAAACATGCACATTATGTTTAACATAAAACAACTTACAAGCTAAAATCTTTTTGAAATGAAACGATCTGATGATCAGACATCTGAAGGTCCTAGATCAACAGAATGATAACACTTGCATCAAGATCTTGCAATATATAGAAAATTGCAAAAAGAACTATTACTGATTTTATAATTTTTAGTGTCGTTCAAAGGATTTAAAAATGTATCAAACACGATTGTTCTTACCAGTTTTCATAACTAGCAATGTATAATCTCTACAGGACGATGTGATGAAGTCTCTGTAAACACAGAAACCATCTGTGAGCAAAGAAGAATTGGACATGTATGAACAGTTCAAGGAGGAATGGGGATCTTAAGACCTTTTATTCCAAGAACAAGGAGAACCATTCAGTTTTAGAGGCTCGAAACATGGAAGTTCCATTTCAGAAGTGACCTCTGTGTATTAAATCAGAATACATATTTCATTCTTTATTAAAGCGAGTTGAAGTTCAGTGGAAAACATCAAAATCTGATGTTTTTCATTGATATGGATCTACAAAATTTGGTTAAAACCATTTAAAAAGATAAATACAAAGAAAATTGTGTAATTTACATACATTGTATGCCTTACATTTTTACTTATGGCTACTTGTAAGCCAGTGAAAATATTGTACCTTGTTTCCCTGGATATTTTAATCTAAAACTGAAAGATGTACCATTTTATATATAATCTATATATAATTTATATATATTTCTGTAGTAAGCCAATTTGTAAATTTTATTGAACTGTTCCATACAGATTTTTTTTCGAATGTAGAATTTGAACTGTCCTACTCTGGTCCAGTAGGAAGAGCAGTGACCCAGTGAGAAGGGCTGTGTGTAGATTATAACCTTGGTATAGTATCCTATTCCATTTACTGTGTTTGTGATTTATTACATACCACTGTATAGTATCTGCATTCGTATATAATGAAAATATGCAAATAAAACGTTAAATTAAAAGAGTGTGGATATGTTGTAATTCCAGTTTTCAGCAAGGACATAGATTTTCCCTATCTTTGTTTATTTAGTGAACATACAAATAACAAAAACAAATACTACACAAGACTGGTCATTTTAATATAAATATATCACATTAGGTCAATTCTACAAATATTTCAGTACAAAAATATTACTACAACAGTAAACTGGTATCTTATACACAATAGTTACTGTCAAGGTCAGTAGTTACAGGAACAGCAATACATGGGTACAGTATTTTTACATGATGAAAAGTTAAGTGATATTTCAGCAGACTTGAAATAATCCTTCTATTAAATATGTACTCCTAGCACAATATGTACAAGAAAGAGAACCCTATAATACAGTGTACACGATGTAAGTGCACAAGCAAGTTATAACAACCATTTTTTTTTCAAACTTGGTTAAGGTATAAATGAAACAAAGAAATAATTTTTAAATGCAGTTTGGTACATCATTTAGGCCAAAAACTGACTATTTAGTTTCCTTTGATAATCCCTGAATGCAGTTACAACATCAGACAGAGCTTTCCTTTAATCATAGCAAAGACATCATCAAACAGTTCCTCACTGGAGAGTTATGTCTCAAGCAATTTCTTCAATACAATTAGTATGTTTAGTGTTTCAAGGCCACTGACTAACTATGAAGAATTGTCTTTGAAAATTTAAGTCTAATACTTATAGGTTATTAGCTCTGTATCAAGAAATATGCACGAGTTCTTCAGTGGAAATACTGCGCGACTTTAGGAGCGCAATATTCTTCCGCTGAAGAACAAGTGCATATTTCCCGATGCAAAGATAATAACCTTTTTATTACATACGCATCTACGTGTATAAATATCATAAATATGTTCAATAGTCTGAATAGGATTGACAATACTTGACTAAATAGAAAGAAATAGTGCAACAACACATACTGAATTACGTCACGCACCCGATATGAAACTCAGGCGTCAGTGTATGGAAAAATATTGACGTTTCCGGTACCAGTGTAACTTAACGGGGAATAAAAAACGAGTATGTAATAAAATAGCAAACATCATTCTCTCCACAAATCTGGGGACTGGTAAACTTTTTATAACCTGGAACTTTGAAAAACTACTATAAAATATGGGGTTGGCAGATTCACGATATGCTGAATAAATAAACAACATTGAATTTTGTCAAAACAGCTTTTGTTTATAGCTACCTGTGTTAATACCATTCATTTATTAGCACCAACATATACTACTGTAATACTGTTTACATTTCATTCAACTCTATTGTACAATATTCTACAGTTATGGTATTTAAATATGATACAGTTACCTCAACTTTTAGCTTGTTAAATTTCTAAAATGGACTGTTCCATCATTCAGTTGGGCAATACCATTTAATATTCGAGGAGTTTTCATTGACTGACTGAATAGTGTACACGGATGTGCAGACTGATCTTGGTCTGCACTGGTCGCAAAGGCAGAACCACTTGCTGCCAGCGGGCTAAAGGTTAATATCAATGTATGAAAACTAGCAAATGATGATTTATGAAACAGCAAGTCAAAAGAATGGTTGATATATGATTGCAATAAATAACTGAATAATGATACAAATGAACTGATACCTATAATAATAATTCCATACATAGTTCACACATGAAATTGTTTTCAACATTCCTCATTTTAATCAATAATGCTTTTTGCATATATAAAAGAGTTATTATCCCCCCCACACACTCCAAAGTCACCATTTTAAATCAGTCCTGATTATTTATTTGTGTTTTATGGTGCACCAACACAGTATAGGTTATATGGCGCCAAACAGGACTACAAATTTTGGTTCCACATCTCATTTACATCTAAAAAAAAACAACATGAGGTATGGAATCAAAATTTGCATACCTGCTGGAATCACACAGTTACAGCAAAACCAAGTGTTAAGACCCTATTAGTCCTGATTAAATGGGTGCAAGATTAACTTAGCCTTGTAAGTAGAAGTATATCCACAAAACTGAAATTATCTACTGATATGGATTTAAATTTCCTCAGCATACAACAAAAATTTATCCACTATCATGAAACAGACTCCAACTATTATATCTAGATATACACTTATTTCTGATATAATCAACATCCTAACATGCAAGGAAGAATAATACAATTAAATACTTCAGATCTATCTTGATGCACTATATAACCATGTCATAATCATTTTTTGTACATATGCATCATAGTTCTTCAAGACATGCCTGTTTTTTTTTTACAGGGGTTGAAATACATAACAGTTTTAGGGAAGTTCAGTTAACATTACTTTAGAACTGGTGAGATCAATAACCTTAAAACTAAATTGATCCTTTCCCATATAATTACAATTCTTGCATACTATTTTATACTACAATTTCACCGCTTCATTATCGTCAAGCTATAGAACCTAATCAAATCTGACATAACACTTACAACAAAAAACCTACCTATTTCAATATAAACCTAATAAATATAGTAAATAAGGGGAGGATAATTATCCCAAATTAACAAACTTTAAATAAGTTAACATTTCATGTAGTTCTGACTGAGACATATTTGTTTCCATAATACATATATTTATTCCAGGTATCACAAAGTGGTTTATCACAGAATTTACACTTAATTCAACAATATATTCTGCCAGCAAGTCTTTACCTTTTACAGTTTAATTTGCTGTCTATAAGAATCATGGCAAAAACCTATTTAACACTGTTTATAAATTGAGATCCATCAGTCCTACTGAGATTATGTCTGGGTACAAGCAAGTATCTACAATCCAGCTATAGAAATCACATCTTTCTCAAAATAAACTCTCTATTCCACCTTTTTGCAGTTAATGTGTTTTAACAGAAGTTATTTCTTTTCCTTGACTACCAGTAATACTTGCTGCTTATTTCTATTGACACTTACTTCCAATTAATTATACACAACATGTAAGGTATTCCTTAAATTAAACACTAGCTGCATGGTATAGGTGTATCATCCTGAGTCATGGAAACCAACAACCAATCAACAACAAATTACAGTCTTGTGGATGGAAATAACTCTACTGATGTTTCACATACAAAACATGAAATATTTAAATGATCAGAAGCAGTTTCCAATGACCTTCAGGACTAGATTTTCTCCCTTTGAGCTCTGGAATTTAACCACATCACTGAAACTGCCACCCCTTGTTGGTCGGAATTCAACTGGCAACTTGATGTATCTTTTCTTCCTGAAAATAAAACAGAAATAAAAAATATGAAAGTATCACTCTTTTCAACAATATTTAAATAATAATAATAGTTACTTCACCAGTGCTCCGGAATAATTTACCTAACGATTTCCCTATGAAAATCAGAACTGGAAAACAAATTACATAAGACTTACTGTCATCACTGAGAACAGACCCCACCCCGCTGGGACTCAACCCTTCAACCCCCTACTGCTTCTGTCGTGGCAGTACTTGCTTATTCTCTGCAAGTAACTGATAATTTCTTTGAAAATATATCAGGAGTGGAGGGCAAATTATTTGTCACTGGAAACATCAACATGACTTTAAAATATCTAGTCATATGCTTAATAACACAGTGACAATAAGAACGTTTAAAATTACTTTAATTACTTACGCAACTTTAAACCTTGGATGTTTCATATGAAATGGTGGCTTTGGTGCAGTCACTTCAACCTGAAAAAAAAAAAAAAAAAAAAAAAAGCCATCATAGAAATGTTTATAAAAAGTCAACAACAGTTTTATTTTCATTACTTCAATCGTATTATTCTCTGATGTAACTTTTATTATCTGAAACATTTTTTATATTTATTTTCTTAAAAGGAACCCATTTAACATTGACAGATTTTGAAGGAGAAAAATAAAACATGGTAAAAGTGACATTTAGTGATCCTAAAAAGTGATGCTTTCTGGCAAACCAGAACTTAATTTTTCTGCAGGTGACTCGTGATTTCTTTAAATGAATCCGAGGTGAAATTTGACCACTTTTTTCTTCTTCTAAAAATCATCATTTAGAACATCCATCTTGCATCAGAATCATACTTAAAACCTCTACAACAGTTGCTAACTTGACTGTGACAAAATCATCCAAGTATTCTTATACATACCTGTACTTCCTCCATATGGCTGTTCTTCATGTCTACCTTCATTTTTATGGACTCTCCTCGTTTGACTGTTGGAAACTCGAGCACATCCTGGGACAATCGTAACCATGCATTCTCACTGACTAGTCTAGAATAGAAATTTATCTTATCAAGTACACACAACATAAAGCCCACCTAAAAGTAACACTGACATTAGGACAGGACAAAACCTATATGCAGTTCCAGTATCATGACAGAGTTCTAACCTTGGTACTCAGAGTCAGAAAACCACAAGACCTGTTTATTTGCATTTCAGTAATTACTTCAGGCATTATGAGATGCCAATGTATAACTCTCAAACTATTGCCAGTAGCTAGATTTCTTTCTTCTATAGATATATTTCAACAGCTATGGAGGGCAACAAATGACCAAGTTTAATCCTATATGAAGTGGAGAATACAAAGAATACACATTTTACCATTTTACCATTGTGTACTTACTTTGGTAGCAAGTTCTCCACATCAAGCACCGCAGATTTACTGTTACTATTGGTTTCAGTATCTTCTAGACCCTGAAACATACACAATGTCTAAATAACAGAGGACCAAATTTAACCATCAGAACTAAGTATTTAACTTCACAATCATTCAAATTTGCTGGTATAAAATTTTGCAAATTCCTTCAAAACAGCTACTTTTTGGGGACATTTTTCAACTTTCAACAATATAATAATATAAATGACAATTTTGTTGATGTAATTAAATTTCATTGATTGAAACAACCAAGAAATTCGCAAGAAAATTGCCATCCAGAAATCAATTTTATTTCAAAGTGTTACAAGATATACATAGCAATATCAATTTTCTTCTCAGCAACATCTGTAATACAACCGAGTCATAAAGTACTGTTATTTGGATGATAATTTATGGGAATGGATGAAAATGTTAAACAAATGAACAGAATACATGTTTAGGTTACCTCTCCAGTGAAATGTATGCGTATATAATCCTGCCGCGTACTTGAACATTCGCTCCTGGAATTACCACTTGTTTGTAAGTCCCAGTACTGTGAAAATGTTCCTGTTGATCGAGGCATAAACTGTAGAGTCAACTGGAAGGAAAGACAATAAATACAGAATATAAAATACTGTAAACCTGTCCTATTCACGGTTCATAAAAACTTAAGTTGACAAAAATATATCATGTTTCCATGACCTTTTCCCGTTTCCCACGACAACACTTCTGATACCAGAAAAAGAGTGTTCAAATCATGCCCTAAAAATTCTCAAGTATATAAATTGGTATACATCAGATTTTTTTGTACTGCATTAATATTGCATTTTCTGCATTTTAACTGTTTTATCCAGAAAGTTGCCATAGGTCTAAAAGTGACTAACAACACAACAACACATAAAATGTATCTAACAACAAGACAACTGTTGAAGGGCTATGGTCAGTCAGAAGACCACTGCAGCAGCTCATACAGCAACACTATGTGCTCAAGTGAGATAAAACTCACAAAGTTAGATCGTACCTGGACTGTTCCTTGAGGCGTGAGTTTACCAAACTGTCTAGAGAAGTCAAACACTTTATACGATACTCTGAAAACCTCTTTACTGCTCTCTTCATTCTGTTAAATATAAAATAAATCTATTATAAGGAAACTATCAAGCTGGTTTGCAAAGCATTCATCCTTTAACTAACATGCACAAAAACTGATTGGCATCTGGTCATCTAAGATCTTATCAAGAGAAAAACCATTTAATAAACATAATTTAGAAGAAATGGGGTCAATATTCAGTGTTACTTCAAGCAGACAGTACTGTTGCAAGTAAGTGAGCAACATTTAATGATTCTATACCTTTAAAAACAAAAGATTTTGCACATGTTTCAGATGTTCCTAAGTAAAGACACCCTTTTTTACATTGAATTGTACAACTGTATCTAAAATCTTAATAAGTGCTACATGTACGATGCAGTAAGTGACATTCCTTCCTAATATGAAATATCCTAATATGAACTAGAGCTATCACTAAAGGTGATGAATGTACCCCCCGCATGCACTGACACAGTACATTGCAATTTGACACACACAAGACTGCATAATAATGTGGACTGTATTTATATAGACTGTATGTATACAGTATAGTAACAAAAAACAAAGTCCCATAACTATGCAGAATATTTATCTAAAAGACTATAACATGCCCCATGCACAACTAGGGTTGGTACTGATCACTTGTGTGAAGTTTCATTAAATTGTGTGCAAGGGTTTGGTAGATTAGGCACGCACAAGATTGCATATGAAGACTGTATGTACATAGTATGTTAACAAGAAACAAAGTCCCATAACTCTGCAATTTTTGTCGCTGAAAGAACCTAACATGCCCCATGCACAACAACTGTTGTTACTGATCACTTGTGTGAAGTTTCATTAAATTGTGTCAAGGGGATGAGGAGAGATGGTGCACACAAGATTGTGTCTATGTCTATAGTATAGTAACAAAAAAACAAAGTCCCAAAACTCTGCAAATTTTTTTTTCTGAAAGAACATAACATGCCCCATGCACAACTACTGTTGTTACTGATCACTTGTGTGAAGTTTCATTAAATTGTGTCAAGGGTATGAGGAGAGATGGTGCGCACAAGATTGTGTCTATGTATATATTATAGTAACAAAAAAACAAAGTCCCATAACTCTGCAAATTTTTTTTCTAAAAGAACCTAACATGCCCCATGCACAACTACTGTTGGTACTGATCACTTGTGTGAAGTTTCATTAAATTGTGTCAAGGGAATGAGGAGAGATGGTGCGCACAAGATTGTGTCTATGTATATAGTATAGTAACAAAAAAACAAAGTCCCATAACTCTGCAAATTTTTTTTCTAAAAGAACCTAACATGCCCCATGCACAACTACTGTTGGTACTGATCACTTGTGTGAAGTTTCATTAAATTCTGTCAAGGGGATAAGGAGAGATGGTGCGCACAAGATTGCGTCTACGGACAGACGACCAGTCGGACAGACAGACAGACGGACAACCTGAAACCAGTATACCCCCCCCCTTACAACTTTGTTGTCGGGGGGTACAAATATGTGACATAACCTTCTTCTAAGATATAGTGTGCTACATGTACAATACATAAGTGACATACTTTTCTAAGGTACAGTAGGTGACAAACCTTTCTAAGATACAATATGTAACATAACATTTTAAGAAACAGTAGGTGACATACCTTTCCAAGATACAGTAGATGGAATACCAGTCTAAGATACAGTAGGTGACATACTTTTCTAAGGTACAGTAAGTGACATACCTTTCTAAGATATAGTTGGTGACAAACCTTTCTAAGATACAATATGTGACATAACTTTCTGAGAAACTAGGTGACATACCTTTCTAAGAAACAGTAGACGGAATACCTGTCTAAGATACAGTAGGTGACATTCCTTTCTAAGATACTGTAGGTGACATACCTTTCTAAGATAAGGTGATGCAAATGATGAGAACATCCATCGGAAATGTTCGTTACTCAAGTTTGTCAATTCTAGTGTCTCCTCTGACATTTTACCCGCTTTTGTTGGCAAAAACTGTACTAAAGTTCTGGAAACATGCAAGTTGCCCAGTCTGTTAGTGCCCGATATGGGATGTGGAATGTTGGTAGATATGGGAACCAGACTTCTATCATCTGGTTCTGGGACTGTGTCACCAGCTGTGTAGTCTCTTCTTATTTCAACTTTAAGACTCTGCATCATAAAACAAATAAAACTCATTTTTAAAAAAATAAAATACAATGTTTTCTTTTTAATTAGTAAAATACTTGTTAAAGAATTGTTTCCAATAAATTACACTTCAAATCTATACACCATGCTCTACAAGACTGAAATTAAAAAACAAAACAAAAACATTTTTAACTAGAAAATGCTTTTGTAAAAAAGCGCATGTCTCCCCCAATGCAAAGTCCTATAGGCAAGAAGTAAATAGGGGTCAGGAGTGAAAGTCAAAGAGACACTGATGGTTGGCTGCAATAGGGATCATCTACTTGGCATGTCAAGTCATCCCGCTAAATTTCAACACTCTTGGCCTAGTGGTTCTCAAGTCACTGTTCAGGCTCCTGTGACCTTGACCTTTGATCAAGTGACCTCAAAATAAATAGGGGTCATCTACTCTACATGTCCAATCATCCTATGAAGTTTCAACATTGTAGGTCAAGTGGTTCTCAAGTTATTTCCAAAAATGATTTTACATGAACAGGCCACTGTGACCTTGACCTTTAATAGACTGACCCCAAAATCAATAGGGGTCATCTACTCTGCATGTTCAATCATCCTATGAAGTTTCCAACATTCTGGGTCAAGTGGTTCTCAAGTTACTGACCGGAAATGGTTTTCAATGTTCAGACTCCTGTGACCTTGACCTTTCACAGAGTGACCCCAAAATCGTTAGGGGTCATCTACTCTGCATGACTAATCATCCTATTAAGTTTCAACATTCTGGGTAAAGTGGTTCTCAAGTTACTGACTGGAACTGGTTTTCAATGTTCAGGCCCCTGTGACCTTGACCTTTAATGGAGTGACCCCAAAATCGATAGGGGTCATTTACTTTGCATGTACAATCATCCTATGAAGTTTCAACATTCTGGGTCAAGTGGTTCTCTAGTTATTGATCAGAACTGGTTTTCCATGTTCAGGCCCCTGTGACCTTGACCTTTGATGGAGTGACCCCAAAATCAATAGGGGTCATCTACTCTGCATGACCAATCATCCTTTGAAGTTTCAACATTCTGGGTCAAGTGGTTCTCTAGTTATTGATGGGAAATGGTTTTCAATGTTCAGGCCCCTGTGACCTTGACCTTTGATGGAGTGACCCTAAAATCAAAAGGGGTCATCTACTCTTCATGACCAATCATCCTATGAAGTTTCAACATTCTGGGTCAAGTGGTTCTCTAGTTATTGATCGGAAATGGTTTTCAATGTTCAGGCCCCTGTGACCTTGACCTTTGACAGAGTGACCCCAAAATCAATAGGGGTCATCTACTCTTCATGACCAATCATCCTTTGAAGTTTCAACATTCTGGGTCAAGTGGTTCTCTAGTTATTGATCGGAAATGTTTTTCAATGTTCAGGTCCCTGTGACCTTGACCTTTGACGGAGTGACCCCAAAAACAATAGGGGTCGTCTACTCCAGCAGCCCTACAACCCTATGAAGTTTGAAGGTTCTAGGTCAAATGGTTCTCCAGTTATTGCTCGGAAATGAAGTGTGACGTACGGACGGACGGACGGACAGGGCAAAAACAATATGTCTCCTGGGGAGACAAAATTACCTTAATTTTTCATTTGAAGAAACTGGCTATTTAAGTATTCTCTAGACATGAATGCTCCATAAAATAAATGGTTTGTCCAAAATGGCTTTGTTCAAAAATCAAGAAAGGACCATAAGTAAAGAAAAGAAAGGTGTCCTACCTTCATCACACCATCACATGTAACCATGACAGTACCGGACCATGGTAACTTGTCGAGGCACTGTGACACCTGGCTTGTCGGGAAAATTCTTATATACATATTCTCCCTGCAAAAATTACAGAACAACAGTAAGTGATCCACTAAGAAGACATAATAATTTTCATATTTTTTTTCTTCATCCTGTTTGTAGATCCATTTCCATTAAACTCAAAGGATTGAAGAGGAGTACCAACCAAAAGTCTCAAGTCTGAACTCCAAGGAAGGCAAACACTCAAAGTGATAATTTGACAAAGTACATTATGTCTGGTCTTCATCCATAACCTATGTTTAAGACTTAGTGCTATGGTCTAAGTGGCAGAAACTGTCAATAAGTTTGTGCTGTTGCTGGATGTTTCTTAGAAACACTTGGAAGGTAAACTGGTTAAAATAGCTTACTTAGAAAATGGCAATAAACTTCTATCAAATAAATAGACTGACCTTGCTTTGACAACACCATCTGCTGGTGTCAAGGACAGCATCTTTCCAGGCCATGCTATTTCAAATCTGCAACAGAACGAAACAATTATAGACTGGCCACACTATTTCAAATCTACAAAAGATATTTTTCGTAATTCTAGAAAAATGAAAACTGCAATATTTGATGAAAGTGCATTGAATGGCAAACATAAAATAGCTACTTCTATTTCTTTATCTTGAAAAAGTTACTGGGATTAGTGACCCACTGAAACAATTTGGGTCCTATTGTGTCTTTACAACTTTTAACTGTTGAGGAAGAACTGGCATCATTCAAGTACTGGTACCTGCACAGAACAACCCATTGGCGGGCACCGGAGTAGAACAGCCGACTCTGATAGCCTGTTGGACAGATCCCACATATGATACCCCAGAGTAAGATTTCTGAACCCACAGACATGCGAGACAAGTGATTTGAAGTCTGCATTAATAATTCTGCCACAAAGCCTCTTTTCAAATTAAGACTTATAATAAACATATAGCAGTTCTAGGTATGAAAATAACAGTATGTCGGGGAAACATGGAAGTAAGAAGAAAGACTTACCTGATATCTCTGTTATTATTGTTATGTATATAAAACTTGTCTAGTTCATCTCCAGGACCTAAAATGCACAAAATACACCTGACTTATCCACTGTGTTTTCAATAGTAAGCTCCATATCTCATAATAAAAACATTATAGCAAGACACCACAAGACTTTTTAAGTTCTTTCCATTTATTTTTTTAAACTGAGGAAGCACTTTGTTATTGTAAATGGTAGAACAATTATTTTATTCTATGGGGTTTAGGCAGTATTAACTTTGATATTTTGTGCATTGCATAGAAAAGTTCACCGCAATGGTCAGTGGGTATGGAACTTGGGACATAATTTTAAGAATTACAAATATTCAATTTGCCACAACTTTCTGTGTAGCAAATATAAACTGAAGAAATTTGGTCTAGATGTCTTTAACTGCCAAAGTCACATTCCTGCAAAGTTTCGTTACATGCTGTGCTAATCCAACAATGACTGAACAAAAATTTTACAGTCCAAGTGTAAATTTCAGACTAAATACATGGACTAATAATGGCCCTGTACCTTTTTGAAGAAATATCTAATTTTCAGGTGTCATGAACAGGTTCCATATTACTATAAACCAGTATTAAACCCAATCCCAGTGGGCCGGTGGTCTAGTGGTAACACGCTTGACTGTCAATCCAGAGGTCTGGGGTTCGAATCCCAGTCCAGGTACTGGAAATTTCTGAGATGCTCTCGAGTGTCTCCCACCTAACTAGAGGCCTGTACTGGTTCTTCCCAGGAAAGACGGCTTCGCGTGTATCGGTGCTATACATTGGGCACGTTAAAGAACCAGACTGTCTATTCACAAAGAGCTAGGCTAAGTTAGCCGGACAAGTCTGTATCTAAAAATGATTTCTCTCTATCTGTTCTGGGGCTTTATCTCACTCTGTCCTTGTCAGATCGCTCTGTGTCTGTACTAGTTTGTTTGTTTTGGGTTTAACGCCGTTTTTCAACAGTATTTCAGTCATGTAACGGCGGGCAGTTAACCTTACCGTGTTCCTGGAATATGTACCAGTACAAACCTGTTCTCCACAAGTAACTGCCAACTTCCCCACATGAATTATCAGAGGTGGAGGACTAATGATTTCAGACACAGTGTCGTTTATCAAATAGTCACGGAGAACATACGCCCCGCCCGAGGATCGAACTCGCGACCCCGCGGTCCATAGACCAACGCTCTTACCTACAGAGCTAAGCGGGCGGGCTGTGTCTGTACTAGTAGAGGATGAATTTTGCACCCTGTGTGGCTGCGTTTGCTATATGTAAAGCGCCTTTGAATGTGTTTATCATGAAAAGGGCGCTATATAAATCTGGTATAATAAATAAATAGAAGTGGGTCTAGTGCCTTACTATCATTTACAGTATAATCCATCATGTTGACATCTCTAAATAATGTATTTAAAAACAAAGGCAGTTCCCCCCCACCCCCTCTCAAAAACGTCTCTATAGACCAGAAGTCTCATTACAATTAACAATTTTTGGTCTTCCTACAGGTGTCTGCTATGCAAAGATTACCTCTACTGTAACAACAAAGAATCAACTGCTGAGGTTTCAAACTTTAGCCCCCTGTGTTATCAAGCTTACATATATACATACCCCTACTGGAACAATAAAGAATCAACTGTTGAGGTTTTAAACTCCAGCCCCCTGTGTTGTCTGGCTTACATTTATCACTGGTAACATTCAGACTGTCACTCCTGTAACATATTCCAAAAAGAACTGTTTGCTAGGTTAAACTTACAATGACATCATTCAGGTTATATTGCAATTTTCAAGTGGGGATATTAATAGAACCATTGATTTTCCAAATGCCAGCTTGACAGTTTCTACACATAAAACAGTTCTACATTCAACACTGGTGAAAGGCTAGTAATTGAGAGAAAGTGCTTTGACCACTGAGCCACAAAGGCCTCTCCAAAGTTAATGAATCTGTTTGTTTACATAAAGAACAATTGAAATGTGATGATATAATATTTATGCTGCTGTTTATACTTAATGCAACATTCAAATGTGCTGCAAAATAAAATTCTTGACCCATCTTTTAAATCAGTAGTAGAAACACCTAGTCTACCAATCTAGAGGGCACAAGTTGGATCCTTCAATGAGGCAATCGTTCTGTGTCAAAAAATTGTAAGCCTAAAGTAAATCCTCCCCCACCTTTCACCCAAATACAGGAAGCTCTTTGTATTTTTCAAAGAATAAATTGGATTGGCATGGAAACCTGGAGCAATGTTAACATTATCCAAGTGTCATTACATAACTGAAGTACTTCTTTCTTCAACAAGGTCACTACGCTTAAATAAAAATAAGCAATTTTTCAATTTAAAAAGGCAAAACAAAAAAACTTTGACACTTATAAGCACAATGAATAATTGTGAAATTATAACGTTACCTGTCTGTTAGCTGATTGTATTCTGTATATCTAGTGTTATCAGAGTCTTGTTGTGTAAATCTCATGGTTCGACTAGATACACTAGGTGTTCGTGTCACACTGTCTACAACTTTTGACTGTATACCTTTAACCAGTCCAACAACTAACTGAGATCTACAAAAGTGAGGCATCAATTATATAACTGTACATTCTGTAGCGTAAAGCTCATAGTTCAACAAGATACACTACCTGTCCATGTCACACTATCAGCAAATATTTGCTGTAGCTGAGACCTAAAATATGCATAAACAGGACAATTTATAGCTCTATTATATTAAATAAAGACAAGAGCGCCGCCAAGCGGGGCAATATACGCCCGAAGGCTTACATCATAGGATGGGAGCAAAATTTTAAGAACTTGACTGTTGTTGCCCCAAAGGACTGGAACAACAAAAGGATAACTTCAAAAAAAAACAAATCTAAGTCCACAAAAAAAATATTCAAAGTCTACAAAAAAATCCTTATTAGGTACAGGTATGTAAATATACACCTTAAAATTGGAGGTACCATCCATGTTGTACCACAGAAAAGTGGTCTCGGTTTTTCCCTACGGCAAATAATAAAAAAGTTTCAAAATAAGCTATTTATAGTAACATAAAAGGGAAGTAATTCAAAAAAAAATTATTCTAAGTACAAAAAAGAGATCTGCCAAATAAAAACAAGAGCACTGCAATGCAGAGCAATATACACAAAGCAGTCACATATGACCTTTGACCCTCAAGTGTGACCTTGACCTTGAAGTGAGTCATCCGGAAGATGCGCTCTGCACATCGTCTTGGTGTGGTGAACATTTGTGTCAAGTTTCTTTGAAATCCTTCAAGGGGTTCAAGAGTTACAGAGCGGACACGAAACAAAGTGATATGACTTTTGACCCCTAAGTGTGACCTTGACTTTGAAGCAAGTCATCCGGAACATGCGCTCTGCATATCGTCTTGGTGTGGTGAACATTTGTGTCAAGTTTCTCTGAAATCCTTCAAGGGGTTCAAGAGTTACAGAGCGGACACGAAACAAAGTGATATGACCTTTGACTCCTAAGTGTGACCTTGACCTTGAAGCGAGACATCCAAAACATGCGCTCTGCACATCGTCTCGGTGTGGTGAACATTTGTGTGAAGTTTCCTTGAAATCCTTCAAGGGGTTCAAGAGTTACAGAGCGGACACGAAATTGCTAACGGACGGACGGACAGACGGACGGACACCAGCGTCATAACATAATACGTCCCTTCGGGCGTATAACAAGCAGGCTGAAAGATGTCTTGCCTTGGTCACTTCCTTTGTAAACAACAAGGTTCTGAAAAACTAGCATGGTCTGTTATCTCTAGAGATAATGGCAAGTCGGTAATAGATTTTAAGAACCAATCAGAACAGAGTAACCATTTCATGAATACAAATATGCATACAGTAACCATTTAGTCTATGCAGTAATGACCCATTAAACTGTAGATAAAAGTGAAATTCTTATTTAACTCTTAGACTTAATTCAGGCCTAAGTAATCTTTACAAATTTACCTGTATGGCTTTACAGAGTCCACTTTATCTTGGTATGCAAGACACAGTACTGCTCCGACACCCTGTGAATCAGCATGTGCCATGAACTCTCTCTCAGTCATGCTAACAACAATCTCCAGTTTCTGTCTCTCATCTGTTCCGATCACAAACTCACTCGGCTGTACAACAACTTGTCCACTCAACATCCGCTCACTACACTGTAAATCTGTAAACATTTTGTTCAGTTAATGTACCAGTTCTTAAATGGTGTTTCCAGAGAGAATCACCAACATACTGTATTTTTCAAAACATATGAGAAAGTCTGTACTGTATTTAGAAACATAAATCAGTCTGATCCAAGTTAGGGCACCTGTAATGATTATCTTTAATTTCAGTTAAACTATGGACCTTCATATGCTATTTCAGCAAGCTTTGACCACAACAGAAAAACTGATTTTCAACCACTGGAGAATACCAAAATCACACATGGAATAGAAAATACCAATTATAACTAGAAAATGCTTTTGTAAAAAAGCGCATGTCTCCCCCAATGCAAAGTCCTATAGGCAAGAAGTCAATAGGGGTCAGGAGGAAAGTTAAGAGACACTGATGGTTGGCTGCAATAGGGATCATCTACTTGGCATGTCCATCTGAAATTTTTCCATGTTTCAGTCCTGTCAGGCCTTGACCTTGACCTTTAATCAGAGTACCTCTGCAATGAATAGTCACCTATGCATTCATCATCATTTTCTTGGGTCAAGTGGTTCTCAAGTTATTCGAGAAATGTTTTACATGATCACGGCCACTGTGACCTTGACCTTTACAGAGTGACCCCAAAATCATTAGGGGTCATCTACCTGCATGATCAATCATCCTATTAAGTTTCAACATTCTGGGTCAATGTTCTCAAGTTACTGACCGGAAATGGTTTTCAATGTTCAGGCCCCTGTGACCTTGACCTTTAATGGAGTGACCCCAAAATCAATAGGGGTCATTACTTGCATAACAATAATCCTATGAAGTTTCAACATTCTGGGTCAAGTGGTTTCAGTTATTGATGGAAATGGTTTTCCATGTTCAGGTCCTGTGGCCTTGACCTTTGAAGGAGTGACCCAAAATCATTAGGGTCATCTACTCTTATGACCAATCATCCTATGAAGTTTCAACAATCTGGGTCAAGTGGTTCTCAAGTTATGATCGGAAATGGTTTTCAATGTTCAGGCCCCTGTGACCTTGACCTTTCACAGAGTGACCCCAAAATCGTTAGGGGTCATCTACACTGCATGACCAATCATCCTATTAAGTTTCAACATTCTGGGTCAATTCGTTCTCAAGTTACTGACCAGAAATGGTTTTCAATGTTCAGGCCCCTGTGACCTTGACCTTTAATGAGTGACCCCAAAATCGATAGGGGTCATCTACTTTGCATGTACAATCATCCTATGAAGTTTCAACATTCTGGGTCAAGTGGTTCTCAAGTTATGATCGGAAATGGTTTTCAATGTTCAGGCCCCTGTGACCTTGACCTTTGATAGTGACTCCAAAATCAAAAGGGGTCATCTACTTTATGTACAATCATCCTATGAAGTTTCAACATTCTGGGTCAAGTGGTTCTCTAGTTATTGATCGGAAATGGTTTTCAATGTTCAGGCCCTGTGACCTTGACCTTTGACGGAGTGACCCCAAAATCAATAGGGGTCATCTACTCTTCATCACCAATCATCCTATGAAGTTTCAACATTCTGGGTCAAGTGGTTCTAAGTTACTGACCGGAAATGGTTTTCAATGTTCAGGCCCCTGTGACCTTGACCTTTAATAGAGTGACCCCAAAATCGATAGGGGTCATCTACTTCGCATGTACAATCATCCTATGAAGTTTCAACATTCTGGGTCAAGTGGTTCTCAAGTTACTGACCGGAAATGGTTTTCAATGTTCGGGCCCCTGTGACCTTGACCTTTAATAGTGACTCAAAAATCGATAGGGGTCATCTACTTTGCATGTACAATCATCCTATGAAGTTTCAACATTCTGGGTCAAGTGGTTCTCTAGTTATTGATCGGAAATGGTTTTCAATGTTCGGGCCCTGTGACCTTCGACCTTTGACAGAGTGACCCCAAAACAATAGGGGTCGTCTACTCTTCAGACCTCATCCCTATGAAGTTTAAATTCTGGTCAATGGTTCTCAAGTTCTGACGAAATGGTTTTCAATGTTCGGGCCCCTGTGACTTGACCTTTAATGGAGTGACCCCAAAATCGATAGGGGTCATCTACTTCGCATGTACAATCATCCTATGAAGTTTTAACATTCTGGGTCAAGTGGTTCTCTAGTTATTGATCGGAAATGGTTTTCCATGTTCGGGCCCCTATGACCTTGACCTTTGATGGAGTGACCCCAAAATCAATAGGGGTCATCATCTCTTTATAGCCAATCATCCTATGAATTTTCAACATTCTGGGTCAAGTGGTTCTCTAGTTATTGATCGGAAATGGTTTTCAATGTTCGGGCCCCTGTGACCTTGACCTTTGACGGAGTGACCCCAAAAACAATAGGGGTCGTCTACTCCAGCAGCCCTACAACCCTATGAAGTTTGAAGGTTCTAGGTCAAATGGTTCTCCAGTTTTTGCTCGGAAATGAAGTGTGACGTACGGAGGGACGGACAGGGCAAAAACAATATGTCTCCTGGGGGAGACATAATTATCAGTTCACTACCTAAGTATTTTATGAGAACGCTGCATTCCTGTTATATAACATCACCTTTTTGTTAAGTGACAAATGCATTTGAGACCCTATTCACATATTGAAAGACTTCTCATTAATGAATAATGCCTTAAAACCACTGAATCACCTTGTGCAAAAGATTTACATTTAAATTGCTTACAAATGTAAGATTTTACAGATTTCAAAAAAGACGATACATTTTCCAATCATATTGCAGAATATTTAGTATTTAAAACTGATTCTTGGATTTTACAAATACCTCCATTATCAATAAAAATGTTTTACAAATCCATATCTTCCTTTTTCTGAGCTTAAAGACATGATATACAGCCAATAGGTAAAAACTAATTACAGTGGACGAATAATTTCAACATTATTGCCATATGAAATACCTTTAAATACAGCAACCTTCACTTGTGCTGCTCGCATTCCGAGATTGTGTACCGATACTTCCTTGACTTTACCGAGTGAGAAACTCTGTATGCCAACACAAGGGAATCCTTTCACACTGGCTGCAGTTGTAGATTCCTCGGAACAACACAATCTACTTACACCTCCATAACCAGCTACCAGAACCTGGAAATAGTTAAAACCAACAACACTTTTCAAGAAATCAGAATCATTTGTATTTATTACAACAACAAAAATTCAAGCTGGTGCACATTGACTTAAAATGAATGAGAATAAGTAATATTTTATGGAACATAAGTAAGTCTAAATCTATATTCTCCATCTCAATCCCCATTGATTTTGTTGAGTTTAATGTCACACCAACACAATTATAGGTCATATTTTGCAACTTTGGAGCTTTTAACAGTGGAGGAAGACCTCTGCTACCCCTCGCACTAGCAGGCATCTGTGTAGAATCAGCAACTTTCCTTATGCCAGCTGGACGACTCCCTCATATATAGAAATCTACAGTCAAAGCAAAATTTTGAGCTGTTGGTGAGGGCAAGTGATTGGATATCTTCCACTTTAACCACTACAACCATGAGACCTCTAAATCTCATTTGATTGGCCACCAAAATCAAATACTGAATGCATTTCAGAGAGGTTCCCTTTCAATTTTTTAAAATAAAATACATAAGACAGAGCTGAAGATAATAGCCCTAATCAAGGTTTTGAACATAAAGAAGTGTTCTGACTTAGCAACTTTAACCATTTCAACCCATTTATTTTAAGGAAATCAACACCAAATATACTTACAGAAAATTTAAGAGAATCAGCAGACGACACTGGTTTCATTACGACTCTACCTTCAGCTTGAGTTGCTGATATTGGACTATACAATACATATACAGGATATATCTGCTCCGCAGGCAGGTACAAGTCCAACGATTTACTCCCTATAGTGTCGGGATCTGCTGAACGGGCAAGCTGTGAATAAATATTTGAAATGAATTTTTGGGGGCAAAAATTACACTTTTTCCTAGAACAATGAAAACAGGATAATTGTGTAGCCTTCTTATTTGGCATTTTCAGCCAAAATATATTTCCTTCAATGATACCTTCTTTCAATCCTGATTTCCAAAGCTGTATTTTAGATCTGCTTGCCTTTGTTTACACATGAATTTCACGGGACATCTACAGAAACCATATTGGTATGTTTGGAAATGATATAAACGGACAATATTTGTTTTGTTGGGTTTAACGGTGCACCGACACAACCATAGGTCATATGGCAACTTTCCAGCTTTGATGGTGGAGGAAGACCCAAAGTCCCTTCATGCATAATTTCATCAAGGGCAGGCACCTGAGTAGAACCACCGACCTTTCCTACTCCAGCTGGATGGATTCCTCAAATGAAGAATTCAACGTCCAGAGTGAGGCTATATCGGTGAGAGGCAAGTGATTCCAAGTCAGAGACCTTTACCACTTGGTCACAGAAACCCCTGTAAGTGGACAAAATCTTTCTTTAAAAGTGTTATATCATTTCTACAGTATGTCCTCTGCAAGTATGAGTTTGAGAACAAATATGTACCGCATTCATTCCTAGCTTCAAATGCAGACAATGAAAACAATATATAGAAGACTTTCAAAATACAAACCAAAATGTTATCAGCTCTGACCATAGCACTCATTTTGACAGCTTGGGTGTCCTTGTTGATCAGTCTGTACCTCTTCACACTGTAACGAAAATTATATTACATACACCGCAAAATCAATATCTTTTTGTGGATTTCCTGGTTATGTCAATACACCCAATTAAATACCAAACAAACACATCAAAGTTCTATTTTCTTCTATGAATTTAGGTCCATATGAATTGGCTGTTATGGCTCAAACCACAAAATTTTATGCCCACAAAATTACACGATTCCACAGCATGAATGAAATCTGTTAGTCCTAAACTGACCATACTTCACAAAATTTTCTTTAATTTAGAGTGATGATAACATCAAATACAGAATTTTGACGTGTTTCTGAAAAGTATAACTTTTTTTTTCCATTAAAAATTGTAACAAGGTAAATTGATCAGTTAGTGGTTACAGAATGGCAGAGCAAAAATGCATGACAGGTGCAATTAAATAAAGAGACGGACACAAGGGACCCAGTGCAATACCAAGCATTTTGCAAATATTCTCTTTGGTTTTTTAATGTGCTTGATGTTAAGCATCCCTAAATTTAATGCCCTCTTTTCTGGGTAGAACAAGTACTGGCCTCTAGATGGGTGGAAGACCTGGAGAGCATCTCAGAAATTTCCAGCGCCCATTTTGTATAAAACTAACTGAATCTACTGAAAACATTCTGCATCAAATATCCTCTATATTACATGTATCATAGGATCTCTACTTGGTTCTGCAAAACATCAGCCACTTTTTGCTAAATAAATTGTTTCAGAGCCTATGTACAGACTGTATGGGCCAATTCTAGTAAATCATCATTGCAAAAAAGATTTTGTCTCAGGTGACAATGGCAAAATGCAAAGGTACTATATCCACACAGCCGAGAGATAACTCACCAAGTTTTGCCAATAGGAACACCTCCAAAGTCAACTTTAGTTTGATCACAGAGTAATTTTGGTGTCCTCCTTGCCTCTGGTTTCACTTCACCCTGTATCGCCAACTCAAACATTGGTCCATCAGGTTGGATAAACATCAGCAGTAACCTATGTAATACCATTTCTCATTACTTAAAATTTTCATACAGGTCTCATTTAAAGCATTTTTTCTAAATATTTATAAAACAAGAACTGTCCGTAAGACAGCAAAAGCTAGACTATTCGAATTGTTGTCCTAGAAGCAGGAATATTACTCTAAAAGTTACAGGGTTTCAATTCAGTATCTGCATTAGCTTTGCAAATTGTAACTTGCATGCTAAATTTTAACCAGAAGTTTTTAAGTTTTAATTCAATATTTGCATTAGTTTTTGAGATAGTAACTTGCATGCAAAACTTTAACTAGGATTTTCTAAGTCCAAAAGGGAGCATAATTTGCCTAAAAAAAATGACAAAGTTATGGGACTTGACCCTTTGCGGTTGGTAACTGTCAGACCTAGAAAAAGAAAGTATGTTTCAAAGCTATATGCCTTTAAACAATAGCTATATATACTAAACTTTAACCAAGATGTGCCGCCGACACCAGGGCGAGTACAATAGCTCAGACTATTTTTCGAATAGTCAAGCTAAAAATTGTAACAGGTTAAGACTTTAACATGACTGCATCAAAGAAATAAATTCCTTTCAGTGTGACACTACTGTTTCAATTTTAAACCATAATAGTATAAATATGAGCCGCGCCATGAGAAAACCAACATAGTGGGTGTGCGACCAGCATGGATCCAGACCAGCCTGCGCATCCGCGCAGTCTGGTCAGGATCCATGCTGTTCGCTTTTAAAGCCTACTGCAATTAGAGAAACCATTAGCGAACAGCATGGATCCTGACCAGACTGCGCGGATGCGCAGGCTGGTCTGGATCCATGCTGGTCCCAAAGCCACTATGTTGATTTTCTCATGGCACGGCTCATATGACTTACGTGGACAGTGCTTTTGAGGACATCTCTGTCGGCATAAATGCCACACTAAGTTCAGCATCGACACCAGGCTTCAAGGTGAGAGAAGCTGGAGATACCGAGAACAACTGTTTATGTGCCGAGAATCCAAAAACAGCATGTAACTTCAAATTTCCAGCATTGTATACTTTGAAACTTGTCTCCTGTGTTTTATTTGGGGTACTTGTTAAATGAATTTCCTGGAAATAAAAGGCCAAATTTACAAATCCTAACTCATAATAACAACTTGAATTGTTTTCATATGATTTTTGCTATCTTTTTAACAGGAATTCTGTGTATTTTTACTCTTATTCAGATTTGCATAGTCTGACAAAGCCAAGAATGCACTTAAATAGAATAGTTAACATAAAATTTTCTCTAAAGTGATGCAAAATAAGTTTATAGTAAAATATTTAGCATGTGTAGTGATAATTCAAAATTAACTGCCATTAGCTTTTTTCAACGATATCCTGAAAACTTATAAATTCAGATAAAACTAGAAATTGTTCATCACTAAAAACGTGTGTCTGCCACCATTTACCAAGCACACATTGCAAAATGCCACAAATCAAGGGCCATAACACTGAACCATAACATTCTAATGACATACACAACTTGTCTTTGCAGGGGTAATTCCTGTGAAGTTCCAACAAGTGGTGTAGGAGAAGTAGCACAGATCAAAGAATTTGACAAATCAAGGGTCATGACTCCACTGAAAATCATTTAATCGGGACATGACGATGATAGGCACAACTATGCTTCACACAAATCATTTGTGAGGTTTGGTGAAATTCAGCCTAACTGTATACAACAAGTAGTATGAACAGTGTAAAAAAATGATAGATCAAGGGCCATAACTCTGCTGAAAATCTAACTGAAGTTGCCAATATAGCACACAATTCGAGAAGTAAAGGATGCTGTAAATATTAATGACTTGGATTGATCCTTCCATAAGTTTATTTATTTATTTATTTTGTTGGGTTTAATGTCGCACTGACACAATTTTAGGTCATATGGCGACTTTCCAGCTTTAATGGTGGAGGAAGACCCCAGGTGCCCCTCCGTACATAATTTCATCACGAGCGGGCACCTGGGTAGAACCACCGACCTTCCGTAAGCCAGCTGGATGGCTTCCTCAAGTGAAGAATTCTACGCCTCAAATGAGGTTTCGAACCCACATCGATGAGGGGCAAATGGTTTGAAGTCAACAACTCTAACCACTCGGCCACAGAGGCCCCCCTTCCGTAAGGTTTGGTGGCCAAAACATCATAAAATTTGATGAATCAAGGGCCACAACTCTGCTGAAAGTCATCGTACCAGAACATGCAGAAGATATGCACAACTTTGGCATTGATCTCTCCTGTAAAGTCTGGTATAAATCTGTCCAGTGGTGTTGGATCAATTGCATCAAACTTTGCAACATACAGACAGACTGACAGACAGCACTAAATATGTATCCACACTACATAAAAGACAAAAATCTGCCCTTGGCCTTCCATTTAACACTGTAGCCCAGAAAGTTTCTTCCTTAGGACATGGTTACTTTCACAAATCTAAAAGAAAAGCCCTGACATACCTTAAGGTTAGATTGTATATGAAGTTTCTGTACACCAACAGTAGCTGTGAGAAGTAATGATGCCAGTTTGGGAAATTTACAACAGGGAATGTCAACCTCTACATCAATGTTACAACTAAATATCTCTGGTGGTTGTCTGCTTAAAGCTGAAAAAACAGTTTACATTGGATTATTGTTAAACTGACTACAAATATAAGGCTTCAAAAGCAAAAGCAGCAATAATACATATACTTATCCAGGAAGTAAAAGAGATACTAGGAACTTAACCCTTACCCTGCTTAATTTCTATAATGGTCTTGTCCATAGTACCATTAACTGTTAAAAGGGGTGCATACCAAAAGACACTGACTGAATGGCGAAGAGTGCAGGTCATGATCTGCACTGGTCGCAAAGGTAGAACCAATCGTGTCCAGCATGAAAAGGGTTAAAAATAAGCAAATGACCATCATTTCAAACTTAAGTAATGAATACATCTCATATCACTGCAATTAATGTATATGAAAAAAAAGTAGTCATTAAAGACATAATTATATGTAAAGTTTACAGATTATAAACTCGCTTTATTCAATATATATACATTTCCAATCTATATCTGTTAACACAATGAAGTTCTAAAAAGCAAAATCTGTTGTTTTTTTTTTTTACAAATCTAGAGTTTAAGCAAGAGATATGTTAGACTGTGACAAAACCTTACCTTTTGTACACTGTTTGTCTGGTGGTCTACACCAGACCTTCACCTCGTGGTAGTTAAATGGCTGGTTGGACCCTGGTAGGCTTAGGTTGACAATACTTCTGCCCTGTCTAGATAAGGGTGGCTGCCGACCAGATATGATAGATATATCCGAGTCCCGACCCTCCGGCTCAAACGAGAAACAGTGCCAGCCTTTGTTCTGATAAAGTGATAGAACATATCCTTAACATAACCCCATATAAAATTAAAACTAAACTACAATTTTTTCTTACATGTTTTGCAACATATATAACTTGCATATACAATGCATGTTTAAAATTAATAAAAAACTTAGCTCAAATATCTTTATTTGCAGTTTGAAAAAATCTGCCTCAAGCAGGAATAGCAGAATAAAATTTGTCCTTTATGCTATAAGTGGCTGCTTATTAAATAAAAGGCCATTTCCTGTAAAAACAAGAGCACCGCCTTGCGGGTGCTGACGCTCATCTGATTTTTTTTGTGCAAAAGAAATATTGTCCTACCCATGATTTTCTAAGTCTAAAAAGGGCCATCATTCTTGCAAAAAGCAGGATAGAATTATGTTTCTTGATGTACAGTGTCCACTTATGATGGTGAAAAACTGTTGCAAGTTTTAAAGCAATAGCTTTGATAGTTTATGAGAAAAGTTGACTTAAACATAATACTCAACCAAGAAAATGATTTTCTAAGTCCAAAAGGGGCAATAATTATTGCAAAAAGCAGGATGGAGTTATGTTGCTTGCTGTACAGGGTCGCTTATGATGGTGAACAAGTGTTGCAAGTTTCAAAGCAATAGCTTTGATAGTTTAAGAAAAAGTTGACCTAAACATAAAACTTAACCAAGAAATCTGATATTTTCTAAGTCCAAAAGGGGCCATAAATCTTGCAAAAAGCAGGACGGAGTTATGTTTCTTGCTGTACAGGGTCAACTTATGATGGTGAACAAGTGTTGCAAGTTTTAAAGCAATAGCTTTGATAGTTTAGGATAAAAGCTGACCTAAACATAAAACTTAACCAAGAAAACTGATTTTCTAAGTCCAAAAGGGGCAATAAATCTTGCAAAAAGCAAGATGGAGTTATGTTTCTTGATGTACAGGGTCTGCTTATGATGGTGAACAAGTATTCCAAGTTTCAAAGCAATAGCTTTGATAGTTTAGGAGAAAAGTTGACCTAAACATAAAACTTAACCAAGAAATCTGATATTTTCTAAGTACAAAAGGGGCCAAAAATCTTGCAAAAAGCAAGATGGAGTTATGTTTCTTGCTATACAGGGTCAGCTTATGATGGTGAACAAGTATTCCAAGTTTCAAAGCAATAGCTTTGATAGTTTAGGAGAAAAGCTGACCTAAACATAAAACTTAACCAGGCAACGCCGACGCAGACGCCGACACCGACGCCGACAACCGCTCAAGTGATGACAATAACTCATCATTTTTTTTTCAAAAAATCAGATGAGCTAAAAAAAGAAAGAAGAGTATTTGGAAAAAGGAGGGCATGAAAAGGTGTGTAAAAGTGTCTGATTAAAGATGAGCAGCTGCTTATCAAATGTAGTTCAAAATTACACAGTTACAGTTTTCTCAGGGAAAGGATAGAAAATAAGACATATCCTTTTCAGAATTTCTCAACAATTTAAGGAATCATTAACATTTTAAGCCAGAAGGCAAATCTCACTGAGAACGTTTGTAGAAAACTTGACCTCAGTAACAGTTACACTCAGTAGATTTACTTACAGACATGATAGCCAGCCTCAGGGGTACTGTAGCTAGTCCATTATTTCGTATACATATTGTCTTCTCCCCACAGGAGCCCCAAACAATTTCACCATAGTCAATCACATTTCTTTTCTCACAACCCTCACCAGCTTTCTCATTTACCTGAAAATGAAAACTTCTGTTATAACTTCAATTTAATCTAGGTCTGCCTGCCAGGAAAGCTATTACCATTAGCATGACCAAAAAAGGTTAAGTCACTTTCTGTTGATTTCATCAATGGATGTTACCAAAGTTCAGAAACTGAATTTTTTTCTCAGCTTCAATTGTATTAAACTGAAAACCCCAAGATCTCTTTACATCCATATACTGGAGCCATGTGAACTTTCTGTACTTACAGTGATCCATGGATCCTCAGCAATAGCCTGTAGCGTAACATTGACAGGAATCACATCACGGCAGATGTCGTCTTTTTTCACAAACGAATGTGAAAACACCTGCACATGTGCCACATACGCTCCTGCACACTTTGGTAAAAACATCACCTGGATAATTATACATATAATACCACATGAAAATGTGTCAAATTACTGAACAATCTTCAATATATGAAATGAGCTCCACTTTCATTGATGATCTTAGCTTTAGAACTGCTTTAAATATGTTTTCTATCATGGAAATGTTACAAAACAGAACAATTTATGAAAAGTGCTGAACTTTACAACAAAATTACTAACACAAAAATTCAGTACTGGCTACCTTCAATATATATTAGCAATGTACTGCAGTCATATAACCTACCTAATGTAATTTTTATTCTGGACCATTACATAACTGTTCTCAGCAAGTAACCAAAAACTTCAAAGCATACTTTAGGGGTAGAGGACATACCTTTGATGCACTGTATTGTGTCAAACTGTCAAAGAGAACACTTGACTGATCCAGGTCTTGACCAGTAAAACTGTTCCTTCACTACCCAGCTTCCTTGGCTGGCAATAAGGAAATTCTGCCTTCTAAAAGTTATAGAACAGTTGGCTACTGACAAAATATATAAACTTACATGGATAGCCTCGGTTTTTCTTGGGTCTATGATGATCTTGCTTTGCCTGAGATTAAAAGGAGAGTTGCTAGGGTTGGCTGGACGACCATCTATTTCAAGTGACTTCACCTGCAAGGCAATAAACTATGTCTGTTTTATGCAGAAATTGTTCCAGATGTAAAAAGTGTAAATAAACTCCTAAAATAGGACTTAATAATTAACTAATTATTCATCATCAGATGTATGAAACAAGAGGGTCATGATGGCCCTATGTCACTCACCAGAGTTTTGCAACAGGTATGTATAACAAGGAATATTTCTGCCAAATTTCTTTGAAAACTGGCCTGCAGATTAAGATTTTTTTCTGCTTTAGCTCTGGCCATGTTTTTTTGACGAATCAAAACTGAGGAAATTTTTGGTAACAGATCACCAAAAGCACATTTTGTGTAAAACTGTTGTAGTAAACCCCGGTCCTGGGGTTACATGTTCAACGAGGACCTAATATATGGTTGTTGGCAATGTTCTTATTGCTCGAGTTTTGGAGGTAAATGTTCAGGATGACCGACACCACTGGCTTAATTAATTTCAGGAAAAGCCAGATTCCTTATGACACCACTTTCTGGGCTATATATATATATATATATATATATATATATATATATATATATATATAATGCCAAGTACTGTAATAATAAGTTCAGTTATTATAAAACCACTTAGATCAAAAATTGGAAAAGTAAACACACTTTGTAGTATTAAATGAAAACACAAGAGTAATTTCAGTGTTACAAATCTATTTTGTCTTTTCTTTTCTATATTTTTTCTTTCTCCAGATATATTTATATTGTACAAGTTCAAAATCACAAAAGGTAACAGAAGTTTGAATGCAAGTGCACTAGAGTCATAAAACTTCCACAAGTTTCCCAGTTAAACTTAAAATTAAAGTCTGCAAAAAATTCTACAGTTCTCGAAAATTGCCACCCACTGTTCTTGGTAATAATAAAAAGCAAAATACAAAATTGCACCCAAAATAATGGCTCCTAAAACTGTCAAATTCAGAAAAAGGTTAAGAATCAGTGCAATAGTTATCAGCCACATTTTTCTATTCACAAATTGATTAATTAATATTTAAATAATTCTAAGTCCAAATTTCTAATTTATATCCACAGAAATAATTTTACCAGTTAAGCTTTCCAAAAAGATGTTGCTGCTTTAAGATCCAAAAGTGTAAAGTTAACTGACCTACATTCTGTTTCCTTATATAGACAGGGAGCCTGACTGCTGCATTTTGATTGGCTAATAATTTTCAAAGGAATTTCAATATTTTCCCCATCTAATACAAGAATTAGAATAAGTGTCATCAAAAACAAATAACATAAACATAATCTACAGAAAAAAACTACATCATAACAATATGTTTTAAATAACAGATAACTCTGTTAAAATGATAAAATTAAGTGTCAAAGAAATTGCATAATTTGTCCCCAAAATCCAATATGGCTGCCAAAATTCCACACTCACTTTAAAGGGCCATTTTTAAGGATTACCAGAGAACAAAGCTGATAAAAAATCTATAAAATTTACCACAACTAAAAAACATCATTCTTGACATGGCAGTAAAATTTCCTTCATGAAAAACTTCTTTAAATATTTTTAATAAATATTTCTAATTGGCCAGCTCTAGCCATCTAAGGAATTGACTAGAGAAATTGCAGACAAAAGGGCATTTTCCAAAATTGTTCTAAAACTACAAAATTTCATGTCCCTAAATTTTGCATAGACATAAAGGCATATATTTACAACATATATAATGAGAAATGGCACCAGAAAATATAAAATATGACTTTAAGAGCATTTAATGGTTTCTGTTGATAAACTTTCTCGAAGTCAGGAGTTTTTTAGGTATATTTCTGGGAATAGCTCGAACAATATTTGCTTGTTAAGGTCCAAATTTTCAGCAAAGCTCCGTCATAATGTATTCTTTAATGTATGTTAAAAGAACTTGGTATCTAAAACTATTTATTTAGATATTTACAAAAATCAGAATACTTCACGGCCAAAACCGAGGTTTACCACACTGTTTTAAAATCAGACCAGCAGATAAGATGTTGTTTGAAGATTTTTCTATTTTTAGCTGTGGCGGCCTGTTTGCACATCCAAGCAGAACTGTTGAACAACTTTGGAAAAGGACCATCCAAGGAACATCCTGCCATCAGATTTAGTTTCATCAACTTTCACCAAATGGTATCAGAGTGGATTTTATCTGATGGGAAGTGTGGTCTATGGATGGATGCCAGACCAACAATGAGTGATCACACTAGCTCACCCCAGATGCTATGTGCTGAAACACTTAGACTAGTAACATGTACTCTCAACACAGAAGCCCACTGAAAATAACAGACTTTCTAACCCATTGCCTTTGCTCCAAGGTTCAAGGCTCCTGCAAAACATTCCTTTCTTAACAACACATACATTTACACATCATTTTGAGAGGGCAAGGAAAGATCATCAGTTACAAGCAAAATACTTCAGACATAATGTGTACAGTTCACATCACCATTCAGAATACTGGAGGATTAATTGTGTAACACCCTGGCTTTAAGTATGAACAGCTCTATATGGTATGCTATTTTTTATCTTTAACTCTTCAATCAATCACAATTTTTTTACAGAAATCAAAACACTATTCTATCCATAGACCAACCTGTATAATACATTCCATCCATCTATCTGTTGGGTTCTTCAATGGTAGGAGTTCTTTCTTGGAGATGCCTACACAACAGACCTCAGAAAACTTGAGTACACCAGGTGCTTCCACAGGACACAGAGTGGCAGGAGCTGAAAAACATATACAACTAGAAAATGCTTTTGTAAAAAAGCGCATGTCTCCCCCAATGCAAAGTCCTATAGGCAAGAAGTCAATAGAGGTCAGGAGCGGAAGTCCAAGAGCAGGGCCCTTGATCGGCCGTTTTTGCCGCCGAATATCGGGGGCTTCCCCCGCCAAAATAGTATCCTTTTTTCCCCCTCCAGAGAAAAAAATTCCCCCTTACTGGGCATTCGGTTGACCCGAGTTCCCAGGTTTTTGATCCGCGAAAATCGAGAAAAACTGGTATTTGACCCGCACAAAATATGCTCTGTGCGTCGCGGAAATTTTGTTTGATGCGTCTCGAGTTCGAAAGTTCTGCCCCTTGTCAATCAAAATCACAATCAATTTCAATATTGTTCGCCGTCATACGCGGATTTATGGCAGTAGGCGGAGCGTCATATGTTAATTAGCTGCTAACAGATGTCAATCACGCCACACGCCGATTGACACGTGGTCATCTCACGGTTTATATTTAGTACAATAATCCCTGTCATTATCAAAGGTGTTTACTGATCAATGTGTAAAAACTAACTGATAAACAATGCAGCTTTAGATTATCGTCTTTGCACAAATTGGATAATTGAAATCATTATTATGTTTGCTTGAACGATTATGTGAGCCGGTGAACCGTTACGGTCTATAGAAAATTTATTATCATTGCCGAGGCTTTGTTTGGCCCAAATAAATTAAATGCTTTAATAAGCAGAAATTGTAAGTATTGAATAGGTATGGTAAAAAAAAGAAATTTAAAACAGGTATTTCATCAAGAATTTTAAATGTTTACTTTCATTTTCCATATTTGTCACCCGTTTTCGCGACCGTGATTTTCGGACATTTTCATCATTTCTTACAAGATTTTTTTGTAAAATCTAAATAAAAAGCCATTTGAAAGTCTGCTTTTAAGAAAAATATGATCACTGTTGCAAAAGCAGCCCTTATTTTGAAGCATTTTTTATAATAAAACGCAAAGGCACCAAACCCCACCCACTTTTAGACAACTAAAATATAAATTAATTAAAAAAATGTGTAATGATAAATGTATTTGTTTTAGATAAAGTTTGTCGAAGTTTCATTAATAACAGTATAGCTTGTCCCCTGAAAAGCTGACCTTGACATGATTTAATTGCAGTTACCAGTAGTATGTTGACAAAAAGAAACAACTTTAGTGTAATGAGAGTTATACATGTTATAGTTCTTACATAGTATGTTATTCTTTGAAGGCAATGAAAATTCCCCCTTTTGGCTAAAACGACGCGAAAATTCCCCCGCCTGAGGGCTGCGGACCCCTTCCCCCAAAGTAGAGTGAGGGCCCTGAAGAGACACTGATGGTTGGCTGCAATAGGGATCATCTACTTGGCATGTCAAGTCATCCAGCTAAATTTCAACACTTTTGGCCTAGTGGTTCTCAAGCCACTGTTCAGGCTCCTGTAACCTTGACCTTTGATCAAGTGACCTCAAAATAAATAGGGGTCATCTACTCTGCATGTCCAATCATCCTATTAAGTTTCAACATTGTAGATCAAGTGGTTCTCAAGTTATTTCTAAAAAATGATTTTACATGAACAGGCTACTGTGACCTTGACCTTTAATAGACTGACCCCAAAATCAATAGGGGTCATCTACTCTGCATGTTCAATCATCCTATGAAGTTTCAACATTCTGGGTCAAGTGGTTCTCAAGTTATTGATCGGAACTGGTTATTAATGTTCAGGCCCCTGTGTCCTTGACCTTTAACAGAGTGACCCCAAAAACAATAGGGGTCATTTACTCTGCATGAACAATCATCCTATGAAGTTTCAACATTCTGGGTCGAGAGGTTCTTAAGTTATTGATTGGAAATGGTTTTCCATGTTCAGGCCCCTGTGACCTTGACCTTTAACAGAGTGACCCTAAAATCGTTAGGGGTCATCTACTCTGCATGATCAATCATCCTATATAGTTTCATCATTCTGGGTCAAGTGGTTCTCAAGTTACTGACCGGAAATGGTTTTCAATGTTCGGGCCCCTGTGACCTTGACCTTTAACAGAGTGACCCCAAAATCTTTAGGGGTCATCTACTCTGCATGACCAATCATCCAATTAAGTTTCAACATTCTGGGTCAAGTGGTTCTCAAGTTACTGACCGGAAATGGTTTTCAATGTTCATGCCCATGACCTTGACCTTTAATGGAGTGACCCCAAAATCGATAGGGGTCATCTACTTTTCATGTACAATCATCCTATGGAGTTTCAACATTCTGGGTCAAGTGGTTCTCTAGTTATTGATCGGAAATGGTTTTCAATGTTCAGGCCCCTGTGTCCTTGACCTTTGACGGAGTGACCCCAAAATCAATAGGAATCATCTACTCTTCATGACAATCATCCTACAAAGTTTCAACACTGTTGGTCAAGTGGTTCTCTAGTTATTGACCATAAATGGTTTTCAATGTTCAGGCCCCTGTAACCTTGACCTTTGACGGAGTGATCCCAAAAACAATAGGGGTCATCTTCTTTGCATGTACAGTCATCCTATGGAATTTCAACAATCTGGGTCAAGTGGTTCTCTAGTTATTGATCGGAAATGGTTTTCAATGTTCAGGCCCCTGTGACCTTGACCTTTGACGAAGTGACCCCAAAATCAATAGGGTCATCTACTCTTCATGATCAATCATCCTATGAAGTTTCAACATTCTGGGTCAAGTGGTTCTCTAGTTATTGATCGGAAATGGTTTTCAATGTTCAAGCCCCTGTGACCTTGACCTTTGACGGAGTGACCCTAAAATCAATAGGGGTCATCTACCCTTCATGACCAATCATCCTATGAAGTTTCAACATTGTGGGTCAAGTGGTTCTCTAGTTATTGATTGGAAATGGTTTTCAATGTTCAGGCCCCTGTGACCTTGACCTTTGACGGAGTGACCCCAAAATCAATAGGGGTCATCTACTCATCATGACCAATCATCCTATGAAGTTTCAACATTCTGGGTCAAGTGGTTCTCTAGTTATTGATCGGAAATGGTTTTCAATGTTCAGACCCCTGTGACCTTGACCTTTGACGGAGTGACCCCCAAAACAATAGGGGTCGTCTACTCCAGCAGCCCTACAACCCTATGAAGTTTGAAGGTTCTAGGTCAAATGGTTCTCCAATTATTGCTCGGAAATGAAGCGTGACGTACGGACGGAAGGACGGACAGGGCAAAAACAATATGTCTCCCCAAGAGTGGGGGGAGACATAAATATACTCTGAAATCATTAATATAAAGAGAATGCTTTTTGTCAACTCTGTTGTGGCATCGTTAAATGAAATCAAAATCCAACAATAAAATACAATTTATGCTCTTTTTAAAACTTCCTAATCCACATGCAGGAATTAGTGCCTTAACTAAACAGCCCTTTTGTTCTTTATTCACAAAATGATAGTTTCTGCCCACCACTGGTATTTAAAACAATTTAAACTATACTTTGCAAACGTCATATTCTTCAGTCAAAATTTCGCAGATACACGTTGTTTTTCACTGAAGAAAACATGAAGTAAAATTGGGTTTACACATTACATCTAATTTCCAATACAAAATGCACAAGAACTTGCAGTTTGTGACTATGAATTACGAACTTACCTGGAGTTCTGTCAGGAAGGTGTCTAGCTAAGTTTCCATCTGTGGCAGAGAGAGCCCCTGTAGAGAGCTGGGACTGCATACCACTCGGGGTAGCCATGAGTGTGGTCTGAGAGTACATAGACCCTCCCCCTAGACCACACAGTCTCTCAAACATGGGTCCGCCCTGCGGATACGGTGTTGATTGAGCTGATGCTTGTCGTTTAAATGCTGAATAATCTGAGTAGTTTGAGTGGATATCACTTAACCTAGGTAAATCTCCACCTGTAAAATATCACTCAAGATGCTGATAAGGGTCGATTATCAAGGCCTAAGTTAAGAGAAGTATGTAGCATCAATACAAAATTCAAAGTAAAGCGCCATCATACCTGCTGTGTAACTACCCAAATCACAGTAATTTAGAGCTTGTAAATACTGTTCAATAATACAGTATGTTAATTGGAAATTCTTTCCTGTTCAAAGAAATATTCCTGAAATGAATGCCCTAACTCATCTGCTTGGCCTTATCAGAAATGAAAGTTGTAATCTAAGCCAATACCCAATCAAATTAGAGTGAATGTTAAAACTCTTTTCTTTTATTTTAAGGAAAATGTCCCAAATAGCGAACTGTTAATTTCATCATATTTATTTCTATTAGTGTATGCAAATACATAAAATATATAACTAACTGTGAAATCATTAATATTCTGTGTGACTTGTTTTTGTGGATTTTGCGTTTGCTTCAATCCACAAGATAAGATCGAAAGGAACAAATAAAACTGCCAGTCATTTTCATCTTCAGTCAAAATCTACAAACTGAAATACCCCGTAGTCATTTTGGCCAAAGCTTGAAATGTCAAGCCCACAAACTTCAAATATTTCAATATTGTATTGAAAATCTCTCTAAATGCTAACTAAATAACTAAACGAACAAGAGCTGTCACTAATGGTGACAAATGCCCCCGCAGCGCCTTGACCTGGTGACCCAAAGTCAGTAGGGGTCGTGTACTCAATAAGTACTATCAGCACGTGAAGTTTGAAGGTCCTGGGTGCAGTGGTTCGTGAGTAAAGTGCCTTCATGCAAAAAGTTAACGTTGTGACGAACGAACGAACGAACGAACGGACGGACAGTTGAAAACTAATATGCCTCCCTTTGGCGGCATAAAAAAATTAACCTAAAACTTATATTCTTGTTACTCACCTAAAGTATCTAGGGTTTCTCTCCCTTGCAAATACTGCCAGTCAGTGTTGGATTCTAGCGAGTCTCTACCAGGCTTGCAGAAATACGAGTCTGACGTTGTGGCATTCATTGTTTGGAAGTTTTCCTGATGTACAGTGCTATTTCTAGAATAAATACGGTCCATCACCTGTACACTATAGTCTCTCCTGAGATTTTCTTGAGCAAAATCAGTCTGCATTAATGACTGTTTCGTCAATAAATGTGGTTTTTCAGACACTGCTGACTGATTTTCTGGCAAGAGATTATGCTTAAAGCTTGACACTGGCAGCTGTGGCGGAATACCAGACACATTTAAAGTTTTATCCTTGTCACTGTGTGGTGCACTATTCTGTTTATGAGGAATATTAACATGCTCTGTCGGATCTGACTGTGTGGATTCACTTTGTCCTAGCACTACAGAAGTTTGAGTCCAGCTCTCCAACTTTTCAGCACTTTGCTTAGTCTGTGTCTCTGTATTTTTTGAGTCATCATTTATATCTCTACCTTGAGCTTGAGTCACAGTCTGAGTTTTCATTGAACTACCACCAGTTGTCCTTATCATTGGACTTTTACTTTGTGTTGGCTTTAAATTTGCCGACAGTCTGTTTTGAGCACTAGCAATTTTGTCAGCTTTGTGTTTATGCACTCTGTTTTCAGTATCGAGATCATTTGGTTTTGAATCTTTATGCTTAAGTATATCAAAACCGCGAGATTCAGCAAGCCCCACGTCATCAAGACCAGCAACATCCTCTCTCAACTCTCCTTTATGGTTGATATGAGCGTAATCAGATCTTTGGCTATATTCCGTACCATCCGGAATATGATGACCAGGCATGTACCCGTGGTCAATGTCAGTGCCGTCCAAGCGTGACCATTCCATATCTCGATCAAGTAACCTTTTATCATGGACGGGTGATTCTCTAGATGCACCCTTCCTAGTCTGCCTACCCGTACTTTCAAGACACTTAGCATCACTCGTATCTGTTTTAAAATTATCTCCAAATTTACGTGTCAGCTGTGGGGTAATTCCTCTGACATTCGTTAAAATTTTATCACTATCCCTATTGGTTTGGCCATCTGGAGGTGGTGTCTTTTCTCTATCCTTTTGTGCAAAATTATCATGTTTCAAAGATTCACTATTACCCGTGTAACTCAATGATTTAGTACTTTTCAACCTTTCTTTCAAATCGTCAGACAATTCTGTATGAAATACTCCAGCACTATCGGTGAACTTAAATTTGTCTAATCTATCCATTATCCCACTAGAACTAGGACAGTAATTGGATGCATTGGGAGATGACCAAATATCGTCACTCAAAAAACTTTGATTTGGTGAGCGTGGCGACGCATTTTGATTTGTTTCTGCTGGTTGACTTTCTAACTCTGTCGTTGTCCTCAGTGAGTCATGTAGGGAACCACTCTTGAATCCAGAATCAGTACTTTTTTCTTTCTGTTTGGAATTATTTTTTAACAAGGAAGTATCAGAATTTGTGACTTTACGGAAACTCCGACTTACATCAGATCCTTTCCTTACCGGAAATTGCGATGTTTTTGTTGGTGAATTTTTACTCATTGTTGAAATTGGCGATGGCACGCTTGACGGCACTGTGGAACTGCTGCCTGAAGTCGACTGAAACCCAGGCTTGGATTTTGATTTAGAAGCATACATGTTCTGGAACTGGGAAGCTTTGGTGTCAGCAGCCTTCAACATCATACTGATTTCACCCATACTCAACTTCGCTGCAATTAAAGAACACTTGAAAAGTCTATGGCTGAAAACTGAACTTTTATTCCTTAAAAAATTGTTTAAAATTCCAAACAATAATTCCAACTTGGCATTCAAAAAATTGTTCAAAATTTGGTAAAAGATCCATTTGGCATTCGTAGTTATTTAAAATAACCCATTTGGCATTGAATTTCATGAAGTTGTTCAAAATTTGTCACAACAAAAACCCATTTGACATTCAGTACAAAAAAGACAAAAGCATACAATCATCATTAAGTTCTTATCATAAAGACATGTTAAGTCTGGTGCTGAACAGTTACAATAAAAGAGATGAAACCTTTGGCACAATGCCCACAATACATGACTGGTTTTATACATATTTTTATTTGAAAGGGAAAGGCAACATTTCAAAAGGTTTTATTAAACTATTATAGGCAGTGAGAGAATTAGATACAAGAAATTTATGAACATTTCAAATTTCTATTAAAAGGTGGCAGTGATTTTGATTCTATGGCAACATAAAACAAAATGGCAGATTTAATTTACTTTTATAATATGATCATTTTTTTTTTTCATTACGTAAAATATTTTCCCTTCTTTTTTCCAACTAGAGGGAAAGAAATCATTTTGCTCCAAATCTTCAAACACTAGATTACGAAATTTAATCTATCTTAAATGTATCTGTAAAATAATTAATTCTGCAGTGTGTAAATGACATGATAAACACAAAAAAAATTGAAGCCTCAATCGTCTGCTATTTTCTTGAATTTCCAACAGCCATATCTTTTTCAATAGTAGTCCAATTTTAAAATTCTTTGAAGTGTTATCAATGGCTGGCCGATAACTTTCAAATAAAATCAACTTATTTTTAGGCAATCTTTCCCCTTAAAATATGAGAGGTAATTTCAAGAAAGAAATATTTTTTCTGTAAGACTATACCCACAGAACAGCATGGAAACAGAATAATAATTATTTTATGTAACTTACTTGAATCACCTGTTCCCATGGTACCGTTCATAGTTTTAATACCAAGCTCTCCGACATCTAGGGCACTCACTGTCAGTGGAGACTGAGGTTTGGGTGTCTTTAACAAAGAGTCCATTGTAAGAGTTATATCTTCTTCCTTCTCACTATGTGAACGGGCTGGAGTTTCTACAAAAGGTTAAACAAGCTGCATCATTTCTTGTTAAATTTAATTTACTTGTAAGTTCTCATTATTCACAGGCTAAAAATATCGTACTTATGTGGATTACAAGGTTATGCCCACCAACAATATTAAATCACCATGAATCTTTAAATTTTGAAAACAAATTCACTTAACTTTCATAAAAATTTTACGGCAGGAACCAGTTAATTTCTTACCAAAAACTTAAATAAATTCACAGTACAGTGAAAACTGATTGCTCAGGCATTGACGTCTAGATCACTTTAGCCGACTCCAGTGATCCAAAGTTGCTTTCCTTAATTTTCAACATTGAATCACTCAAAGCTCTGGATAACTCAAGCCAATTCCCTTGCAACTTGGCTGAGGGGCAAGTGATTCAATTTATTCATTTTATTGGGTTTAACGTCGCACCAACACAATTATAGGTCATATGGCGACTTTCCAGCTTTGATGGTGGAGGAAGACGCCAGGTGCCCCTCTGTGCATTATTTCATCACAAGCTGGCACCTGGGTAAAAAACACAAACCTTCTGTAAGCCAGCTGGATGGCTTCCTCACATGAAAAATTCAACAACCCGAGGGAGGCTTGAATCCACTTCAATGAGGGACAAGTGATGAAAGTGATTCAAAGCCACCAAACAAAGATCAGGTGTGCAAACCCAAGACCAATGTTAATCATACAGGTAACAAAACCTAAAGCATATAATTACTATTACACAATTACTATCATACTCACGATTTCCATACTGCCCTACTCCTGATGAGCGTGTTGATTCAAACACAGATTCCTCATCTTCTTCTATTAGACGGGCAGGGCGGCTCTTTGGTTTTGGTGGACTTTTAACATTCATGCCAAAATCCGGCTGAAATGTAAATATAAAGGTACAGATATGTTACCCATTTCTTGTTTTCAACTACTTTAACCCACCAAATAGCTCCAAAATATATAATGAAAACAGGAGGTGGCCAATATTTCCATGAATATTTCCCAAAACCTTCTACAAAATTTACCAAGCTCACAAAAGGCAACAAATAGATTATTTTCCAGCACACCGCTATGCAATCTAATGCTATGACGTCAGAAAAATGAATTGTTGAATAATAATGCACAGTTTTCAGCTTTCTTAGATAGTAGGAAAATAAACTGGGTTGTGTTAGAATTGAAATTATATTATTTTACCCTGGGATTTGAACCATCACCATCTAGGCTCCCAAGTGCTTCAGTCCGACCTCTCATGAACGTCCCAACAGAGATTCGAACACAGACCTCTTCCTCCTCCTCTGGACCTTCAAGCCACGATGGTCGCGCCACAGTCATGATGCTACGGTATGCCCAGGAATCATTTGGAGAACCTGTATCAACCATGGCATCATCCTGAACCATAAAAACATTTGTATTCAAGACTAAACTACAGGTGAAAATAGCATTTATTATTACCAGGGTGGCCACCAAAATTCTGAAGTAAATTTCCCTGATAATTCCCTGAATTTTCCCTGACAGGATAGTCAGTTTCCCTGATACGTTGTTTTTGCGTAGCAACAATTGTGAATATAAATGTAGTAATATTATGGCCTCCATCCTTCCCTTCTAGCCATACCTTCTCCACCAATAAACTTGTTTATTTTACATCTATTTTATATACATATGAAATTATATTTATTTATTATATTTTGAAAATATATTCATTATTTATTTTATTTTCAGAATACTGTTTGAATAATCAATTATATAGGTAATTTAAGATCTCATTGAGCAACTTCAGTATGAGTAGTAAGCATGGTAAGTAACAACTCAAAACAGCTCAAAAAAGAAAAACTTCAGTACTTCAACAGCAATGACTTACATTTCACATACAGGTACATACCATTATTTATTTTGTAACTTGTTGTGATACTAATTCTAGTGTCTTTTATTGCCTATAACATTGATTATTCAAATTAACAATGTGATTACAGCTTTAATCAGTTATCATGTTTTAATTGTAAATGAACTGAGCCTGATTTTTAACATTCTCCTTTACAATGCCACAAAGACACTACAATCTTCATAATCATACTGCATATTAAAGCAGAAGGTTACAAATAAGCCTTTAAGTATTACAAATATATAACTTTCTAAACATTATCAATGTTCTACATCCATTCAGGTTTCTAACAAGCTATACTCACAAAACTACCAGTAACTGCAGTTTTCACTTTGAATTTAAAACACTATTAATGCTAGTACAACTAAGTAAATCAAACAGGATGTTACGTATACACATTAACAATCCAGCACTTTCGTTTCTAATATGAGGCAGTGGGAAGTAACTTTTCCTGCAGTTTTAACTTTTAACTTAAAAAGAAAAATATTAAATCTAGACAAATCGTGGTCTTCAAGATTTGACATAAAAGTTTCTTCGAAAATGAATTAGTCCACTAAATTAGCATACAACTGTCAACACCTCTTTGCATTCATAACAACAATTTCATCTTTCTAGTAAACTGAGTTTAAAAGTCAAGTCATGACATGGGACACCAGCATAATGACTTTGTGGTCAGTATGGATTAAAAAGGCCTGTACTCTGATCAGGAACCATCCTGCTGTTCATTTTAACTTTATAGACCTATGGCTGTTACAGTTAATGTGCACAAACAAACAACATGGATCCTGATCACACTACACAGAATGTACAGGCTAGTCTTGATTCCATTATTATTATTATTATTATTATACCAGATTTATATAGCGCCCTTTTCATGATCAATTTCACGTTCAAATGGGCTTTACATAGTTCAAATGCAGCCACACAGGGCGCATAATTCATCCTCTACTAGTACAGACACAGAGCGATCTGACCAGAGAGACAGAGTGAGACAAAGCCCCCACGACAGAGAGATCAGAAATCAGATACAGGTTTGTCCGGCAAACTTAGCCTAGCTCGTTGCGAATAGACAGTCTGGTTCTTTAACGTGCCCAGTGTATAGCACTGATACACGCCAAAGAGTTTTCTCATGAAGTTGCTAATTTTATGGTTTTAAAAATACATTTCATAATTATGCTATCCAAGTCTAATGTTAATGTTTGTTAATAACTAGCAAAAGTCTAACAAGCAACTACTACCAATACACAGGTATTTCTAATGCATGATTCAAATGTTGGTATACATTTAGTTAATGTCAGTAATGTACTGTCACTCAATTCATTTTAGTTTTTAGTTGTGTAACAACTTCTGCTTGCTTTCAAAGTACAATGTATCAGTAATTGAGCTCTGGGGCAATGGTTGCTCAATTCCATTTTAGCTTCTCTCCATTTTAGAAACAAAAACATATCTCTTATAGTTGATGAATAACAGTTTTAAAATCATCAAACAGTGAGTGCATTGATTTTGCTAAGTATTATATAAAATAAATGTAACTATTATGAAAAAGAGAAACCACCAGTAGCCAAGACATAATCATACATCTTTTAAATTTTTTCTTTCAATTTTTGAAAAATTCCCTGATAATTCCTTGATTTTTTCAAAATTTTCAAATTCCCTGAATTTTCCATGCAGGGAATTTTTTTTAGACCTTTTCCCTGTTTTCCAGAGTCGGTGGCCACCCTGTATTACATTCTCATTTAATAACTCTGTTAAGTTTCAATGGAACCTGAAACATCAGTATTTTTCCATACTGACATTCAAAATTCATATTGGGTGTGTGACGTCAGTTTCATGTATGTCCTCGGCTTTAAAAGTTCTTTAACAACAATATTTTCAATTTCGCTCAGGCGTAATAACTATTTTTTATTATTTGTACAATAATTTGTGCATGTAATAAAAAGATTATTAGATTCGCACTCATTCTTTCCCGGAATAAAGTCTAGCAATATTTCCGCTGCAGAACTCGTGCAAATTTCTTGGTACAAATCTAATACCCTATAAATAGTCCTTCCACCTTTTAATGGCGGAGGAAGACCCATTATGCCCCTTCGAGAATTAGGTTAGCTGGTCTGGCTGTGTGGAACCAAAATAACACCAGGAGCGCAACCTGACATGCTGAATAACGATCCTCTCAGTGAAATACTTTTTGAGGTATGAATAACAAGATTAGAAGCACAGAATTTTTTACCAAGAAATTGGGGAATTATTTCTGCCTGATTAATTTCTGCTCTACAGACACAGCTGGCTGACATAGCAGAAATAATATTCCAGCAGAAAACACCTCTTTTACAGTATTTTAACATAGTCCTCACCTGTCTTATAACATGTTCTTCCTCAAATTCTGCTTCATCTGCATCCAGCATAGCATTACCATCAGCTGAAATATACGAAACAATCAATATCACATGGACATGAAATAAAGGCCTGTCCAGCAGGACACTAACCACTCAGTAAACCGAATCATGCAGAAAACTCTGCTCTACATCCTAGCATTATCAATAAAACTGCACAAATACAGATCACATGTCAATGGCTTTCAATACATCTAATTGGTTTTCTACAAGATTTTGTAACATACTTTTTGTAGTAAAGTTTTCAAATAATAGCCAATGACAAAGATAATGTTTGTTACTAGTTTGACAACAAATAGGAATTTTAAGCTTGTATGAGTACTACAAAATCTTTTTCTTGATTTTATCTAAACACTCAAGACATAAAAAATTCATCAGAACTTAGAGGTAGATTTACATAAAACATAATTATGGAACATAATTTTCTCTAGTGTATTGCTGAGAACATTGACTTGCCATACAATCAAACTCCTAAACATAGTCAGCAATCTGACACAAATTTCAACTAACCATTTCCAAAAAAGTCCTCATCATTGACCGTAAGATCCATGGCACTTGTACCCCCGCAGCTTGGCACCCGCCGGAGACCAGCCCTTTGTTCTTCCGTCCTTCCGGAAAGCGAGGTGCGGAACTCCAGATCACTAAAACTGGACTTTGCAGACTTACTGGAGCTGGTCGATTTTTGACTTGAATCACTCCCACTGCTCTGAGATAATGATTGCTTTGACTTTACTGCAAAGGGAGAGGAACTAAATCATTTTTATACATAAACAATCCAAAATTGTACCTCAAATTAAGAGAAAATATTCCATTTACTATGATATGACCAGACTTTGACTTTTAAGTGGTATTTCTGCTTATTTGGAATCATTGAGTCTATACTATTATCCTTGATGATACCGACTCACTGCAGTTATAATTTCTGTCCTTTTGAAATTGAAGTCCAATGAAGAAATATTTTATAATATGACCTATGTTCTGTTACTATTCAATCTTCTTCTTACAGATTTATTTAGAACCTTCAGCACTGTTCTTTTTGCCATGAAAAAAGCTTACTCTGACTTTACCGCACTGAATTTAATAAACATTTTACACTGTTTTACAACTTTTGGACAAGACTGTGGTCATTATGAACAAAGATTTGGACATTTAATTTTTCTAACAGATATTCAATGTTATCTTGCTCCTACAAGTTTCTTGCATTTCTATTGGTCAATAGACGTCACGTGGAGACAGGATATATTCCATATCCTGCTAGTATATTTCAGATATGAATTTTGATAAAAACAAAATGGCTGCCACACTGCTGGCGTAATTGAATCATGTCAGATTATTTATTAGCTCCAGCGATAGTATCGTTTCCGAGAGTAAATTTAGTGTTTTCTTGCCGATTTCATTCTACTTAAGTTGAGGCTCATGAAGTTTGACAAAAGTTAACCGTAAAAGCGGAATAACTCTGTATGGGATACACGGACGTTGAAATCTTTTTTTTTTTTTTTTTAAATTTTTTTTTTTGGTTGGATTTAACGTCGCACCGACACATGGTAGGTCATATGGCGACTTTCCAGCTTTAATGGTGGAGGAAGACCCCAGGTGCCCCTCCGTGCATTATTTCATCACGAGCGGGCACCTGGGTAGAACCACCGACCTTCCGTAAGCCAGCTGGATGGCTTCCTCACATGAAGAATTCAACGCCCCGAGTGAGGCTCGAACCCACATCGATGAGGGGCAAGTGATTTGAAGTCAGCAACCTTAACCACTCGGCCACGGAGGCCCCACGTTGAAATCTTGTTTTAAGTTAAATCATCGTAAAATAAAGGAACTGACATATTCATTACTCAGCAGTTTGTTGTAGGATCATTTAATCTACGTGCAAGATAAATGATTTAACAGGAAACGGGATGAAAGCCGAAGTATCAAGACATTTGTGACATCGTGAAATCTAGTGACTTTCGAAGCGATGGAACAAAGTTTTACTAGTGTTTCTGATCTAAACCAGTTCATAACCTGTGTAAATGAGCTTTTGTGTTTTGTGATTTAACCAAAACACAGGTCATTGTGCATTTTATGGCTGATGTAAAACAACTATAAGCAAAACATGATGACCAAACAAATGATTGTAGGATTCCAGTCTGCACTGTAAGTAGCTTTGCTAATTTACAAAATGTGTTGATTATAGCATGTAATTAAAGGGTAGTCGGCAAGATAAAATCGTTTTACAGCTTGTTGGTGACAGGATACGGGATATACGCTGTCTCGAAAATCCATATCAGGCGAGAGCTTTGCAGTGTAACTAATAATGTCCAAAGATATGTGAGGGGCCAGGTCAGGGGCCATAACTCCTACAATACTGAATGAATCCGGACACGAAACCCCAGGTGCACAACTGCACATGCTGACCAACATTCCTGTAAACTTTGGTGACTCTAGGTCAAATACTTTTGGAGCTACGCACGACACAACATTAAAATGACCAATTTTTAACTAAGTCAGGGGCTATAACTCCTACAAGACTGAATGAATCCGGAAGCGAAACCCCAGGTGCACAACTGCACATGCTGACCAACATTCGGATTTCCTGTACTTTGGTGACTCTAGGTCAAATACTTTTGGAGCTACGCGTGACACAACATTAAAATGACCAATTTTTTACTAAGTCAGGGGCCATAACTCCTACAATACTGGATGAATCCGGACGCGAAACCCCAGGTGCACAACTACACATGCTGACCAACATTCCTGTAAAGTTTTGTGACTCTATGTCATATACTTTTGGAGCTAGGCGCAACACAACACTAAAATGACCAATTTTTACAGTCAGGGGCCATAACTTCTACATGACTGAATGAATCCGGACACAAAACCCCAGGTGCACAACTACACATGCTGACCAACATTCCTGTAAAGTTTTGTGACTCTATGTCAGATACTTTTGGAGCTAGGCGCGACACAACATTCTCGGAAGGACGGACGGACAAGAGCAAATCTATATGCTCCCCCCAAAGTGGGGGCATAAAAAGAGCAGAAGTCTTTGAAAAAAAAAACCCCAAAAACAACAGACAAATAACAGAATACAGACATATAGTCAGATATGTTTTAAACAAAAATCTTGGTGCCTCAGGCAAGTGACAGTGTAATTAGAACAGGAAGTTAATTTGGGAATTTAGTCGACTGCATGTGCTTGTTTAATATAGGCCACCACTAAGGCATGTTCAACTGTTTGATTAGTCATACAGAAATACTGATGACCTGCACTAAAACATACCTATTGACTTAGAAAAGTTGGCTGCTTTTGGAGCAGGAAGAGTTGGTTTCCTGAATATTTCACTGTCTGTAAGGTGGGAACTTTTCTGAGGCAGAATGTTTGTATCAGGCAGTTGTGGAAGTCCCTCTGGCTGGGTACAAGAACTTGTATATGGCTGTAGAAATGGTAATCCCAAATCATGAAACTGACTGGTTCCCTGCTGCTGTGTCTGTAATCCTGTCATACTGCTTGAGGGACTTCCTGCAGCTTGGTACCGATCCATGTTGCTGCTTCTGAAAATCAAAATGATTCTGTTTTGTTTTACTTGACATTTTTGATTTTCATTCTATCTTATCTCTTAAGCACCAAAGCTATCTGTAGTTCAATAAATCCATTACATTGCAACCTGTATCCAGTCAAAACTGGTTGACTTCCTGCAGAAGATCAATGGTAGCTGTTTAAAGCAGACTGCCTTATTACACCAATTCTAAATTACTCAAGTTGTTTTCCTTGCTCCTTTATTTCATGCAAAGGAACAATTACCTTTAAGCGGGATGAAACACTTCTGTCCATGACATTCAAGACTGTCTTACTGCCCTGATTGGTTCTAATACTGCCCCCTATATTCATTGAGGAAAACAAAAAAATTACCTTGTAGGGGAACCAGACGCAGCACTCCTATGTCCTAGACTAGCCTGACGTTCCAGACTGCTTGTTTTACTACCCTGACTGGTTCTCATACTGCCCTCTAACTCAGCCCATGGAGCATCTACAGATAAAACATGGATAAAGCATATACCTCTAACTTACACAGGAATTAATAATAAAACAACCAGACTTTTTTTGTATTTCAGAATTATTTTTTGTATTTCAGAATTATTATGAAATCATTATTCGTAGGGTAATATTTACTGGATTTCATGTTGTGACACACCAAAATGTTAAATACCACAACACATACTAGGGCTGCTTTTGAGAAAAGCACATGTCTTCCACAACAGCCTAATCATCTAAATAATAAGTTTTTATATACTGTTTACTCATTACAGATATACCTTTGAAGAGTAAAAAGGCAGATTTTGGGTAAATCAAGGGCTGTAATTCTGAATTGCCTGAGGCAATTTGGCTAGCAATCTTGGACGAGGAATTATTGGCAAACACATTTTGTTCAAGCTTGGTGAAGATCGGATGAGAACTGTTCGACTTGGAGCACGGACAAGAGTAAAATGGCCAGTCTCGGTAATTCAAGGGCCATAATTCCGAAGTGCCTGGGCTGACTTGGTTAGTTATCGAACTTGGCCGAGGACTTACCATCAAACTCATTTTGTTCAAGTTTGGTGAAGACAGGATCAGAAATCTTTGACTAGAGTGCGAAAAAGATTTATGACAGACAGACGCACGCACACGCGCACACAGAGGAGTAAAACTATGTCTCCCACCACACAGTGTCTGTTCATTTTAACTTCAAAAGTTGGAATCCAAGAATTGATATCACCGTGAAATAATGTTTTCCAGAAATTCCATGCCCACAAAACAAAATGATTTCACAGTATTACAATATGACTTGAACTGTAATCTCCATTGTCATGCATTCAACATTCTACCAATCACTCATTGTACCTCTGTTCTAAAAAAGTCTTAATATGAAATGCACTTTTTTAATTAAATATCACATCTACACAATTGAAGGTTCTCCAGTGACAATCCACTTTCCATGGTTGAGGAAGACCCAAGGTGCCACAGTATTTCTGACACTAATGAGTACGCATGTAGAACCATCGATCTTCCATAAGCAGGCTGAATGGCTCCCTCACATAAAAGAATTCTACTCCTTAAACCCCAACTGCCATATAAAAGCCACAAGATGGTGCCGTGGCAGGTTTTTATATAAATTATGCATGTTTCACATTAGAGAGCCCTTTTTCAAAATTTTAAATAAACCACTGAATAAAAAGTTATGAAAAATTGCATAAATACACATTGAAATATTCTTTATCAATTGGTGTTTTTATTTTTTAAAACAAAAAATGTTGAAGTATAGTTTCAAAAAATTATTTAAACCTAACTGCCAAAAATTTGAATTTGCCGGGAGGAGCTAATGAGGTCATGAACCCTAGAGGAACAGGGAATGTAAACAATTCCCACGTGGTTAATTTTATCAACAAACCTGATCGTCAGAAGGCTTCATATATATTAATGGAATTAACACCTAGCCAGAGTGCATTGCAAAACTTCTCCAGAAAGTAATTTTGAATTTTTAAACCAAATAGAATATCATAGTCATTTCTATTACATTTTTATATGTCATATCATCAAAATGTTTTAAAGAAATAGGGAACTACTAATTACAGACATACAGTGATAAATATTATTTCAAATAGCTTATCATTTTTATTAGGCCTTATCACAGCAGCACTTGCTAATTTGTGTGTATTGTTCTGCATCCCAGACTTAAATAGTTTATTATTTCTACATTTATTGCTAGGTTATCTCAATTAATGGACCAGCCAGCAATGACAGAATTTTAGTTAAATGAATGTTTGATTTTGAGTTTCATTGTTAAATTTACATAAACAAGATTAAAAATCAGGAATGCTACTCTTGACTCAATTTTTCATAGGACTGATATATGGATGAACAATATGGATAAAAATAGTTTTTAACCATCAAAACATGCAAACTAGTTCAAATTTCTTCTTCAACTGACCATTGTTTACATTTGCCTGTGAATCATTTAAAGTGAGCTATTTTTAGCGAACAGACAGCCTAGAGTAGTGTTGTTATTTGATAGGCTCCTTCTACTAAACTTACTGCCAGGGTAGTAAAAGTTGGGGCTTTAAGCAAGGTTTCAAACCCCCAGCAGTGACGGGCAAGCCATTCAGACAGCAACCATAACAACTTTACCACAAAATGCCACCAAGCAATGCTCCAATTAATATTCTTATATTTCTATAACTTTTCTAAGGAGTAACTCAAACATCTAAAATTCTGTACGGATATATCATCCACTTATTTTGAGAAAGATGCTACTAAAGCACAGCTTACCATTTTCCTGACTCTGATTATTTATCCAGCCAGCTTCTATGATTTCCCCAGAGAATATCGAATCATCAGGTGCCTGTCCTGAGCCTTCTGATCCATTTAAACCAAAGGATCCGAATGAAGAAGACTTTACATCAAAGGGGTTCGAATTTGAGCCTTTATCCTACAGAAACATGAAATTATATATTTTTTATTTAATTTAAAGGTCCAATACTAAGGAAAGTGAACATTTTAATTTCTTTTAAAAAAGCACAGAAACTATTTCATTTTATTGGAAAATGAAAGTTGGTATGTGAAAATTCGAAATAAATCGCAGTATATGTACAATTATTTTTCTATGAAGTATGAAGAAAGTTAAAAAGACCTGGGGGGTCATTCTGTAGATTCATTGAAATTTCAACATAATACACATACATTTCTTTGAGTTCCAAAGACCTTCTGTAAATTTTGACCTGCCAATCTTCATTATTTAGTGTCTTGCAGAAGTCTATGCACAGGCTATGAAAAAAACTGCCAACTCACTTTCCCTTAGTAATGGACCTTTAAGTGTGAAAAACCCAGTTATTCGTAATTCAGATCTTTAAGATAAATTAATGATACATTATATTTTTTTTATCGGAATTTAATTTTTAATGATGAAATATATTAATATAGGCCCCAAATAATACAGTTAAACACTTAGCAGACGGGAGTCACAAGGGGATGATGAAAGTGCTAAAGTTATTCTGTGTTTGAAACAATCAAACACCAAACAGATCAAGACACAACCAGGAAGCACATGAAGAGTTTGAGTGAAGAAACAAACAAACAGCGGTATCAAAGCTTACAAGGGCAGATGCATCATCAGCATTGAACCCGGATGCTTCAAGTCGGTTTCCTGGGTCAAAGTCCTGATCTGGTTGACCATTCCGACTTCCTGCTAGAAAGTCATCAATACTGAAACTAGGCTGGTTTGTATCATCTGCGGGACTGACAGGAGTCAGGTAGCGTGAATTCAATAGTGTATCACTGTCACCTTGACCTGTGCTTGTTGACTGTTGAAAAATAGAAAATATGACAACTAAATAGACAAAAATATTAATAAAGTGCAAATTTTAACTACTTTGAATGAGGAATTCTCATTTAAATAAAGTAAGCTTCAATATATACAAACTGATTTTTAATGGAAAACCACAGTGGAAAGTATTCTTATACCCATTTAATTAAGTGAGGCTGGAACAGGCATGAAGAGTAAATCAAATGTGTTAGTTTTATTTCCATTTTACTTCAAATATTAACCAAGTTAATTTTTTTTCTATTTTTTTTTTTAAAACAAGTGAATGAATTATTACCATGCAATACAAAGTCCCCTACTGGAAGGCACCTAATTTTCTCTACTGCAGTATAACATAATGAACTGATATCTGTCAATGATGTATAAACAATATTGTACTATATATACAATATGTTATAACAACACACTTGGATTAAAATGTGCATATATAAAAACCCACAGTTGTTTTCATACTGAATTGTTTTGGCTGATTATAAAAAGGTTATCAAATAAGTTACTTATAGTAACAACAAAGGGAAATTAATCCCCCCCCCCCAAAAAAAAAAATCAAAAAAATCTATAAAATGTAAGTCCACAAGAAATTCTTTACCAGGTAGAGATAGGTCAAAATACACCTAAAAATTGGATGTAACATGCATGTTGTACCACAGAAAAGTGGTCTTGATTTTTCGCTACCGCCAGTAATAAACAAGAGCTGTCTGATGACAGCGCGCTCGACTATTTGAAGAATTGATTGAAGAATGGGGTCAAAATATTTCCACGGATATTCAGACAAAAGAAATAAATAGATTAGACAAACAATGTTCCTGTATTACTTTGATTTTGATAAGTCTTGCACTAAATGGCAATATATGAGGCAATTTCAAAGTCCAAAAAGGGCCATAATTCAGTCAAAATAGTTATATACTCTTGCCTACAGATGGAAATCATAATGATAAACAAGTGTTCAAAGTTTAAAAGCCATATGTCAAATAGTTTTGACAAAACATGGACTTGTATGAAAACAGAACCAATTTCGAAGTCCAAAAAGGGCCATAATTCAGCCAAAATAGATGACAGAGTTATTTTCTCTTTCCTACAGATATAGACTATTATACTAAACAAGTGACAAAAGTTTCAAAGCCATATGTGAAACACTTTACAAAAAATATGAACTGGTACGAAAAACTTAACCAAGATTTCTAAGTCAAAAGGGGCCATAATTCAGCCAAAATCCTTGATGGAGTTATGTGCTCTTGCCTATAACTGGACATGGTGATGGTAAACAGGTGTTGAAAGTTTCAAAGTTTTATCTCAAAAGACTTTGTCAAAATATGAACTGGTACGAAAAACTTAACCAAGATTTCTAAGTCGAAAGGGGCCATAATTCAGCCAAAATCCCTGATGGAGTTATGTACTCTTGCCTATAACTGGCCATGGTGATGGTTAACAAGTGTTGAAAGTTTCAAAGCTTTATCTTAAAAGATTTTGTCAAAATATGAACTGGTACGAAAAACTTAACCATGATTTCTAAGTCAAAAGGGGCCATAATTCAGCCAAAATCCTTGATGGAGTTATGTGCTCTTGCCTATAACTGGCCATGATGATGGTAAACAAGTGTTGAAAGTTTCAAAGCTTTATCTTAAAAGACTTTGTCAAAATATGAACTGGTACGAAAAACTTAACCAAGATTTCTAAGTCAAAAGGGGCCATAATTCAGCCAAAATCCTTGATGGAGTTACGTGCTCTTGCCTATAACTGGCCATGATGATGGTAAACAAGTGCTGAAAGTTTCAAAGCTTTATCTCAAAAGACTTTGTCAAAATGTGGACTGGTACAAAAAACTTAACCAAGGTGTGATGCCGACGCCGTGGTGAGTAGGATAGCTCTACTTATTCTTTGAATAGTTGAGCTAAAAAGTTACAATAAAATCTATTTATAGTAAAACAAAGGGACGTAATTCTAAAAACAAGGGTGCCTCATGACGGTGAACATTTGATCCAAGTTACATCAAAATCCCTCAATGCATGAAGAAGAAATGCTCCATACAAAGTCATTCTTGAATTTGACCTTTGACCTCTAAATATGACCTTGACCTTAAACCTAGGGACCTGGTTCTTGCGCATGAAAATCCGTCTTATGTTGGTGAACATCTGTGCCAAGTTACATCACAATCCCTCTATGCATGAAGAAGAAATGCTCCAGACAAAGTCATTCTTGTGTCTGACCTTTGGTCTCTAAGTGTGACCTTGACATTAGACCTTGGGCCTGGGTTTTGCACATGACATGTTTTCTAATCCAGGGAAATATTTGTGCCAACTAATATCTAAATCCTGTTTTGCATGACAAAGTTATAGACCGGACAGGAAAAAAATCCTCTTGACCTTTGATCTCAGTGTGACCTTGACCTTTAAGCCAGGGTACCGGGTGTTGCGCATGACACGTCGCCTCATCATGGGGAACATTTATGCCAAGTAATATTGTAATCCCTTGATGGATGACAGAGTTCTGGATCGGACAGGAAAAAAGTCTTATTGACCTCCAATTGTGACCTTGTCCTTTGAGCTAAGGGTCTGGGCTTTGCGCAAGACATGTTGTCTCATCATGGGGAACATTTGTGCCAAGTAATATTAAAATCCCTTCATGGATGGCAGAGTTATGGATGGGACAGGAAAAACTAGAGCTATCACTAAAGGTGATGAATGTACCCCCCGCATGCACTGACACAGTACATTGCAATTTGACTCACACAAGATTGCATAATTATGTGGACTGTATGTATATAGACTGTATGTATACAGTATAGTAACAAAAAACAAAGTCCCACAAGATTGCATATGCAGACTGTATGTACATAGTATGTTAACAAGAAACAAAGTCCCATAACTCTGCAATTTTTGTCGCTGAAAGAACTTAACATGCCCATGCACAACTACTGTTGTTACTGAAAACTTGTGTGAAGTTTCATTAAATTGTGTTAAGGGGATGAGGAGAGATGGTGCGCACAAGATTGTGTCTATGTATATAGTAAAGTAACAAAAAAACAAAGTCCCATAACTCTGCAAATTTTTTTTCTAAAAGAACCTAACATGCCCCATGTACAACTACTGTTGTTACTGATCACTTGTGTGAAGTTTCATTAAATTGTGTCAAGGGGATGAGGAGAGATGGTGTGCACAAGATTGTGTCTATGTATATAGTATAGTAACAAAAAAACAAAGTCCCATAACTCTGCAAATTTTTTTTCTAAAAGAACCTAACATGCCCCATGCACAACTACTGTTGGTACTGATCACTTGTGCGAAGTTTCATTAAATTCTGTCAAGGGGATGAGGAGAGATGGTGCGCACAAGATTGTGTCTATGTATAGTTACAAAAAAACAAAGTCCCATAACTCTGCAATTTTTTTTTCTAAAAGAACCTAACATGCCCCATGCACAACTACTGTTGGTACTGATCACTTGTGCGAAGTTTCATTAAATTCTGTCAAGGGGATAAGGAGAGATGGTGCGCACAAGATTGCGTCTACGGACAGACAGACAGACAACCTGAAACCAGTATACCCCCCCTTACAACTTTGTTGTCGGGGGGTACAAAAACCCTGTTGACCTTTGACCTCCAATTGTGACCTTGACCTTTAAGCTAGGGGTCTGGGATTTGCACTTGACAAGTCGTCTCATCATGGGGAACACTTGTGCCAAGTGATATTAAAATCCCTTATTGAATGTCAGAGTTATGGACCGGACACGAAACAGACCCTGTTCATGCTATGTTAACATTTGACTGCTAAGTGTGACCCTGACCTTTAAGCTAGGAGTCTGAAAGTTGTGCAAGACGCATCGTCTTATTATGGGGTACATTTGTGCCAAGTAATATTAAAATCCCTTCATGGATGGGAGAGTTATGGACCGGACAGGAAAAAAGCCCTGTTGACATTTGACCTCCAATTGTGACCTTGACCTTTGAGCTAGGGGTCCGGGATTTGCGCATGACACGACATCTCATCATGGGGAACATTTGTGCCAAGTAATATTAAAATCCCTTCATGGATGACAGAGTTATGGACCGGACACGAAACTGCGGACGGACAGACGGAATAGCGCATTCCTATAGTCCCTGAAACTGGTTTTCAACCAGTAGGGGACTACAAATTTTTTCAATATCCTGATGATAACTAAATAATACTCACTGGAAATTGGCTAAATCGGAGATCAGACAGAAGGTCGTCTCCCATTGGTCGGATTCTCTGTTCCTCCTGAAATACAAATATTATAATCAGCTTTTTAATATCATGTTGTAAGTAAGAGGATACTTCTGCAAAATCGCATCTCTAGTTCACATTTATTTCCTAGGCTACTTTGTGAGGGTATGAAGATAAATGCTAATTACATTTTTACCTTGGAATCCCATGTTTTATTCAACAAAGCCTAAAAATCCATAAAAATATTCTCTCTTCGATTGTAAAGATTTCACAAATATTTTCTAAAAAGACTGTGTTAGATCAATAACAGAATTTCTATCTATGTTAACTTTATGAACTTTTTTCACTTTATGTTTAGATACCTTACAAGCATGCTTTCATTTACATGTATAAGGCAAGATAATGTTTTGTAACTGAGTTTATCTATCAACTCTCATGTACTCAACATAAAAATTATGCTTTTAGACCTGTTCAACATCAGCATGTTTAATGTCAAGTGTTAACATATTTGCCAATTTATTCGAGATTTCTTGTACATGTATTTTGCACAACATCTTTATTTTTTTCTTGACTGTTGTCCCACTTATTATCTTTATTAACACTTTCCATTTAAAGTATTTAAGTAGAACATCTGACTACAAAATCAAGTATTTACAATACCTAAACTCTGCTTTAAATGGCCCATCACTTCAGCTGTTGTCCACATAGCAAATTGTGTATTGTGAAATCAAATAATTTGTGGGCATGAAATTTTGTAGTGTTTTGCACTACTATTTCATCAGGATATAAAGTTTGTAGATTTTTAAACATCAAACATAAAATGGATGGGAATTTTACTTGTTCATCGGGAGTAAATTTTGTGGATTGGACTCAACCACAAATTCCATGAAACTTACATAATGTAGTTCCAAAACAATACTAATTATTTCACAGCAGAGCTTTTTCCAAAACCAAAGTCTGCATTATGCTCAAATTTAAACACTTATAATTCCTAAAGGATTGGAAGCTATTTGGTTGCTCTGCTATTCCACAGCACTTTTTTTAATTTTTGAATTAGACAATCTACTGACTTATTGCCCAATTCAGTGGTGTTGGTGGCAGTCCCAATATGAAGAAGAAAGGCCTGCATAGCGATCAATGAGTGTAGACATTCTTACAGTAAATCTACATTTATGAATGAGTAGTAGTTTAAGAATTAAATAACTTACTTTCTGATCACGTGATGTGCGAGGGCCAGGGGCAGGTTGTGGTACTGCGTTACCATGGTAACTTGATCTTCCCCTGTCACTGAGATCAGCTGAGCTACGGCCATCTTCACTGTAGTAGGTAATCAAAAATCACAAATCTTTGGTAAATAAACACAATATGTAACCCACTATTACATGATTTTCTATCCTGATTCCTGATAACATATCATAGATACACATGTAGATTCCTAAATATTGCACTTTATTTCAAAAACATGTACTACCGGTACTGTAAATGACAGTACCAATTTTCCGTATTTTAATATAACCAAATCTATTAAGAAACGTATCAAACCTTTAACTTACCTATCTGATCCACTGGAACCGTCGCCACCTCCCCCACCGTCTCCAGGAACAGGGGAAGTAACAACATTACCCTCTGCCGACTGACGCTGGGTGATAGGCAAATGTCTACTCTCATCTGTTAAACTCAGGCCCTCTAAACCTGTTAAACACATTTAAAGTAAAAATAATTAATTGTCTTCTTCCAGTTAAACTGAATTTAAACTTATCTTCAGAACTGCATCATATTTAAAGAGAAAATATTGTAAAATCATTTACAATTATTTAATACATTAAAGACAGACCTAATTTGTGTGTATTTCATGGCTTTGTCAATCCACACAATTCTAAATGAAGATAGAATGCCAACTTTTCTGTCTTCAACATATAATATCCACTAGTCTAAACTATTTCATGTCCGCAGTAGTTCTGCTCTACACACCAGTATTCAGTTGTAATTTTCACATCACTTTTGTTTTTTACTAGACGCACAACAGGATATTTTGTACAATTTGAAAACATACGCTTCAGAGTCAATCATACTCTTATCGTACCAATGTACAGTACCTGGTCTGGAGTGACCGTCAGAATCCTCTCCAGCTGCCTCATGCCTCTCACCCTGTGCTTTCCTCGCAAGTTCAAGCTCATCTTCCGTATCCATCTCGCTGCCACTACCTCCAGATAGACCTGTAACAGCAGAAGTTAGCTTTACAATTGACTGATACTTTCATCTTATTCAGAATCTGTTACAACTTATGTGGGAAAGAAGCACTGGTTCAATGATTTCTTCGGGTTAACCAGGGTTTTTCAAAACTATTGCAGTTACATGGTAACAGCCACTTATTTTAACCAGTGATCCTTTTTTCTGCAACACAACTGACTTTTTACCGCAAGTTTCAGACAACTTAACAACATGACTCAGAGAGGGAGGACGAATGACTTCAGATATAATCACTACTAAATCACATATATGCACAAAATCAAAGTCCAGTCTGAATTTAGAACCCATGACATCCAGGTTGAGCGGCTTATACCTTATCCGCTATTACTGTTCCCCTTCTTTTACAGTTAACTTTTGTAGCAATGCGCTTGCATTTAATACCATGTTACAAATCCAATAAGCTTACACAACAGTCTATAATTATCATTAATACGGAAAACCAGAAGTTACTGGCACAACATACTGCCAAACTGGTGATTCTCTCACTACTCCCTGTTACAGACAACAGCTGTCATCAACAAATAAAACAGCTTTTCTGAAGAAGGAGTGGTGATCTGGTGGTTAAGGTGTCAACCACTAAACCTGAGGGTCATTGTTTCGAGCATCACTAGGGTCATAACCACACATTCCCATATGACACCAGCACTGGCTTTTCCAGGAAGTACACAGGTTTGGCTGTTTTCCCTTCCTATCAAATTTAATCTCTTGCCAGGTTTTTTTCTCTCTTCATAATAGGCCCATTCCCCTCAAAAACTTTCTTTTAAATCATGCATTTTTCCAAAAAAAACTGACTTTACATTTGGTTTTTTATTCCCCTTTGCCCAAATACCGATTTATTTTTTTTCACCAAATCACAGGCCTTGGCCCCTTCCCCTCCTGGTAAAAAAAAAAAAAAAACAACCTGCGTTCTAATCTTGCAAAGAACAACAACACTTACAAGAAAGGTTGGAGTACAAGGAAATACAAGGAAATAAGCCAATATGATATCAAACAGCAAATGAACATAAACACGTACCATCAAAGAGGCTCACTTTACTGAGGTATGGTAATTTATTGGTTGTTTGTTCTTCTCCTGTCGTACCTGGCCTTAGGTATACTGAATCTAACTGAAACTCATCTCCTGTAACATATTCATTGCTCAGTAGTTATAAATCAAAGACAAGGTATAAAAACATTTCATTCTTAATAACATTTTTTCAAATCTTTCCACAAAATACAGATGGAAACTAGAAATCGCTGTGTCTAGAATGAAAAGGTTATACGTAAGCTACGCGATTCCTTTTCACTTTCACCCATATATGATTCGTTCGATTTTCAGAAGTTGTTTCCTACATAAAATACACAACTTCATCCACATAAATCAGTAGATAGACATATTGAATTTGAATCAAATATCCACAAGGGAGAGCTGCCTCTCAAAAATCAAACTAGACAGGCAATTTGGTCAAATCAGCAGTGTAGGACTTCGGATGGCATCCAAACTGAATCCGACCAACAATTCACACAAACAAGCTGGCTCACTAATTAATCAATCTCTCAGCTTTTAAAACCCTCTGTACAGAGTCATCGGTAATCTGACCTGCCATCTGGTCAAACAAAATACTTCACTTTCCATAAATACTATAACAGTACCAATAAACATTTGCAACAACAATCAGACCAGGTAATTGACTATCAAGTACCTATTCAAGACATAATACCTTTATTAGTTGGTGTTTTACTGGGTGACCTCTCTACATCGCTATCAGCACCAATGCTACAGTTTATCTCCTCAAAGTCTGCGTCCAGGTCGTTTAGATCTTGTTCCTCTAATTCCACATTATACACACTGGCATCACCATCCTCATTCTCCTCTCCAATTACTGCTCCCTGACTAAACAGTGACTGACGTATTGCTGTTACAATTGGGTCTGTAATTACATTACAACAGAAATACATGAGGGCCAGAGTACAAAGAAAATGCATGCTTTTTATGGCAATTATTACTTAAAAACTTGTATCAAACTCCATTTGCATCTACTGAACTTTTACTGTATTTACATCCGGTTCAAACTGCATATACATATATAAGAAAATATGGACACATGTCCTTAAATCAATGTCAACCCAGGATATTTTATGTCTGGGACAGTCAAGTTGCAACTAGTTTTATTATAAGATTATTGGATGTGATCTAACCAACAAAGACCACCTTTTTTTCCCATAATTTTCTGTAAAAAGATTCATTTGTGCAGTTTATAAACTTACCATTTTTGATGGGACCAGTTCCCACTTTCTTCACTGTTCCTAACTGTGATCTGGCAAATGGTTGGTCTGGTTTGGAATCTTGGCTGTTGTTGTTGGATGATCCATCTGATCTCCAGGCGTTACTATCAGCTAATCCCTGCTCTTTAAGTGACGACCCCTCCATATGCCATGGGTTCGAATCAGCAGAACTATGTCCCTTCAATGTTGAATGCTGTGAACCGTTTCCTTAAATAAGTAACAAGTATACTTTATATGCAAGTGCATTTTAGCAAATACTAAAGTTTTAATCATACTAACTCCTCTTCTGTCTACAACAAACTGAAGACAGTTAAAAGAAAAGCTGCAATCTCTGTTGTACGGATATATTGCTCAACAGGTAAAACTTAAAAATTGCTTTAAAATTGCAGAAACATCATCAATGCTAAGAAGATAACTTTACAAAAGGTCCTTGGAGATTGCACTTTTTATCTCAAACAGGTTCCATTATTTGTTAATATTGCATCTTTTATTTATGCACTTAAAGTAAACTGTTCACAAATACAATTATTTATTGTATCTAATATGCATTCTTTTTAATTAAGCTACACAAATATACCTTGGACAGAAGAATCTGTCTGGGAAGTCTGTTGTCTCAAATTTTCCCTTGGTGAGTCCAGTAATAAGTTGTTTGATGACAAATCTGTCACAATAAAAATATCTTATATTAATTCAGACGTTTAGAACTTTTAACGGATATTATGCATGCAAGATGATGTTCAAGTATAGATAATTTTGCATGTTCTGATCAATACTATCATTTCAAGCAAAAACAAAAAATGCTTCATGCAATGGTTCTAACTTTCAATATAAGCACAACCTTTGATGTAGATTTTTACCCAATTTAAAATAGTTCTTGAAAGTACATTGAACCTCAGTAATGACAGTGAGATTGCCTGCCAAATGCTAATGAATTATTACTTACAGGTTTTCTGCCTTTAAATAGCAACTTCAAGCTGAGAAGGAATGACACAGTGAAACACTGTTAGTCTGAGCAAAAATGGCTCCAGCACTCAGACTCAAATAAGCAATTCATGTCATCCCTGGCCGTTTTTGATATATTTCATAATTATGTTTTGATCGATCAAACCCCTGGAAAGTTTCAGTATTTTGCTCATCTCTCATCAAGCAACTCACGAACATTCCCCATCAAATTACTTTATTCTGGTTAAGCACCTTCTGAACAATTTTTCTGTCATAATATGACACAGTCTACTTGTAGCAGTGAGCACTATACCAGCTCATTTTTACAATGAACAGATACTGTAGATAATCTATATCACTATGAATTCATTAATATTGCGGGGGATTACTTTTCATGGTTGATACAATCTACAAAACCCAATGCCAACCAACAAGCAAAGTTCCCTTTCTTTTATCTTGGTAATTGGAAATCCATGAATTCATACCGCAAAGAAATAACTGTTTCTGGCAAATTAACAAATCAGATTTGACAGTATATGATCAACAAATAATAAAATAAGAGAAACCTTACCCATCTCTTCAACATTTATAATGCCGAGAGAAGATTTTCCATCCTGATCAGACCTGTTAAACATATACATGATAAATTAAATGATAAATAATCACAGAATATTACACAATATGTCTCAACATGAAAATAAAATTATATACAATATCTTTAGAAGTCAAAATCATGCACCTACTCATTTCCAACTGGGTATTATCTATGGAGCATTTTTACCATAATTGTTCTTATTTCATTTCAAAGAAAAAGGTGTCTTTTCAGTAAAAATGTTCTAACCTACAAGTAAAAACTTTATTTGAGCCGCGCCATGAGAAAACCAACATAGTGGCTTTGCGACCAGCATGGATCCAGACCAGCCTGCGCATCCATGCTGTTCGCTAATAGTTTCTATAATTGCAATAGGCTTTGAAAGCGAACAGCATGGATCCTGACCAGACTGCACGGATGTGCAGGCTGGTCTGGATCCATGCTGGTCGCAAAGCCACTATGTTGGTTTTCTCATGGCACGGCTCATTTATGTCCAAATCATTCTTAAAGGAACATACAACACCATACAGTACACAGTTTAAATTAAGCAAGATTTTCCACTTGCATCTTTTCTCAGGCCACATTTAAAAAAGCCTTTGTCTGCTGTCTCCCAACCCTACTTTTTAAAGTTGGGTAGGTAGGTAGGCAATTCTTTTTTTTTTTGGTGGGGGGATTTTACTTTTACCAGTAGATATATTATCGTTTTTACAGAATATTTATTCTGTAAAAGTAAGACAAATCTGTATATATTGTATAAAAGGATGAAATTAAATAATACGATTTAAATTTTCTTAAACTTATTACTTTGCTTACTTGAAAGATATGTGGCACTTGTCATATTGTAACTTAAAAAAAATTTGACCAGCATATTGTCCAATAAAAACTTTTGGGGGTGCAGCATTTTAAGTGGATAGGTAGGGAGACAGCAAACAAACATGTTTTTAATTTTGGCCTCATGTAGAATTCTTTCTACTTGCTAAACGAAACAACCTCCATTTTTGATCTACAAGGTATAACTGGCTGATTCTAGGAAACCCCTCCCCCCAAAAAAACATAGAAAGACTAGAAAATCTTTAAAGTTTGCGCTATTAAAAATTATTTCTAATAATTATAATTTCAAACAAGAGCTGTCACTAATGGTGATAAATGATCCGCAGCACCTTGACCTTTGACCTGGTAACCCCAAAGGCAATAGGGGTCGTGTACTCAATAAGTACTATTAGCATGTGAAGTTTGAAGGTCCTGGGTGCAGTGGTTCGCGAGTAAAGTGCCTTCATGCAAAAAGTTAACACTGGCCCCTGTGACCTTGACCCCAAAGTCAGTAGGGGTGGTGTACTCAATAAGTACTATCAGCATGTGAAGTTTGAAGGTCCTGGGTGCAGTGGTTCGCGAGTAAAGTGCCTTCATGCAACAAGGCAGTCTGAAAGACAGCTAAATCCCCCGCCACTGCTACAGATAGTGAAAGGGTAAACCTTTGATTTTAGCTGTGACCTTGACCTTGAACTGACATGGCTGACTCATGAATTCTGCACAACGTCTTGATGAGGTGATCATTTGACCCAAGTTTCATGGGAAAGGCTGAAACCTTTGACCTTCAGTTGTTTGACCTTTGACGCTGCTCTGCGCGACCAGGCTGAACTCGGTTAAAAAAGTATGGCTCAACTGCACCTAGTTCGACCTTGAGTGGCATGGATAAACGCAGTTGATGAGTATCATTTGACCCAAGTTTATAAAATCCTTCAAGGAGTTTAGGAGATATAGAGCGGACACAAATGGAAGGCTCAAAGCTTTGACCCTTTAGTTGTGACCTTGACCTTGGCCGACATGACTGACTCGTAGTTCTGCACATCGCCTTGATGAGGTGATTGTTGACCCAAGTTTGATGAAAATCCTTCAAGGGTTTAGGAGATATAGAGCGGACACAAAACGGAAGGCTCAAACCTTTGACCTGAGTTGTGACCTTGACCTTGAGCCGACAAGGACTGACCATGGGTTCTGCACATCGTCTTGATGAGGTGATCATTTGACCCAAGTTTTATAAAATTCCTTCAAGGGTTTAGAGATATAGAGACGGACACAAAATGGAAGGCTCAAACCTTTGACCTTGAGTTGTGACCTTGACCTTGAGCGACAAGGCTGACTCATGGGTTCTGCACATCGTCTTGATGAGGTGATCATTTGACCCAAGTTTCATAAAATCCTTCAAGGGTTTAGGAGATATGAGGGACACAATGGCAGGCTCAACACTGACTTGAGTTGACTTGACCTGAACTGACAAGTGATCATGTTGCACATTGTCTTAGATGACATTGACCAAGTCATAAAATCCTTCAGGTTAGGATATGGACGGACGATTTGTTACGGACGGAGGACGAGAGACCATTCATAATCCTCCGCCATGGCGGGGGTTTAAAAAGTTAACATTGGCCCCTGTGACCTTTGACTTGGTGACCCCAAAGTCACTAGTGGTCGTGTACTCAATAAGTACTATCAGCATGTGAAGTTTGAAGGTCCTGGGTGCAGTGGTTCGCGAGTAAAGTGCCTTCATGCAAAAAGTTAACATTGGCCCCTGTGACCTTGACCTTTGACCTGGTGACCCCAAAGTCAGTAGGGGTCGTGTACTCAATAAGTACTATCAGCATGTTAAGTTTGTAGGACCTGGGTGCAGTGGTTCGCAAGTAAAGTGCCTTCATGCAAAAAGTTAACGTTGTGACGAACTAACGAACGGACAGTTGAAAACTAATATGCCTCCCTTAGGGGACATAAAAATCAGTACACAGGGTAAATGTTATCAATTTTGCTGCGTGTACTTGTCAGGCACTGAATACGTATGCATAAGAGGCATCTATATAAACCTCTATAAATGACTCCTGCATTCCAATAATGACAAAAATATCATGCAACAGCTACAATTTATCGAAGAAAGAACACTGTTACAAGATGTTTGATAAACAGCGTTCGACACTAACGGTGTCCCGGGATCCCGAGGACACCAAAATTCCGCAAGGGATCCTAAAGTTCACAATTTCGGTGTTCCATCGGGACTCTTGATTTTCAGATAAAATATGATCCTAAAAAAATGAAATTCCCCAGTCTTGTTTGCTCAAACATCGGTCTTTTGCTAAGGCTTCCAGGGCGTTCAGTTGACCCGAGGTCCCGGGTTTTGACCCGCGAAAATCGAGAAAAACTCGTATTTTACCCGCATAAATTACAGCACGTGCGTCGGCTTGACTCGCGAAAATTTACTTAGATGCGTTCCAAGTTCGATAGTTCTGCCCCCTGTCAATCAAAATCCCAGTGAATTTCAATATTGTTAGCCGGCACAAGCGGAAATATGGCAGTAGGCGGAGCGTCGTATGTTAATTAGCTACCGACAGATGTCAAGTCACACCACGCGCCAAATGACACGTGCTTATCTCGCGGTTTGTATTTAGTACAATATGCCTTGTCATTATCAAAGGTGTTTATTGATCAATGTTTACAAGTTAATTGATAAACAATGCAGCCTTAGATTATCGTGTTTGTACCATTATTTTGTGTGCTCGATACGATTACATGAGCCGGTCGGCCGTTACGGTCTATAACAAATTTATTATCATTGCCGAGGCTTTGTTTGGGCAAAACAAATTAAATAAGCAGAAATTATACGTGGTATGATGAGAAAATAAAGTTAAAACAGTTATCTTTTCAAGAACTTTAACTGTTACTTTTGTTTTTCGTATTTGTCACTCGTTTTCTAGACCGACATTTTCGAACATTTTTATCATTTCTTACAAGATTTTTCTAGTACAAACTAAAATAAAAAGCCAATAAAACGTCTGCATTTACGAAAAATATGATTACTGTTGCCAAAGCAGCTCTTATTTAGAAGAATTTGCTGATAATAAAAGCATGCAAACTCTAAACCCCACCCACTTTTAGGCAATGTGCAAAATAAAACAACTAAAATATGAAATGTTTAAGAAAATCTGTTATGACCAATGTACTAGTTTTAGATAAAGTCTGTGGGAGTTGCATCAATAAGGCCTAAAAAATCTTTGTATCTGGTAACATGCTCAAAAAATTAGGGTAGGTAGGTCGGAATATTTTTTTTTTTTGAATTTTTTTTTTTATTTAAGGGAGACTTTTCGGAATTTTTTTTTATGTCAAAAAAAATGATTACAAATAAGGGGGTTATAAGGGGGAATGAACTAGGCGGCATACATTTAGACGAACTACAACAAATGGCAGAGGAGTGCAATGGTAGTGAAGATAAGGGGGAAGAGGACTTGGACAGAAATGACATTATTCTTTTACAGCAAAAGTCATACAAGCTATTGTTGTCATTGATGTAAAGTGGAAATAAAGTGGAAATAAAATACATTTAGTACTGTAAACAGTTGTGTTTGTTAGATTTTAGTTTTTTCATGTTCTTACCACATTTTGTTATCAGGGACTCCTAATTTTCAGCAGGGATTCCTAAATTTCCCAGCAGGTATTCCTTTGGGATACCTGGCAAAAAAGTTAGTGTCGAACGCTGATAAAGCCAGTATTCTTTAAAGGAAAATGAATAAGTAGGTAATAAAGTTAGTTTTAGACAGTATACAGTCATACCACTGATTATAAACATATGATATACATGCACAGATACAAATACTTCCATAAGAAAAGCTATTCTACTGTGTAAGTAAGGAAGTAAAGATATATAGCGTATAATGCCACATGTAATATATCACACTAATAACATATACGACTTTTTAATAGATTATGGACAATGCCATCTGTTTTAAACTGTTGGGGTTGTGGCATGACCCTTTAAATTCAAGGCAAATTCATTCACAACATCGATGTAAAATATACGAGCCGCACCATGAGAAAACTAACATAGTGCATTTGCGACCAGCATGGATCCAGACCAGCCTGCACATCCGCGCAGTCTGGTCAGGATCCATGCTGTTCGCTTTCAAACCCTATTGCAATTAGAGAAACCATTACCGAACAGCATGGATCCTGACCAGAGTCCGCGGATGTGCAGGCCGGTCTGGATCCATGCTGGTCGCAAATGCACTATGTTGGTTTTCTCATGGCGCGGCTCATGTTAGTTCCAGCATTTCAAAGCTCCTGTATCTGCAAATGATCATTCTATTGTTAAGCATTCTGGGGAACTGGGAAGGGAATTTTCACAATGTTTAAATTGAAAGGGCATTTATATTTTGCTTTAAAAGCAGCAAAATTTGAAGATAAATAGATCCCTGGGCATTTTTCTTCTAAAAAAGAGCCATTTATAGACCTCTTCCCCACTGAAAATTACACACACAGTTTCCCTGTAAAATGACTTTACATCTGGAATTTTACGCCCTTTTGCCAAAATACTGAGCTTTATTTTCCCCACAAATAACAGACCAAAGCCCCCTTCCTACTTAGGAAAGAAATCCTGCCTGGTTACAATGCACTATTTCATTGACACATATATGAAACAGAACCTGTATTTTGGATCTTTGTTATTCAACAGAACTTACATGAAGTCAGTATCTTGTTTATGTTCCCTACACCAATCATTTACCACTGACCAGTCAGTTCCATTTGCAAGTCCTGGGGGTTGTCCTCCACAATCTGCTTCCAGGCCCTTATCTGACCTACTGTAGGCACCACTAGACACCTTAGGCCTGGCTCCCATATCATCAGCATTAAAGGATAGTTGTACCTGGGCATTGCCATTGTTGGCACCAGGAGCTCTCACTGGTGTGTCATCCAAGAAAGATCCCATATCTGCTGGTTGCATGTCCCTCCTGGAAAAATTGTGTCAATGAAATTGGAACACTTCTACAGAAAACTTTTGTCGAATAAACTGTTTTTCATGCAAATATTTTTTTCTGACAAAAAGAGAAACTCACTCCAACATTTTGTCTCAAAAATATTTCTTGCAATATGCCCTCCAAATTTTCTAGCTAGAAACCCACATTTAAACTGGGATGTCATCATGAGTAAGTTAAGGAAGCAAGTGAGGCAGTTACTTATGACTTATGATTTAACTTATTCTTTACCATGGAGGCAAGTTCAGGAATTTTCTTACAGCAATAACAATGGATGTCTTTTTACTACAATATATTCTTAATTTCTGACCTGGACTTTGTTCGTCCAACAGTGGATGCAGCTAGAGGGGGCACCCTGGCATAAAAGCTGTCATTTTCTATGAAGGACATCTGTCCATCTCCAGTAACTACGGATAGATTATCATCTGTGTTGAGGGATACTCGAACATCCATTATCCTGCAATGAAGAAAAAGAATATATTAGGACAAACAAAGAGATAAAAAGTATAATACAGCTCTCATAACCTTCAGTTTCCAGTTTGTTTTCATAAGAACTTTAACCAACGCCGACACCGGTGCCAGTAGTATAGCTCTCCATATTCAACCAAAAAAAATGGCTTTGCCACTTATAATTTATTTATGACCATTTACAGGGGTTTCATTAAGTGCCAGGGGGCAGAGACTTACCCCTGTTATAGCTGTATGTAGCTGGGTTTACGTTTCTGTACTAAATAAAAAAGTAAAGTTTTGGTAATTTTTGACCTAGGCAGTGGAAAAAAGGATTTTTTTCGGTGCAAGTAGTGGTCTTTCACTTAGGATTGTGTTATACTGTTCATAATTCCAAGATTTAAGGTGACAAGGCGGTCGGCCACACGCTCACTACATCTTCTGCATGGCGATCAGATAAGACCTGACATAACAGATAGACGTCAAAATGTAAAAATATGCAAAGAGCTATAAAAATAAATAGATCGGCAACTTGAAAGGCATATAGAGCAAAGCTCGCCAACGTCTCGTTGGAACTGAAAGAGATCTTGTTTGTATGAAACCAGACAAAAGAATAAAATTTTGTGTCGTGAAAACTTTCTATCAGATCATTTTGTTTATAATGAAAATGATGTTTTTTTAAAATGTTATTACAGTGTTCCAGCCAGGATTTGAAAAGGGCAGGGTACTACTGGATGAAAGGGCACTTGCGAGTCGCGAAGCAATGAGCTGGGGCAGAGAGTGGGAGGGGGGGGGTAACCCCCTCCCTGAGTGGGGGTGGGTTTGGGGGATCTCCCCCAAGAAAATTTTGAAAAACAGAAGGCTAGAGAAGGCCTCAGATCCATTTTCAGCATGAACTATTGTCTTTTATGTGATCCTGTTTTGACTTGAATCATTGTGTGTCATGGACAAATATAATAATCTGTCAGAGTGAAACTACAGTTTCACTGGTGTGTGTGTGGTTGTTGTCATATATGTCCTGGACCTCTAGATTTTTTTGCAGTCTCCATGGTATCAAAATTCTAAATTATTGTTATCATTTTATGTGAGAGTGGTGGACCTTAGTCTGGGTAGGACGTAGGATGTGTAATGGTGTAAAACGTATTTCAGTTCCGTAAGTTTTTTTGTTTTTTGATAATTTATTTTTGTTCATTGTCTTTTTTATCAGATGAACTTAATGTAAGGGGAGAGAGTGATAACTGATGAAGCTATGGATCCATGGTAATGCGGTTTAATTAAAAGGATTCACCTAAAAAGGTTATGCTCCCAGTCTCCGAATGTCGATCTAAAACTTTCCTTCCATAAAGACTGTGTGCAAAGACAATCTACATTTCAGAAACTTTACTTAAAGTAATTTACATACGCCTCTAAATGTTGAAATCTATTTGTATATGTTACGAGGAAAATATGCACACATTTATTGATGAATTATTCGACGACATGAAACGCACGTGTCTTATTTTCCCGCCAAAACTGGAGTTCAGGATTTTTGTTTACTGTCTGTTTTTCAGGTCGTGAAACGCAAGACTCTTAGCTATTTTCATATAAACATCCGATAAATTGATGCATGTTGCATAGCGACATCGAATAAAAAATGGCGGCTTCCATAATAAACGTTTTCGGTGGCAGCGTCTACGAGCGAGACTGGAGTACCCCTTCTGCAAACACAATATCCGTCTTGAAACGCACGTGCTTCTTTCCCGCCGAAATTATAATAACGTAACTATCCACTAAGTAATAATTTTCGCAAGCGTGCACAATCGATGACCAAAAGTATCCTCAGATGTTACAAACAAAAACAAGAGGTTCTTGCAGTTTTGTATATATATTTTTTGTGGTTCATTAGCGTTTTTTGTCTTCTTAAGAACGAACAACCATGTTGCAGCAGACGACTTCGAATGAACTTTTGTTAATCAGTTGATAGTGTTCAACAAATTGTTTCGGGGTTCTTTACGTGCATTCAAATATTTTCAAAGTTTAATGGTGTTATTTGTTTGTAACATTTGCGAAAAGCCGCCGACATATTTTCAAAGACTAAGTCTCACCTTTTTTAGATTAGTATACTTACATTGAGATAACGACTGCTAAATCAAAAGTTTTTATTGCCTCTAATAACGATAATTACGAAAGTGATGCTCAAAAAAGATCCCGAAAATATTTGAGTTAATTATCGTCACAAGTTGACAGAAGTGTAGCACGTGCACAGTCCTGCCCTCACGGCAGATGTAAAACAAAATGATGCCTTGAAATTGCCGCGATTCACTAAATTGGTTTGACTGACCTGTGTGGCGGACCTAAAAGGGGGTCACGTGTGTATACGGAAGAGACCTTGAAGACTGGTGACAGGTGTAATAAAGTGATGTTGTATATTGCATAACGGAAGCAGCTCTCGCAGCGGGAGAGGCATTAAACAGGACACATGGGGCTTTTTTTACATTAAGGCATATATTTACTGGACTCAAAAGGGCACAGGGCGCTATTAAAAAAGGCAGGGCGCTTTGAGAAAGGGGCAGGGCGCTGCGCCCTTCTATTCCGCGCTAGCTGGAACACTGTATTAGTAATTTCTACATGGGGAAGGAAGGAATTTATGATTGGAAGTCTATTTATTTTATTACGTGCCGGCCGCATTGCCAGTGTAATACTTTAATAGCAGAGCTACCAGCGCCACTTTGCAAGTGTTGGAACAGAAATCATTAATGTGTATAGTTAACCAATGTTCTGCCTGTAAATTTTGAACAAAAGTTTTGAGGTTCAAATTCAAAGGCATGGAAAAGCATATGTTGCTTATCTCCCCTCCCTTCTAGTCTTTCACATATACTGCAACTACTTTCTCAAAAAATCAATTCATTGACTAGAACTTTACACTTGGAAAAAAAAAGTTGGCTATAAACTTGATGGGCCCCAACTACAATCCCTATAGAGCGAAGAAATTAACCTTAAGGCCAAAATTAAAAATTTGTTTGTTTGCTGTCTCCCTACCTACCCGCTTAAAATGCAGCGCCCCAAAAGCTTTTATTTGACAATGCTGGTCAAATTTTTTTTAAGTTGCAATTAATATGACAAGTGCCGCATATATTTCTAGCAAGCAAAATAATAAGTAAGAAAGTTTAAATCATACTATTTAATTTCATCCTTTTATATGACATATACAGATTTGTCTTTAGTTATTTTTACAGAAGAAATATTCTGTAAGAAACGATTGTATATCTACTGATAAAAGTATAATCCCCACCAGAAAAAAAAAAGAACTGCCTACCTACCTACCCAACTTTAAAAAGTAGGCTCGGGAGACAGCAAACAAAGACTTTTAAATGTGGCCTAATCATAATCAAAAAGGCCCTAGCCTGATAGGAGTTTGGTAAATTAAGCTGGATTTCTTGAATTTCGACCAACAGTGTTTGTGTTCTGGATAAAATTCTGGTCAAGAACTATTTAGAAGGAATTTGAAATAAGAACTTTACATGTAAATGGTTGTTTGTCATTCTCCCAAGAGGTTTACCATAGCTGTATTAGTGGGCCAAAATTTGTCCTAAAAGAGTGTTATTTGACAATAATGGCATTTAAAAGAATTGCAATATTTAGTCTGTGTTTAGAATAGCAGGATTATGTAAGTTCCAGTATCTATACTACAAAAGTTTATTAGAAGAACATGAAATATCTACATTAAATATATGAATTACTATTTTCAAATATTCACCCGAAAAGAGACAAATTTCTATTTAACTGGTTTCTATGATCATTATATGATTAACCGTATAATGGAAATATTTTAGTTATAATTAATTCTCATCATCTCTGTGCTGTAGTAGACGTACTTCTTTTTCTTTAGGATATAAATTTTGCCAAATTGAGTTTTAATTTTAATGTAGTCTAGAATCCATAACAAACTGATATTACATTCAGGAATTATGGATTATCATTAATGCAAATAGTTGTGTTAATAACTTAATAGAACATTAAACTTCATAAAAAGAATCTGTAAGGTATTGGCATAATTGCCATTAATTTATGATAGCACATTTTTTTTTGTGGGGCACTGTTGATTTATCAAGAGAGCTCTGTTATTTAGATAGCACCTAATTTCATACTGGTTTCCTACTATCCTTGTAACTGTGATGTCCATTTTCTCTTTAAAAGGTAAGTTTTAAAACAAAATTCTAAGTTTGCTATCAAGCATGAATACTGTCATGTTTGACTTGATGTTGCACCATCATCCAAATGTCCTGATGCCATGAGGTTGAGCGTGACGTTACGCAGGCTTAATGTGTGAATTTTTGTGTTTTTTGGGGTTTTTTTTTAAAACTATTTACAAGGAACACATAAACTTTAAAGAAACTTTGCATTCCCAGATTCAGAAATTTGTATTAGAGAAACAAACTAACAGCAAAGGCATGATCGTTGAGGTGAGGTGCCAAGTGTAGGAATGTACCGGAGGGGGTATACTTGAGTTTTAAATATTTGTATGTATGTAAATGGTTTTCTATGGTGCATTTTAGGACTAGATTCTGAGCACCCAAATATTACTAAATATTATCTTTAACTCTTGAACACTATTTCATCGTCAGTCTAGTCTTGACACATTTAAAGGCATGATTAGATCTATGTTTATTTAAACCGAACATTTTAAAACATTTGCCTTTGTTCATAATTTTCATAACAAGAGCAAAACCGTCAGGCTTACTGTCAAAACTGTAAATATCAGAAAGACCAATTTATGCAGAAAGAAGAAAAAATCCGTATGACTAGGTTTTCCCGTCAGATAGGCAGCGCCTAATTTCATATTAGAGTAAGTGTACCTGGTTTCACACAGTTCACGGTTTCGCACACCAAAGAATTCTCCGTTTTTTGTAATGAAATTCTTGCCAAGAGAAATCTAAGCTGGTGAAATCAAGGGACCAGGTCTTCTTTTGAATGTTCCTATAGTTTTCTAAACAACAAGCAGGCATTCTGATAAAAGACAAGGATATATAAAAGTGTAGTAAAAATATCACCGAGACAGCATAAAATTAGACACCACTGCGGGTACCTCGTTTGTGCATATTATAGCGACATCATTATAGGGGATGAAAATCCCCGAGACGGTAACATCGGTATATAGTTATTCGTCTTTGTTGTCTGCATATACTGAGACAATTTTTTCGATGTTTTCTGGTTCCGGTTTATGTACACAACGCAGACTGGTTGTCTGCAAGAACATCCGAGCACCCCGAATCAGTCAAAGAAACTCGTAAACCGCGCCAACACGATTCTTTTTCGTAATGAAAACTGTACATGCAACTGAAAATCACTTTTAAACAGTAAGGAAGTGTAAAGGTCGTCAAGTGGAGTGCAAACAAACAAACAAAAAATCCTAAAGCCAGTGCGAGAACGCGGTGAATGACGTCACCGTCACGGCTTCCCATAAATTTTGCAAAGTATGATATTCGCTGTAAGAGGTATGATGACACTAAATGTAAACTTCACTGTTTAGAGCGAAGTTTCACTTTCTTTTGAGTGTTGAATATTTCTTCGTAAGTAGATATATAAAAGATTAATCCCCAAGCTAGGCAGTGCCTTAATTCATATTAATAATGACAGCTAAAAATACAGTTTTTACCGAAGTAGCAGTGTTGTGCAATTTCAATTCAACCAATATCCGTATTGTAGAAAGAATTAGAGAATTTTTAGTCACGGTGTGCGGAACGGGGTACAAATATGTCCGAATAATGGGTCACTTTCTGGCTATATTGGAGAGCTACCATGGTGAACAGTTATCACATGAAGAATAACCTAGTGCATAAATAAAGAGCCATGTATCTATTCTTCTGACTGAAAATGCAAAATAATAAATTACTTCCACACATTTTAGTTTATTTCAAGAAGTGTGTAAAGTGTGCAAAACCAGGTACACCAACTCTACTGCTTATGTTATGCCAGGTCTTATTTATAGGACAAGTGAGACGTGACTATGTTGTCAATTCTTACAGTTCTAAATAGCAGGTCTAAGTCGAAAGAGAGAAGAAAGACAAATTATCTCACCACGAGATTCAGTCTTACCCCACCCATACATAAGTCAAAAGAATTTGATACGGACAGGCGTATTCGAGAACAATTCATAAAACTTACACTTGCGTTTTTAGTTTAATTTATGTTGTCATCGTATCAATTGGAAAATTATCTTATGAAACAATTCAAATGGCCTGTAAGCTGTATGTTTATCTTTTAATTCTATTTCCCGCAACATTCAATTTTCTCAGCTTCGACACGATTAGCAACAACGAATTTGATTGGCTGCTTCTGAAGTTAAAACGGTGCAATCGTAATAACAGTTATGAGTGAACATAGGCATACAAGGGGCAGGGCGTGAAGTGCTTGCACACTTGGTTCAAGCAAAGAACTATAAAATACACAGAATGGCAACTGGCTGTAATCTCGCGTGAGCTCGTGTCAGAGCGTGATTCGGCGTTATCTTACTTAAAAAACAAACATCGGCGAGCATGGAGTTACAATTTGTACCTTTAAAACTACATTTAAAATACATGTTAGCTTCTAAAACAAAATTAGTTTAATGTGAAATGGTCTTTAGACACGAAGTACACGTTTTTTTTTGCCATCGAAAGAAGCGTGGTCATACGGTGATAATTATTTTACCGATGAATAATTGCTTCCGCATACAAAATGGCGCGTGGAGAAAGCACCACTTTCGGTAAACGAGATCTCGTTTTTTTGTCACGGGAGGTTGGCGAGATGGTAGCAAGACGTTTTGACCCCTTGACATTTTGACCCCTAATAAAATAAGATGACACCTTGACCCCTTGACACTTTGTCCCCTATTTTCAATTTTTTCATAGTGACACTTTGACCCCTAATTTTTTTTTTATTTGCTTGGTTTAAGTGAAAAATTTACATGTTATATGTCAATGTACAGTATTTATAGTTAGCTTTTACAGTTTTTGTTGAATATTGACAGATATTCTGGCTCAAATATTTAACATTATTTTAGTGTTTTAAAAGGAACAGACATCAGAAAATAAATACAATTTTAATCACATTATTTGAAGATTTTGACATCACAAGACACATCAAAGAATATGTAAAAAGGCGATAATGATATAATGGTAAGTATAAATGCTGTATTAAAATATAGAATGACTTTGAATCAAAGAAATCATTGATTTCAATTTTATGTAAGTGGGCTAATTTGCAAGTAATTATAAGATAAAGATGGACTCATAGAACATGTCAGTCAGGTAAGTGTAAAATGTTAGCTCTATATCTCTATATTACCATGGTTATATTAATATCTAACTGAGTCAAACTGATATTGTATTTTGTAAATTCATTTGTGTATCTGGACTGCATTGTCTAATTAATGTTCTGTTTACAAAATGTTAGCTCTATATCTCTATATTACCATGGTTATATTAATATCTAACTGAGTCAAACTGATATTGTATTTTGTAAATTCATTTGTGTATCTGGACTGCATTGTCTAATTAATGTTCTGTTTACTCATAATAAATTGAATCTGACTTATTCATTTGAGATGTTTGTCGGAATTACACATATTTGGCTATGTTTGATAAGATGTTGGAATGAATGCAATTATTTTCCACTAAGCTATAAATATTATAAGAGTTGTTGGACAACCCAAGGACATATTTTATCACACAAAGCAGTGCTTATATAATTGTACATTATAACATGTTTTGTTGCATTAAAAAATGTCAATGATAAATATATGCAAAATGATTTTATAAGATTTACTAAGTATAATAGTATTGTAGTTATTGCAGTCAGAATAGATAGAATATCAAGGATGTGTTTGTTGATTTATTCATGTAAATGAATATATATTTTGTGGAGTGTAAAATTTCACTAATAAGATTTGAGCAATTAAAGTCTAACACTTATTATAATAGCATTTTATTTCACGTTTATCAATTTTTTCAATGTATTTTCATAAAAATGATATTTCAATATTAAACTAATTATTTATGTTGTCTGTTTCATGTAAATAGTGCACAAAGTGTACTTATTCAATGTATTTTATGATTTATGTGATGTATTTTTCTTATTTGTGTCGTTGTTGTCTTTTGTTTGAATTTTCTGTTTTACAGTATTCTGTCTTTTGTATAATGTTTTATATTTGTGTTGTCTATTTCATGTAAATAGTGTAAAAAGTGCACTTATTCAATGTATTTTATGTTTTATGTGATGTATTTTTCTTATTTGTGTCTTTGTTGTCTTTTGTTTGATTTTTATGTTTTACAGTCTTCTGTCTTTTGTATAATGTTTTATATTTATGTTTTCTGTTTCATGTAAATAGTTTAGCGTTACTTGTATTTATTTATAAAAATGTACATTTATGAATAAAGCAGTATACCAGTAAATGAGAAGTTTCGAACAGAGAGTTATTTTATTATTTCAATTAGTAAATGAAGTTATTTATATCTAATTACTAATATGATTAGTAATTTCATCTAAATAATTTCTTAGATAACTGCAAACGTTTGTGAAACATCATTGTTAATAATACCAACACTCATAAACCATACTTTGTCATCTACTCATAGCCTAGAACTTGTACATGTCCATCAATACAGCTTTTATCAATGACTTACATGCACATTAAGAAATTAAACTGCAGAAAAATATACCCCTAGCCACAAAAAATCGAAGGGGTCAAAGTGTCAAATGAAAAAAAAGTAGGGGTCAAGGTGTCACTGAAAATAGGGGTCAAAGTGTCACTAAGGGGTCAAGGTGTCATCTTTGGTAAAAAAATTTAAGGGGTCAAACTGTCAAGGGGTCAAACCGTCTGACATTCGGCGAGATTTGCTCTATATGCCTTTCCAGTTGCCAATCTATTTATTTTTATAGCTCTTTGGTTCAAGCGAGCGAAATGGTTGCAAACTTACAAAATGGCGGATATTTTCTGAAATTATCGCGTGTTCGCTTGTTTTTTTTATCAGGTAAGTGGGTTTCTATGGTATTTTGAACTCTATGGATATGTGCATGCATCAGTTCCGTGTCTACGTCACACTTGGTTTTGCGTTTCAGCTTGTAGATTTCGAATTCTCGAAGTTACTGAAGTTATAAAATGGTCATGTTCATGTTTTGATATTTGAATTGCGTCGTTTCTTACCGTTTTTTACATTCTAATGATCAAACTAGCCTGTTCTGGGGCCCTTAAACGAGACAAAACAACTAATTGTGAAGAATTCTATAAATGTTTGGCTCTGCATGCTTTCGGGATAGTGCTATACCCAAATAACTCTTGTTCAAGCTCTTTTTTGTTGCAAACTTGTACTTCAAGCAATTTCTGTTGCAAACTTTTTGTGAAAAAAAAAATAGTGTCCAACTATCAGAGAATGTTTATTGAGCAACTCGTGTACATTTCTTTATTAGGGTCGTACATTTTTATAGCATCAAATGGCCCTTTGATATTTTAATATAACTGTTGATGAAAAAACACATTATCATGTTTTTCATGAACCTGGTAGGATTAGGGTTAGTGCTCATACATAATTCTAACATCTTCCCTGTTTATAGATTCAGCTGTCTAGATTGCAAGCAGAAATAAAATTAAACTTTCGGAGACATTGTCTAGGTACGTTTTGTCTTTTGGATCTTGTCCATCTATAGACACTATACAGACAACGACTTTAACATGCAGTTGTTTTCTTTCAGATCTTTTCAGGTCTAGATGCTATGAACATCAGACGCTATTATGACCCGAGAGCATGAACATGAATCTTCATTAGTTGAACAAACTACGCTAACACGTATATCAGAAATAACCGTTAGGTAAGTGTTATTGGTATCAAAGTTGTAAGCCTATTCTTATTTTCTATTCCTATTCTGAACCAACAATTTTAGCAATCTAAAGTCAGATACATTTTTTTGCGTAATATTATAGTACACACAAGCAATGTTGGTTACCAACCAGTAATGAAAAGTAAATTAATTGCAGTGCCATAATACAGAAGACATATAAGTACTGCTACAGAAATGAATGGCAAGGACAAACATAAATGCCGTTTACTTGCAAAATTTATTTTAATTGTTAGAAACAAAACAAAAGCGTCAAGTGCAACAGTGTATAATGTTGAATGTTCAGTTCTTTATATTATATATTGTTGATTTTGCATTACATTGCAATATATTACATAAATTATTAGTGTTACTTTTTATTGCAGAGACCACGAGTTAAACCGAAGGAAAGGAAGCGTACCAAAGTATGGAACATTAAGAAAATTGAATGATATATGAAGAGGTGTCCGACCACTTAATTCACATTACAGAGTTGACGAGTCCACTAAGACTATATTTTGAGCGAACTCACAAATTAAAATACAGCGCAACAGTTACGCTGTATACAGTGGATTGAATTTGATAAACTATAACAAGAAAATGTTCGGCTGCAATTAAATCCGTCTTTTCTGAAAATGAACAAACATAATTATGATGTTTTCTGTTGATTGCCACCACAAATTTAAAGGCCAACTCTACTGTTTTCAATTTTGCCTTAATAAAGTTGCTTGTGTCCAAGATTACATCTTTTTGGATACCGTGCAACTTGGATTTTGCCTTTTCCGAAGTTGTTTGTGGTACTTCTTCTTTCTGTTTAAAACCATTCAATTTCCCAATCAGAAACTTTAAATGACAAAATTAAGCACGTGATAAAATGATGGGAACTACATTCATGTTTCAGCAGATGTTACACTGTAACATAATTTTATCTCAGTTTTACTCTCATTGTACATCGTCCATGTGTTTTAGTGGATTGCGCAGGTGGATAAACAACTACTATAACTTCTTATGAGTTCAAAACATTTTACATCATAATCATATCTTAAGACTTGGATATATTTTTGTACATTTAATCTAGAAATGAAACATAACGTATGCATTTATGTCATTATGTTATTACATCACAGTTGTATATAAATGTGTTGTGTTTTTCTTCTATCAAAACTACATGTACTAATATTCTACGAAAAACAGTTTTTATGAACAAATCACGTTTCCTTGTAGTTTGTTGTTTCATGTGACGACAACTGCGTTGAAGCACAGACCGTGAACAGGATTTCTTTTCGCAAATACCACATTCCAGAGGAGAATTCCCATCGCTGTCTCAGTCTTGCGTTTTTGCCTGAAAAATAAATTGAACAAGGAAATACAATACTGTAGATTTCAGATCGATTGAAATTAAAACATAAGTTTGCTATATATCAGCTCGATTATAATATTTCTTTCATGTAAAATATCTTCAAAAAATTTTCTGTCAATTACAAATACAGGTCAATGGGAACTTAGAATTGGGACTAAGAATTGCGACGAGAACTTGTCAGATTACCCGGTTTGCATTAAGTAATTTCTTGGGCAAGATACATACAAGGCTAGTGCACACCATAGAAAAACATCGACCATATTATTTCACTAATCTTCCAAAAATCACAAAAAGCTAAAAATAAGTCTCTGTTTTGTGCCCAAACGTCGTTATACATGATTAGAAATAGAATTATGAAATTTCGCGCTATCTGCTGCAACTTTGAGGAAATTTATGATTTGCCTCTTCAACCAGTTGTACAATAAACATTCTCTGAGAGTTGGACACTATTTTTTTCAGAAAAAGTTTGCAACACAAATTGCTTGAAGTACAAGTTTGCAACAAAAATTAGCTTGACCAAGATTTATTTGGGTATAGCACTATCCCGAAAACATGCAGAGCCAAACATTTATAGAATTCTTCACAATTAGTTGTTTTGTTTCGTTTAAGGGCCCCAAAACAGGCTAGTTTGATCATTAGAATGTTAAAAACGGTAAGAAACGAGGCAATTCAAATTTCAAAACATGGACATGACCATTTTATAACTTCAATAACTTCGAGAATTCGAAATCTACAACGCTGAAACGCAAAACCGAGTGTGACGTAGACATAGAACTGATGCATGCACATATCCATAGAGTTCAAAATACCATAGAAACCCACTTACCTGATAAAAAAAAACAAGCGAACACGCGATGATTTCAGAAAATATCCGCCATTTTGTAAGTTTGCAACCATTTCGCCCGCTTGAACCAAGTGTGCAAGCACTTCACGTCCTGCCCCTTGAAAGCAAAAAGATTTGTATTGGAATTATGGTGTAAACACCAATGTAGCCAGTGTTGATTTGAATCCGGAGACCGTTCCAACACTGACTACATGTGATGGTAATGTGTTCCACTGAATAACTGTTCTTGGGAAAATGATTTTTTTATAATAATCAGCTATAGTACATGCTATCTGAAATGCCTGATGATTGTATTGTCTGGACTGTCTTTTGTAAGGTGTAAGGAATTGCTTATGTAGCAAAGTCAAGTTTCACTTTACTTAAATTGATGAAATAATTCACTCATTATATTTCTATGTATATGTCGTATATCAGTACTCCGTAGTCCGTTGTATCATGTCTGTACTCTAGCTATGTTCCATTGTATTGAGTTGGGTTAGGGTTAGGGTTATCATGTCCAGTCATGTGTCCACCCATGCATATGAACTTGTTTTGTAAGATAGGAGAAGTTTTCATTGGTCAGTTATGCTTTTGCACAAATAACAACTTTTAGGCGCGGACTAACATTTGCACGGCCCTCTGTACATCATTCTGGAGAATCATTTGCTAGTGAACACAAGTTCTTTGGTAAAACGTCCGTACCTTTGGGCACCTTACTATTTTTGTATTTAAGTGTACCTTTGATAGACGTATCTGGTAAGCTATTTTATTTAGCATTTATTCTTTTAAAATTTAGTAATAACCGCGAGAGATGTATTTTGTGAAATCTGTATTTTCACGTTTGCTGTTGGTGTATTGTAATTCGTGTCATTTCATGTTCCTGATTTTACTGTTTTGTTTTTAGATTTTCTTTGTGTACTATACTGGTACTGTCCAACGAATAAATAGAAGAAACTTTTACATGGTTGTGTTCACCATAATACCCAAATTACCACTACTGCACTTAGGATCAACATCTATATGCAGGGTTTTCCCTCGGGTTTTTTATTTGGGAGTCCATGGACTCCCATGGCTGCTAATTTAAGGGTCCCTAATAATTTTTGGGGGTCCACAAATTATTGATCTTGAAAATGGACATTATTACTAAAAAAAATTTATCCTAAAACCGAATGAACTTGTACCTTTTTAATTTAGATAGCAGCTGATTCAGTATTTCGGAATGGTATCTTTCAAAATGGCATGAGCTTCTCAATCCAGACTGATAACAAAAGGTGTGACAGTCTTTTTGTTATGATCAAATAGCCAGTAATTACCGGTAATTAAGTGTCAACTCGTGTCAATTATGTTGTTCACAGTTTGATCTTAGTTAAAGATAATACTCGATCCTTAATTAGTATCATAATTTTTGTGATTTATTAATATTTTTTCATCAAAATACTTTAAAATTTATATGAAATTAATTTTGTTTAATAGAAAAATAAACCATTCGATCTTTTACGGAACGTAACGGCAATCTTAGATTTTAGCGGTGTCAGTTAGCGCGGAGAGTAGTTTCCCTTTACCAAAATGGCGAACATCGGTAACAAAACTTGTTTTGAAGTTGGAAAATCGTCTATACCTGTGTATAATGAGCACCCACGATTCGGGGATGGACCCGGTGGTAAAAAACTGCGCATTTTACATGGGTATCTGCGCAAAGGAAGCTTCAGTGCAAAGGAGTTTCGTGACCGATTTTGCGGGTCCAGTGGACGCAGAGGCACTACAAAATGCGAGTCCAAAGCAGTCAAAGCGCGTCAGGGACGCAGAAAACCTGCGTCCGGGAAAACCCTGTATATGATAATAAACCATTTCGTGAAATAGAATTAGTCTACTTTATTGTCTTCTAAATTGCAATGTGTTTCAATTTAAGTCTTTTTAATATTTGAGACTGTGCCCGTGATCTTGCTATAATTGTTTGTTACAATTCTTGCAGCTTGTCTTTGAATGTTTTCTAGTTTGTCTTCATCCTTCTGATGGTAAGGATCCCACACACTAGAACACTATTCTAATGTTGGTCTTACAATAGTATTATAAGCAGCTGCTTTGGTGGAACATTTAGAAGAATGTATGTTACATTTTAAGAAACCTAACAGTCTTCACGAAAAACTTTTCAAAGTACTAGCCAGCCGGACTACCAACATAGCAGAATTTACTAGCCCGAAAGGAATTTTGGTAGTCCGAACAGTAAATTATTAAAGGTGTATTTTTTATTGGTTTGGTGTCATTTTTAAACTCTGTGTGATATTGTTTGATATTGCTTATTGCATTTTTATCATACATATGCAAATATATGAATATAACTGCAAAACAAGGTTCTTTTCTTTTTATTTTGGTTCATTATACATTTTATTCACGAGAGAACATTTCAAGCATCGAGTTGACATAATCCTCATTCATGTCACACTCTGACTCATCTGATGGTAAGTTTTATTATGAAATGTTATTACTTACCCATGATATTTGATTAAACATACATTTGTAAGTTTTTTTTATCTGACCCCTTTTATATATAGTTAGATAGATGTGTATATTTTAGTTGAAACATTTGTTTACTTTACTTTTCTATTTTCGTAAAGGTCACGCTAGGTTAAACAGACTGGTTTTCCTTTTGCTTCTCGCTATGGATAATTCAGCGCAAGGAACGCTTAACCAGTCTATTTCCGCCGGTGCGCGTAATATCTACACTCGTCAAATACGGTGCGCTAGTAGAAAACTCACGCTATGGATTTTTTTGGTAATTTTATACGTATTCTCTCGATTTTTTTTACTAGCCTCTCGGACTAGTCACCTAGAGACAAATACTAGTCCGATCTAGGTTTTTACTAGCCTCGGGCTTCGGACTAGTGGCCAAATTCGAAGACTGACCTAAGCTCTGACTTGCTTTTTTAGAACTTTTATTTACATGTGGAGACCAAGATAAATTTGATGTTACTTTCATGCCTAAAAAGATGGATTGACTGACAACAGACAGAGGCTGATTGTGCAAGATGTAGACTGTATTTAAATGTTTTCTGGACCTAGAGACATGCAATATGTGGCATTAGTTTACACTGAAGGACATCTTTCATTTCTGCTCCCATGATGATAAACTGTCAAGGTCCTTTTGCAGCTGAACTGAATCAGTCTGCGAATTTATAGTCCTGTATACAAAAAGACGTACGCTGGAAGACATAGACGCAGGTAGGTCATTTATGTAAAGCAGAAATAGTAAAGCAGAAATAGGAGAGGCCCCAAGACTGACCCGTGAGGTACGCTTGATATAATAGGAGCAGAGCTTGAAGTAGCCAAATCCACCATAAAATTTTTCTTGAATCTACCGCGAGATGCCTGTTAGCTATCTCCTTCTTCTTTATAATCTTCCCTCCAGTAATAGAGAACCGCTGAATGCATGCACCTTATTTTAATCTACTTGAATTGAATACTTAACACAGTTCACGACACTATCAATTCCACCACCACAAAACGGAAACAGGAAATTCTGAACACTGTTTACGCTGTACAATATTAAATAAAAACCCTGATAGAAACATGAGCGTATGTACAGGTGCGGAAGGGAAGATGGTCCTTGACCTTGATAATAAACTTTATTTTATAAGTTTCAGTAAGTTCATTCTTGCTGAATTCAGAGCATATATCAGTCTATTACAAAGATAGAAAAGACTAGGTAAGTCCTTCTCAGCCACATTCCTGGTATGAATGACTTGACCACAGTTTATGATAATGCTGGTTCTCTCGTCGACTTACAGCGAGTTGAAGTCTAATCCAGTAATCTCTTGGAACGTCCTTTGAAAAGCACTCAGAACTGATTCGGTAACACATGACAGTGAAGGGCATAACAATATGAAGTGCGTTTCAGTCTCTGATGCTGAAAAACACAGTTGACAGGTTGTGTCAACCTTGTGCTGGTTAAACATCGTCTAGTAGATTGAAGAACATAACTTCATGTCATCAGTCAGAGTTTAACGGGTAATCTTGAGCATTCTCTTGCAGACATTGCTGTACGCAGAACCGGAATAGGTTTCCCCGGAACAAATTTTTCCTTGTACAGGTGTTTAAGTGTGCGATGTTGCGTCACTTTGCTGTTTATAGAATTAGTCCAATAGGTATGAATTGATTGTTGCACAATGTTTTTTCACCGATATTTTGAGTCTGGGTTTCAAGAATTTCAGAAGTCCGTACTTCCACAAAATACATTTTATAGCACAAAACCAGGAACGACTTGTCTCATTCTTAACCATAATTTGTCTCTTTGCAATTTGTTTTTCTATACTAGTTTCACTTTGTCGACACACCATTAAATGATTGCCTGTATAGGTAGTATTCCGGTAAGTAGATATACTGCGATATCCGCGACAGTGCTTGGTATTTGCAGGAGCTGCTTCAAAATATCCTTTTGGAAAACTTCTAATGTATGCACAAGAGATTCTTTCGGGAGCAGAATTTCTAAACCATAAGTCAGTATTGGAATAATGTACAGTTAATATAGTTGAATGACATTTAAATCAAGCTCCAAAGAGACTGTAGCTAGCTCGTCTAGCTTTCTTGACATTTTTTTCTATATTCAATTTCTGATTTGCCATAATACTGGTAGATGTATAATTCCTAAATGAACAGTTGAAGTTACTTCAGGTAAGACATGCCCACTATTGAGATTACCATGCGATTTTCAGTTTTTTTTGCCGGTTTGGTCTATTACAGACCCGAAGTAAAACACTTCTGGTGGGCTGAAGATGGTCTCTCCATTTTTGCGTAGTCTGTTGCCATATTGACCATAATCTGGGTTTCACAATCAGATGTAGCACATAGACAGATATCGTCCGCACATGCCGTTGCCGCGCATCTAATGTTTCCAATGGTTGCACGTACCTATTCTAGCTGACTGCAGTCTGTCCAGTAAAGGATTTACATAAACTTTATTGAGATCTGCACTGAGAACTCCACCCTGTCTTACACCTTGTGATACATCGAAAGGTCACGAGATGTCGTTATCCCATTTCACACAGGTAACTGCATTTGAGTGGAATTTATCAGTCGTACTTAGTTCCGGATAGGTGACTCCTAAGTGGAAGTTTCCTTATAAGATGGTCATAATCGACAACGTCGAAGGCACTCTTCGCGTCGAGAAACACAAAATTCATATCAATATAGCTCTTCAATCAGTAAGGCTGAGTATAATGGAGATGAGTCTTTAGTGAATCCACGCTGTACAGGACTCTAGGAGTTGAGCACTGTAGGTGAGGTTCTCGTTCTAAGCATTTGCTCAACAATCTTCCCGATAACTAGCAATATAGTTATTCCTCTATAGTTACTGGTAACACTATTGAGCCCTTTATTCTTGAATATTGGTGTTAATAATCCAATTTTTAACGAATCTGGGAATTCGCCCGATGCAAAAAATACGTTCAGGATGTCCAATAATTCAGATTGAAAAGTTTCTCCAGCATTAAGAATATGTTCAATAGTAACTCCATAAAATCCGCTGACTTGCCCTTATTCATAGACTTAATTGCGTCCTCAGATTCAACATCCGAGATCGGTCGCAGATAATAATTTCAGTTAAGCACCATTTCATGAATTTAATGTTCATCGAACTCATTACTTGTGTCACTGCTTGCTAATTTTTTAAAATGCTGCTCGAAACCAGTAAGAATTTCATCACTGCATGAGAAGACTTTTTCCCCAACATAAAGATCCGAAATCAGAGCACTAGCCGTAGATCTCTGTGATTTAACAAACTTATGGAAGAGTTTTGGATCGCTTTTTCGACTATCAATATTTTTTTGTTTGAATTCTGTGTCCCTCTTGGCGGGTTCACGCCTATAGGATTGCCGGCATCCCAGGGGCCTCCGTGGCCGAGTGGTTAGAGTCGCTGACATCAAATCACTTGCCCCTCATCGATGTAGGTTCGAGCCTCACTCGGGGCGTTGAATTATTCATGCGAGGAAGCCATCCAGCTGGCTTACGGAAGGTCGGTGGTTCTACCCAGGTGCCCGCTCGTGATGAAATAATGCACGAAGGGGCAGCTGGGGTCTTCCTCCACCATAAAAGCTGGAAAGTCGCCATATGACCTATAATTGTGTCGGTGCGACGTTAAACCCAACAAAATAAATTGCCGGCTTCCCGCCATGCACGATACGATGTCTTCATTTTATATACTTTGATTGAAATCTCTTCAGTCCATATTTTCAATTTTGGATTAGCAGGATATTTCCTGTGTCGACGAAGAAACCAGAATTTCACAATATCAATAACAGTTTGGTCAGATACAACATCACAATTGATCTCTATACGCCGAATTTTGTTATTAACTTCTTCCTTGTAGGTATTAAGATTAATCCTCTCCCACTTCACAGGTTTTCTCATACGAGAATTAGTGTCCTAATTATTGCTTACTGGACCCTTTAGAGAAAAAATCCATAAAATGCTGAATGTTACTGGATGATGATCCGATACGTACATATTCAAGTTGGATATCACACGCTTATCATGCACAATCCTGTTCTCAGCGACAATGTGTAAAAACAGTCAATTTAATGAATAAAGTTTTACCACAGTTCATGTAAGATAGTTCATTGTCTTGAATAAAATCCATAAAACAACGTTATCGCCTTTCATGAGGTGCAACGAAGGATATATGTTCATTAACATCACCGCCAATAACAACTGAGTGAGTGTTTCTATACTTCAAAACTATTTCATGAATTTGATCTATACATTCACAAAAATTATCAGCACTATTACGTAATCCTTTTGATGGAAGATATACAGAAAGATCCCATCAGTTAACGAATTCAGTTCAATGCATTGTATGCGGTTACCTCCATCTTTTATTGGGTTGACTAAGTGGTCCATATCCTGCTTCCAAATAACCGCCACACCTCCGAATCCTCTTGGAACATGTGTTGGAAGAATAGGATTTTCCATATCGACACTTTTACCTGCATAACAGACATCAGCTCCAATTTCAAGTATAAGTTCAAGTTGACAACTGAGTAACCAGTATGATATCATTATATTTTAAAAGTTCACGAATAGAAGCCGCTGACCTAGTAATATTTTTACAGTTAAAAGACATAATACTCAATTTCGACAATGTAAATCGATCGTGATTATAGTATCGTCCGTCACACAATAATTGTTGTCATGCGGCTGAGATGCTACACTAAAAAGGGTTTGCAGTTGGTGTTGCGGTATAAATTGCTTCATACTGGATAGGTTGTTTGGATCGGCTGTGCATCTGATATCACCATTTATCCTACCTTCATGCAAAATAAAGGCAAAAATCAAGGGGTCAGATAAATTTTGCTTTATCTGGTCAGTGACTAAATAAAGCTTGGCGGACTACTTTTTGGATTTTTTTTCAAACGACGCCATTTTGTTATTGAGAATAACTGCTAAAAGACATATTTATGCAATTATTTTCATAAACGCGCTTTTATTAGGTATGTGAGACCATCACACATGTATAGTGTATGCATACCGTACTTGCAATTACTACAAAAAGTTTTTATAACGGAAACGCTCAGAGAAACGGAAAGTGACTCATTTATAGCGTTTGTTCAGAATTTTAGCTTTCTACTCGTCAATCTAGGAATATATTGCATCTGTAATGGAGTGTTATTGAATAAAATCATCGAGGAAACGGTTTGCCTATTCGTTTTGTCAAGCGGCGATATGGCGTGTATATAAGTCCCGTCAAGGATTGGTAAAAATAGTTCGTCAATCATTGATCACATCTATACCACAAGGAAAGATTTGATTACTGATATAATAGTGCCCAAGTATGCAATCAGCGATCAGTACCCAGTGTCGCTTACGAGATCAACTAAAAGTAATCTTTTGAAAAAGAATAGACATGATACAATAATTTATAGATGTTTCAATAAATTTGATACAGTATATATTTATTTCAAAAAGATTTGGCAAGCTCACCGCTTGAAACAATTGATACAATAACAGACCCAAATGATGCCTTAGAGTTACTATATCATATATTGAATAACATACATGTACTTCTTAAGCATGCACCGATTAAGGAAAAAAGAATTAAGAAAGAAACTCAACCTGACTGGTTCACAGATGAAATAAAAGAGGTAATCTATCAAAGAGATTATTTTTACAAAAGTAAAGACCTCGACAATTACAAGAAAACCAGAAATAGAGACTGTCATATTAAAACGGAAAAGTAAGAAAACATTTTACAATAAAGCAGTAAAAAACAACAAAAGCCCAAGTTTCCTATGGAAAAGTCTAAAAGATATATCCAATACGGATAAATCTAATCAGGGAGTAATTATTCCAAATACACTTGTAACAGAAAGCAATGAAGTAGTAGACGGAGAACTTGATATAATAAATGCCCTAAACGAACATTTTATAAATATTTCAAATATAATTGAAAAAACAAAATTTGTCAGTGACAATTTTTCAAATTTAAAACATTATCTAGATGAAAAAATATCATTTCACAAATTTGAGATTGATTTCATTATTCCTTTGGAAGTAAAAAATATCATATCTAAAACTGATCTTAAAAAAGCTACTGGGATAGACGGAATAAGCCCAAAGATTCCACATGACTGCGAGAATTTCATAACTCCAGCCATTACATCTATAATAAATAAAAGCATACACAGTGGTGTTTTTCCCGATAAATTAAAAGATGCTTACGTTATTCCAATTCTAAAAAAAGGGAATAAGCAGAATCCAAGTAATTATAGACCTATCTCAATTTTACCTACCATATCTAAGATATTTGAAAGGCATATTGGTTCACAGTTGCAATTGTATTTCAAAAAGACAAATATATTACACACAAAACAATCAGGTTTTCGTCCCACACATTCATGCCACACTGCTTTAACACTTTTAATTGATACTTGGTTAAAGATGTGGACAGTGGTAAATATGTAGGGTCCGTATTTCTTGATCTTCGAAAAGCATTCGATCTTGTCGACCATGAAATATTACTGCATAAACTAAAGCTTTATCACTTTACAGATAACTCACTGAAATTATTTGAATCATATCTGACGAAAAGAACTCAGCTAGTTAAAATTAGAAATTTATATTCTAAAAAACTGTTTGTAAAGTCTGGAGTTCCACAAGGCTCGATTTTAGGACCCTTACTATTTATATTATATATAAATGATATGACACTTATTTCAGACACTATTAATATTGACATGTATGCTGACGATTCCACTGTGCATAAATCCGACACTGACATTTCAGTTATAGAGCAAGAGCTCCAAAGTAATCTTAGCCTCATTAACACATGGTGCAAAATTAATAATATGTCATTACATCCGGAAAAAACAAAATGTATGCTTCTAAGTACAAATTATAAAACGAAACAAGCAAGGAATCTTGAACTGTTATCAATGGAACGATAATTGAAAATGTAACAAGTCAAAATATTCTTGGAATCTGTATAGATAATAATATAACGTGGCATGCACAAGTTTGCAATGTTGTGATTAAACTTAACTCAAAGGTTGCACTTTTAAAAAGAATTTCGTACTTTTTGACCGATGAAATGAAGATGTTATATTATAACGCATATATTATATCAACCATGGACTATTGCAGTACTGTATGGGGGCTTGCCCGTAAATCAGATACTGATAAAATATATAATATACAAAAGAGGGCAATTCGTTTAATAACAAAAAATCGTATCGCAGGTAGCTTATTTAAAAATCTGAATCTGCTCACTTTTGAAAACAGATGCAATTACCACATGGCTGTACTGGTTTTTTAAATGTGACCATAACCTTGTACCAAAATATATGTCTGAATTATTATCTTTTGCTCATAACGATAGATATAATCTTCGTTCCTCGACTCGTAAAGATCTTTCTTTGTTAAAGCCCCGAACAAACTACTTGAAACAAACATTCTCATACAAAGCCACACATTTAGGGAATTCCATTCCATCAAACATCAAACTTCAAGATAATCTGTTAACGTTTAAACGAAAAATTAAGGATTATTTATTACAAGAACAACGTTACTAATACTGAGATATTTATTTATTTATTTATTCATTTTTTTCTCAAATCTTCATCAATTATCATGCATTTTATGTCGTATAAGGTAGCTTTTAAACTTTATGATATTGATGGATGAATGTACATGTATGCAAAATAAATTACACTGATTTATTCTCCTGGTAAAATCATTTCAAATCGAGTTTGTTTTTAAAGTGTGTTTGTCGTTAAAATTGTGCTACTGATACTCTTATTGTTGTAGATACTGTGTTTTAATATTTATGTAGAAGGCCATATTGGAAATAAGTTGTATGTATACTATGTACTCTTAATATGTCACCTTCTTAAAATAAAGTTATTATTATTTATTATTAATCGTTTGCTTGGTGAGGATGGGCAATTCGACATTCAACTGAACTTCGGAAAAAACTTCACTTGGCAGCAAATTAAAATTATTCTTTAATGTTCAGCAGAACAGAGAAGTCAGACACAAAGCAGAACAAGGTTAGCCTTTGTTTTTCGGCTCTAATTTTATAATATTTTTATTTTAAAGACCTGTTTGTGTAATGGTGGGGCGTATTAATTTCTGTGCAAGACAGACTCAGATCTAGTTGGTGGTAAATTTTGAATTTTAATTAAAGAATGATTTTAGATCAGAAGGTAGGATAAATAGAACATTAGGTTACTGTCTTATAAATTTAAATTTATTAAGTTCGTCTACGAAAAAATAAAAGTCTCGGCAGAGCCTCGACTTTTATATTTTCTCCGACTCACTTAATAAATTTAAATTTATAAGACAGTAACCTAATATTCTCTATTTATTTGTTGTTGAGGTTGATTCATCCCTGGATTTAGTACTTGATGACGGAGATTCATTATGTCTATATTAGAATCTGAAGCGCCATGTTGCGATTATGGCGTCGCATCATATGCTTGCCGGTGATTCTTATTTCCAGGATTCCCGTCTTTTGATGAATTCATTCCACGAGTGGGCACCGTTTGGTTGTGTATGAGTATTCCCTGCTGCGGCGGACATAACCTGAGAAGTAGAATGACACGGTATGTGTTCTTCTTGCGATGGATTTGAACATGTGAGACACTGGTGTCTGACATATGAGTGTTTTGTTCATTAGTTGAAGCACACCGAATGTCGCAATTCTCCAGACTTTGTGAGTTTACTGGTGCCTTTTCTGTGGCTGAAATACCCGTAGTAGGCATGGTGTTCCCATCAGTCTGGGTAGCTGTTTCTGATTGCGACATAAAAAGATCTAATTTCTGCAACTGTTTTTCAATCTGTTTCATAACAAAGTATGTTACATTGTTATGCAAGGTTTCAACAAGATTAGTTTTCGAATTGGAAGCCCGTATTTGATTATCGTTTTGTTGAATTGGTGTTGTGGTTACCAAAGGAAATACAGATGTAGGGTGTTGAGATTTTTCCCCTTGAGCACTCTAGAGATTGTACACTGAGTTTGCTGTTTTCACAGAGTCCTGCAATTCTAGGTTTCTGGCTTCTAACTGTTTAATGTATGACTGAAGTTTTGAGGAAACACGATAATCACGATAATATTTCCAACAAAGTTGCGCATATTTTTCTGAAAACATTATCGCAATATTTTTTTCTGGGTATACTTTTTATATACAAGAAACTTTAGGCTATTAAGATAAACATTTCAGAAAATTCGAAATATCGAGATAATTTCTGAAAGTATCGAGATAGCTATCTAGCTAATAAGTGGCAGCTGTTGGTACTTACGCAAATCGTATCTCGTAATGACCAATCTAAATTATACCAATGATATTTCCAGAAAACTTGCAACTGTTGAGATTATTTTTTCAGAAAACTTCGCTTCATAATATTTTTATCTAAATATCTCGCGGCAGAAATATGCCACCATAATATGTCTACGATGTAATGTTTTGGGTATTTTTTTCTTCTGGAAAACCGTAAGCTACAGATCAGCAGATTTTTTTTTCATAGAAAGCGTATTTCTCGCCCAAAACCTACTTACCTATGGGTGTTGTGGGGAAAGTGCGCACAGGCGGTTAGTAAGGATAAAAGCACACATCTGAAAGACAGTTCTTTTTGCCACAGTGAGAACATATGTGGCGGGTTATTTAAATCATTGTTGAAAATAAGTCTGAGTCGGTACTCCCAAACAATCATATAAAATTATGATTATGGGAGGTGTTGTCAGAGAAACTGCGTTAGTCTTTAAAAGTTAAGTGTTATAGATAAAAAGATAAAAGAGCAAGTTAAGAGAGAGGAATGACCGTCGTCAGCCTCTCGGTAAAAGATCTTGAGGCTATGACTAGTCTAGATATAACCAGGTAGACAAGGTATAGAAGCTAGTTCTAGGAAAGAAACAGTTTAGGTGATACTGAATTCGATACTGCAGTATAAGAAAGTTAAATTTCTAGTGGGTATGGGGGATCATGGTCAACAAACAAAAGCTGGTGTTAAATTTTATACAAAGATATGATAGAGTTATTGACCCTTCGATGCTATAAAGTTTTCCTGTGCAGGTCGTTTATCGTTTGCGTTACATTGTTGGTAAAATTATAATTGTAACAGACATACATAGCCACACCTTTCTGGACATTTTCGATTTTAAAGGCAAGATGTTTCTGCCAGGGGTACCAAACAACTGAGCAGTATAGGCAGCCTCTTCGACCTTTTTGTTTGCTGTCTATATGTTTCTTTTGATATATCCAGGTGAATAGCAGGGTTGTAGTAATGCTAATGTTAAGGCATTAGTATTTTACTGTAATGCATTATTTTTTTCAAATAATGCCAAGTAATGATTAATGCCACAGTTTTAGCATTAAAAGTAATTCTAATTTAATGCCAAAGTTAGTAATGCTATTGCTAATGCTAATGCTTAGCAATATTTAGGCATTATTTTCTGTATCTCTGGAAATCCCAGGTTCAAGTTAACTTGGTGTGAACCAGATCAGATCCAGAGATATACCACAAATTTCAAACTGAAGGACATAAAACACAGTCCAAATGTTCAGGTATGCACAATATTCTGCCTAAATACTGATAAAATTTAAATCATATATCGGCCATCTAGTTATGAAACATTTTTGAACAAACAATTTTACTTAAAACACTAGCACTATTTGTCTGTAACCAATTAAATATTCAGTAACATTCACAGTGTATCTAATGCAAATTAATGCATTGAACTATTGTTTAAATTTAAAACCTGGGACAGCTCCAAAGTGCAAATTTACAATAACCATTAAAGTGTGACATAATTAGTTTTGTCAACCAAAATATCAAACAGAATCATTGTTATCTTTTGACACCTTTTTATCAATTAACAGTATGCCACTGATAGTGATGTTTATGACCTTAAGGCAGCTAGCTTTTACATGTCATATCAAATAGGCTGTTATGGAGTCATTAAACAGGTACTTGACTTTCAACATAAGTGTTCTTTTATAAAGTAATGGTAAAAGAAAAATTCAGATATAATACAAGAAAGTCATGCATGTATTTAACTATAGATTACCTTGGTAAATACTGTAAAGCAGACTAAACGGTCAAATCTTTGAGCAGCTCATGTTCATTAAATGCAACAGTGATACACTTTAATACTTTAACAATATCAAGCACTGGAGATATAGACACATACAAAATACTGTAGAATTTAAATGCTGTGTTTCTTATGCTGCTGTTGGATCATTCCAAGTATTTCATACAAATTATATATAATCCCTAGTTGGTAGATTTGATTATTACAAATGATAAATGAATAAAGTCATGTGTTGCTGCTATGAAATAAACAACTAAAATGATGAAATGAAAAACAAACAAATAGTGTATGTGATTATAACATGCAATGATTCACAAAAAGTAATGCTAATGCTAATGCACCCTATGTAATGTTAATTTAATGCATTATTTTGACAAAAATGAGTAATGCTAATGCTAATTTAATGCAGATTTTTTCTAAGTAATGCTAATTTAATGCATTACTTTTGCAAGTAATTATTAACAGCCCTGGTGAATAGTTAGCTTTACTTGTGATGTTGTTTATTTGATGGGTCCAGTTGAATCCTTAGAGGTGGTCACCCCTACATATTTAGCGAGTCAGTGACTTTAAGTGTGGTTTTATGAAGTACATATGGGGCAATAACTGGGTTTTTCTTCCTGGTGATCACTAGAACCTCAGTATTAAATAAGATTTATGACTTGCTCCACTTTATATATAATGATTTGAATTGACCAACTGAATATGCATTTTAATGTAAATTGGTAGAGCATTCTAAATAGTGGTGCCAGTTAGAGGACGATCTCAAAGTTCTGCTTTGAATGTCTGAACAGAAAGTAAATGTATTTTGAGGTAAATTGGTGCTAGGTCATTAAGACATTTGTACATTAAAATAGCTTTTTTGAAAATAATCCTTTCGGGAAATGTCATCCATTTTAATTCAAGGAATAATTCAGCTGAAGGAGTATTAAATCCTTTTTGAAGAATAAACATTGCAGTCTTTTTTTTTAATAATTCTATCTTCTTATCAAGAACAGGAACCCCATGTAATACACCAACAGTCAATTTACATAAGAATTGTAGAACATTTTCCTCATAGTTAATGAAAGAAAATAGTTTAATGCGAGACAAGAGGTAAAGTAAGAATTGCATTTTTAAAGATACATATCAACATGTGTATTCCAAGACAAAGTATTGTCTAAAGTAACCCCAAGCAGTTTTTCTTCTGTCTACCTGTTTCTGTGCTGCAAGCAAGTGGTTCATTTCTAAATCGAATGACATGGAGATCATTATATACCTGCTTAACTTTGTGCTTTAATGCTGTATACATGACATTAGTTTTTGCAATATTAATTGACATACCGACTACGTTATTTATACACGATGTATCAATACTGTTAATTTCTTTAGAAATCTTCTGTTGGGTTTAATATGCTTGAACAAATATGTTTCAATATGAGACATCGGTCATGCAGTTTACCTATATGCAATTTCCATCAAGTTTAAACTAAAAAGACCAATGTTTTGAAAATGGGTTTCTACTGTTATAATTTTATAAAGAATTTAAATGTTGTCTTATTTTCTTTCCCTTAGAGTATTTCATTGCAAAGAATCTCTGTTACTTTCTACAGAATGCTGGGGTCATCTAGGGTCGGTGTGTATTTCAACATGTAGCTCCATAAATCTCTCGAGTCTAGGCTACCTAGCTGACTGGGCTAATGCTATAACTTATGAGACAGTATTTCATATTTGGAGGATAGTTTACAATATTTTGTAGCTGGTATAAAAGGGTTTGTTTTCATGTTCCTGGACGTTTTCTAGATTCTTTTAAGCTTATTGGAGGGTTTTGAGGTGAAGAAGTCGAATCGCATATATGCGAGAGGAAGAGAACCTATCATTTTGAAACAACAGCTGTACATATTCGTTATAACATAACTTTAGTGTAAATTGAAACTGTATTCGTAGTTGGACTGTGTGTGTTGCGTATAAACATAAATGTACTTATATTACTCACTGGCGGTTGTTGTCGCAAGTAGTAGGCTACTGGTATCGCTGAATATTTCGGTGGTGCTGGTACCCCTCCCCTCTAACACTACACGTAGAGCGTAGGGATTGGAAAGCTTGAGGGCTTCTGTACAGGTTTTCTCGACATTACCAGGGAAGCTGGTCTTCTTTCACAAACAACGCCTTTTTTAATCGCTACTTTAGAATCAATCGAGACACCGGCGGTTGGTGAGTTCCAATAACCTTTCAAACGCTGTGATGCTTTGGAAATCATTGGTCTACAAAAGGCAGCAACATTGAATGCCGATTTTGACCTAATGAATTCACAGGATGTGTTGAGTTATTGCTACACTGATGAAATGTACTTGCTCTTGGCCAAAATACAGCCGTGCTTACCTTTTCCTATCGTCACGGAAAGAAGTGCTATCAAGATATGTTGGGAAGATTCTGCTTGTTAGGTACTCTTTAGTGAGCCTAACCTCAGTACTTACGACGAAATCTGGGTTGTGACCGTCCAGTATAACGTAGAACTGCTGTTTTTCATTGACGATGGGCTGGCATTTGAGATACATGGCTTAAAGGATGGCCGAAAGGGAAAGCTTATTTTTAGATTTTCTAGGTAACATGTCGTGACCTGATTCTGCTGTAGAGGATCTATCATATGATAGGACTGAAAACTATTGTGATGACCGCTTGGTGCGCAGCAAGTACTGGATAGGTTTCTTTAAAAATACGTTTCTGATAGTAAAGATCAAAATTGAACCGTCACGACTAGTCTATATGATTTTTCACTAGATTTAAGGATATTTTGAATAACTACAGACGTGTGTCCATTGGACACAGGTGCCGCCTACTCCTGTTACTGTTCGTGATTTCATGACTCTAGGTGAACTATTTTTTACATATATGCAGCATAAACTTTCAAGCACTTTTTGTGTATTTTGCACTAAGTGAAGGACCATAACTCTGGCCTAGCTGAGTGAAATCCTAAAGGGACCACCCGGTGCACTTTACGTTCTAAATAACAATCCTGCCTCTATGACTCTAGGGCAAGTGCATTATGAGATACATGGAATACACACATTTCTTTTTCGAGTAAGTCAAGGGCGATAAATCTAGTCTTGCAAAGTGAAATAAAAAAAGAATCAGGTGCATACTGGATAATATTCCTACATGGTTTCATGACTTTAGGTGAAATATTTTTAGATATATGCAACACAAACTTTAAAGCACTTTATATGTATTTTTCACGTCAAGGACCATAACTGGTCTGGTTGTGTAATATTTCAAACAAAATACCAGATGCACAACTTCAAATGCTATTTTAAAATACCCTGATGTTTAATGACTTTCATTCAAGTACTTTTGAGATACATGCGACACAAACTTGTATCCTATTTATGGATATGTTTTACAATCAAGGGCCAGAAGTCTGATCTGACTGACAGAGAAAAAACAGGTGCACAACTTCACATGCTGAATAATTTTCCTTTGATGGTTCATGACCCTTAGGTCAAATACTTTTTGAGATATGTGCGACACAAAAGTTCACGCCCGTTTATGCATATATTTGTATATCATACTACGTCAAAGGCCATAACTCCGGTCTAGCTGGGTGATATCTCTATCAAAACCCGAGGTGCACAACATCACCTGCTGAATAATATTCCTGTAATGTTTCATAATCCTAGTTCAAATACTTTTTGAGATATATGCGACACACACTTAGGCCCTTTTCATGCATATCTTTTACGTAGTCAATGGCCGTAACTCTGTTCTGTGTGAGATCCAAATTAAACCCCTTGGTGCACAACTTCCCGTGCTGAATAACAACCCTTTGAAGTTTGATGACTCTGGATCAAATACTTTTTGAGAAATTCACGGCACAAATTCGGACGGACGGACGGACTGACAGACGGATGGACAAGAGCAACTCTGAGTGCCCCCCCCCTTTCCCCTAAAACTTTGTGGGGTACAAAAACCAGGAATTGTATTTGCACTGGAAGGCGAAATATTATCGAACATTGGCGGGTGTTTTTGGCTGTTCTATTTAGATGCTGAAAAGATCTATATATTTATTTTGATTTTCTGAAAACAATCCACTTTTTTGGCAGCAAGTTACTGATAAATGTGAATGTAATGACTGAATGCTATTTTTGTGCATTTATACGGGTATAAACCACATTGGGACTTCTTGCAAGTCATCCAAGAATTGTTGACGTGATTCATGGAGTTGCAAGAAATCCCAATGTGGTTTATACCCATATAAGCTCAAAAGCTTTTAATTATTATTATTTTACCATTTAATGTTCAATGACAGTTTCAGTAAGCAAGATTTGGTGAAAAACATTCCCTTGGTTTTGTTCAGTGACACTAGAATCCACTTGCTCCTTGCCTAAACAACAAAGATTGCGGCATCACGTGCAAGGTATGTTAAAGACACTGACTTCCAGATTTTGGCAAACAAATATCTTCCTTAAAAGTTTGGTTATATTATGGATATTAGAACATGAGTTTCTGTTTCTGAACTATCTTAAAAATGCCAAATATAGAAGAATAAAAGACATTACCGAGTCGAGAATCGTTAAAGAGCGTCGAACATGAGTTTATGTTTCTGAACTATCTTAAAAATGCCAAATATAGAAGAAGAAAAGACGTTACCGAGTCGAGAATCGTTAAAGAGCGTCGAAGACAGGAAAATGAGTGTTTTCCTTTGCACAAACGTCTGCAAACAGTTTCCAACACCTTTTTCTAACACGTCGCTCAACTTCGCAAGTGTATACGTTATCTACACAGTTAATTCACGAAAAGCAGTTGCATGAAATGTTTGAGAAAAGTACTGAGAACTGATGACGATACTTTGTGCGGAGGAAAGCAGTCCTTTTGCTGTCTTCGGCGCAGTTTGTATTTTTAAAGTTCGTCAAGTAATAAGGAAAAAATAGGCAAAATATTATCTAAATCGAGACGTTTTCTCCGTATGTACGGTATCCAGAAGTCACAGGTTGGCCATCTTGAATAGAAATGGATAGTGAATATGAACAAAATAAATCTCAATTCTTTTTTTTTTTAAAGTTTTTTACATACAAACAGTTATTACTGTCAAAATGATTCCAAAACATGACAAGAAGCTGAGGATATGATTTCTAAGTCCTCCAATTTTAACTTTTGTCACGGCGAGATGTTCGTAAAGTACATGTCTTATATCAATACTTAGTCTACTAAGGCTTCCTGAAAGAGACTGCAAAAGCTAACAGTTAGAAGACCTGTACTCATGTATATTCTAAATTACATTGAAATTGCAGATGCAGAAATTTTAATATCAATTTTAAAAAAAGCTTTCTTCAAAATATACTTCCTCAGCAAAACCTTTTGTTAAATACTTTGAGCTTTCAGGGTTAATTTTGTTTATCTACATGTCATGTTCAAAGTCCATGCTTTTTCCGTGGCACACATGCATATAGTGAACAATTTTTTGTTAAAGTTGAACACCCAAGTCTGTATTTAATAAAATTAAGATGGTAGTAGACAATCTGAGGCCAATTCTTAACAACTGCACAATTTTATTCCCTTGTAATATTTAGTGTTGCTTCGAATGTTTATTTACTCCACCCACTTTTTCCCAGTTTGAAAGTGTATTAATCAGAGTGTATTGATATATTGTCAATTTAATGTTTATTTTTTAGTTTACAAAATCTGCAGAAAATAACACCTGAACTTCTCAACTTATAAAAAATGTTTTAGCTTTATGGTGAAGTGCATCCATTGAAAATCAGTAAATTTGATCAGGCCACTTTGTGGCTCTGTGATGAAAAAAGTATTCAAGACAATCTAAAATGCAACATGTTGTGTAAATATCCATTTCATAGTTATTTTATCATGAAAGTTTAAGGTAAAACGTTTGAACCAGTTTTAAAAAAATAACAGACATTGTATTCCTGTCTGGTCACGTGTCAAAGTTTGACTTAGTTATTTTTATTTGAACTTTTTTTCATGTATTGCATGGGTAACTAAAGATTATAAATCATCAATAAAATTTCATGTTGGAATTTGTTTTAGGTTCTGACCTTATTTCTAGTAATTATAACCAGCCTAAGTACATCGCTCAAACCCAAAGTATGTGGACTTTAGCTAGTTGTCCAATAGCGTTCTGTTACTTATAACTTATAATCGCCTTCTATTTGGACAAATGTATCTGAAAGTATCGTTGGTGCAATGGAAGCTCGAGACAACTCCTCTAGTTTATTTGCCAAATCCGCAGCTTCTTCCATTTTCACTTAATTACAGTAAAAGGAGCGAATACAAACGGGCGGTTACTCAAACTCTGTGCTTGTTACAAATGAGGATCAACTTTTGTAGGCTCATTTCACGAAATTATAATAATCACACTTGACTACATGAACCAGTCATCGGTCTGGTAGATGAAATGATGTAAAAATAGAAAAAAGGTAATATCAATCATATGAACGTTTCGAATGAAGAGTAACATAATTTATATAACATATAACTGAATAACATATAACTGATGATAGTTTTCAAATTAATACTCTTTGTGATGTTTTGTAAAAAAGGTAGGAATGATAATCACGATTCACCATTTCAACTAATTGTTGGCGTGAAGTCAATACAATACCTCTTTGAATAATAACTTATTCAATAATGAAAACTTTCTAGATAAAAATAATTAGAATATACTGGTGTTTTCTTTCAGAAAACAAAGAAGTATATAATTCTCCAGGCTGACATATTGAGTATTAATTTGCGACAGTCATTTAAAAAAAATCATTTTAATCTCTTTTCTTGCAACATCTGATGTATACACTAGTATTGATTTGTGGGTCCTGTGACCAGCATAAAGTTGGTCGTTAGTTGATGGTTGAAGGTTGAATATTCAACCGACTTCTAGTTGTCGGTTGAATATTCAACTGCGGCCAGTTGTCAGTTAAATATTCAAACGACTATCAGTTGTCAGTTGAATATTCAACTGACTTGTAGTCGTCGGTTGAATATTCAACTCACTTCTGGTGGCCAGTCGTCAGTTGAATATTCAACCGACTTCTAGTTGTCTGTTGAATATTAAACTTACTTCTGGAAATCAGTCGTCAGTTGATGATTCAAACTTCTACTGAAAGTGTCATACATAACTACATGTAATAACTCCGATTATCTGCCCCTGCCTCCATATTATCCATTAAGTAGTGCATATTTAGAAAGTTATGGCCCCTCAAAAAGTTTCATACATTACTACATGAAGTAACCTCGACTAATTGCGCCTGCCAGGGGGAAGTTGGGGTAGGGGTAGGCGGTGGGGGGCAGGTGTTTTGACAATCCGGTAGGCAAGTGCTTTCACTCGTTTGAAGTTGAATATTCAACCGACGTCTGAAAAGCAGGAATAATTCAAAGACCGTAACCTACTTACTAATGGACAGTCGTCAGTTGAATATTCAACTTCTGGTCAACTGACATCTGGTCGTCAGTTGATGATTCAACTGACTTCTAGTCGCCAGTTGAACATTAACTGACTTCTGGAAATCAGTGGTTAGTTGATAATTCAAGTTTCTACTGAGAGTTTCATAAACAACTACATGCATTAGCCCCGATTATCTGCCCCTGCCACAATTATAGCTATATATAGAAAGTTATGACCATTTGAAAAGCAGGAATATTTGAACGGCCTTAACCTATACGACACAAGACCCTTGTTGGATAGAAGAAAAACAGGGGAAGATGTATTTACAAACAGGTAGGTAAGTGCCTTCACTCCTTCCTATTGGACAGTTGTCTATTCAACCGACTTCAGGTCGTCAGTTGAATATACAACTGACTTTTGGAGATCAGTCGTCAGCTGATGATTCGCGTTTCTACTGAACGTTTCACACATAAGCCAGGGTTGGGCGGATGTTTTGCGAAACAAGTAGGCAAGTGTCTTCACTCGTTTCTAATAGACAGTTGAATGTTCATCTGACTTCTGGAAATCAGTCCTCAGTTGATGATTCACATTTCTTCTAAATGTTTCATACATAACTACATGTAGTAACCCCGATTATTTGCCCCTGCCTCCATTATATTAAATTAAGGGTTAAATCAAGGGCCCTTGGCAGTGCATTTTTAGAAAGATATGGCCCCGTAAAAAGTTTAATACATTAGTACATGTAGTAATCTCGAATAGTTGCGCCTGACAGGGGTGGGGAGGGGGCCAGATGTTTTGACAAACAGGTAGGTAAGTGCCTTCACTCGTTTGTAATGGACAGTCGCCAGTTTAATATTCAACCGACTTTGGGTCATCAGTTGAATACTGCCAGTTGATGAGTCAAGTTTCATACATATCTGTGTGTAGTAACCCCCAATATCTGCCAGCCCGCCCGCTTAGCTCAGAAGGTAAGAGCGTTGGTCTACGGATCTCGGGGTCGCGAGTTCGATCCTCGGGCGGGGCGTATGTTCTCCGTGACTATTTGATAAACGACATTGTGTCTGAAATCATTAGTCCTCCACCTCTGATTCATGTGGGGAAGTTGGCAGTTACTTGCGGAGAACAGGTTTGTACTGGTACAGAATCCAGGAATACTGGTTAGGTTAACTGCCCGCCGTTACATGACTGAAATACTGTTGAAAAACGGCGTTAAACCTAAAACAAACAAACAAACCAATATCTGCCCCTGCTGTGACTTTTTTCCAATGACTTTTTTTCCATGACTTTTTTTCCTGTGACATTTTTTCTGTTCCGCATAAAATGAGAACAAGACTCTATTTAATAAACAATGTGCTCTTTGTTTAATTCCCCAATGCAAAGTACAATGATTATATTATATTGACAACAAAAAGATACATATTAAAGCAGGACCGTCAGTTGGTGCACACCTTATGTATGTTTCAATGTTTGTAAAATTGTCTTTCAATAAAATAGTTGGGTGATGCCAAGCACCAATTACCAACGCTTTAGTACATTAACATTTAAGACAATCAAACAGGCATATTGGGCCGTCCCAAAAGCACATATTAAGCCCATTGCTCTTGTGAACTGAAAACTTTAAAGCATTTGTTTGAACTCACAATCAATATAAAAACAAGGAATCGGTAAAACCAAATGATGCTTCCCGATGCATGTGTTTGTCCCAATATGGGGAATAACGTTAGAAACCAAAAACAGTGGAGATAATAAAAAGAAGAAAATTGAATAAAGTGAGGTAATTAAAAAACTAGGTAAGATAGAGTTATGGTTCTTTGACACTGCACTTCCCGTCAATGGCCTCTATCATTTTGTGAAGTTTCAATGAAATGCCATTAATACTTTTCAAGTAATGCTCCGGAGAAGACTTATTTTGTATAATAAAGGGATATAATTAAAAAACTTGGTAAGGTAGGGATATGATTCTTTGACACTGCACGTTGTCTCAATGGCCTCTATAATTATGTGAAGTTTCAATCAAATGCCATTAATACTTTTCAAGTTATACTCCGGACAAAAGTGTGACATACAGAAAGACAGACAGACGGACGGAATGAAGGACAAAGCGACAACTATATGATCGTCCTTCGGAGAGTATATAAAACTTCTCGTATGCTCAAACAGCCTTTTACGAAGAACAAGGGGCATGAATGGGCGTACTTCATTAGACCTTGGGTGGCTCTTTAACTCAGAACATCTAACTTCTTCAAAGGAATGTTTCATTAAAATGGCATTATGTGCATCTTAGCGTTTCTGTTTTATAAAAGCAATTTTCAGTTGCTCTGCATTTACATGTGTTGCATTAACGATAATGCTGCATAAGTATTTAAAGTTGATGCTTTAGAAACAAAGAAATCAGACTAATAAAACAACAGTTCTTTCCCTTTCAGTGATCTTCCTTATATTGTTGTTGTTGTTGTTATTGTTAGAGAGTTCTGCAGTTCTTGCGTACGGTTTGTTTTTCTTAAAAACAGTGGCCTGGAAAGTTATTTTGTACTGGTAGCAGGAAGAGTTAGGTATATTGGGTTAAAAGCTATTATTTCCTCGACCCTTTTTGTTTACATATATCTATTTCAGCTGAATTTTTACTTGAAAAAAATGCGCTTAATTCCACTTAAAGAAACGTTGAGCATTAACAAAGCTGTGTTCATAGAACGAACGCAAGGTACAGGTGTACGGAGCACACAAACGTCAAAGACGTCATAAAAATGCAAAATTTTCATGAAAAATAGTTTATGGTAATCAAATGTTTTTCTTATTCATCACATTGTGTGCCCTATAAAATTCTGCATACATTGTTGATGTCCTGTTTCTGATTTACAAAACTCATTTGATAATATTTTCTCTACAGGACCTATAGACTGTATGGTGTAGCTAACTGTGAGGTGCGTAAGATGCAACGTATTCAAAACATATAGGCAAAAGTTGTCCTTAACAAGATGAAATTTGACAGTTCTAAACAAGCATTGTATCACTAACATTGGTTGCCGGTGAAAGCAAGAATTGAGTTTAAGATACTTTCTTTCATGTATAGCTGTCACACTGGCAGAGCACCTCTGTATTTAACAGAATTGCTTACAGAGTATATTCCTAGTAGACAAGGTTTGAGACCGTCTGAAAATTCCGAATGTCGTTATGTTGTTCCAAACAACAAGTGCAAAACATTCAATGATAGAAGTTTCTGTACTATCCGTCCAAACCTTTGGAATGGACTGCCGTTAGAACTACACAAAAGTAAATCATTTGACACATTCAAAAAAATCTTAAGACACTGTATTTCAGAGATTTCGCGGCATTGTTTTAATTTTTTTTTGATAACTGTTGATTATGCAAAAAACAGCAGATGATAGTTCTTAAATTTTGTAAAAGGTTTAACATTTCAACATTTATATTTCCAGGGTTTGTTTAATTAAACGCACTTGTTGGTAAGGCTCTATGGGTAGGGTTGTGTGAAATATTTCTTTCTTAAATAGTATATGATGGCACCATTAACCGGGGGGTTTGAACCTCTATATGCAGCTCGTCTGGGCATACCATGGGATGCTTTAAGCACCCGGTATTCGCAATAGGGGTAAAATGACCTCAAGGGGAGGGGTGCAGTCATGACTGTTTGTTACAATAAGGCTGTTATTATTATTATTATTGTCATTTTTAATATTGTTATAATAATAATTATTGTTATTATTATGTACAACGCCACTTAATATACCATTGTATAAAAATAGGCGTTTAATCAAAATATTAAGTTTCAGTTTCTGTTTTACTACAATTATTTTACATGAAAATGCTTCCTGACACTTGTTGTTTTTACTAAATTATCGTAAATATTTAGATCCTGTGTAGATATTATCATAAAGATATACTTAAATTACATAAGTGGGAACTTGGTGAAAGTACTGACAATGCAATTTAATCTAATAACATGTACAACAATAACCGTCTATTGCACCCAAACAAGAGGACCACGATGACCATGATATCAGGGCTCTAAATCGCTCGTCTGAGTTATAGATCCACTACATGTCATCGCTGAGCAGAAATAGGTACATATGAGAATGTCAGGGATAAGTAAGTACTGATACATTGTATATGTTTCCAGTTGTGTGAACATGTTTGAAATGTCAAAGCTGATGTTAAAATATTAAGAAGGTTAGTAACATTTAAGGTCACTTTCTTTAAGTGGAATTAATATAAATCTGGTATAATAATAATAATAATAATAATAGTTAAGCGCGTTTGTTTTCAAGTAAAAATCCAGCTGAAATATATATATGTATAAAAAGGGCCGAGGAAATAATAGATTTTAACCCAATATACCAAACTCTTCCTGCTACCAGTACGAAATAGTAACTTTCCAGAGCCACTGTTTTTAAGAAAAACAAACTGTACGCAAGAGTTGCTTCCCGTCCGCTGCAGAACTCACTAACAACAACAATAACATAAGGGAGATCAGTGCAGAGAAAGGAACTATTATTTTATAAGTCTGATTTCTTTGTTTCTAAAGCTTCAACTTTAAATACTTATGCAGCATTATCATTAATGTAACACATTTAATGCCGAGCAACTGGAAATTGCTTGTGGAGAACAGTTACATAAAACATGAAGATGCACATACATTGTAATGCCACTTTAATGAAACATCCCTTTGATGAAGTTGGGTGTTCTGGGATAAAGAGCTATCCAAGGTCTAGTGTAGTACGCCCATTCATGCCTTTACGGTGAGCATCCTTGTCCTTCGCAAAAGACTGTTTGAGCATATGAGAATACTTTTTTATACTTATTGTGACTTCACACAAATGCTTTAGTTTTCAGTTCACAAGAGAAATGAGCTTAATATGAGCTTTTGGGACGGCCCAATATGTCTGTGTGATTGTCTTAAATGTTAATGTACTAAAGCGTTGATAATTGGTGCTGGGCATCACACAACTATTGTTGTTGAAAGACAATTTTATAAACATTGAAACATACATAAGGTGTGCACCAATTGATGGTCCTGTTGTAAATGCATCTTTTTGTTGTCAATATAATACAATTATTGTACTTTGCATTGGGGAATTAAATAAAGAACACACTGTTTATTAAATAGAGCCTTGTTCTCATTTTGTACTGAACAGAAAAAAGTCACCTGTAGGAAAAAAAGTCATGGAGAAAAAAAAGTCACTGGAAAAAGTCACAACAGGGGCAGATGATCGGGGTAACTACAATTAGATATGTATGAAACTTTCAGCAGAAACTCGAATCATCAACTGACGACTGATTTCCAGAAGTCAGATGAATATTCAACTGACGACCAGAAGTCGGTTGATATTCAGCTGACGTCTGTCCATTACAAAAGAGTGAAGGCACTTACCTACCTGTTTGTCAAAACATCTGCCCCCACCCCACCCCTGGCAGGCGCAACTATTCGAGATTACTACATGTATTGACGTATTAAAATTTTAAAGAGCTAAAACGGTTTAAATATGCACTGCTAAGGGCCTTACTTTTACCCTTAATTTAATAAAATGGAGGCAGCAGATAACCGGGGTTACTACAAGTAGTTATGTATGAAACGTACTACAAGTAGTTATGTATGAAACGTTCAGAAGAAATGTGAATCGTCAACTGACGACTGATTTCTAGAAGTAAGTTGAATATTTAACTGACGACTGTCCATTCAATCAGAAACGAGTGAAGACACTTGCCTATCTGTTTCAACTTGTCCAACCCTGGCTGGGGAGATAATCGGGGTTACTAGATATACTTATGTGCGAAATTTTCAGTAGAAACGCGAATCATCATCTTGCTTTTCAAGTGGCCATAACTTTCTAAATATGCACTGCTAAAGACCCTGGATTAAATATAATGCATACATGGCTTAATACATGTAGTCGGTTGAATATGCAACTAACGACTGTCAATTAGAAAGGAGTGAAGGCACTTACCTACTTGTTTACAAAACGTCTGACCCTGTTTTTCTTTTATTCAGCAAGAGTCTTGTGTCTTCCCGAATATTCTTGCCGTTCAAGGGACCATAACTTTCTATATATATGCAAAGCTAATGGCTCTTAATTTAATGTATCTGTGGCAGGGGCAGGTAATCGGGGCTACTGCATGTAGTCATGTATGAAACTTTTCAGAGGAAACCTGAATCACCAACTGACGACTGAGTTCCAGAAGTCAGTTGAATGTTCAAATGACGACTAGAAGTCAGTTGAATTTTCAATTGACGATCAGAAGTCGGTTGAACAGACAACTGTCCATTAAACAGGAGTGAAGGCACTTACCTACAAGTTTGTAAAAACATCTGCCCCTGTTATTCTTCTATCCAGCAAGGGTCTTGTGACGTATAGGTTCAGGTCTTTCAAACATTCCTGCTTTTCAAAGGGTCATAACTTTTTATATATACCTAAGGCTAATTGCCCTTAATTAAATGTAATTGTGGCAGGGGCAGACAATCGGGGCTACTACTTGTAGTTATGCATGATACTTTCAGTAGAAACTTGAATCATCAACTGACGACTGATTTCCAGAAGTCAGTTGAATGTAGTCAGTTGAATGTTCAACTGACGACCAGAAGTCAGTTGAATATTATGACCAGAAGTCGGTTGAATGTTTGACTGACGACTAGAAGTCAAGTGAATATTCAACTGACAACTAGAAGTCAGTTGAATATTCAACTGATGACTGGCAGTCAGAAGTCAATTGAATATTCAACTGACGGCTAACAGTCAGTTGAATATTTAACCGACAGCCAACTTAATGCTCTCGACAATAAATCGTATTTATCACATGTTAGATGTTGTGGGAGTGAAATAAGTAATAAAATCTGTAAGAAGAATCGATCTTTATAGATACTCTGAGGACCATTTTAGCCAAAAATACCGTGGTTATAGTGGGTTTATAGTGACTTTGCTGCATTCTATGATGCTTCCAAAGGATCTTCGTACAGATTTTATTATTTATTTCACTCCCACGACATCTAACATGTAATATATAAAATTTACTGTTCGAAAAGAAATGCAATAAAATGGAAAAGAAAAATACTTTCATTATCAGTATTTTGCAATTTTCAACTAGAATGGCCGTTAGGGAGGTTCGACTTTCATTTCTTTGAACTATTTGAATGCAATGCGTTGCATTAATAGGAGGTTGACTACCGTATAGCGGGTTATTTCTGCGTTCAAAATATTCTGCGTTTTGGCCCCAACAATTGTGAAACAAATTTCTGCGTTTTTAATTTCTGCGTTTTCACATAAAAGGAAGAGAAATTTCTACGTTTTGATATCAGAGAGGAGGTAATTCCTCGATGATCGTCCGTTGTGAGAATTATAGCGTATGAAAACAATAAACTAAATTACCGGTAACTGTTGTAAAATATCTTTGCATTTAATGAATACAGTGTAGGATATAATAACATGTGAATTGAAAAAATATAAGTCCAAAAACAATTGCACAAACAACAACTGCAAACTACGGTATATCGGCATAACGGTTACACTTATATAAAGGTTAATAAAGTAAAGTTCGGAATTTCTTCACAAGGGATTAATAAGAACAACACAAGTGAAATTCACTCAGTTTATTTCATTCACAGAAGAAAAATGTTTTCTGAGCGATTAACAGTTAGGAATTTGACTGACCATCACACCTAATTATACCCTTATCGGTAATTGTCAGATGGCGACGGTAATTTCTAATAATTAGACCATGCCTTTATGAACTTCGGATTACCTAGGGAAACACAGCGTGAAACAAAGTTTGTGAAAATACCGGGTAATGCATTTTTTTGCGTTTTAAATTTTTGCTGGATGAATATTCTGCTGGAATTATTTTTGCGATTCTACCGAGAGACCGCAGAAACGCAGAAATATTCCCCCCGTAGAAATAACCCGCTATACGGTATTTATAGAACTGGATCACATAATTGGTATATACAGATAAGGAATTTCCCCATGCTGGATCATGTGATAGATTTCCCGGCTGTTTGATATTTGTTATGGAATTGCAAGCCGTGTAAAATAAGACTACAGCAATTTATTATTTACAACACAAGTTGCGCCACTCGCTTAAAATGGTGCTTGATCGCGGTTATATTGTTCTGTGTGTACGCGTGCATGGTAAGACAACCAATAGACTTCGGCAGCTTGAAAATAAAATGCTGTTTGTCTTGAAAAGAAAACAGGCACACACAGTGTAACAGTCTAGACAAGCACACGTCTGCTGGGTTTGAATTTTGCATTTATATGAATTCTGTAATCACAAGTGTTTGGTAGACAGGATGTGTGGCATCCTTCTAAAGCAGACATGGCATATTTGTTCATGATATAATTGAAATACAAGTCCTTTTATTCAGGAAAATCTTGCACTTACTTAGTAGCCGCCAGCTGACTCAATTAGAACCCAAAATTCAGTCAAAAGTATACACTTTGGCATATGGATCCGCCATGAAATGAAAAAATAAAAAGTAAGTATAATGTCAAACGCGTCAAAGGGGAATTCGAGGTAAATTTCTGATTCACGCTTCTCTTTCATTCGAACCATGTTACATGCATAGGCACGCCGTACCCGGATAATATGTATTTAGATAATCAGTGTTGCGCGCACATTGTTTTAAGAATCTGTCACAGTTTGCTCTGTCAATAGTCAATGATAGTGGACATGAGATTTTTCTGACAAAAGCCCATACTAGTATTGTGTTAAAAATATGTAATTTAGAGTACACTATTGCAAATATATGTATGGTAGTCGGCAAGATTACGAATTAATATTTTATCTGTTTAGAAAATGCTGGACAAAACATGCTAAAACGTCATGTAGGCCTAAATCAATTACGTTATTTTAGTGCCAGACCCCTCGAAACGTTGGAATGAAACATAATGCTCAGGGCCCACTGGGTTTTCCTCTAGTGTTATAGCTGGAAAGTAACCATCTGACATAAACTGTGTGTTACATCACAAAAACAAAACAATATTTCTTTCTTCTACCTAGAATAAAGTAACTATTACAGTAATATACATTCCTCCAAATTTAAATTTTATCATCAATATATACCTTTATTCTTTTCTTCGTAGGAGGGGCGGGGTTGGTGCGGGGTTTGGTGAAGGGGGGGGGGCGCTCCTTGGCCGGGTGGATAATGTGAATAACCTACTATAGAAAACAGTATATTGTGTGAATTCTACATATAGATATATGAGATGATAGAAAAAAACACGCATTTTCCTTGCTAGTAAACTCTTATGCCATAAGTAAAGGGGAGGTCTCCATAAGGCTGTTTTTCTGGTACAAAAGATTTTGAGTCTTTTTCTGCAGTCAAGGGTAAATAAGTCACTTCTCAGGCAAAGCACAGAAAAATCCCATTAATTCTGCAATGTCTAGTCATTATTGTATTCTCAATAAATGGGATTTGTCTCTTTTCTTGTATTAAGAAATGTTGTGGTTTTCCGCAAAGATGGTAGATGCAAAATGTATAAGAGTTTACAAAGTGCATATGAAGTGGCATATTTTTGTAAAGGTATGCTGCAGAATCAAATGTTTTACATCATGTCAGTATGTGTTTATAGTGTACACATTATACCCCTTTACTTTTAGTTCAGCTGATATACAAACATTGAAATCCACCTATTTGTTCTGTAAGGCATAGAAGTATGGAATTACCCCATCCACACTTAAGACATAATTCTCTCAAAACTAAAGCTCCGATTGGCTAACTATTTCCAGGATGTAAGGCCCATTCATAATGCTATTAGCAAAAATATATCAAAATCTGTTTGTACCAGGAAAACAGCCTTATGGAGACCTCCCCTTTGTTGCAATTTACTGCATTGTCCTTAATTTTCATTTCATCTCAAACAATAATCCTTTAATCAACATTTATAGGTCATTTTAATACTTAAAATTGGTGTAATCGATTGTAATTGCTAGGTCAAATATTTGATTATTGTGTATTTTTCACCATGGTATCGACAGGCGCGGTTCCAGATAAATATGAGGGAGGTTTGTTGGGGTAGGGGCAGTTTAGAACGAAGGCATCATCGGCGAGGCGGGGTAGGTACGGAAGGGGGCATCTCCTTGTGTAAGGGGATCAGAGGGGCTTCCCCTGGAAAATTTGAAATATAGGTATGAAAAGGCGGCATCTGGTGCATTTTGTGTCTAAATTTTGAGAAAATATTATTCCTTTGTCAAAATAGTTGGGTGCAACTTTCATAGGTCACTTTCTTGCAGACTGGAGGGGTGGGGAGCCTCATCGTTTTGTTGCGATTCTTCGGTGAACACTTCTTACGAAATAAGTAGAAAATGTATATTATAAGTTGTTAAATGAAACTTATTTCCAATAGACGCCTTCAAAAGATGCTATGAATAGATGGTGGCATAGTTCACAAATATAAACATAATTGTAACAGAAAATGACGGCGGCGTTCAGTAGATTTCTAATTATTCATTGTTCATTATTGTTGGGTCGTGTGTTTTCCTCGAGTCTTGGGCAGCAATATGAAGCTCAGTTTCTAGAAAGAAAGAAATGCAGTTTCATTTATTTCTGTCAGAAAATGGTAGTTACATTAAAAAGCAATCTTGGTCTGCGCTCTTCTGCTAATTCTGTGTCATGGAAACTCGGTGAAAATGAACTAGCTATAATGAACTACCTGTAAATATGATCTTGCAAATTATTTAAATGACTATGAACATGGCATGCCCTTCCCGTCAAAGTTTAACTGGAAGTCAATAGTTAATAAGCGCATCGAAGATAATCATTTAGCACCATGGACAGCAAGAATGAACTTATCACCAGATTTCAGTAGGTTTAAGTATGGAAAGCCAAAGTTGTCTTCTGATGTTGATATAGCACTTTATGCTGTACATTTATCAGTATATGGAGTGCTTCTATATGGAGTGCTTATATGATTATATGATGCGCTTAAGACTGTATATGGGGTGCTTTCAGCTGTATGTGCGGTGTTTTTAACTTTATATCGAGGGTCCAGAGCGGAACCAGGCTAAGTGTATATAGAAATAGAAGCAGATAGACTAGTTTCGCGCTGAGTCCTCCTTTCAAATGTATATGCAATGTTTTCATCTGACTGTGAGGTATGTTTTCATCTGACTGTGAGGTATATATAACTTTGTATGCGATCGTTACAACTGTTTATGTGGTGCTTTCAACTTTATATGCGTCGCCTTTATCTGTATATATATGCTGTGAATTTAACTATGTATAATATTTCGATTCTAACACGTTACCAAGGATTTTAAAGTGCATCCTTGACGACATTCATTAAAAATATTTGCCCGTTTTCAGTTGGTTTCCTTTCCAACGCGCCGCTATGCCGTTTGACGCTATGACGTAATAATTGTGACGTCAGAAAAATGAATTGTTGTATAATAGCCTTTTTTGTTTAATAGGAAAATGAATCGGATCGTGTTAGAATGTACTTTTAACTATATGCTGATTTAACTGTACAAGGGGTGCTTGTTTTTTCTTGGTCAATAATAAATAAAAATAAAAATAGATATCTGTTTGAAAAATATTGTAAGATCAGTTAAACTTTTGAACAGGTGGAAAGTTAGTGCTGGTCCTGAATAGTAAAAATCAATAGTTAACAGATACTGACAGATTGTATGCATGTAAAGTATCTTGAAATATGAATTCTCGTCTGCTTTTGACAGATCGTTGCGATTTTTTAATATATCATCATCCCAAAACCTGAGGAGGACCCCAAAGTTTAAAAAGTAGAGATTTCTCCGAGTACCCTGTTCAAATAATTTAGTGTCTAACCCCGGCACCGGATATAAACATAAAGGTACAGCATACACAATTAAACGAACCGTATATACAATTGAAAGCACCGCATATACAATGCAACGCGCCACATATAAAGTTAAAATCACCGCATGTAAATTTAAAAGAAATGCACATACAGTTGCAGGTACCTCATATATAGATGAAAGTTGAGAACACCGCACATAAAGTAATAAAGTTATAACATACATATGCAGTTGAAAGCACCACATATACAATTGAATGCACCACATATACAGTAGAAAGAACTGCATATGAAGTTAAAAAGACCGCAAATACAGATGGAAGCACCGCCTATACAGTGTTAAGCTCTTTATATACGTGTATTATTACTGTATATATGGGTAGAGGCATTTTATATACCGGTATAAGAACAGCGTAAAGTGCTATCTCAACATCAGAAGACAGCTAGGGCGTTCCATATATAAGCATATATCCATGCAAAGGTAGATACTGCTGTTATTTACAAGTACATTTGCACTGAATTTACACCGGGAATGACCCAGTGTATTGCAAATGTACAAGTTCCGAATTCTGATGAAAAACTGTTTGAATATCGTAAATGACATAAATATGTATTATAAGGTAATAGAATGTTTGAAATATTTACACTAAGGTATAAATTATGTAGACTACTGATAGAAGCTGTTGATACAGTGATTATCCAAGAACTTCGACATATGAATGAAGAGATTTTGTATCAAACTCTACTTGGAAAACTAATAATGAGTGCACATAATTGGGATATGCAAAAGAAGTTCCTTATTATGTACTAGGCAAGTAAATATTTAGACTATAATCGAATATAAGTGTGTTCGTGAGGGGTAATGACATAGGCAAAACTCCTCACACCCCTAGCACTGAAATATGTTATACATATCATTATTATTATACATTTATATATCAGTCTTTTTATGCATATGTGCACGATTACAAATGCTGTAAAGAATGCATCCCAACTGTACAAACGATTTCAAATTCAAAAGAACCAACATGAATATAAAAATAATTATACTAACGTTTGCGGAACAAGACAAAACTATACACATATTAAAATTTAAATGGTATTATAGGATGAAATATTGTTTTTCACTTTCATATGAAGATATGTATCTGTTTAACTTGAACTGACTCCGTGAACAGCACTGAAGTAAGTAAATAAGTAAGTAGCGAGTGAATTTTTAGTAAGTAAGGCGTACGGTCCTCTATCAACATACATAGAGCTTGAGAGTTTATTATATTTCATTCCATCAGGCTAAGAAGCTCACGAGGACAATCATCGCATGATAACAATATGACGAACTGTGATATTAACAAATAATATTCGAAGCTTAATGATAAATGTTCTAAATACATACATACACATACACTCATTCAATCAAAGGCGTATATTCATAACAAAAATGATAATGACTCTTGTGATATCAATTTTTCTTATATGTATGAAATATGGGCCAATCAAATGATTGCATTTGAGAAGGGCATACAATGCAACAATTATAGACTTATGTTTTGCAGACTGCGTCCTCGGTCAATATCATTTTTACAGGCCCGTAAAAACACATATTGACTTCAACATAAGTCAATAACTGTATAATTTGTGAGGCAGCAGAGTATATGCATTTAGGTATTGAAGTAGAGCATAAAAAGTGTTTGATTCGTAGAAGACAGCAGAGAACTGAGATGCATCTTTATAATGTGTTTTTTTTTAACTTGTATTTTGCAATTATTAGTTTTGTCAGCTGGAACACCTCTTTATCTGCAAAAAAATCTATTTCCTAATTCTGTAAGAATACGTGTTTGTCTGGTGACATGATAGCGTTTTAGATGTGATTGGACGGTGATATAAACAAAGCTTTTGTCTATTGTGGATTTGTAGCTATATAGTTCCTTAGTAGCAGTCAGTAATGACGTCATTTTATGAAAAGACTGTATAACGTAAGTTATGGTAGCAAAGAAATATCGTCAGCAAACATGTCTGTTGACTCGCTTTTAAAAAGTAGTCATAAGTCATTGTTGGAAGAGGCTCGAGTGTAGTGTCATGTGATTAGTAACTTCAAAATGTCTCGTAAAAACAAATAATTTGTGTGTTACTGGATTAGCGCCGTTTTTCCCAACTGAACGGTTGGCACTTAACCTAACAAGAGTTCCTTGATTCTGTACCATTACTAACTGTTCTCCGCAAGTTACTACCACCTTCTTCATATGAATCAGAGTTGGAGGACAAATAATACAATTACGTAACATCTTATCTTGTTTATAACATACGGCGGTCAGTTAGTTTAACCGATGTTCCTGGCTTTAAGCCGGTTTTCCGCAACCAACCAACAACTTCTCCATAAAACTTGAGAGGTGGTTGACAAATGGTCCTGTACGTTTTTCTCGTAAGTTAATCATAGCGGGGAGAGGCCTCGCTCAGAATTATGAATCTGATACTTCCGCATTGGAAACCAATAAGTTTTGTGTGTGTGTGTGTGTGTGTGTGTGTGCGTGCGTGCGTGCATGCGCGCGTGTGGTGTGTGGGTCTGGTTGTTAAGGTGGCAGAAGCTCAATCTGGAGGCTGCGGCCTAGAGCCCCACTGGGATCACAACCATGCCTTCTAATAGACACCACTAACGCGGACTCAAATACCAACACCAAGGTTGAAGCAATCTCAAGATAATGAGCCGAACTTGTACAGTAACTGTATATTTTCTAGTTAATTAAATACATACATATTTGAATGATATAAACTTTAAATCGAACTAGTCTTATAACTTTGAATGAACAATAATTATAAAAATGATGTTGGTGGTGATGATGATGATAATGATGATGATGATAATAATGATGATGATGAATTTGCTTTACTTTTTTATGTTTACACACTTCAATAATTCTGTCTAACCAAGATGCGCTGTTCAAGAGGCAATAAAGTGTAGAGCCTTGTTTACCTAGGTTAGCAGGTTTATCGATATTATAATGGAAAGGGAAACAACTACAACGGCGCAGAAGGAAAAAAAATCAATTCCGACAAGAGTTGTGGGTTCTCGTATATTTTGCGCTCAATGTTGGTGATGAATTTCTTTGTAGTATTTACATTATTTTGATATATACGAGTGCACCAATAAAGCTATAATGTTAAGTAAATTCAAACGTTTGTTTAATGTGAAAAAAGCTTAAGGACAACATTGTCATCATACTGCTATATTTGTTGTTCATTTTATTTTATTTCTTTATTTTGTAACTATAATGCTTAAAACTATATTTATTTAGAGTAATATTATTAGACTTTTTACTCTATAAAAGAAAAAATGAAATAGATATTTACTTATTTAAGAATAAGTATTGGCAGCTAAAATAACTCTCAATATAGATTTATTTTTTACAGCCATTTGAATTGTTCGTGTATACCAGAAGTGACATTCAAAGATTCAGGATACGTCAGCTTGTGATGCTGGTTGTCTACACCACTTTCCATTTTAAATATCTCTGTTTGTCTCCATGTCAGTGTTTGTGCTGTGAATGGGTAATTTTACATTTTCTATATTTAGAACGAAATCTAATGAACTATAATTAGTTAAAGACCATATTTCCATATTTAACACAATATTTTGAATTCTGTGAATTAGATGCTTGCTAAAAATACTCTCTGTTGACATTTTTGTCTGGGAACCGCCTTATGAAAGAAACCCTGAAGTAACTGAACAATCCGTTTATCCATATCCAAAAATGATCTGGACAGAAGATTGTTTCTGTTTGTTTCTGAAGTAGGTTTTTTCAGTCATTTTTTATTTTTCAGGAGGACAAAATGCATATAAATGAAGAGGTTGCTAATCAGCGATTAGAATTCCATGCTGAATGTATAAATGGTCTCGAGTGCAAGATGTATGAAAATGCAATGAAAATTAATATTCAGAACCATCAGTATGTTTTAAACCTTGTTGAAACTCATTTGAAAGCATAGAGCAGTCTCATACACATGCTTATTGCACGTACCTGTAAGGGATAAATGTGACAGCTAGTTACCATGGTGATACTGGGGAGGGTACTTTAACAGAAGTGAGACCAGACAGGTGCTCCTTTTCGCCAGTGTTGCCGAGGTTGTACAAAAGGTAGGTATTTGTCAGTAACACAAGTAATTTAAACCATTCATTGCATTTTTGAGAGTAGGTTGATATACATAAGCTAAAGTTTGCTGTATACAAAACTCCCTCTTTAGCATGTAAATTGCTGTTTGTACTTAGAGGAAGGCATTAATCGAAAGTCATAAATGTTCATTTACTGTTTTTGACATGTGCCAAGAATTATTTTTACAAGATATCTAAGAACGACTAAAATAAAAGTTAAGGGTAGCCTTCCCGGAAGAACAGAGCTCTTAAAACAGAGCCAGTAGCATCGCAAAGTAAGGTGGTAACGTCTTGATTATCTATATGTATATAGCTTGCTTACATAAATATTGAAACAGACTTTATAAAATCTTATTTCAGGGAAAATAATTGAGCTTCAGCCATTAGTTTTTGCCAGTTACTGAAAAAAAAGAAAAAAACTCATTAAATCGCTGCAGTTAAATCATACACAATCTTTATCTTTTTATGAAAATATGCAATGACATTCAGATTAATGGTTACCTTTGCTCAAACGAATTTTACTTTTTCAGAAATGTGACGTCATCATCATAAATCGCCGGCATGCAGTTTGATGGCTTCTACTTTTCAGATTTTATTTTCTTACTTAATATTCGTAAACTGCTTAACGAGACGTGTTATATCATTGTAATTTATTTATCTGCTATCGTTATAAAGAAACTGCTTGGTACTGTACTGTGGATTTATATCAAACGGTAATACATGTACAGACTTAATACAATCGAGTCTGTTATTATGTTGCTTGTTTATATTTTAGCTTTAAAGAATTTTCTTATAGATTTAATAAAATAACAACAGCAGTATAACGCTGTCAAATATTATCGTCCAGTACTAGTACAGGTTTGTGTTTTGGTCCTTCGGGATCATGTACTTAACTCATATTATTTATGTAATAGAGTATCACTTAAACGGGATGGTGTAAGAGCTGTTGCTCATTTGAATATCATAATTTGATTACCTTATGAACAAACCCAGCCTAACCGAGTCTGCTGTCACTTAGTCTCGTTCTTTGATCTCAAAGATTTATAGATTTTATTTCTTAAGGCATTGTCAGAAGTACATTCTTTCATTTTAATTTGCATTCATTTCGGAACAATGAAACGTGTTTATAGGTAAAAAATAATTGGGAGATCGCAAGTACCCCATCTGGTAGGAAACCTCAAGTAGGAGTTTTTCAAAACGCTTATTGTCGTATTTAGAATAGAAACAACACAAAATTAAATACTAAGGAATACTAACCCTTGAATTTCAGGATTTCAATAACACCCGCAGTTATTAAAAAGGGAGAAAATCTTTCATGGGACCACCCACGAGGTAGCAAAATCCCCAAGGGAAAACAAATCTAATTGAGACGCCAGCAATAAAAAGGTGTGTTGTTATGTGCTGATAACATTAAATTTACTAACACGACATTTATTTAAAATACTGCATAACATACATGCCAGCAGATTCACCTGCTGTATGCTTTGTAGTGTGTATTATGTTCAAATATTGTATAAATTAAGGTATTAATATGAAAACATTTCGTGCATTTTGTTTTAAAACGTCTATTTGTTACACATGTAACTGTGGTATTATGCTTTAATAATGAAGCATTGTTTGATCTTTTTTGCGTTTTAATTTGTTTTAAAAATTGGAAAAAATGTAATAATTTTAACCATTTTTGTTGAGCTATCGATACATGCAGTTAAATAATATGTATTGTTGATAAAAGGATATACACCTAAATAGTTTTAATATACTGACAATGTCTTATAAATCTGTTTAAGCAAATAATTTATTTGCTTGTTTTGTTTGGTATTTAAAGTAACGTCCACACAGTTTATAAACAAAGGGATTTCCCAGGCAATACCCTCTACCCTGCCATAATGTCAAAGATGGTTATGCCCTTTAGTAGATCTATTCAGTTTATGAAAGCCACACGATGGCTCCCTCATTTCAAAGATTTCTTCATCCCAAGTATTGTGTATCAGGGTTTCGAACACAGTGGTTCGGGAAAGGTATATTTAAAGTCATCGATCTTGAACGTTTCGGACTAGAAGCTGCTAATAAAAAATACGTTAATTTAAATACATAACATTTAGTCAAAAATAAGCGCGAAATGCACAATGAAAGAATAGACAATGCTTAGATAGTTCAGACGCAGCCATGGCCTCATGGATAAGCACCTGCCCAGCAACCGAGAGGTCGAAGGTCAAGTCCTGACAGACGCGGTCTTATTTCTGAAGAGAAACCGGTTGGGGAACAGCTAGTTAATTAAATGATGGTTACCGATTTCCTACCTGCCAGGCTCTTGAATGTAAAAATACACTCAAAAATGTTAAAACGCTACATAAAACTTAAAGAAAGTGTTTTAGTATAAAGGTATAGGTCTTGTTTAGTATAGTGTCACCCCTATTGAAAGGGCCAGCTAATTTAACCACTCTGCCACGGTGTATTTTTATCAAATGTGTTAAATGAATGCGGTTGTCAAACTTGTTTTGTGCTACATAAAGTGTGACTACCACTCATAAAACTCTAATTAGGATTATTTTCTTTCGGATATACAAATATTCGATTGTCGCAAAGAAATATGAAATATCCGTAATCTTGTGATATCGTTAAATAATAAGCATGTTGGTCAGGATTTGTTCAGGATTTCCAATTATAAACGTTAGAGTTGATTGTTACGTTGCAAAACGCTCTGTACATGACGTTGACGTAATTGAAAACGTTGATATTGATGTAACAACAGCTGTCTTAAATCTCAATCTGCCCATAACTTGTTCGTATGGCTGAAATGGACTTTAAGTGTTTTTGTATTTGCTACCTGGTGAAATGCAGTATAAACTATTATTACTTTGAAGTACGAGTAAGATTGCAAAGCTTCTACTGTGGGATCGTATCAGCTGTTTAACTGTTGAGTCTATAATAAGATATGATGTTTATTTTGATTATATGAAATCTCGTCAGGTTGTTATTTTATTTCTCCATTTTATGTATGGCTACACTGGTTGGATACTGTGCTGCCTCATAATGTGTGATTTATGTTAGTGGACTTCTTCATATCCAGTTCCAGCCTCTTTCAGCATTTTCGGAATGCCATACGCGCATTCACCAAATTAGGTCCGAAAAATGCCGAATTGCCTTTTTCTTCTCCTTATTTTTTTAGAAAGTCAGTTGTGATTAAAAATGTGCATAAACTACCGACAATAAATTTTTTGTGAAAGTAAGAACAAGTTATAAAAATAAATTTAAAATGGGAAATAATCCCATTTTTAAACAAGAGAAAATCTCCAGCAGGCGAACTATCCCAAGGGAGATCGCAAGTATCCCATTTGGTGGGATTTTTTCAAAACGCTTATTGTCATATTTAGAATAGAAACAACACAAAATTAAAGAGTAAGAATACTTACCATTGATACATTGAATTTTAAAACTGTTATTAACACCCGCAGTTCTTAAGATGGGAGAAAACCTCCCATAGGACCACTCACGGCAAAATCCCAATGGGAAATAAAAAATCTCCCATGGGAGGACAGACTATTAAATCGTCAAAGAAATTCATTTTTTTTTGATATTTGTAAAAGGAAAAAGTGCAATTCTTTATTGTTACATGTCAAAATAAATTAAAGAAATGTCAAAAACAAATTGAGACTAAGTTTTGAGAAATTGTCGGGTTTGCAAGCTAAATCCGGAGACAGTTTTTACGAGTGTACATAAGTCAAGAGCCATTATAGTATCGACTCACTGTTAAACCCATTTTACTAGTTTAGACACCTGTGAAAAAAGAGTGTGTTGTTATGTGCTCTCAGTTATAACATAAATATTACGAACATAACATTTTTTAAAGTACTGCATAACATAATAGATGGAAGAAGATTCACCTGCTGTATGCTTTGTAGCGCGTATTAGATTTAGATATTGTATAAACTAAGGTATTAATTTGAAAACATTTGGTGCATTTTGGTTAGATATACAAGGTCTTTTTGTAATATATGTACATCTTTTATTATGCTTTAACATTTGAACATTTTTGATCGTTTTTGTGTTTTAATTTGTTTTCATAATAATTATTGCAAATATTGTTATTATATATTTTTTGTTTGTAACTGGACAATTGGTCAGTCAATGAAAACATGATTTTATTACACTGACAATGTCTAATACTAGTAATTTAATAAATCTGTTTAAGCAAAGAAATTATTTATTTGTTTTGTTTGGTATTTGAAGTAACGCCGACACAATTTATGTCATATGCTGACTTTCACGCTTTAGTTAACGGTGGAAGAATACTGTTTATGAAAATACATAATGTTCCAGTAGAAAAGTTAGCGAGAAAGCAAAATGAAAGAATAGGCAATACTTATTGTTGTTAGTGAAAAGAGACTGGACGGTCAGCCTTCATGTGTATATTCATCAAATCTGAGGGAAAAGAAACAAGATGTAGAACGCCGGAAATGAATATCAAATATCCGTAAATTATGATATCGATTAATGATAAGCATGATGTCCAGGATTTCTAATATTAAAAGTTTCAGTTGATGGTACGTTGGAAAATTCTTTCGTGTGTGACGTTGACATAATTGAAAACATTACCATTGATGTCAGAGGAAGTTTCTGATTTTTTCGGTCTGCCTGGGATGCTTAAGGCGACTCCGCTGTGTTGTTATTACTTAAGGATGACTGTACCAATGATATAATACATTCGACCGTTTTGGAATGGTTTGCACAAATCTTGTTATTTAATCGAACGCACTTTTTTGTCTTGGTCTAAAATATCGTGCAAAATGTCCAATTTTTCATTCCCAAATAATGTTACATTAGTAAGTTGTGGTTTATCAGATTGTTATATATAGTAACTATTACCTCTTAAATGCAACATAATGTGCCAGAAAATAATTAAATAGATAAATAAATAATAATTCATTTTACAGTTTAAGTTATGAGTACATAACATAACATCAAGATGCACCGTAAGTTCAAGTAACTTTTGGCTATAATACAACAGGCTTCATATAATAGGTATAATTTGACCTCGGGCATTGAGCCATGAATGCTGTGCTGACGGGAATATATACTATATAAATAAAAGAACATCTCTTATTTATGCCTCAGTTGATGAACTATTTTAGGGTAATTAGCATAGCCTGAGGTGTTTATCTCATCTCCATCCGATGTATTCGTATTCAGTGCAAAAAAGGTCAATAAAACACAGCGCTTAAAGAAACATACAGTAAATACACAGTTATTGTCAACATTGAAATTTTCAGGGCGATTAATTAAAAAAAGCAACTTAATACCATAATTTTACACCATAACGCTTCAGAAACAAAACGGGGAATAAGCTTTCAAAAATATGAATTGAGAAAAAGAATTGTTTCGTGAGATGTGTTATGTTTCCTCTTATTAAGCCGGTGCTAGGTGACGTGGGCAGTGTTGCATTTTACTGCTCATGAACAGACTTAATCAAACCGAGTTTGCAATTTTCACTGTTTGCCTTGTTCTCGATGCTTCCAAGGGATCTACTTTCCGGATTTTGTTTTCTTTTGTCATTTAAAACGTCACTCTGGTATACCACGCGTTAAAGCTCTGACCAGTATTTATTGAAATAAACCCGAAGATAGATCTAGAATCTATTCAAATACAAAATGCAAAATGTGTTTCTGTACTTTATTAAAAGAATAGTATGTTATGTTATTCAGATATGTTGCTTAAGGCGTGCAGATAATTTCATTTTTTTTTTCATTTTAATTAGTGATATAGCAATCGGCAATTCTTTGCAAGTTTACACGGACAGTTTTTTTTTGTAACACAACCAAAACAGTTTTATCATCATTTAGAAAAATCATATTTCACCGCTATATTGGACAGCAGTCCTCCGTCAACCGGATGCAACTGGCCAGTAACCATACTTGAATAGTCACTAAGAAGGTACAATACCGGCCAAACAACTTCCTCCACCTTTGCAACTCTACCCATAGGTGTTTGGGAAGTTAAACCCTTTGCAGTATTCTTTAGATTTGTAACCATAGGCGTCACGACAGTCGCAGGATTGACCGAATTAACCCTTATCTGGTATGGTCCAAGTTCCAGTGCAAATTGTTTAGTGACCATATCCAGCCCTGCTTTCGAAACATTGTACGGCAAGTAAGAATAACACGCACCTATTCCGGCCACACTTGAAATATTCACGATAGATCCTTTTACTTTGGCATCAATCATTTTCTTTGCAACCAATTGTGCACAATTTATTGCGCCCAGCAGATTAATGTCCAATATTTTGATGATTTCGTCTCTCGGACAATCAACTGCAGAACAACTCTCTCCAAGAATCCCGGCGTTGTTGACCAAACCATTGAGCGGTTCTAAATCTTCGAGCTTTCTTCTGGTATCATCCCAGTTGGATACGTCAGCAAGTATAGGAACAATCTTAGGATGTTCAGCTACCAAAGTGTCGAGAGTAGACTTCGTACGACTGAGAGCATAAACTTTACACCCAGCTTCATTTAGTGCAATAGCTATAGCGCGTCCGATTCCTTTACCTGCACCAGTAACAAGAACTTTCTTGCCATTAAAATCGAAAGACATTTTTAAAGAGATATCCAGTCAAAATCATTTAAGACCTTTTCAATGTCTTTTCACATTTAATTATAAACACTCAAAATACATCACTTGCTTATGACATTCTTTTTTATAAGATAATTGCGATAACCTAAATGTTCAACGTAGTGCAACGGTAAACATTTATGCTTATACTGTCATTGAATGTCATTAAAGTATCAAATATAGGAGACCGTGTGCTGTGGTAAATAAGACACGTAGCCGTTCAAACACGAATTAAACAGTCAGCCAATAATCAGACTTTTATTGCAACTTTTTAAGTATCCACAAAAAAAAAACAACACTTTAATTTCTGAAAAACATACAATGTGTCATAGAATGGCCTGCATAGAATTTATTATAGTCAACTTAATATACATTTGTAAATGACTTAACTTAATTATTATACATGTACAAAGTTTGAAATTAATTTATAATACTAATAGTTTTTCAGGAGTTGTCCCGATACCGAGGAGAATTTTCAATTTACGACCTTCGCCTTTGTTCAAATTGCTCAAAACAGAACGAGTTCATCTTCTGTCGTGTAGCATAAGCGTGTATTTGTGTGTGTGTGTGTGTGTGTGTGTGCGCGCGCGTGTGCGTGTGTGTGAGTGTGTGTGTGTGTGCGTGCGTGCGTGCGTGTGTGCGTGCGTGCGTGTTCGGGTTTAACGTCTTTTTCAACATTTTTTCAGTCATATAAACGACGATGTCTACAGCAATGAGCACAATGCCCAACTTTATAGTGCTGCCTGACTGGAATATCACGCCGTAGACACGAGACACGATACCCCACCTAGTCACATTATACTGACACCGGGCTGGCCAGTCCTTGCACTACCCTCTTAATGCTGAGCGCCAAGCGAGGAAGCTACTAGTACCTTTTTTATGTCTTTGGTAGAACGCGGCCGGGGATCGAACCCACGACCTCCCGCACTCGAAGCGGACGTTCTACCACTAGGCTACCGAGGCGGTTCCAATAAGTTTTAAATTCAAAGTTATGAACTTTATTTTTTGTTTGGAAGAAAAAAATGCGTCCATATCATAAACGCAATCGGCGAGGATAGAGTCGGAAACATATATACGCCTACTCGTATTTGTAACAAACAGGAAGCAATAGCTCAGATATAAATTTAAAACGTCTTCATGGAATAATATAATGTTTTTGGAGATTGATATGTCGCTGTAAACGAGGCGGAATTAATGCATTTTCCGTGAAACTGTAATATCTGGGGAATTCTATAACAAATCTGTCTAGCGCGAATGCATCAGCATTCAGGAAGCTGCAGTTATAGAATCACAATCAAGAATCAGGAACTTTCCTCTTCACGAAATGAATTTACTGTATTGCATCCGCCATGAATTGTAAAATTGCTCCCCAGTCTTAGAAGAAAAGTTCTAAGAAAACAAGAACAATGGCTAGTTTGAGAAACATGCCCTTCGTAAAAATCAAATTAAATAAAATGTTCTTCTAAGAAGGTGGAGGAAACAGTCCGGAGAATGGAATTATTTCAAACTAGTTAGTGTCCGGTATTGAAAATGTAGTATATGTACACGATATCCTGAAAATGCACTAATTTTTGTAACCCATGATTCAAGTTGCATGCCATCATAAGCCAAAATTTCCCTTAAGATATCCATTTGGCAGATTGCATTAGTTTATCGCTTCGGTTGACATTTTCTTCTTCTGGTGAATATCGCATCATATTAAATGGATTCATAATCAACAATTGTTTTATTACTTTAAAGTTTTTTCTCTCTCGGCTGAATGGTAGTAACCAATATTTGATAGATAAAATACTTCTAATTTTTTATTTAAAAGTTTAACATATTTAAATTTATAACGTATCAGGAAACAGTCGTAGGAAGTGGAGATTCACCTTGCCTCGTCTTGCTTTTAGCCTGCTTACCACACATGAAACAAACATTTTCACTTCGGAGACATTATGTTTGAATCGGCATTAAGTTGATGCTCTAGAAAGGGTTTCTGTCTACAGTCTGACAGATCTATGACTAAGAAATATGGGAGATTTAGACTTCTTCTTTTTTGAAAATTCGTCTGTAATACATGTAACAGACAAACGAGTACATTTCGATTACCAGCAAGTTGTTAATGTTTTTCAGTCAATACTGGTGAAAGTTCAAACCCGACTGACAAATTCTCTTACTAATATTCTTACCAAATACAGTTGAAATCTTTTTAAATTTGGAAATTGCCAGTAGTGCATGTTCTATCGCTTGAATGTTTGACAGAATAATACTCGAAATTATGGCGCTTTTTCCCTGCATGCAAGTGCTTTACATCTAAACGTTCGATGATCTCCCTTACCTGCATCAACGCTTTCAGTGTTGTTACTCGAATGCGTTGTTTCCGCAGGTATGACATATTTCATCTTAAAGACAAGTTGTACAAGAATAGACTGCATCTTTTTAAATATATTTTGGAAGGTTACTGAAAATAGATCAAATTCATATTATCAGCCGCACTATGAGAAAACCAACATAGTGCATTTGCGACCAGCATGGATCCTGACCCTGACCAGACTGCGCGGATGCGCAGGCTGATCTATGCTGGTCGCAAATGCACTATGTTGGTTTTCTCATGGTGCGGCTTATATAATAGGCCTGTAAATTTTGGATGATCCAAATATCAGCCAAATTTATAACGTTTACACCTTGGGGTTTTGTCCAGCAGAGTTGAGTTCTGACGTGTAGGACTATCACTATTTCAAAAAAGTCGCCCGATTCATGGGCGGTTCGAACACTGTGAGTAAGGTACTGCTGAATAGCTCCTGCATATTCGTTGCACGTTAAAATCATTTTTGAGTCGTAGCGCATTGAAAAGTAAGATTTCGAAAGCTAGATTTATAAAAAAGGAGATCATGGCTTAAACACATTCAATACTTTATCACAAAGGAATAAAATTTATCGACACTGACCAGACTTGAGAACTGTTTCATTAACATGTCCCCCAAACTCCTTTGTTACTTATTAAGGGCTAAATTGTCACTTCTAACAAAGAAATGATATTCCCAAATACAGCGCTCTTGTTTCACATATGTGTAGATATTTCACTGAAGACTTGGAATTTCAAATCAAACTTTTTCGAAATAATAATTGTAGTTAAAAGCAGCAAAATGTTGTATCAAACTACTAGTAATAAAAAAAGAAACGTTCGCGTTCGGCATCATCATCTTTAATCAAAACCTGACTATTTACGCGCAACGCATCATTTTCTCATTTTCATTAACATTTCTTTTACGTAGTATCAGGCTATTGACACACAGTCTGTATTTTTGCATAAAATAAACATACATTAGCAATCACTTGAACAATATCACCAAGAAATCTTTATTTTCGATAAATTATTGACTATACGTGTAAGGCATCGTACGACTTTATTTTGAAAAAGTTCTCGACTCGCTCAAAACATCGAGGTAATCTAAGAAACCAAGAAAGCTACAGTTTAGGGTGATATACAGTCGGAAAGTGATTTTTGTGCTGCTTAGCCTGTGTTATGTCTAATGAAAAACGGTTGCATATAAATGTCACTTACTTCGCATTTTTCGTGAAATTTGGCTCCACGGCCGCCATTTTATCAGTGTTACGCATCATTTTAGGTCACGTGTTCTCCCAACACTTAATTTTTTTCAATCTTTACGTTTAACAACATTGAGCTGTATAAACTCAAAATAGATACAGAATGTAAATACATAAATAAGATACATGCTGCATACTTAAATAAAAAAACATACATCGGGCATGATCTATGGAAAAAAAGAAAATTGTGAAGGAAAATAAATGTATGTAGTTATGACGACATTTGAACAATAGAACCCAACATAAGATCTGGAGGAAAAATAAATTGAGATCTATTCCAATGGCGACACCATTGACTAGTCAAGTCTGTAATCGTTTCGCAAACATAGAAGAGACATTTTGCTGTTAAACAGTCATTCTTTTATTAATTACTTTTTGAGACTTTGATTGTTTATTCTGCCGATTGTCAGGAAACTGTCAGAGCGAGTGCTCCGCGAGACTGACAAGTCAAATCGTGTGGAAATCTCCAGAATTTATATGAACGACGTGCACAGATTTGGTGTATTTAGACAAATTTCTTCACGACCTGAAATGAGATTAGACATGTAAGTGGGAGATAGACTATAAAGTAAAATAGGATGAGACGATGTTTTTTCCTTCGCACTGCGAGGGTCTCCTACTTTAAATCATGTAGTAGCTTCTGGATGTTGCATAATTTTGTTGCACCGGTTACTACACTTCACTGCTACTATAGCCTTTGTACTTTCATTTTCTTTACTTTCAAAAAAAAAAAAAAAAAAAGCTTAAGGTCTTCCGACGCCACTTTCTTTTTTGTCAAATACATATAAAAATGTACTATATTCCTTACCTCTAAAAATATGGTGAAAGCGAATACTCCAGTTAAAGATTTCAGATAGTGAACATTATAAATTTCTTTTCTGTTTCTAAGGCAAGGTCACTCACATTTTAGTGGTCCAGCGTCGTAATAACGCTGTAATATCCAGCAAGATTTATCAGTTTAACTCTTGAATGTGGCCATTTGAAGCACTTTGTACATCTTTCTAAGAACAAAGAATGACTGTATATATAATATTCCTGAAGAATTGATGGAATGGGTTACAGAACTGTGATTCATATGCGGGAAATTTTTAGACGTGGCTAAACCACGGGGGAGGAAGTGTTACACGAAAGATGGAGTTCTTCTGATAACCTGTCATGTTTTCTTCTGATAACTGTTACGGAGTTCCTGGAAAACGTTACAGAGTTCTCCTGATGTCTGAATGACGAGCCAAGGAATCGGTGGATAAAATGGTAATTATTTATCTTTAAATAGAGAGAATGGGGTGTAAAACTAAAGTTTGATGATCAAGGTTGCCTGATGTATTGTGCTATGCGTCAGAATAAACTGTTTAGTCTAATAATCAGTGCCACTTCTTTGAAATGAAGACATTTTGAGTAAAATATCGAAATCGTTTGCTTTTTCATACATATTATTCTTCTTATTCACGTTCTTCATCCTCACCACATGCAATAGAATAATTTTAGCGCAAAGTTGCAAGCATAAACCATTTTCTAACAATTTTATGCCCGATTTTTCAAAAGTTACGGAATTTAGGTGATAACTCTGAAGATGTTACAGAGTTCTTATGATAACTTTTATTACTGCCAGGGTGTTTCATGAGCTATGTTAAGATACTTTTTAGCTAATTTAATTATTTACAAAGGGTGTTAATGATGTTCTAACGTAATATATTTATCCAATGCACAGTATTGTGGTTATATAATGTACGGTATGAGTCTTTTGTAAAGTTTAAAACTATGTGCAGTATAATGACATATATAGTAAAATACGAATGGATAACAAATGCAGTAAATTGTATTTTTTCGTTCTATCAATGGATGTGCCATTGTTCGTGAACAACGGTTTATTGGTTTCCGTTTTGATTGATCACTGAATTGAAATCAAATCCGTTCATCTATTTGCTGCATTTGCAGAGGCTGTCTTTTTCTGAAGTGGTTTATCGGATTAATATGTATGACTGCTGTTGTCATCGCATGCAGTTCAATTGCTTGTCTAGTATGCATATTCATATTATGACCTTTACGTTGAGTTAATATGTGGTAGGTTGAAAAGGCCAATATGCTAGGTAAAGCTTTAGATAATTGTCCTTTGTTTCAGGATGCGACAGTCAGATATAAATACTGTCATAAAAGATTCCTAACGTCTGAAGCAGTTGCTCATGTTGTAAATATTCATCCTGAAAGGAAAGTCGCAATTATAACATTGAGGCCATGTAGCAAATTTAAAACAACTGTTTATGCACATTCTTGGTTGGTGTATTTATTCTTTTTAATTTGTGTACAGGACTTTATGTAGTATCTTTCGTCAACACTTGTATCAAACCATCTTTTTGATTCCACATCTCATTGTTTTTTTTTATTTCGATGTAAATGAGATGTGAAACCAAAATTTGTAGTCCTGTTTGGCGCCATATAACCTATACTGTGTTGGTGCGCCGTAAAACCCAAATAAATAAATAAATAAATAAACATTTTTCATCATAGGATATTTTTTATTCGTCCTGTCCAATGTCTCCCCCCAAGTAAATCAAACTGTGTTTTAAGTTTGCCACAGTCATACATATTAATCCAATAAACCGCTTCAGAAAAAGACAGCCTCTGCAAATGCAGCAAATAGATGAACGGATTTGATTTCAACTGGGTGACCAAAAACACTTTTATGTACATATGGATTTGCTTATATTTGGGATAATTCATTTTCGGTTGATAAAAATCTTTTAGAAAATTTTAAGGTAACGGGTGATAGATTGTTTTACGTTGGTTTTAACCAGGTATGTATAACAACTGCCTCGATAGCCTAGTGGTAGAGCGTCCGCTTCGAGTTCCGGCAGCGTCATACCAAAGACGTAAAAAATGGTACCAGTGGCTCCCTTGCTTGGCGCTCAGCATTTAAAGGGCAGAAACTGGCCTCTTCTCTCATACCCTCGTGGCGATGGATTCCATCAGGAATGAGGTGTCGAGAGTGATTAATATAAGTTGTAGAACTTCCTTCACAATCGACCTAAAATAAATTATGTATAAACTAACTGCAAAAAATCCTTTTGATTGCGCAGTATATTTAGTTATTTATTTTTATATAATGCGATTAAGAACGGCAGCAAACGCTCTTAGAAATCAAACAGGAAGATATTCCAGAAATAGAATACCTAGAAATGAAAGATATTGTCAATGCTGTCATTCTGTAGACTTGGAAGATGAATGTCATTTTATTTTAATATGCCATTGCTATATAGAATTACGCAAAAAAGGTATTGCAATATTCTATTTTGCTAGACCAAGCGTTTATAAATTGTTAGATTTGATTCAATCAGAAAATAAAATGAAATTTTATCGATTAGCATTGTACTGTAAAACCGCACTGTCTAAGAGAAACTCTACTTGGATTCAGTGTTGTTATATTTTCTAGTCCTTCGGAATCATTGAGTTCATTCAATATAAGTGTAAAAGAGTTCCGCTTAAGCCGGTGCTAGGGGGCGTGAGAGGTGCTGAACATTTCATTACTTCTCATGAACAGACTGAATCAAACCGAGTCTGCTATTATTCTTCTTTGTTGCATTCTTTGCTTCCAAAAGGTCTTTTTACAAATTTGTATTGTATTCTATTACAGATTATTTTACACTCTTCATCCTCAATTGTTTTACTGACATATAACTTGTCGTGAAATATATAAACTAGTCACTGTGATTGCTTGTATTTGTAGATATGCTACATATGTGTTACCGATGATGTACTTTATAGTTTATACAAATCACAATTAACTGTATTTTCTATTTTGGTCTATTAAATATTTTAGAGAACGCAAAATTGAAAAAAAAAAAACAGCAAAAAAAAACACACACAAAAAAAAAACAAAAAAACAAAAAAAAAAAAAACACCACACACACACACACAAATCGGCCGGATTTCCATTGGGACAATCATTTAATTATTATTTGTCTAAAGGAAATATGTTTTGACATATCGACTAGAAATTCTCTGCTCTATTAGATAACAGCTGCATCATTTTTTATTTGTTAATATATGAAGAAATGAAAAAGCATTTTATGGTACTTATTGAACACCCCTCTTTTTCCAAACACGTAAGAACATGATGATTCTGCCAGCTGCGACACGTTTCCGATAAAGTTCGATAAAGTACAAGCTACTTCATCTTATTCAAAGAAATTAAATGTCTGATAACGAATTACACCTGTTTTACCTTTGAAAATAAATCACATATGATGACGTGCATTCAGCTAGTCTAATTAGCCGCTCAGCTGATATTATATCTACCATTCTAGCCCACATGGTATTTCCGGCGGCGGAGTCAACAAAATCAACACACACATACATTTGTATCTAACTTTAAGCTACTACTTCTAAATAACATACAGATAGTTATTATCAGGTCTACTATGTAGTTCACACATATCAAATAAATGCGTTTACATGTATATTGGTCTACCCAGCTGGCTGATTAGTAAAGGGTAAAAATAATCATATTGTACGCACTAGTACAGAGTATGTTGTTACGTCGCATTAAGCTTACATCAGTATAGAAGTACCTGTTTGTTGCTGTTTTTGTTGCTAATATTTTTGCATAATGCAAGACGGTGCAATAAAACTACTTACCATTCTATTACTTAATACCTTAATCTGATTAAATACTTGTAACTAGCAAACAAACTCTGCACTAACGGGCTTATATTTTTTCCATTGTTAACGTCAAGTAAGAGGACACAAAGAATATATTTTCTAATCACCTTGTTGTTTACCTTCCAATATATTCTGCGAGAGCCAAGTATAGTGGGTATCGATCAGAATCTATAGTTATATCTCTTCCTCGTTCAAACCGACCTAATTTTCGCTGATTGGCCAATATCGTACACGGAAGTACTTCTCGCACGTTTCTCTATTATATTATCGTTTGATACTTTTATATCAAAAAGTTAAATAAAAAATAACAAGAATGACACTGAAATAAAGGAAATAAATGTCATGGAATACCCGTCTGGATTTTACGGAATATTGATACAGATCTCATTTTTGTAAACGGTAAGGTTTTATTTTAATGATGAAAACCCCTAGCTTGAATAATGTTTCAGGATCTGTGAGAGTTTAATATATTTTTTTTGAATTATGTAAAACATCCTCAAGGTAGAGAATAAATTTTATGAAAGGTGAAAATTCGGCAAATTAGGTGCTACAAAATTGGTAATTTTCGCGCGTCTTTTATTTCACGAGTTTATAGGCAACAGGTTTATTCACGTTATTGTGAATATGCCCCGCGTATGTTTTACACTACCGGAGATAATGCCTTCTCGAATTCGCATATCGCTCTGATCATCGTTTAAATCCACAAAATTTAAACCCTCGCATAAAATATTCTCAGTTTGAAGTATTACATTTGAAAATTATTTTGCATTTGAAGATGATTAGACAATTTTCCCCATATTAACAAAATGTGTTTTATAGAATTTTTTGATATATGTTACCTTTAGGCGTTGATATTTGTAGGCGATTAGCAGTCTTGTTTCAGAAATATGCAGAGACTGAAATGCGCGCGAAATCTAATTGCACATACATAGCTAATGATATAAATTACTTATTATAACTAACTCGTTTTTGCTTATAACCAATATATATGTACCCACAATGTTAACAGAAACATTCAAACTTTTGTTCTTTTTAAACATTTATAGGTTTAAAACAATTTATTTGAAAATTTAAAGAAGTTATATCAGTATGTATATTGCACACGCTTGGTAAGATATTGAAAATTTTGACTACAATTTACGAGTATATCATCAAACCTCATAAATATTTGGTAACCAAACAACATGTTTACCAACAGCCTACCGTACTGTCCCCCGTAAGACTGCATACTTCAAGTATGTTCAAAAAATTGTTCCCCTTTAAAAACGAGAAACAGAATGAAGAATTGCTGGGAAGTTTCTACACTATAGGATATTATTACCAATGCATTAAAACGAAGATTTGTAAGAAGTCTTTGAAAATTGTGAGTTTTTACAGACGTTGTGGCCCCTTTATGCAGTCCTTCTCTGAAATTCAATGTATATATCATCAGTAAATTGACAATTGTTTTGTACAAAAATGCACATGTTTTATATGCTGTTCAGCTTTCATGTAAAACAGTCCTTTCTTTCTATGATCAGGTGTTGTTTTTTTTTCTCAAAATATGTTGCTAAGCGTTAACATTACATACGTATATTTGGAAATTACGCAGTTTTGTTGATACTACATATACATTTGTTATTACTTCTTACATGTAGGTATTTCTTTACGGAAGTCTTGTAAATATGACTGGATTTAAGTTTCGCTTTCACGTGACGAATAATTAAGATGAATTACGAAAATAGTTGTGTTTCTGCGCTTGCCCTAATGTGTTGGTGGACACATAGGGCCTTTCATTACCATTGAAAGAAGGATATAGCTGCTGTTGTCTCAGACTAACAAATTACCAGTATTTCTTTTTTTGACTGATTGATCGTGTTTGGGCAAAATTTAATTATCGTACATTAAACGAAATTTCTTCAAGTAGTGATACAACGCATAGTAACATAGCCTACTCCGAACTCTGATACCTGAACTATAAAAGGCAAATATAAACGCAGTTTGATTCAGGTAGCTATTACCTGAAAGCTTGGGCGGCTTTTGCGTGTGCTCGGTCAATTTGCTCGTATGTATTTGCTTGTGCTCATGTTTCCATGCGGGGTGTTGCTGTTGTTGATGCATTTCTTGACTGTGGTTGTTCATATGACGCCTTTGAGTCTTTGACAAGATTTACTTTTGATATCTATGTATTTATGTATTTTGGTTCAAATCCGTGTAGAAGGTCAACAAGATAAACTTGCCAACATGTATTGGATTCCTAAATAACATGCACAATTATATAAAGTTAATGCTTAGCTAATTCAAGCTCTTGCCCAAATTGCTAATATATAATGTTATCTATGTATCACTCAACCAAGTAAACTAATAGTAAATTTAGTTTGATTGAACGTAATGAAATGTACAACATCCCTCACGCCCTGCTCACCTCCCTAACGCCCTGCTCACCTCCCTCACGCTCAACTTCACAGCATCGGCTTAAGCATAATTCTATTAAGTTAAAGTAAAATTGTCTGGACGCCATCATCCCAAAGGAACAGAAAATATAACAATTCTTAGTCCAGACTTCTTTATTAGTTCTTAAATTACTAGATCTACATATGATTTCTTTATTTCATAAATCGCGCGTTAATTTCATATATCGCGCGTTACCATATAATCTATTAAGAGACGTACTTTACTCTTTCATTGAAAAGTTTTTTAGCCACCGAAATACTTTCATAAGAAAGTTATTTAAGCCAGTGAGGATGCTACATCTGGGAATACAGATTTCCGACAGGTTACTGGTATTCCATAAGGACCAGTTATACAGATATTTTGCTTAGTTCTTTTGATTTATAAAACTGTTGCTAACTGAATATTACGAAATCAGAAAACATAGAATTGTTTAAGACTTTGTAGATAATATCGGTTAAACCCGCTTTTGGGAATTGTTTTGATGTTTTCAAACGTGCCGGCGGCACAAAATATACAATAGTTTGGAACGGAACACTGAAAATTCGTCTAAAAATTCTGCATATATGGTGTTTGGTTCTGTAGGAAAATCATTTTTATGTGATGAGGATACTGATTTCTTGGGCATACTTCATGTTTTGCATGTTGATTGTAGAGTAAACTGTGAGAATAAGTGAACCAAAAAAAAAAATAAACATTGAGATAAATTTTAAAACTAGGTGTTGTCAGTATATGCAATGATCAGACAAGACGGGGTATTAAAACATTAAATACGACACCTCAAGTCCTTCATTACAACAGGGTGTAACCATTCATTAAAGAAACGTTTGCCATTAAATGCACGTTTGATAGATATATGATATATAGTAAAACATTTTGACAAAACGTTTGTTAGACATATGATATGTAGTAACAAGAAATATCTTTAAAAATGATGGTCGGCGAATTGTAATAAGGAAAGAAGTCTATGAATTTTTCATCTAACATTCATCTTTCATCTAACATTTTTCAAATTTCAAAACTAAACACCGCACTTTAACAATTTAAATGGTTCTCTTTTAATTTTTCGCAAAGGTTTCGTAGGGTTGCAATTTTGTTTCGTTTATCCTTAGACGAATAATTACAGCAGTAGTTTGATGAAGATTCATGAAGCGGTTCATAAGAAGAGGTCATTAAACGTGTTTATATTTATATGGTCCCTATTCCCATTTGTAACAAAATAGCAGGAGACCTTACGATATTGTTACACATCGAGTTTGATAACAATCCATTACGTTTTAGTGGTTAATGCGAGGAAAGGCATATCTACTTTTAGCTATAGTGGTCCCTAATACGGCCCAAGTTCCTATATAAATAAATTTGGAAGAGGACCTTATAATGATGCTCCAGACCAAGTATGACAAAGATCCACCAAGCTGTTCATGAGACGCTGTATAAAGGCATTTCTAGTTTTAGCTCTAGCAGCCCCTAAAAGGGGTCAAATGTCCCAGCTGAACAAAGTTGGCTGCGGGCCTAATAAAGATGCTACAAATCAAGTTTGATTAGAATACATGAGAAAAAATCAATTAAAGGATTTTTTTATTTATTATTTTTATTTATTTCTAAAATAGGCCAACTGATCCCGCTTTAACAAATAGCATATTCGCTATTCATGAATCTTTGGACAATGACGTCACACCTATAAAAAAGTGAAGGTCAAGCAAAACATACAATTGTAATTATTTCAACATTTCTGTTTCATAAGCAAAGTTTGACTGTAGTCATATCACATAGAAACTGTATGCAGCGCACCTTCGTTTCAGTGTAATGAGATTCAGTCATTATATAGCATATATATAATAAAACAGATTTCAACTGAGTTCAATATTTGCATACCATACTAAAGAAAAATATTCATATATAATAAATCAGTTAAATAATTTATAACAAATATATCAAAGCAAACAAGTACTCATTTTAGTATGCAATCTGAATAAGTCACAAAAGCAAGAAACGTTTTCATATACAGACGACAATTGTAACAAGGAAAATCTTTTAAAAAGCACTTCTCTACATAAGAGACTCTTATCACACCCTTATTCATGTGATACGCAGACCGTATTCAGCTCTTTCTTTAATTTGATATATGTTGGTATTTGAACAGGTTTTTATCATATTTATTAAACTTACTTATCATTTTGAGATATATCAATATTCTTGCTAAATATACTGAGCCAAAGTTAGCTTTAAAACTGTGAACAGCGTCGTTCAGGATAAACGCTTTTTCTACATTTCACTCAGCGTAGCACAATCAACAGAGTGAAAGAAATTGACACTCTCGTCCAATCAGGCAGAGTGTTGCATAAATCTTCCATTTTGATAAATTATCTATAATGCGTTATCAAGTAGTTTGATTTGCAAACTGAAGTCACGTGGCATAGGTAACGAAAACGAATTTAGACGGCGTCGCCGAAAAACATCAAAACAACAATGGAAGTATTGCTATTGGCAGACATAGTAACAGACATTGGCTACAACAAATATATTAGAAGCAATTAATATAAGCAGAAAAACTATTAACAAAAAACATTTTCCCCAATATATTTTGCATTTTTAGCTACTGCACCAGAAATTACTGGCTACTGCCTTTGATATTTAGCAGTTTCCCCTGATATTTAGTCCATTTTGCGTCAAAAGGATTATTCTAATTCAGCATTTTCTTATCAGGGTTTGATTGGTCAGCTTAGATTTACTTTCGGAAACCCTAATTTTATTATTCTTAACAGCAATACATAAAGTATCAAGAGCATTCATTGTCAAAAATGAGTTGAAAGGTTGCTATGCATTTCTAAATTATTCCGCAGGACGTTTAACCTCTAAACCGTGATACGCGTATTATTAAAGCACGGTTACGTTGACGTCACGTCGACCGACAATTTGACGCCACATATGTTCCAAGAAATAGTGCTTCCCTATTGCATCCACTTTTTACATGAAAGACATAATATGAAATAAAGCACTGCCTCAATCGGCAATCGACCCGACTTCAACTCATCCCATAAGGCAACAACGCAACACACGATAGCGCCTTCCTCGTAACTTCATCCCTCATATTGAGTATTATTATACCTCACTTTTGTCTACAATGGTAAAATCCCATTACCCGAAAAAGAGATATTTTGACTATCAGAAACATTTTCAACATTTTTGACACGTGACCTAGCGAAAGTGACTGTCAGGTCATGTGACCGCGCTGATATTTTGAATGTCATATAAGGGCAAATAACTGCTTCAATTTTTTGGCCAAATGATTGCCTCCCTTGTACACAATGTCATATTGTAATGACGTCACTATTCAATGTGTACACAGGTGATTACCGCGCTAAAGATGAAACTGTTGTATTAAATGAATTAAAAACCTTTTAAAAACTTTTTTATGTGCTAATTTTGTTCGGTATAATAAAATAAATATCATATGACAGCGTGTGCGACATTGATATTGTCAACCCTCGAAACAGAATGTCACCACTCGGCTTTCGCCTCGGGTGACATTCTGCCCTCGGATTGACAATATCAATGTCACACACGCTGCCATATGATATTTATATATTGTCGAAGAGTATGCTATTTTCAGTCTTGACGGGAAATAACTCGTGTTTACCGCTTTAGTCTTTCGTTTTCTTTTCAGTCATTATGTGTATAGTCAATCAGCTTGCCCACAAATATTTAAAAAGTAGATTTTTGGAATAAATAACAACACTGCCCATATTTGTACTGATGTGCAATACGTTGCGGTTCGGACAAGTTATGTGAACGCTTATTAGGCACAATGAAAAAGCGTATTCTTCCGAAAAATCCAAAGTCAGACGCTCTCTGCACGTGCCGGAAGTACACATTTTTCAAATTCGATAGTATATCTCATTCGGTAAATCGCATGTTACCATAGATGGATCGATCCCGATTTTCGTCGCTTCACGACGACAATCGGTAGGATCGATTCCCTATAAGAATCGAAATGTTTTATGACTACTGGAAGCATAGAATTATTAGCGTGAAATTATTATGCAGATTTATTACCTCTTCGTCAGTTTTGAATATGTAAAAGAAGCTTCTGCTGTATATGATTTCTTATTTTTGGTAGCATGACGATTTACTTAAAGAAACGAATCTGTTATTCCTAAGCATTTTCGTTGTCTCACAATCCCCATTGATGCACCGTGTAGATTACGTCTTGTACTTAATCAGACACTCTTCAGGCGTGGTGTGGTTTTAAATGATGAATGCATGATTTTGTTACATTTGAAAAGAAATTGAACAAAGACTGTGTAGGAAGGCTGTTTAGACCGATTTTCAGATGAAAAATTCAAAATTGTTTTAGTTATAAAAGCCGCATGAAAACCGAAGTCACTTTTCTATGGAAGCCCTGGAGGGACAATTGATTTCCGTACTTCCCACTTCTGACTTCTAACTTTTGCACTTCTCACTTCCAACTTCTCGACTTCCTACTTCCTACTTCTAACTTCAACACTTCTGACTTCTAACTTCCACACTTCTGACTTCCAACTTCCCGACTTTCGACTTCTGATTTCCAACTTCCACACTTCTTACTTCCGACTTCTTGACTTCTCACTTCCTTCTTCTAACTTCCTGACTTCCCACTTCCAACTTCCGCACTTCTGACTTCCAACTTCCTGACTTCTTACTTCTGACTTCCAACTTCCGCACTTCTGACTTCCAACTTCTGACTTCTTACTTCCGTCTTCCAACTTCCACACTTCTTACTTCCGACTTCCAAAGAGGGAAAGTTGGAAGTCAGAAGTGCGGAAGTTGGAAGTCGGAAGTCAGGAAGTTGGAAGTCAGAAGTGCGGAAGTTAGAAGAGGGAAGTAACAAGTCGGAAGTAAGAAGTATGGAAGTTGAAAGTCGGAAGTAAGAAGCCAAGAAGTTGGAAGACAGAAGTGCCTAAGTTGGAAGTCGGAAGTAAGAAGTCATGAAGTTGGAAGTCAGAAGTGCGGAAGTTGGAAGTCGGAAGTAAGAAGTCAGGAAGTTGGAAGTCAGAAGTGCGGAAGTTGGAAGTCGGAAGTCAGGAAGTTAGAAGAAGGAAGTAAGAAGTCAAGAAGTCGGAAGTAAGAAGTGTGGAAGTTGGAAATCAGAAGTCGAAAGTCAGGAAGTTGGAAGTCAGAAGTGCGGAAGTTAGAAGTCAGAAGTATGGAAGTTAGAAGTAGGAAGTTAGAAGTCAAGAAGTTGGAAGTCAGAAGTGCAAAAGTTAGAAGTCAGAAGTGGGAAGTACGGAAATCAATTGTCCCTCCAGGGCTTCCATACTTTTCACAAGTATCAAAGTTTCATTAGAACTACGTGCCAGCTGCATTTTATTTCTTTAGTAAACCTTACCATTGTACGTTTTATTATAATATTATCTCACAAAAGCTTTTGAAAACAATGTAGAATTCCACATATTTTATACAAATGTTTAAGGGATATAACCAGGTTTTTGACAGGTGGATTTGCCACATGTTTTTGCGATGTTACATGCCAGATTATGCTTTTTATGACAATATTCTAAATAACTTCTTTCATTTGCATTTGTTTAATTAAGTGACATCACAGCGTTGTTTCATTAAAAAAGAGAGATCTTTATCTCTATTTAAACTGTAAAGTTTCGATGATAAACGTAAACGGTGCACCTTAAAAATGGAATACGATAACCCTACGTTCTTTAATTACGGAAGGGTGTAACCGTTCGTGACAATTTCACTTATTGGCAAACTGCCACTTAATGGTGCATTCTTCATGATTCCCCAAATATTCAGTAAGAACCCGGTTCTTATTTCGTAATTTTAAACTGACAGGTTTAATTGGGAAGGTCATGATAAGACCACAATCAGGTGATAAAGGTAATTTATTTATCAGACTCATTTATTGCGGTGTACTTTACAGGAATGCAGTGACATATTGATATTATGAAGTGTGAAAATATTTAATTAAACATTTAATTCTTTGCTAAACATAATCCTTTGAAACAAACTGAAAACGGTCCACCAATTTGCTAGGCATTCACATCTGTTTTGTCACCAAAAATTACAGACAGAATAAATGACGCAATTCGCACTCGGCTTACCTCTAAAGACACAAATGTGTTTGACAACAGCAATTTCATGGTTAATTAGGAAGGTCAGATTTCTTTACCCCCACATATTTGCCAATAAGTAGGTAAGAAGTTCTGATAACCGGGCGAACTTACCTATACTAAGAAAACATTTATTAAGCTCAGAATCATATTACAAAATAGTTTACAACAGACTCATGTGATATGTCGGAAAACATTTGAACGACAAAGGGGGCGCTACTTTTTGTCTGAAGCCATGAAGGTAGAAAGTTAGAATTTTAAGTTTTTGTACATTATTGTAATATTTAACAAAAAATCAATGTATTCGAGCGGTTTTTTTGTGTACTTTATCACGATTCGGTATGCGTCAGCGCGAGTTGTTAAATATCCAAGCAGCTGAACGATAAGCTCAATAAATTACACGACAAACCAGAAGGCCTTGATTGTTTTCATTCTAACATGTTTATTGAAGTATTTTAATAAAAACTAGATCTATGCTGGGCTTCATTTATCCGAGTAGTAATGAACCGGAGTCATGCGTCGATTTGACGTCAATATTGACGTCATAATGTTCTCTTACCGGTCCGCACGTCAACCGTTGTACAGATTTTGAACTTCTTCTTTGTTTAACTGGCAATCAAATCGAACCATGTTATGATTTTATTTAACTACGTGGATTTAACTTTGGATCATACTTTCAAGTGTAAGGACCACTACTGGGAAAGTGGTGTTTCTAGTAAGGTTTTCTCTCTACACAATAACACAAGTTAATTTAAACTGTTAATTAAATGGGAAGAGAAAGTAGTGGCGTTAATTGGCAGATGTTCCAACTGTGGCCTTTATTCTGAGGTGGTCTGTAGTGTAGGGTTGACTGTAAAAAGGTAAAGGTAAAGGTCTCGTTATTATAGTGTCACCCCTATTGAAAGGGTCAGCCAATTTGGCTTATGAGACACCTTTATTATGCGTACCAATTACCTTCCAACTCCTACCACTATACCAGGCGTCAGGCGGATAGAAGTCGGTAACCATTCATTTAACTAGCTCGCGACTCACGAACCGGCCTTTTCGGAACGTGTTTCATGACAAACATCCTCGGACGAACGCTCCCCATTGGGCTCGAACCTTCGACCTCCCGATCCCGCGGCGGACGCCTTAACCACTACCATGCCATTATTTACCCGTGTGTATAAAACAAAGTTTTTGTTTCGCATACTAGTATTTTTAATATAAATTAGTTTGCAGTTTTGAATATGAAGGGGATAAGAGGGATAAATTCTAGAGTGATTTGATATAAAAATATAAAAAAAGTTTGCTCGATTTTCGGAGTATAATGGATAGTTTTACAAAAACAGAATGAATAAGAATATTGTTCGGTTTTGAGAGGTTTCCGGATTAGAGGGGTTCGGATTAAGGAGGTTCCACTGTATTTCAAAATGTTATCTTCCAAATTAAATTTGATTGGTATACTCGCATCAACTAATGGATCTTCTTTTCGTTTTGATTTGAAAAAAATACGTCATGATTTATCAAAAGTAATACGTAATAATTTGAACCATCCCTTGTACAAAGAATCAATATATCCGATAAAACATTTTGCTTAATTATGTAACTCCCAGTGGCACTTTTGGCACTGACCATTCACGGCGTTCCTTTATAAGTCTATTTTTGACCTAGTTATCTATGTGCTTTTTTCTCTACCCACTTTATATATATATATATATATATATATATATATATATCCATAGTTACACTGTTGAAGGGCTTTGGTTATGGAATGGGGATGGTCCTGTTGAAGCTCTGGGCCAGGGTTTGTGCTTATATGATCGATCTATATTCAACTCATGTTCAAAACTGCAAATATTTTAACTTCTGATACACAATGTATGTTAGCGGCAAACCTGATCTAGCTTTCTTCAGAAACATTTACATTTAAATAATAGGTTCAAAAAGTCAGACGGTGCTACCCGTTTTTATTGTAGACTTACAGTACAAGAAATAAAAGTATAGGACCTCATAAAACCTTTTCTTGGTCATCAAATAAACTACAAGTAAACCTTTTAGATATCAAACTACACATTTTGATATGGGTATTACAAATGATTTGTCATGACTTAATTCTATGTGAAGTTAAGTGTTAAAATTTCCACTGCTATTTACAAAATCGCAAATTGCAGAATCACATATAAAACCACGTAGCCATAAAACATTTAAAAAGCATAGAAAAATATACATGCTCAAATTTTAAAGATATTTTCACGACTAAAAGCATTACTTGTTTAGCCTATCTGACCCTGGGGCACTTACGGGAATCCCCACGCGCTCTTCAGCCAATCCGAGAATCTTGTTCCAACAACAACATCATCTGACCAAAAACTTTGTCTGTTATTTTGTTTCCTTGTTATTTCGTTTGCTAAAACCCAACAAGTGTCATTAACCTAAGTACGTCGTCGCGTGCAGTCTGACTTCAGCACGCGATTTTTATGCCCCCGAAGGGAGGCATATAGTTTTTGAACCGTCTGTCGGTCTGTCAGTCTGTCGGTCTGTCCGCAATTTTCGTGTCCGGTCCATATCTTTGTCATCGATGGATGGATTTTCAAATAACTTGGCATGAATGTGTACCACAGTAAGACGACGTGCAGTGCACAAGACCCAGGTCCGTAGCTCAAAGGTCAAGGTCACACTTAGACATTAAAGGATAGTGCATTGATGGGCGTGTCCGGTCCATATCTTTGTCATCGATGGATGGATTTTCAAATAACTTGGCATGAATGTGTACCACAGTAAGACGACGTGCAGTGCGCAAGACCCAGGTCAGTAGCTCAAAGGTCAAGGTCACACTTAGACGTTAAAGGATAGTGCATTGATGGGCGTGTCCGGTCCATATATTTGTCATCGATGGATGGATTTTCAAATAACTTGGCATGAATGTGTACCACAGTAAGACGACGTGCAGTGCGCAAGACCCAGGTCCGTATCTCAAAGGTCAAGGTCACACTTAGACGTTAAAGATCATTTTTCATGATAGTGCATTGATGGGCATGTCCGGTCCATATCTTTGTCATTCATGCATGGATTTTAAAATTATTGGGCATGAATGTGTACCACAGTAAGACGCCGTGTCGCGCGCAAGACCCAGACCCAGGTCCGTAGGTCAAAGGTCCTAAACTCTAACATCGGCCATAACTATTCATTCAAAGTGCCATCGGGGGCATGTGTCATCCTACGGAGACAGCTCTTGTTCCCTATTAATTATGATAAGTATAAATTACTGCGTATTACATGTTAATTATTGGACTAAATTGAGGTATATTCGTTATAATGCAGTAATTCGGTCCTAAATGTGCTTCCGTGGTGTAGAAGAAGTCCCTAACAAATAGATCCTAATTTTTCCATTTTTCGCGCATTTGCGCGTAAATCGGGGGCCAAATGGGCATTATTTCACGCGTGGAATGAATTTTACATAAAATAGGACACGTTTCATGCTAATACTCGCATGTTTTCGAGTTGTTTACTTTAAAACGAAAGTAGGGTGTTTATTCTGCGGACCGCTTTCTGAAATGCGGCAATATGAGGGTACCTGACTTCAGTTGACTTGCATTTCACTGCATACTATTCAACACCCCTTTTTCTTTTCGTTTTCTTGAAGCAAATGCATGGATATCTTGTGGAAAATAGGTCTACGACGGAGTGAAAATCTAGAAACTGCAACAAAACTGGTCTGAAGTAGCTGAATTTTATATGAAACAAAGAACAAATTCTTTTATTGGTATATAGCATATTGCGTCATTAAATAACTGTTTTATTAATTAAAGCGCCCTTTCCCTACATAGCTTCAGGATAATCACCTTTCGCATGACGACTGTTTACGAATAAACTATCAAGTATTCCAATAAAGTGGAAAAATACAGGATTTAATGAAGCAGTGATAAAAGCACATAAGTTCAGTTATTCAACAGGGATTACACTTACGGGAACCTCGCACATTCTTCAGCCAATCCGAGAATCTTGTTCCAACAACAACATCTGGCCACAATGTTTGCCTGCTATTTTGTTTCCTTCTTATTTCGTTTGCTAAAACGCAAAGCGTGTCATTAACCTCAATACGCCGTCGCGTGCAGACTGACATAGCACGCGAAATCCCTAGTAATCGAACTGCAAATTGTGTATTTATTATGGGTCTACAAGGAAATATGAGCCGTGCCATGGGAAAACCAACATAGTGGGTATGCGACCAGCAAGGATCCAGACCAGCCTGCGCATCCGCGCAGTCTGGTCAGGATCCATGCTGTTCGCTAACAGTTTCTCCAATTCCAATAGGCTTTAAAAGCGAACAGCATGGAGCCTGACCAGACTGCGCGGATGCGCAGGCTGGTCTGGATCCATGCTGGTCGCAAACCCACTATGTTGGTTTTCCCATGGCACGGCTCATATGTTGTATAATGAAATAACGGTGTCACTCACCAAAGCGCCATTTCTATGCATAGCCAAAGGATATGAAACTGTTATTCACCATAGCATCTCCGCTCTGTGAAAACGAATACAATATCAGGAGTTAACTAAAACTGTGATAAAGCGAATCAGTTTAGTTCGTTTTTAACTCTCTGTTGTTTCTTTGGATTCTCTTTAAACATCATTCTAAAAATCTCCAGGGGTGGTTACTGTATATGAACGTTTTTACTTTTCAAGATATGTTCGAGATTACTTGTGAATAGCTTATCAAAGTATACACAAACTGATTTTGATGTAAATCTAAGCCATGTATTTCAGTCATTTTTACACCATTTTCTCAAAATTCCAAGTTTGACTTTATTTATGAATAGATTTTTATAAGACTTTTAGAATATCTATAGTATAAAAACAATATCTCCTTGAAAAAAAATTAAAAAAATGAAAAAAGTGCGAATTTGTGATTTTGCCCGATTTTCACAATAGGAAGAATACAATTTTGGAAATAAAATTTCTTAAAAATGTAAAATATCCTACTATTACCCGCGGATATGAAAAATACATATAATTACGAAAAACCTCTTTACAAAATAGGCAGCTTGACAACTTGCATGATTTATGTCTCATACCATATTGATAAACGAAGAAACTGCAAGCAGAACACGTAAGATTGATGATTTATTTTGTTACCGTTGAATTTACATTATGTACGAGGAGAGAGTTTCTAAAAAAAACTTATAGCTTCCTACTCAATCCTTTATGTTGATATTTATAACATTGTATTAATTGCAATTATGTGAATAAATATTGTTTAAACCGAAATAGGCAGATCAAAGAATAAGTAGCACTCCCATTGTCATTTAAATTAGTTCTGAATTATCAAATGACTATATCTTCTTAATGTTGAAATGTGAATCGACCAGTGCAAAAAATACATTGATTACGTGTGCAACCATTTATATATCATTTCATTCAAGGAAATTGTACCGAAACTAGATTTTGTCGAACCGTGGAGTTTTTAGTTAAAGTTCAACTAAATGTTATTTGAGCCGTGCCATGGGAAAACCAGCATAGTGGGTTTGCGACCAGCATGGATCCAGACCAGCCTGCGCATCCGCGCAGTCTGGTCAGGATCCATGCTGTTCGCTAACAGTCCCTCCAGTTCCAATAAGCTTTAAAAGCGAACAGCATGGATCCTGACCAGACTGCGCGGACGCAGGCTGGTCTGGATCCATGCTGGTCGCAAACCCACTATGTTGGTTTTCTCATGGCACGGCTCATTTTATCTTTTCAGGCGAATGAAGCCGCAGTTCCACGGTTACAGTCAGTCTTATATTCCTGATTTGTCTCCGATTGGCCACTCGCTTTAACCAGGAAGTATTAAGTTCAATAAGATCAATACAAAAACGTTTCAAACACCATTGACTAGATACAAGCGGTACGCGGAAGTCAACGTAATTAGTAGATTATGACATATCATGGGAACGGTGCCGAGTGGTATTTTTTTGTTTACTGATATCATCGTTTAGTTTTTTTTATCTCTTTTAAAACAGTGTTGCGGTTTCATACTACAGTAAATTTCCCAGGGAAATTCAATAAATAACAAAACCAGAAGGGGGAAGTACAATTGATAAATTATTGTAGAGAAATAAACTAGAAGAAGAGGAAGTACAGTTTATAATTTATTGTAAAAAACTAGACTTAGATGTTATAAGGAAAGGGTGAAGAGTGTTTCGTTCATAGTGATGTCCGCACAGCTAGAATATCAGTAACTGATTAAAGGACGAAGGCGACAGTCAAATTGAGGGGTGCTAATGGAAAATAGTAATTTTCTTATAAGAATAACGACAAAAATAACTCGGAGTGATCAACTTGTAGGTATCGGCATGTTCCTCTGGATTCATGGACTTAAGCTATGAGTCGGCCATACAGCGACATTATGACTGTATCAGTAACGGTTAATGTCTGTGTGTTCCTCTTCAACGTTGTGCCGAGGCTGCGTACACAGGTACTGGCCACCCCTGCGTTGAGAAAATACAAAACTATTATTACAGTTTGTGGACATTACGCTGAGACACCTCTAGATCTGGCCAGAATGTAAGTAATCATTTCCTATTTTTTCAAAAGTATGTTTTGTTTTAGCATCTAAGCATAATCTCAGTTGCTTTGTAATAATAATGTGGTACAATAATAAGAACTGGAGTATTTTTACAGTGGAAGGGATTTAATTAGTTTCGTTAAATACCAACAAAAAGTAGTTTATTCATTAACAGCAAAAATAAAAATGTAGTCAAACTTGTATATAATTAAAGACAATGCTTGGGGAAAAAGGGCGGCTTTAGTCACAGGTCAAAAATCTAATCAATGTGTAAATTGGGTTACAATCGACGTGTTCGTACATTTATTTTCTTCGATTCTTAGATCATTCACTGCACGATGACCATGGTCTCGATTTAAAAATTGACAAAAAATTGTTTTCGAATTTTTATTGCGGAGAGGAAACGCATTATAACATATTTACTTGGAATTATAAGGATTGTTATGAGCCGCGCCATGGGAAAACCAACATAGCATCTGCGCAGACTGGTCAGGATCCATGCTGTTCGCTTTCAAAGCCTATTGCAATTAAAGAAACCGTTAGCGAACAGCATGGATCCTGACCAGACTGCGCGGATGCGCAGGCTGGTCTGGATCCATGCTGGTCGCAAAGCCACTATGTTGGTTTTCCCATGGCACGGCTCTTATTTTTTCTTCTGAGCTTCATTCATTGTGTACGTTATTCGACAGGGATTTCTCATGTATAAGCAGCAGAAAGAAATAATTGAGAGTCTTTAAACATACTTACGGATTTGCTGTGTTAAACTTACCAAAACATATACGATATAAAATGAAATAATACTCCGGCATTAATACTATTATGAGAATTCCCCATTAACGTTGAACGTAAATATACACTCTATCTGACTCTTACTTTCCTATTATATGATCTGTTTCTTATTTGTATTATTTTATTGGGTGGATTCTTTTTTAATTTAAGATCTGATTTCATCTGGATTAATTCAGTCTCAGCAAGGCGTCATAACGTAATACCGACAAACAGCATATTGATTAAGAGACTTAGAGACATAACTCCCTTAATAGTATGCTCGTGTATTGCATCAAGCGAATCAAACAAGGACAGTAGTGATTATAAATTAACTGTAAATATTTGATGTTGAGTATATTCATATACGTTTACAATTGTATATATAACATATATTGAGAATACTAAATAACACATTTTAAGGAGAATAAAGGCCAATGCCTTTAACAACGGGAGGTAAATGATTTGCTAACCCATTCCCGGTTTTGTACTTAAGGTATTTTGGTTTTGCGGTAATAAAAGGATGATTATGCTACGACAGTAAAAACGGATACCGGTTTGCCTTCTTCGAAACGGAGGATGGTGATTTCAAAGCACGGTTTACCAACATACGGATATGTGTGATTTATTTGCATTATTAAATCGGAACGCGGAATTCATATTATCGATCCCATTCCAGATATTTTTCCGATAAAGGACAACGTAGTCACCGTTTAAGGAAGTAAAGGCATTCTGCGCAAAAGGAAGTAATTACGCATTTTCTATTATCCGCACGAAGGAACGACTGTTATTTTAAACACAGGCAATTTAGATATAAAACATTTAATTATACACAGACTGTCTATGACTTGTTTCTTTGAGAAATTTACTATGGTGGCTGATTTCTGCCATTTCTTGTCTTCATTCGCCTTCGGGGCGACGACATGAAGACACGAGGTGCAGATTAGACATATCTTTGTGTTCGTGTGTGTCAGGGCGAAGGTACGAGAATACGAAATATGCAGCTAAGGCAAATTAAGGAAACTTTATATATTCTTTGTAAACAATGTCATCGTAGTGAAATATATTGTATATTTGATATTTTATCTAAAACATGGCAAATAAGTGCCCGACACAACACTTTAAATACACCCCAACACGACATTTTGCCCGTGTTATATTTCGCTCGTTCGCTATTTATTTTGTCTTTGATGTTTCTTTTCTAAATCGTCTGTTGTCCTTTCGAGTCCTCATGTCCGCGTGTTGGTGTCCCAAAGACACGAAGACATGAAATGGCAAAAATCAGTCAGCATAAATTACTGATTAAACATTTCTTGACTTGATACAGCATTTTGTTTATAGTGAATTGTAAATACAAAAGATTGACCCCGTGTGAGGAGATGTTCTTCATAAGGACTGTTTGCAAATTAACCATAACATTCTATATCTGTAACCAGTACGTCTTTATGAATGTTAGACCGCATCCTCATACCTTGTTTTTAATTTCGTAATGCTAATTTTAATGTTGACGTAAACATACGTGTGTATATACGTATATGAGCCGTTTTTCTTCCTTATTGTTTTTTGCGGTCATATATCAGGGATGGTGAGGCGAACTAATTTCATTGTTTTTACGTAATTTTCTCGTATTTTTCTGAAAATTGCAGCTTCAAGTTACTGCGGAGAGCTAAACTTGTCACCGTCGATAATGCTATTCCATTTTGGTTGCGTTTATTTTCGACTTCGAAGAGGCGACGGGGAAGTGGTTTAAGGGACTTTACCGAGTATGGATACAACAAAATCAGACATTTTGCGAGTCATTTTTAAAACAAAACTGAAATTGGTGCGCATGTTATAAAGTGTTTTCAATATACGGCGGGTATTTATGTTAGCCGGTCCACGCGTAGACCATCTTATTGTACAGTACCTGTATTAATCTAGTGTATCTAAACTTTATCTCATCTTGAAATCTGCGGTTTTGTTTTCTCATTAGTTTTAAAACGGTATTGAATATCTCCTGTTGCAATAGATAGGTACACATGCACCCTTTCAGATAAAACTCAAACATTGAATAAAAGGAAATTAATAGATAGCTATAATGTAACGAATGACGTATAAACCATTTCAAAGGATGAGGAACACGGTGATGTAACATCAGTAGGGTGAAGCTAGTTTTGTGAAAGTTTCATTTTAAGGTCCTTGTAAGGTCCTTTACCATTGGTCGAACAGACCGCGAATACAAGAGTAAATCTCTGCTTGAAATGTATTCTAACTCGGTATCAAGGATTATTATCCGTGACGACAACCGCCTAATAATTGTCTGATATTTCCATAAGCGGCGCTATGACGTTTGAAGCTACGACGTACATAAGTTATTTTGTTACATAATAACACATATAAAAATAAATCAGTCAGGTTCGAATTACTGAATAAAATATAAAGAACTTGTTTGCAGGATCACTGCGGTTACAGTTCTATATTACGTCAGATTATTTTGCGCATATAAAGTAATAAGTTCTTTTCGATGAGACTATAATAGTAAATGTAGCGACTGCATTCCAGTTAAATTTCCATCAGTTTCAGCAGTTTTGTATTTTCGAAGGAGAGCGAATATATGAATCTTGCTATTTATTACTGAGTGTTATGATATTAAGTTTGCGCTTGAGCGCAAAATAAAACCCGTTTTCAACGCGAATATCTCGCATGCTAGTTTTTATTATATTTACGTTATTGATAGGGAAATTTCAGAAATTTGCTCATAAACAAATAGCGAAACGCTCCGGAATTTGTGATTTGTGAGCCGAAGTACTGCCGTTAGTTTTTCATATTTCTTGTAAGTCATTTTTTGTAACATTGTCGGATAATTTCAGCGGAATCAAAACGAAAATAAGCAAGAAAACGCAGACAGCAGCATAATGTTCACAGGATCAAATAGCAACTTAAAGAATGATTGCCGTTCAAGAGCGGGAATAAAAGTTCCTTTTTTACGCTTGCAGTTCTATTCCTATTTTATGATGTTGTACTTTACCGCACGTTTCAGAGATTAAATAGTACTCTTAAGTGTTACTGTTTACATCAAATATTGTAAATGAGGGAGAATGTAAGATAGGCATCGAAGTTTCATTCATTTGCATCTGGCTGAAATCTTCAGGCATTCACATACTTTTTAACGTCCATGTACTCAACACCTGAAAAAACTGTGATATAGATTATTTTGCATTGCAATCTTTTTGTCATTAACCTTTTGAAATAATACCATTTACCGTTTGTAAAGGGGTATACTAATACTTCGCCGATTTTAGAAAAGGCTTGTCAATTTTCTTTCGCCTGTCATTTTTCTGCTTTAGATATGATAAGCAATATCTTGCAAAATGTACTCGTTGGGTGTATTGATTGTTGACTCTGGCGCAAGCCAGTGGAGAAAATGTTCCGAATTTTCGGTGTACTGACTAATACAAACAAGTGAGGTGAAATGCGTTTGTTAATAAAACATCACCATCTTCAAATCAGGAAGTGTTTTCTGTTATCTGCTCCTCGAAAGATCGTCTAACATCAGTAAAATGTGTTATCAAATTTCTCTATGATGAATGAAATATACTAGATTACGTTTGATATGTTTGTTGAAATTGTATCTCAAAAAAATGATATGTATAAAAGATTTGATGAGGGGTAATGTGTACGTTGGGATGTTTTACAATAGCCTAAGCGCAGCGAACGTAAAGTAAAAAGAAATGAATAGCGACATTTGAGACATACTGATAAACTAATTGAACTGGTAGAACAGAATGAATGTTTTTAATGCTTTTTTGGACTAGTTTAGGGACTCAACATTTTTCCTAAGGGAAACGAATTACAAATACTTCAGAATTTCTGTTTTATCTAGTCGAATCGTTGTGCAATTTACATGTGGTAAAATATTAATGCTATCACAACAGAGTTACTGTATAGACAATTACCCGAGAGCCGTATATCCCTCACGCACCTATGTTCGCGATCTATTTAAATAGCACCTATTGCTTATAATCATTGGTTTTGCAACAATCAAGGACGGAATGATCTAATGAATTGCCTAAATCTAACAGCGCTGTGACGTTATTTGCCATAATGTGGATAAAATGACCTTATACGGGTATACATTATCGTTTTCCGTCTAGTGCGGAAACGAAACACTTCATGGATAGATTTTGCGGTTTATATTATTTCCTCTTGGCAACAATTATTGCAACAATTTCGCGTTGTTAGAAAACATTTTGCTAAATTCTACTAGTGAATAAAATATAGACACTCGTTCGGATGAGAATAAATAAATCAATCGTTAATCCAAACTGCTGCCTATATTTCATTCGCTGATTAAATATAGGAGTGTTTTTGTCGAGCCCGCTTGAGGATGCGAAGGCATAGTTGTCCAAATGGCAGTTCGGTGTATGTGCGTGCATCCGTCCGGATTTGTTTGTCCGGACCATAACTTTGACATGTATGGAGCAATCTTGTTTATGTTTGGCATGAATGTTAACCTCGGTGAGACGGAGTGTCATGCGCATACCCCAGGTTCCTATTTCAAAGGTCAAGGTCACAGTTGGAGGTCAAAGGTCATGTCAGATCTTGTCCGGCCCATATATTTGACATGCATTGAGGAATCTTGTTTATATTTGGCATGGATGCTAACCTCAATAAGACGGAGTGTCATGCACAAACCCCAGGTTCCTATCTCAAAGGTGAAGGTCACAGTTGGAGGTCAAAGGTCATGTCAGATCTTATCCAGCCCATAACTTTGACATGCATTGAGGAATCTTATTTATATTTTGCATGAATGTTTAACTCAATGAGACTGACTCTATCTCAAAGGTCAAGGTTACAGTTATGGGTGTGTCAAAGTGTGGGCTCGACATGTTGCCCGTGGGCATCTAGTTATTACATATATATACAATATAGACCGGAGGTATACATGATAGAATTCGCGGATATTTTTAATATTGTGTAGAACTTGTAGCTCACAAAATCACTAAGATATTCCTCAACTTTATTATTTACAATTTACTAGCATATGAAACTTCCTAATTTTCGAAAAAGACTTGACATAACCTGGAAGATTCACCCTTTACAGAGAATATCTTATTTTGTTTTGTTTTTATACTGTACCTATTTCCGCCGTTGTCGCAGCATAACATTGAACATTACTCAAGGATTTTCTTTTTTCCCGTTAACTTGTTACGTATTCGCCCACTATTAAAGAATAAATAAGGAAGAGCCAAGTTCTGTTATCTGCAGTATTGATCGGCCGACATCCATAACATGGTGAATTATGTATAACACATTTGGAATGATTAAGACCTCATTGAAGTGCTATCTATAGATGGGGTCGCAATTTGTAGATTGATTTTGACATCATGTCGGAATACCTTTTCAGTCCGTCTTGTATGTGTCATTTTATGACGCTTTATGTAAGTTACAATGTACATATAGAAGGCCGTTGTTACAACGATGTACATTTTTCAATAGAATTCAGTTGTGGGTGAATTATATACACTACAGTCAATTGCATTCGTAAAGGGTGGAGTGAAATAAAGTGTTCTGACTGTGCGGGTGTTTCAATACTCTCTCTGTGTGTCTCTCTCTCTAAACAGTGCAACCAATGACTATTATAAAACACCTTTGTTAGAAAACTATTATTGATTGGCTATTATACAGACAGTGTAATGTTAAAGCTCACCTCTATGATATATTCTTGAGGAAGGTGGCATATCTACGATCCCTCAAATAAACCAGATACCCTCGCTTTACCATATTCTGTCTAGTTTTATTTCTATGCTATTTTATTATACAAGCTTTTCAAGAAAACGTGGCGACAATTTACTTTATTGTTTGTGGTGTATAAACCATTATCCCAGGTTATTGCTAAGTTGCTAGTAACAGTTATATCAATGACGTCATCTATTTAATATTGCTAGTTATTATCTAAGTTTCACTAATAAATGAATTTATATTATAGTTCTGTATTTCCAGATTAACCAATCAACTATTACTATGGATACTCGTATTATGCAGTCTTCTCGCCATTTGTGCCAGTGATGTCATTAGGTACCCATTTCATTCCGAAGTTTCGAGCAACTGGCAGACGATATTCGTTGAAACTTTATTCGCGGTGAATATAGGCAGGTACATGTTCATCGTAACAGAAAAATTCCTATTTAAAAGAACGACAAGCAAGGTACAGTTCAGAGCAGATATTGTACACCACTTTGTGACAGTTTTGTGTTATATTCTATTTTTAGCATATGGACAGAACTTGTTGCTAGGGCTCGTGGGTATTTTAATTGAATCTACCTCAATATTCGATGAAATTGGACGTTTCTGTAAAGACCGAGAGAGGCGTCATACCCTATTTTACAAAAGATTAGTGGTAGTGAACTGCGTTGGGGTAATTTGCTTTCGTGGTGTTATTCCAACGGTCTTTCTTGTAATAGCCATGTTTCAACAAAGTCCATTTACAATGCATTATGCTCCGCTTATGTTATTTTTTCTCAGTATAATATTTTTTTCTGTAATTAACGTTTGGCAGATACTGTCAAGTATTCAACGATTAATGAAACGTATCTATGAAAAATCTCATGAATTGCCAACGACTGAACCGGATGTGGGTCAAAGTCAAGGAACGCTTGTAAGACATACCACACGTCGACCAAGCCGCATAAAACTCGCAAAAAATAATCTAGGCTACCTTCGTCCGTATGAAAACAAAAATATTGCAAGTTATTCAGATGAAAAATACAACTTAAACAATCGTAAAGAATTTGCCAAAGAAACTGTATGCTTACATGTTAATCCAGAAATGTTTTTCACAACAAATAAATTGAAAGGATTCAGTACGAATTTAGATGGAACTAACATAGTTTTAGAGGACCAAACATTACAGACAGAAACAGGTGAAACTGGGAATTTGGAACATCTAAATAGGGCCCCTACCGTTCTGTTTTATTCCGGACGAAGACCATTACGTGAAAGCAGCAGCACCAATGACTCGTCACAGTCTGACACGGTGCTTATATCCTTAAGTGAGAGAAACAGTGGTAACAGTGCAGTTCATACCTCGTTGAACAATGTTCACGAGAGACTACAGAGCGATGACTTAGATACTTTAGCACTCGAACCAAGATTAAATGCAGTAAGAAGTAATTCTACGGGTAATATTGTTGATTCATGTGGAGCTATAACGGCTACAAACCCTGTCTGATGTTTTTGGCCTTCAGCGCTACAAATAACAGATAGTGCTGGAATAGAGAAAGATGAACGGGTAGAAATGAAGAATGATCATGCAGAATTTTATGAAACAGTAGCCTGGGGTTTGATCAGGTTGTATAAATAAATAATGTTGTGTAATGCGATATTAACAGGTGCTAGTTAATTCTTTTCATAGATTGATTTAAATATAAACTTTATTGAACACCGGGGTTGGAGTAATTTTATTTGGAAATGAAATTAACTCACTCCAAGTGACCATTCATCAGATGTTAACATTGCAATTACTTAGGGCTTTCAATAAAAACGCTTTCACTTTTATATGTTTATGTCAATGGGCATTTACGTGTTACATGTAAACTATTGCAAAGAACACTTGAAGAATAGTACCACCATATCTCTAGTTGGTATTATTAATGATCTAGTCTGGATAGTCGTTATGTGCCTAAAATCCTGTTTTTAGACTCCAGTGTAGACCATTTATAGCTTATTGTTAGGCAAATGATAGTTTCAAGTGTTAAGTATTTATATTGCTTAATGTTTGATTACTCTTATCTAGAAGGAAGTGTCAACAAATTGTCAATCATCAAATGACATTTGTCCTCCTACAAAAAAGCTCTATTCCACGTTGCCGAAGAGCATGCATAATGGGATTCTTTAAAAGATAATAAAATGAGCCGCGCCATGGGAAAACCAACATAGTGCATTTGCGACCAGCATGGATCCAGACATGATCAGGATCCATGCTGTTCGCTAACAGTTTCTCTAATAGCGCTCTCTCGTATTCTATAAATAGAACATACCGCAGATATACCATAGTGCAACGCGCGAATTGCGGACAAGGGAGCGTTGTTTATATATAACGCATGTATATTAAATTTTTACATTAACCTTTCAGTAAACTTCGAAGAGAATTAAAAAAGTAAAATACGGAAAATTTCACTTTGCCTGCATAAAATTCCTTGAAAAACCTGCTAAATAAAGGAATCAATAAGAATATATATTGAAATGAACGTAGGAAATATACAGACATATTATTTGAGCGTTTCAAGATGTGTTCAAATAAAAAAAACTTTTAAAAAGTACAGTACATTGCATACAAATTACTCAATATTCTGCAAATTACATCAATAAAATATAGCATCAGAAGGACTGGCTTAAAGTCTTTATCACAATTCATTTATTATCTTTATTACAATATTTTCGGATTCGAAACACCGGCGGTCGAAAAAGTAAGTGCAAGATTATAATTTTGATTCATGATTTTCAAAGCATATATCAGCACAATCATTAATACATGTACTTCTTTTCATACATTTGGTTCACACAACACCGCGCTGAGCCTCAATGAGGTGCTTGAAAGCGTGGTCAATTAAATACTTCCTAATTGAAAAAATATATGACAGGACGTATGTAGAACTGTATGGTGTTGCATTAAATTAGCACCATGTTTTATCAGATCACATCTAAATATCATTGCTAGAAGTCAAATATCTACATGTCACACTAAGGTGTCATTTGTAACATATCATTACAGATGCATTTCACAGAGATGTTAATTGTTTTAATGAAGAGCTAGATCTAAGTTATGAAATATTGCTGACTTTCAGTTATTGTTCATGACATTTCGAAATTTCAATAGGATTACTAGGATGTGATCATGTGATATCATATACGCAGAATAGTGATAAACGTTTGAACACTTGCGAATGAGGTAAATAGCAAATAGATATAATTATATTGATAAATGACCGTAACTGGAATGTGTAAAAAAATAAAGAACAACATCATCCTTTAAATCATATACTGATGACAATTCGATGTGTTATTACTGACATGGATTAAAAAAATTCAAAACTGTGCTGTCAACATTTTTAAGAATTTCTTTGCATTGGAAGAACTGTTCAGTATTTAGGCCTACAGTAGTATATAGAAATTGAAAGCTATGGGAAACATTCGTTTGATATGCATGAACTTGAAAATACATAAGGAAATAAATGCAAAATCTGTGATTTACTGATGCTAATGTACAGGAAAAGCACCGATTGTTTGTCCACACATTGAGACCTGTGCTATTTTTAGATAAGCAGACATTGTCGGTGACGTCACAGATCCTTACATACGAGACAGCGCTATTGCAATAGGCTTTGAAAACGAACAGCATGGATGCTGACCAGACTGCGCGGATGCTGGTCGCAAATGCACTATGTTGGTTTTCTCATGGCGCGGCTCAAATGATATGAATTATAACTGTATAACTGAAGTAAAACTGAAAAGCAAAACTATGTTTTTGATTTTTCACATGCTTAAATTTCTGAATAAAAGTCCTGTGCCATTCTACCTCAATCGGGCGGACAGACAGTCCAATTAATATGCACGGCAAGAATGGTATTTTGTTCATAGAAATATTGTTTATCACAATATAATATAGCTTACTAAATATCTCGTCTCTCAGGAAAATATACCAAATAAACACCGGGAGGTAGCATGAAACATTCTAATTTCCCGTAGATGAATAATGGTATCTCCCTGAAAATAATAGCGTAGAACTTTTCCTAAAGAAACAAGACAAAAGTCCAATAGGAAAGGTTACATTCAAAGAACACAGTCGCACATACATCATGTGGGTATGTGTAAATATATACACATTCACAGCGGTTGAGCACATGTATACATTGATAAGACCGAATGCAATATTAACAACATAAACATGGAATTAACAAACAAACACAAACGTACTCGGAGAAGGAACACAGCAGGGCACAGCCTTGAAACGTTCCGTTGCAAAAACACCAATGGGAAGTTTAAAATATTATGCTGGCTCCAAACCTTATTCTTTAACCCATACTATTTTCCTACATGACAGTGTCTGAACCAATAAAAAGAGCGAGGATCCCTTAATAGAATGTAATACGAGTTTGGCCGTTTGTATTCAGTAATCTTTAAGGTCAGTAAGCAGACGCTTAAAAAACATGCATTTGCGGATGGTCACACTGTTAATATTACTGAACTAGCCCATAGCATACTCGTAGCTATACTATCTCTTCATTACGTGTATCAGTGCTATACACTGGGCACGTTAAAGAACCAGGCTGTCTATTCGCAACGAGCTAGGCTAAGTTAGCCGGACAAGCCTGTATCTGATTTCTGATCTCTCTGTCGTGGGGGCTTTGTCTCACTCTGTCCCTCTGGTCAGATCGCTCTGTGTCTGTACTGGTAGAGGATGAATTATGCGCCCTGTGTGGCAGCATTTGAGCTATGTAAAGCGCCTTCGAACGTGAAATTGATCATGAAAAGGGCGCTTTATAAATCTGGTATAATAATAATAATAATAATAATAATTACAATCTGAAGTACATGACATGACATATGTCTGGTTGCCGCTGAGACAAGTTTGACACAAGGAAGGAGGAAGGAGCAAGAACAAGTAGTGGCTTAAATCATTGGCAGGTAATTTATGGAATGTAACCTCATAGTGTATAGATTAAATACAGAGTTAAGGTATTGAACCATTTTTTTATTCTAACACGAAAAGCAAATAACCTACGTAAATGAAGAGCAAAGTCTGTCTCGGGTTATTCTACAACAAACCACTCGCGTGCAATGACGTCATCCGATCAAGGTGCGTAGCGCGGTCGTAAAAAGTAGTTACCATTTTTTCTAACACTGTTGATACTATTATGTCGCGTTAGAATCGAAATAATAAGTTCCCAAATGTGATTTATCGTAGAATAACCCGAGTTTTTCATTCTTATGCGAAACAATATATCACTCAGGCGTACGTGATATATTCTTATGCATAAGAACTCAAAACTCGGGTTATTCTACGAAAAACCACGTTTGGGAACTTATTATTTCTTAAATATACATGTAAGTCCAATAGACTTAATATTAAAGAAATCTCCGTAAATCTTCTTAAACAAGACGAGGTTACAAGCATAAGGAATTGTTTTGGTGCCCGACTGTTGTTTTTTCTTGCTTATATGTGTGCGTTTATGTGCTTGTGCGTCTGCGTGTCTTTGGCGGTGCCATACTTCCTTGTTCTGCTTTCCCCTTCAACCCCCCCCCCCCCCCCCCCCCCCCCACACTCCTTTCTTCCCCTTACCCCTTCCTCCCCCTCTATATATATTTTGCATAAAATTAAAATGTACTCGTTGGATTTTTGAAGCAACCCGTCTGTAATATTTGTCCGCTACAGCTCCTTTTTGTTGTGGGCCTACTTTGCAAATGCGTGGTGGCTCTGAGGCTGTGTTTGTGTTGCTCTGTGCTTCCGAGAAATCTACCCTTACCTATTATCTTTTGCATTCGTTTGATATGTAAGAAAAGCAAACAAAAACAAGGAAACAATTCTTAGTTTCTAAGTAGTCTATACTTGAATGAGAAAAAGTGTATCCTATATGTCACTACAAAAGACCTATAGACAGTTATAAACAGCGTATTGGATAAGCGTAAAGTCAATGTCCTACATTTGAAGAATAAGGAAGTACAGTTTACAGTCCACTATTATTGAGAGATTTGATTTTTCTGTAAAATACAAACTTAATTCCAGACCTAACGGCAAACAGTGCCCCCTTGCAAGGGACTGTTGATAAATGTTTCCCTGTTGAATATTTATCCTGGCTATTTTCCACTTTACCCCCAACACCCCCACCCTTTAATCTACCACTTACACCCCCTTTTTGTATTTATTGCCTATTAAAATGTGCTTGCTGTTGGATTCTTGAAGCAACCCGTCTACTATATTTTTCCGTCGCAGATTCTTTTTGTTGCGGGCTTACTTTGCGATGTATTGCTCTACGGCTGTGTTTGGGGTACTCTTTGCTTCCGGGAAATCTACCCTTACCTTTTATCTTTTGTTCTTTTGTTGCGTTTATATGTCTTAGTATGTATATTTATATAATTACTTTAAAATCACCGCAAAACTTTTATATATAGTATTGAAAAGATTTATAAGCCTTTAGTACATGTAGTTATTTATTAGGTAGTGTCTATATTAAGATCATTCAATGTCTTTTAATAATTAAACTTGCGATAAAGTTATATATAACTCTAGACGTTAATGGGCAAACAGTTACCGAAATATTTGCGCCCTAACAACAAACTTGACATTTTTACTTTCTTGGTGACAAGAAAATATAAGCTAAAAATTTGCACGAAATGCTCTTAGTGCTGAGTCATTGAGGTCGTTCCGGGGGTTCATTCGAAATTCAAATTTTGATATTGTTCTGACTTGCTTTGACGGTAACGTCTGTTGCAGATTTATGTACCTTACACATACATGTACACACGAGAACTTTTGTTTTGTAAGCAAAGGATTTTATAGTCATTATATTACGTACACCCCAAATCACCGTTATAACAATTGAATATATGGTATGCATTATGAGGTTGTTGTACAAAACACAATAGGTGATTTTCCTTTAAACTTGGTTGTCAACTTACTTAATCGGTTGAACAAAGATTACGGACAGAAACAGTTGGAACTCAGAATCCGGACCAATCAAATCGGCTTCTACCGTTTTGTTTTATTTAGAAGACCATTGTGTGGGAGCAGCAGTAAGAATGACAAGTCACAGTCTGACACGGTACTGATATCCATAAATGGAAGAAATAGTAATAAAAGTGTAAATCATACCGTGCTGAACAACGTTCACAGGGGAGTTAGGGACCATATATAGTACTTGATCCAGGATTAAATAAAGTAAGACGTATTTCTTTGGGTAATATGATAACATTGCTGATTAAAATGATTAAAAGTGGTGCTAAAATACCTACAGAGCCCGTCTGAAAGACATACAGCTATTTATTTTCAATGCGGAAGTATTGAGAAAGTTGAACGAGTAGAAAATGACGCAAGTTTTCAGATAGTAGCTTGGGCTTATGTTAGGTTGTTTAAATAATACGATATTGATAGGTGGTAGTTGATCTACTACAACGAGGAAGTCAACTTTACAAACCACTTCAATTCATACGTATAGATTAAAATGTTAAACATTGTGGGAAACATGGGTTGAATAATTTTATTTGGAGACGAAATTGACCATTTATCAAATATGAACATTACAACTTACACAGGAGTGTCCATAAATACATTGTGACTTTTAAAACGGGCATTTATATATAATGTGTATATTCATTATACCTTTGAAAATCATTGTAAAACATACGTTAACAGTATTGACAATACATTTGTAGTTGCTTATATTAATGATCTAGTCGGAGTAGCCTTTTTGCCTTAAAATTGTATTTCATTGTACACATTTATGATATTCGGTAAGGCGTAACCAACAGTTTCAAGTATAAAGTGCTTATATTACAGATTTTGACTGTTATCTGAAACGAAGTGTCAACAATTTATTAGTCTCCCAATTAGATTTTTTCTTCTCCTCAAAACATTCAAAATCTCCATTTCATACAGCTGCGTTTCATCAAAAGGTTGTCAAAAATGATAAAAACTACGCCTGTTTCCTTAAAGCAAAAAGAGAAAAAGAAAACCTACTTTTTTCACATGCTGTGGACAAGGTCAAATATACACTTAAGTCATTGACATAGCAAGGTAATCCTGGGCCAAAGTTGTAAAAAACTCTAAATATGATAAATATTTTAAGATATTTTACTTAATAAATGGAGACGTCGCTCGCAGCGGTTTTCACAACTTGAGTTTCTCTGCAATTAACTGACACGTTCCAACATGAATCAGGGACGTCCCTGGTCGTTTTAGCTTCTTTTAGTCATCAAAAAGAAAATACAGCTCGACCGGCCAGCAGTCTTCAGCTCTTACTATAAGTCATAAAGACTCAAAGACAGACAGACAAACTGATGCATATACACGATAAGAACACGGTTTAACGGTAAAATATTAACGTTACTGAGTAATAACATCCTTCAGGAAAAATGGCGAGGAACAAATACAGAGCGAGGACCGCACAACACAAGGAAATGTGGTTTGGCTATTCGATATTTCATTGTATCAGTTCACTGTAAGACGTTTCCAAATAAGCAACATATTTTGACGATGACTAAAACGGAAACGGTAACACCATAAATAACTCTTAGTACCGTTACCGAAGTTTCAGTTCGCGGCATTTACTATCGCTACATATCATACGTGTCTGGTTGCCGTTGTGACAGGTTTGACAAGAGGAAGAAGGAAAAATCAAACACTAATAGTAACTGTTCCTTATTGGTAGAAATATCAACGAATATAATCTTATAGGGTATACATTTAATGCAACCATAAATTTTTTGATTATTAAACCATTATTGTTTTTGAAATCAGTCTTCATAAAGTTATATACCCAAGTAAATGACTTTCTGTTTAAGATTGCACTGAAGCAAAAGCGCGAACATTTTTGTACGTTTGAAAGTGATCCGCATTAAAAAGTTATGAATAACTTCTGACAAGATTATAATCATTCACTACCCCAATAAGTGTATAAACTACATGTTTATATTTTCAAAAAGTAAATGCGGTTGATGTTATCGAGTGTTAGGTCGACACTTTGTGTAACTTTCGTTAAATCATTGGTCGAGTTCATATTTCACCTTTTATTCTTTGTTAGTACTGTATATATCTATTCATTTATTTCGGTAAAAATTATCACAGCATGACGGTAACATGATGCATAAATACATAAAAAGGCCAGCATGAAGAAAACACACTGACATGTACATCAATACCTAGGATAACACAAAAAAGGAAAGCGTGATTTTTCTTATTTCCATTGTGGGCCTTGGTAACCAGAATGCAAATTCAAAGGTAACATAGTATACAACAGTAATAGTGATAGTCCATGGGCAGAAACATTTTTTTTTATTTCGCGGCAAGTAGCAAAACACCTTTGTTCAATTCGAAGAACCTTCTTACGTTCATGCAGCTACGGCGGTTTGAACTTAAAATCGACGAGGGGCCAGTAATTAGAAGAAGTATTTCTCATGGTTTTTACTGGGATATATAACGCGCGGATGATGACGCAATTACCAGGCTTGATTTAAGAAAGTTTGTAAAAATTTCAAAACGCGTAAGAGATGAATTTAGGCCGACAGAGTAGGATTTCTACCCGTGAAGAACGAGGAAGTATCATTTATCATTCACGGAGATAAAAAATATGAAACTCAAACCACCATTGGCTGGAAATTTTCTTTGGTAAATATAATAAACATTTTACAATACTATTTATAACGGTGAACACTGCGATTTCAAAGGGCTTATATTGATATATCCAACCTTAAAGTCTTTTCAATCTGAAACATATGCATTATCTAATCCTTATATTTAGATATATATTCAAATTCTTTAAATAATACACGTATTCGGATCACACATTTGGTTCATCTGAAATTAAGACTTTCTCGCTACACCATTTACCAACGAATTCGATAGTTCTATGCAAGCCTCAGATATCCCAGATAGATTTATATATTCGGAATATTCACATAACCATTCATCTAAGCGTTGTAAAGAATCTGCTATTATCTTTTATTATTTTGGAACTATTTCAAGTCATTTATCGACGATGGGTTATCATTTAGATTATCTATAGACAGTTAGACAATCATAATTATGTACTGTTAATGCGGGAATTAAAAAAAAAAAATTATCAACGTTTCACTAAATCTAATGGGTATGAGGGAATAACGCACGAGGTCATTATGGGACAGTTGAGTCAGGTTTCTACATTTAGTGTTCAAAAATGTCAAGTCGTGAGGAAGTTAAAGTATAAAGCTCGAAAAGTCATTGGTTAGAATTTTATGTGTGTGAGCAATGTAATATTTCCTACCTTTGAAATAATTACAAGTTTGTAATATTATCTTGTCTCTAAATTTAGGTTATTCGGTCTATAAAAAGATAACATAATATAAACATTGGTCTTAATTTTGACAAAATGCCTTGTCATTTGCAAACAGATACCAAAATTGTTCGTTCATGTAACAAATCAAGTTGACATTTTGTGTATCTAGGCGACTAGTAAATAGAAACAAGTATTTGTTTCTGTATGTTTATTTATTTTTTTTAAGACTCATTTGATTTTAAAAGCGGAGATACGGACACAGGGCGATCACAAATTGCTGATGCTACCTCGGAAATACGGACACAGCGGGATCACAAGTTACCCTATAATCCCACAGATAATTGGTTGCTACTTTGCTTTTGAACCAACTGTAAAAATATTCTGCTATAAATGAATAAACAACACTATGTTAAGTTCACTTCATATATTATACCAATGTCCATTCATCAATAATTAAACTTTTATATAGATCTACCGAGGTACCATTAAGGCTGCGGTTAGATCGTCTTAATAAAGTCAGATCCACTGAGGTACCATATAGGCTACAGCTCGATCTGATCAACGTCCTAAAAACAGTTCATTCACTGGAAAAAGTAGCAAAGTTCTTGCGCTTGTCCTGAACAGCTGAAAGTTTCTATAGAGTGGAGAAATGTGGCCGCTACGTGAAAAACCTAATATGCTGCCAAAAATTTCTTTGCAAAATTCTAGCTCCAAATCTGCTTCCTCGTTAAATGCCTAGACCGTGGAAAATTAAATTTATAAAAGCTCTCCCCCGAATTACTGCGTGACTAAAAGGCGCCTTAGATCGGACGCTACAGTGATACAAATTATTACACCTAAACCTGCTTAGATACCATGCGCGAGCAATAAACTAAACTTATACCATGTACAACAGCGCTTATACCATGCGCAACACCAAACTGTGCTTATAGCATGCACAACTGCGCTTATACAGTGCGCAACACCAGACTGTGCTTATACCATGCACAACTGCGCTTATACCATGCGCAACGCCAGACTGTGCTTATACCATGCACAACACCCTACTGCGCTTACACCATACTGTGCTTAAACCATGCACAAATGCGCTTATACCGTGCGCAACACTATACTGTGCTTATACCATGCACAACTGCGCTTATACCATGCGCAACACCAGACTGTGCTTATACCATGCACAACACCATACTGCGCTTACACCATACTGTGCTTATACCATGCACAACTGCGCTTATACCATGTACAACACAATGAACTAGTAAAATTTCGATTTTTGCTGTGCAGTAATAACGGGGGAGGCTTTAGCATACGTTATACACAAGTATATTCAAAATGAAAAGAAAGTAAGGGTTACTTTTTATACAAGCACGTGTGAAGCTAGAATTTCCGCCACAAAAAAGAAAGAAAATAGATTTTTATTTCTTTTTCCGCCAAATTCTAGAAATTTCTTTTTCTTTTTCCGCCAAATTCTAGCGAGCAAACTGTATTAGAAAGCTTTTTAATGCCTCTAGAGTTAAATCAAGACCAGTGTCTGAAAGGTGAACACCATCCGGCCGAAATAAAGCGCTGTTTTTGTGGTCTATGTCTATTGTGAAGTGTCTTCCTCGACTATTTTCACTTACGAGTTTAAGACCGATGTAGTTTATATGTTTCCGTTTAGCCTCGACACTTTTGACAGATTCAGCACCGGACCATAAAATCCTTTGGAAAATATCTAGCCAAACAATAACAGCGTCAGGAAATGTCTTGAATAAATACCGAATACTTTCGGACACTTTTCTAATTAAGCTACAAATACTGATCGATGTAAGATCGTTGCCACCGAGATGAATAACTATTACCCTCGGGCTTGTGTTTTGCAACATTCTCCGTTGCAGCTGCCTGTGAAAGTCTATCCATTTAAGGCCCCTGACCCCAAACCATCCGATAGATGTATTGTTTGGTAAGCTCAAGTTCGGCTGGCCCATATCATTTGCTCTTTTGCCGGCCCAGTAAAGAATCGAATCAGACAGGATCCATATATCTGTTGACGATATAAATTTAGAATTAAAATAGTATTGTACTGATTTAGCCCATATAGCAAACTGATCAAGCTTAAGATTACATGACCTACTGAGGTACCGTTTCGGCTGCAGTTAGATCATTGTATGACCGGGTTTATAATTATTATTTTTATTATTATTAAATTATTATTTTAAATTAGGCCAAAATTTGATATTTGCATAAATCTGATTCGACTATTTGATTGCTGGCTTACTAATCATTATCCTAATTATTATTATCATCATCAATAATAACAACAACGGCATTATCATTATAGTCGTTATTGACGCTGCCATCTCTGTTATTATTTTATTCTTATGTAAGATCTGTATGCGTAAGACCTCCAACGCCCCAGCTTCTGAATTGTTGCCATTTTCACACCATCGACAGCTAATTGAATTGCTCTGCCTATGCGAAATGAGTGCGATGTATAGTGACCGCTATACAGGCCTGCGTGCCTAATGCATTTACTCAAGACTGCGGTAAATTGATATCTAGACAGGGGCTTGCCGTCCTCGTGCACCAAAAGTTGACCTTCGACAGAGGGACGAAATTTGCTGTACCGAAGTAAAGCCCGGACTGGACAATAACCTCCATTTTCAGCTGGAATTATTAAGATATTTGGTGGACCAGACTGGTTTGTTTTAGACTGGCGAACACTTATTATTACCGATTTATAGCAATCTCTGAAACTGACGTCACTCAAGCGCAAAGGACGATGTTTGTAGCTTTCCGTAGAATAAACTAATTCCCCTACCCTAAACAAACCAAAATAAGCCAGTACAAAACTGGTATAGAATAATACGTTTTCATATTCAGTACTACAGACGTACGGAATGCTTGCCAAATTTTTTTTAAGAATTCCAAGAGTAATAGGTGATCTCGAATCAGGGTTAGCCTTTGACCTGCGACATCCTTCCAACAGCTTTCCAACTATAAAAGAGTTAGTTGGATCGTGAAAACCGAAGACTTTGTGAAAGAAGCCTACCCCAGAAACGTAGGTCTTAGTAGTGGCTGGCGTGCACCCGAGCTCGAAACAATATGAAATGAATAAGGCCACGTGCTTGGTTTCATATGGCAGTTGGCAACTTAAAGAGTACTGCTTACAGAATTTTTGAAAGACTGAAATAGCGGTTTGGTATGTTTTAATGGTGTTCTTTGCGAGGCTTTCTTTTAGTAAAAGTGCGACTCTTGCCTGAATACTTCCCAAAGATGGCTTGGCATTGGACACTGTTCGGAATCCGCTTCTGGGGCCAGAGTTCGGAATCGTTCCCACTGAAAACGAGAGAATGAGTGACATATGTCATTTTTTGCACCAGGGACATGAGAGGCTTTTACGAGCATGTTATACTTCAAGCAGCGCATTGTAATACATCGTACAAGGGTCATAACGCGTTCAGATTTTGATGAAAAGGAATTTAGGATTTGGACAACTGCGGCGTTGTCACAGTTAAAAACAATTTTTTTACAGGTTAACTTATCGCCCCAAATATGTAGTGCGACGAGGATGGGAAATAGCTCCAACACAGTTATATCCCTTGTAATGTTTTCCTGTTCCCATTCCTGTGGCCACTTGCCACTACACCAATGACCCTGAAAATAGGCACCAAAACCGAACCCCGCTGCACTGTCAGTGAAGAGCTGGGCAGCCTCGTTGGAAGACCAGTGGCGGTCGTAGAACACTGATATGCCATTATAGCTACTAAAGAATTTTAACCACATCTGCAAATCTAATTTTATGCCTCCATTCACACGAATGTGATGATATGATTTTGTTAAACCACAAGTAGCGTTTATAAGCCGACGACAAAAAGGTCTACCTGGGCGAATTACCCTACAAGCAAAATTGAGACTGCCTATAAGCTTTTAAGGTAGTTTTTTCTTTTGATAGCATTGCGGATATTTTGCCTATTAAGTCTATGATTTTGTCTCGCGGCATACGGACAACCATTTCCTATGAATCAAGCTCTTAACCGAGGAAAGTCAGCACTTGAACGGGACCAATTGTCTTTTCAGACGTAACAGGCACCTGAAGTTCTGCTAATACGTTGTTACAAAGTTTGGGCAAATCTGCGCATGTTTTAAAACAATTGTGGCCTCCTAAAAAATCGTCTAAATAGTGAAGAATCTTTTCAGAATTTGTCAGCCGCCACTTTATGCAAAACTCATGAAAAACTGCGAATTTTTCGAAAAGATTACATGATATACTGCAACCGAAAGGTAAACATTTATCTATAAAGTAGGAATCGAAGAACTTAAAACCGAGCTGATCAAAGTCGTCCGGGTGCACCGGAAGTAACCTGAAAGCATTTTTTATATCCAATTTGAATAGATAGCATCCGCGACCGAGATCTTGCAACATGTGTATTGCTTCGTCAAAGCTAGTATACTGAACTGAACAGAGCTTCGGGTCTATAAAGTCATTCAATGAGTTGCCCTTTAGATGCGATAAGTGATGGATCATTCTAAATTGTCCATTTTTCTTGGGGACGAGTCCAGTTGGCGAAACCCTTAAATTATGCACTGGTAAAGTAGAGATATCAAAAGGACCGGCCACTCTACCTTCTTTTAGTTCTTTTTCAATTTTTTCTTTGGTAATTTCAGCGTAATCTAAGGCTGATTTCAAGTTTTTCGATTCTATGAAAACTCTAGGACCACTGTAGTTCAATGAAAAGCCGTCGGTAAAGCCTTTTTGCAATATTTGTTTATCACTATGTGTGTAAAAGCTTAACTCACGGTACAATACAGTTAGGTTGATTGGTGATTTACAGATTTCAGACACGTTTGTATTCATTCTGGAAATTCCTATGAAATGGTCGGATGGATGGGGCTTTGCCTCTGGGCGCACTGAATGAGCCACGAAAATTAGGCACCTTTCCCCTAGGGGCTGAGATATTGGAATTACCTGCTACTGGAGGAGGATTACTTGATGGTTTCCAACACAAATATTTTGGATGTTGGGCGCCACACGACGAACAAGAGTGTGCAAAGCGACAATTGTTATAAGTACAATGTCCCCTGTTATATGCATTGCACGTGTTTACCTTTTGCGTGCTAGATACATTTTCAGCCAACGACATACAACGAAGCCATAACTCTTGATTTATAGACGCCCAAGATGCTGGACAATGTGCCTGTCGCAGTCGAAACTGCTCATCGTATGTTACCCATGCAAAGCCCTGTAATTGTACTGAAGCCTCACTTATAATTGACATATATTTAATTAAGTCTTGGATTAATGTGGGTGACTTTTTCAAAAGGATACTCATATATATTAAAAAGGCATCCGTCCACTTTTCAATGGATGTTATTTTACCTTTGAACTCTTTAGGTCTAGATTCAATGAGGCCACTTGGTGATATGTACAGACTGTGGCCGTTCGACAGTTCAGACAATTCTAAAGCGCCTTTTAGCAGAAGCGCCAGATTAACGTACTCACCCCGACAGATTTGGTCTTTTATAGACTGCGGGATGTGCATCGCAATGTCATCTGAATTAGACTTCATTGGTTCGAGACCCGGTTGCAAGAGCCGGCTTAAATTAGCAACATCCGGTTCCCTATTGGGACTTAAATCACCACCACACCCAGAGCTTTCCATATTATTATTTGGATTGTAAAGAAGGGATCTAAAGTTAACAATGTTATCTATATCATTACCCGGGTTTTCTGAATCCTCGGCGTCACATAGCCTGACATGTTCAACATCATTTTCGGTCTGACTGCTCTCATCCACCTTTTTTCTTTTCGCTGTAGTATTCTGAGTTGTCGAGTTCTGGGTCTGCGATCTTTTTTTTGCTACCTCTACCCCTCATTTCGTTGATTAATTTGGATATTTTGTTGATGTTAGATTTTTCTTGTTCGGCCATTTATGACCTTGCGGAAAGAGGCAGCTGTGACGTCATTCCGCGTGCATGTGATGAAAAACAAACATCGGCACTTTCCGTTAGCACCGAGAATACCCGACCTGTCATGTGGAGTCGTCAGTTTAAACTGAACTCAATTAAGCGTCAAGAAGTGACTGTAATATAACATTATTTCGCTAAAATAAATATGGTTATTCACGAGGAATAACCACAATTATATTTTTGTTGTTGTACAGAATAGGTAAGGCCTCATCACATTTCAGGTTAACAAGAATTCATTATTTTTTTCTGACTTGCTCTTATGGAAACACCTCAGTTACATTTGGATAAATTCGGAAAATACATTAAAAACCATGAAAACGAAATTTTCGGTGTTCACACCCGCAATATTTCATCTGTATGCATTATCACAATCTAAAAAACATCTAAAATATGTTATACATTATGCACCGTTGCACACTGCTTAGTGGGTGTTTTATCTTGTACATGGATCGTTAAGACAGGTGTCATTTATTTTAACTACGATATTACATCGATCTTCGTAGTCAAGTGGATTGTCAATGGTTCTACCAAAGTATTAACCTGAACCGGAAGGGACACATACGTGCTCCTTTTCGATAAAAACTAACAAATTGTCATATATAACCTAAAATGCGTCAAGGTGGCTTTTAGATACCCAACAATGAAACACTGACTGCATGACTAATATAGAAAAACAGTCCTTTACAATAACTATTTCAAAAATATTTAACTGCAATTTTGGAAACTACGCAATGGTTTCGACAGCATTGTTGGTGATGAATATAGCGTTTTGGTGTAGAATATAGCATTTTTATACTAAGTAGTATTTATGTGGACCATTACATGATTTATATACATACCTATGTCACAGTTGTCGTGACCAGCCTTTAGGAAAACTGGGGAAAATATCAATCTTTAATTTTATCGAGGATGAAAAATCACTTAGTAAGCATTTTTGTGTCGTCAGGCGTAAACCGAGTTTTATTTTATCCTTTTATCTCTACATAAAATATTGAATTTGTAATGAAAGATACAACTGTCACGTGCCGCTGAGAATAACATTGATACCAGGAAGAAGGAAGAAGACAACTGTTATACAGTAGGTTTTTGGGTAATTTGTTCTCAAAATTTTTCTTTTTTCTGTTTTATATTTATTAATACAGCCAAACCTGAGCAAACTACCACCTCTAAACAGAGACCTCCGCTGGTTTTGTTTCCTATTTTAACATTTATTGTGTACTTGAACCTGTGAATAAAGACCACCTACCAATGAAGACCACATTTTATCCTTTTAGGGCGGCCTTTAAAGACAAGTTTGACTGTATTAAGATATAAATGACATCTTTAATGATGCATATGAAGACAGATGTTCACTTTCCTTTAATGATAAATTCAAAACGGGTTTTATAATTTTGATAAAGTGTACGTAATCAGCATTTCTTTATAAAATATATTTAGCGCTGTTAAAACTGAATTCTTTATTTCATTATTTAATATTAACAAATATCATGCAGTTTTTCTTTATAAGAAGATGATAAAATCTGACAAAAAATACCCAGTAATTTACTGCATATAAAGTACAAATAATAACTGTCAAAAATTAAATGATAAACTACAATCTGTAACCTTAGAGACCAAAACATTTTAGATTCAGTTATTCAAGGTTAAAATGCACGTGTTTTTCAGTGTTAAGAAATACGTCGGTGGTTACTTTACATTATAAATAACATCCTTAGCGAGTATTACAAATACAAGGTGATGTTTTAATTTTTAACTTCTCATTTTACTAATATGATACAGAATACTAACATACGCAATTTTTCTCCAACAATATTAAAATGACCAGTGCAAATATAAACGTTAATTTTGAAGGTTTAAATAAATACTTTCATTTTATATCTTTGCAACAATGTGTAAACATTTCATTCAGTCATTTTTAAATTTAAAGATCATGGGATAACAATATTTCGAACAGCAACATCTATATAGCCAAAGGCACAAAAACATCATATTAGATAAATATGACACCCGCCGTCCACATTTTATTTGCTAGACAACGTCGTTTGATTTGTTGATGTTCCGAGTTTCCGTGACGTAACGGTCCAGGTTGTGTAGGATAACCGGGTGTGGCTGGTATCGTTTCAAAAAGTCCTAAATGTGATCTGTTGTACCCAAATCCTGACTTTCAGCGGTCAATTCTATTCTTCGTACAGTGTTATTCATCAACACGTTTCTTTTCATCCGTCAGTTTAGCACTGTGGCCATGATACAGGTTGCAGCAATATGAGGAAGTATGGCAGGGATTTCTTTCAGGTACACCTTGTCTGGCAACAATAAGTTCGGACAGCGAGCTATCGCGATAATGCTGTTGTGATTTCGGCTTAAATTGATGCTGTTGTTTGAACTGTTTTTATTCTGTGATATTTTATGTGAATGAAACAAAACTTTGCGCACTGTTGGTAGGATACAAAAAAAAATGATACATTGGCTTTTGTTGATATCTGCAAGCTCAGTTTAGTGACCAGTTATAAAAGTTGAATGTATAGAATCAAGCAAATTGTCCACGATTACAAAGTTAAGTAAAGAGACTTCTTGTTTCTTTCCATATAACTGGGGATGGGTGCAGCCTTATAAAGTTGTATGTATGAAGGCCAGTCTCAAATTTCTAAAATTCGGCTTCCTTGTTTCTCAGCATAACCTTATGGATTGAACATTGCCGATGACAAATTCTGGAGTGATCTTCAAATATTATCTACATAATCTGAACCTGGCAAGCACAGTAATCATAGGGATAATTGGGTGTTAAATTAAAACAAACTGCCAAATGATATTATATTGCATTTATGTTATGACATTTAAATACAGAGTTTTATAGATTTATATTTTTGTACTGTCATAGTATAACTAGTAGTCACACCACTCTGAAAATGGTTTCTACATACATGTATATTCGCTACTTTGGCACTACCGTCACATATATAACTTAACTAAAATTCTACTGTTATGTGCACAAAGATCGTTCATAGCGGCCATTAATTTTTCTACCTCGGGCTGTAAGAATTATTGATTACCTGAAAAGTGCCTTACGTCTATTTATATCATATCTTAGTTTTGACGTAATTTATGATGCCATTAAATGTTAACTGTAGATTTATTCAATGTGTTAAAAGACGGGCAGGAAGTAGTGATGTAAAATCTGTCGTGACTGAGTTACATAGGAATGGATAAAGAAATTATAAAATTAGCAGGGTGTAACAAAGACATCAAAGTAAAATTAAAAAAAAAACCAAAAAACAACAAAGACAAATATCAAACAGGGAATCCCACGTACCAAAAACGCAGCCTCCCCAAAACGAAATCCGCAGCACGCAGACGACATGCACACCACAAACACACACGCGCATACACAAGCCAACATACGAGGACAAAACGAACGAACAAACAAAGGAACACAGTGGGGCACCGCCTTGGAACGGTCAGTGGCAAAAACACTACTGGGGAGCTCAAACCGGTTTATGGTGCGCACCCAACCTCACTCGTACCCCCATCATGTTCCAAAGACACGGGACAGTGTAAATAAAAGCAATCCCCTCCAGGTGAATCTCTAACACACGCAATGGAAACAAGTATTATTTAAAAAAAAAATCGAAATAACATCTGTGTAAAACCTTGCTAGAAGTAGAAGACGTAAAACCGTCAAATACAGGGATTATCGGTAGATAGAAAACCTTCTGAAAAGTCTAAGGAGGGATACTTTAAGCAAAATGTCTGCTAAATTAAATGAGAGTAGAGACAGAGAAGTGTCAAAACGTACTGTTCAACACCATTTGCACTGATAAGAGTTTAGAAGAAACTTTCTGTGGAAGACGTAAACAAATGTTAACACCTTGCCTGGTGTCACTGGTTATACGTGGTAGGTGACAAGGACAAGGTCATTCTGGTAGTTGTTGGCAATGACAGTCGTGTACGTGTGAAGACTACAGGTCTGGTCTAGTTCAACGACCAACAAACAGAAGATATAAGGTAATGATATGGAGGCTGTATTTGTTGAAATGGTGTTGACATTCCTTGCCTAGGTAAATAAAAACACGATTGCAGAACAATATGAAAACATACTAGAAGGCTAGAAGACCTGTAATCACAAAATGTTTTCTTAATAATTCATATTTATTTCCAGGTGATAATGCCCCCTTTACATCATGCATGCAAACTAAATGATTACACGGCTAGAAACAAATGTGTTACCGAATGACCACAGCATAGTACCTGACCTAAACATTTCTGAAAATGTATGGCTAACACATGTGTCATCCGCATTTAATCAATACATATTTCAAAATATGGAGAATTTGGATATCTATCACACCCTAGTATATTGTACATTCAAAGCTTATATTTGTCCAAGAAGATTACTGCAATTTACTTGTTTCAAGGGCCGCCCTTTAAAGGATAGAAGTAAGAGTTTAACATTGTTTATTTTAGTGTTTGAAATGTAAACTGAATAATGGCCCTGAAGATGGCCGTTATTTACGAATTCTTTTCGTACATTATTATACCTGACAGACATGATAATAAAATCTATCAGAAGATCCTTCGGAAGAAAAGAAATAATAGCAGACTCGGTTTCATTGGATGTGAGTCTGTTTATGAAAGGTAATGGAAAATACAACACCCCAAACGTCTCCTAGCACAGGTTTCAGCAGAATTAATTTTATTACATAGATATTGAATGAACTTCATGATCCCAAAGGACCAGGAAATATACCAAAACTAAATCAAAGTACGGGGAGACTTTTTACGACCGCCACGCGGCACCTAAAAACTGCTGTTGTGATAGTTAATTTATCTGTTAGAAGATCCTACTGAAGCAAAAAATGCAACCAAGCAAAATAAAAACAGACTTGGTTTGACTGAGCCTAGTCGTGAAAAGTAATGGAAAGTGCAATCCTCTCACGCCGCCATGCACCAATTTAAGCTGAATTATGTAACATAGATATTTAATGACTCCGTAAACCAAAAGGACCAGGAAATATGAAAATACCGAATCCATGTACGGGGAGACTTTTTTAAAACACATAAGTGAGTTTACTAGTAAATTAAATGTTGATAAAACAGCTGTATTATAATCCTAAAAGATTACAGATAATAATGATAATGATTATGATGATGGTGAAGATGATGATTTTATAACAATACACACTTCATTTTACGAAGGTAACATATTCAGGCATCACATAATTTTCAATATGGCATTTGTCAAACATGCTGATTTTATCAGCTCTAACATTACGACAAAGTATCATAGACAGCGGTACACGCCAAAGTATCATGTTATAACGCAGTAGGATTGTCAGATGTGATCCCAACGCTAAGATACAGAGACATGTATCAACTGCAATTGATGTAAATATTTAAATGTACATTCTCAATATCACAGAAATGTCCCTAATTTTACATTATTGTTACGCAATTTCTTGAATATTTTTTTCAAGTCAATAATTATACTTCTACGCTGTTTTCAAATGTTTTATCGCTTAAACGTCTGTGACGATAATGTGTTCCTAGATCCGTTAAAGTATCGAATTCTTCCTCAACCTCCTTGTCTTTCAATCCCGGATTTCTAATCATCGTATAAGCTTTAAACCAACGGTTTCTAGCAAGATGTTTGGATTTGTCGAATACATATGGTGTTTGAGTGTTAATGGTTCCATATGTTGCTCCTTGATTCAAATCATTGTTGGAAAGCACTGCCTCGGTGTCATGGATGACATCAGTACTGCCATAATTATCCAAATCATAAGTTTGCTTATCTTGTCTCTTACCTTGCAAACCGTCTAGTAGAATATCACAGAAAACTAATAACACCGGGTGCCGGTGACACTCTTCAACGTATAGGAAACTCACGTAGTACATGTAACCTGCGAAAAAATAAACACAACCATTGGATGTACGCACGCAATACCGACTAAAGGTTAAGGTAAGAAACAGCTACCATTCAACGCGCATGAACGAGTAATGTGGGGGAATTAAAGCCGAAGACAAAAAGACAAAAGCATCCGCTAAATATGCCCAACAATTAAAATATTCGTATCTGAAGTAACAGATACATAATTCCTAAGTGATTTGAAACGTATTAAATCATGAATGACTTTTGTAAACCTGAAACATAGAAAGTATTTCTAAGTTAATGATAATCTAAATACCAGTGGAACTTAAAATTAGTTTTAAAGCATGCACATTCCAATCACAAAAGATATCTTAATAAAGGTCTGAAGAGAAAGTTCTGCTTTGTTGGACTCTAAGCGGGCACATGAAGCTTAATTAACACAATATTCAAAGCCATAACTAAGTCAGAGAACGACTTTAAACATTTTTCTCTTAGGACCCAACAATCTTGCCATTAATGGGTGCTTATCTAATTCTACCTTTGCCGATGATAACAAAATCATACGAACCATTCCTTATTGCGTGGCAAGGCCAAAACCACGTGACGATTGTTTATACGTACCTTTATCCCAAGTCTCGTAGCCGGTAACGAGACCACATTTGTCAAGCCTAGCCAGATGCATTATGCCCAATACCATGCCTTTGAGGATTGTTAAAAAGCATCCAAATACTCCAAGAACGATGTAGAAGAAAAATAGAAAGTAACACACATTGTGGTAGACTTTTCTGCAAGACAGAACACATGTATACCATATAGAAATAGTTTTCAATAAAAACTGGGACGTACAAAACATCTGATCTTTGTTTGTCAATACTAGTACTACCCGATAGTATTCTAATTTAATATCGGTTAATGCTTTAATAACCACACAAATAACTGATAATATTAGTTTGTTAGCAGGTGAACTAAAATTTAAAAAAAATACCGCCTCGATAGCGTAGTGGTAGAGCGCCGAGTGCGGGAGGTCGTGGGTTCGATCCCTGGCCTCGTCTTACCTCACTTGGCGCTCAGCATAAAGAAGATAGTGCTAGAACTGGTCAGCCCGATGTCAGTATAATGTGACTGGGTGGGATGCCACGGGTGATATTCCATTGAGGCAGTACTATGAATCACTGCCGATGTTATATTGTAAACGCATTTACGGCATGCCTACCCAAGACTTAGTTAAGACAGGAAAATGCGAAAATAGCAATACAGTCAAAACTGTGCTAACGGCCACCTGTAAGTAGCGGTCACCTGTCGACAACGGGCAACCAGATTTCGATTTCCCCCCGTCGAAATATAGTCATAAAAAGGCCGTGAAAAGCGGCCACCTGCCGACCGCGGCCAGCGGCCAGCCAAAGTCCTTCCCATTCGTTTTCAAACTTCGTAGATATGGGGTCATTCTAATTTTTCAGCTTATAAAACCTTTCATTAAAAGACGTTATGACAGAACTGTTTTGAGATATACTGCGCAGTTTTTAAATCCCACCGGGACTGAGCTGTTTTGATATCTTAATAATCTATCTTCAGCCTGTTTCGTCGGGCCCTTAAGGGTGTTTCTCTTGATGCTTTGCCTTCAGCAAAGACATTGAGTTCATGCGTTTTTATTTTGGTTCTTAATGTTTAACTTTGTATAGAAATTCACAATTTTGCATGCCATGCCTTCTGATACTTTTTTTGTATTTTATCATGCAACTACTATGCAAAGTGTCTGATATCACTTGCCTGATATTTTATTTTGTTATCAGGTCATTGACTTGATATCAAAATTACGCTCCTCCCATATTGACGGACTAGTTTTTACATCAGTTTCCTTCCAGATTGAATTTTATTACAGAGTCCAGTTTCGATGTTGCACAACTTTTTTTTTCTAAATAGATTCTGTAATCTCAACAAATTTCCTTGAATATGGTTGTCTCTAATTTTATCACACAGACAATAGCACTGTATGACGTCATTGTGAAACGTTCATCATGACATCACAACGTTTACACGAATCGATTCTCGGAAAGGTTTACACCGGGCTAGAGGGCGTGGACGGTAGCATGCATTTCCACTACCGCCCATGAACAGGCTCAATCAAACCGAGCCTGCAACATTTTCGTTTTTGTCGTGTTGAGCGACCTGTGAAGTTTCCACTTTCCTCTATTTTACAATACACTTGACAATGTATGATATACTTATTCTTGATTTATGCCTTATTTAAGGCATGCACATTTTATCAAGTACATGTATTAGCAAAAGTATTTGTGTTAATTATTATTCTTGAATCAGTTAATTATAATTCTTGGATCAGTGTACATTTAGTGATTTTAAAAACTATAAAGTCTGGAACTGGAAGTGAAATTTTCAGCGCTTTGGACATGTAGTTGTCTGAGTCAAATATTTCATGATAGATCTATGGAAATAAAGTATGTTCTGGTTTATTCAAGAGGATGATTTTTGAATTTTACGCAGGTGAGAGTTTATTTCATTGTTATTTTTTTTTTACAAGAATATCAGAAAGTCAAAAACATTGTCGGAGTTGAATTCAATATGGCTGCCGTATTGTTTCGTTCAGAAGTTTCAGGGGCGGATGAATTTTCAAATCCGTAAAATATAAATTTAATCTTTTGCTTCAGAAGACATTTTTTTACGAAATAAGAGATGAAGACATGGTTTTTTTAGGCAGTTTGTATGAGTTTCATGATAAATAGAAAGGTTCCCTCACCCCTTCCAGCCGATATCAGCCTCGACCTGATAACATTGATATCAAAAGACAGTAGCCTGTTATTCTCTATTAGACATAAGCCTGACGGGATAACTTTTATTTGCACTGCCCTGTGACTCTGGAGCTTAATGTCTGTACGAGTGTGGTTAGTTGCGCAACATTAACCGCTTTAAGCTTTCCTGTGTTAGTTTTGCCTCTGACCGTTCCGAGGCGGTGCCGAATTATGTCCCTTGATCTGTTCGTTTAGTCCTAGTGTGTTTGCTTTATCTCTGTGCATGTGTGTGCGTGTGAGCATTTGTGTGCTAGTCTGCTTCTTCTTCTTCTTGTTCGCGACTACACTGTCAGACCAGTAGCCTCGATGAAACGTGTGGTTTGCCGCAGATCCTCAATGTCTCCATACAGTTTCTGGTGGATTGATGTATCTATCGGCCAAGTCGCAGCTCGCTCCTGGTCATGCCTTTTACATCTCTGTAGTATATGCTCCGCAGTCTGATCTTCTTCACCACATGGACAAGCTGGCGATGATGTCAGTCTGTATTTCTTGTACATGTGAGCATTGAGCTTGTTGTGCCCTGAGCGGGGCCTGACCATCATCACTTGTTCAGACCGATCAAGGAGATGAAAAGCATCTTCCTCCATCCTTGGTCTCGTTAGTGCCTTGATGATGGTGACTTTCTCCTTGTAACTCACAGGTTCTGTTGGTTGTTCTGACTGAGCTCCTAGCTTAGCCAGTTTGTCTGCCTCTTCATTGCCTGCAAGTCCACAAGGGGATGGAATCCACCGAAGTGCTACTTTGCAGGTTATACTCAGGCTCTGCATTCTCCTGGCTAGCTGTGGAGCTTTATTGTTGATCAGAGCTTCCATGACAGACAGTGCATCTGTGAGAAAGACAACTGAGGAGCTTTCTTCTGCCGAGTCTTCAACCATTGAGACGGCCTTCATGAGTGCTTCAGTCTCTGCCTTGTAATTGCTGCAGTGTTTTCCTGTGGCTGCATGTAGTGTTTCTCTCTTGCCAGATGGGTACTGAATGAAAACACCTGCTTCTCCATCTTTGACGGCGCATGTGGCTGATCCGTCTGTTTAGACATGAGTCCATGATTCCGGAGGATAATCTTCATTGATCATAGCAAGTGTGAGGCTCTTCCGAATGCCGTCATCCTCTTGCTTCCCGCGGTCAAGACGAGGAACAGCAAGTCTCACAGTCACTGAGGACAGATCATTCGCTAGTGGGTTTATGATTTCTTCACTATCTAGGGGAGTCGTTGGTATGCTCAGCTCAGTTTTGAACTCTCGGTTGAGTTTCTTTGCCTCATGTACGAAGCTGCTACGTTTGAGCCGATTCTTTGTGTAGCCATCTAGCTTGGCTTTCATGAGATGGTCTTGAAAAGACCTGAACTTCTCTGCTTGAAGCATAACCTTTGCATGTCTTCTGTCTTGTAATGGATGTGTGCCTGTCAGTTTCTTCATGAAGGAGATTGGTGTAGACTTTGTAGCACCTGTCATGATCCGCAATGCTTGGTTCTGAACCTTGTCTAGAGCCTGTTGGTTAGTTTTGGCAGTAGTGGACCAGACAGTTGAGCTATATTCTAAATGGGGTCTCACTGTTCCCTGATATACTGTCTTGAGTATTTGCTCATTTGCTCCCCACGTTGTTCCAGCAAGTTTGCGCATCATTGCAAGCTTCCTGCGGGCCTTCCCTTCTGTTTGACTAATTGAGGGGTCCAGGTTAGCCGTTTGTCAAAGGTCACTCCGATGTATTTTGCCTCGTCTGCTTCAATCAGCGAAGTATTTCCCATCTTGATTTTACCCGCCCTTTGCTTTGACGACAGGGAGAAAAGTGTGGTGGACGATTTCTCTGTATTGATCGATACACACCAATCTTCAGCCCAAGCTGAAAGCTTGTTGATGGTTTGCATCCTGTATGTGACTGTAGTGGCATGTTCTTCCTTACACCATAACACCAGATCGTCAGCGTAGAGAGCAGCCTTAACTCCTTTCGGTAGCTCAGACACCAGATCATTGATGAAAAGCAAGAAGAGTGTAGGGGATAAGACTCCGCCTTGTGGGACACCATGACGCAACAGGAACTTCCTACTGCTGGCATGTTCTAAACTGACTCTTGCTCTCCTGTTGTGGAGGTGTTCAGATGGATCTTAATCCATAAGTTGGTGTCTGGTCCTTCAGTTGTTGAGCTTCCGGAATATGTCTGGTCCCATGAGCGTTGCTGAAGCGCTTGTTGCGTTGCGAATAGGTTGTTAGTCTCCATGTACCACTTCAGGCGTGCATTCACAATCCTCACCATGGTCTTTCCAACACAGCTGGTTAGGCTGATTGGGCGGCAGCTTGCGGCCTTCTTTGGATCCTTCCCTTTCTTGTGGATGGAGATCATGACTGCCTCTTTCCATATCTGTGGAAGCAGTCCTTGTGTCCAGCTGTAGTTGTAAATTTCCAGGAGTTTGCAAATTGCTTCAGTGCCTAGATGGGTCAGCATTTCATTTGTGACTCCATCTGGTCCAGGAGACTTCTTTGTCTTCAACTGCCTAAGAGCTGTCTGTAGCTCATGCAGTTTAAGACCCTGCTTCATGCATTCTGGTGTCACTTGGCTTGTCTGCCTTTCCCTTTTTTCTCTTCGGGCGTCCCTTTGCCGTTCCTGTTGATGGGGATGTTGGAAACATCTTTGTAGTTAGAGGCAAAAGTGTTTGCCGCTTGTTTACCCGTCAACAGTTCACCATTCTCTTCCAAAGTTACTGAGCCTCTTCCTGTTTCTTCATCGTTCAGCTGTCTCGTCAATCTCCACAGCTTTTGGCCATCTCGCTCTAGGTTGAGCGAGGCTGTTTTGTTTCTCCAGCTCTTCCTCTATGCTTCCCGTTTGTGCCTGAGGAATTTGGCCTTGGCTTGCTGTAGAGAGAGGTTACTTTCTTGTGAGGGATTCATATCCGCGTGCTTTGCGTTGATCTTTAGGGAGGCTGCGTTTTTGGAACGTGGCTTTACCCCCAAGCGCAACGTTCAAATGGTAAATACCATGCTTCCTGTTGTGTTACAATACGTTTATTTTGTTGTTTCTCCTTTTAGCATTGACATTTCTTAATTTACTATTTAATCAGTAATGCAAAAATTCTATATCAAAACTATTTCTACCCGACATGTTTTAAAAATTAAATAATTTCACTAATCCATATATATAACAAATGTGTACCTGTTATCCAGAGCCAAAATGACAGAGGAAGTGGTTTTGCCTTTTTCGTTAACAGAACTCCGTGTCTGCAGAAGCAGACGACTGAATACTTTCTGCGATATCATCACCAATTGCAATATCGCAACTCCAGGCCTACCAAAATAAACATAAACCAGAATCTAAGTATCATCGTAGGATATACTTAAGCCAGAGTTCTTCAACATTTAATGTCTGATACTTAGACGTAAGAATAGCATGTATTCAAACTGCCATAAGTATGTATAAAGCTAACTGATACTGGTAAAGTTTTGCAGACAATCAAGCAAAGTTTCGTTACAATATGTACTAATTTAGCAATGACAAAACAAAGTACAACCTAGCATATAAAGACTCAGAGAATACGAGCCCTGTGGTTATATCAAATACATTTGAACAGCGTTCTCATTGACTTTCATTCATTTCCTTTTGTACACATTTTAACTTTCTTTAAAAAATGAAATGGCGATTTTACGTTTAGGTACTTTTTAATTTTTTAACAAAAATTATTTTAAAGTCATTATCAAAAATTGTTTTACTGGAGTATTTTCCATTGTAAAAATAATAGTAGAAGGTCACCCAAGGAACATTTCTCTGAAATTATCTCAAAATCGGACGGAAGACTTTGGAGGAGATTCTATTTAGGGAAGCGATTTTTTGACAAAATGGAATATCAATATGATCAACCAAGGAATTTTATGTTGTTTTCAGATTATTATATTTCTAGTTCTGCGGATTATTCTGCTTGAAGAATCAAAGTAAGTTGAACAATCTTGCTGAAAGGTCACTCAAGAAACATTTATGTGAAGTTATTCTAAAATTCCAGAAGTTTCCGCTAGATGCATATATATGGAAAAGGTGATCACGCCCTTCGGCATACATGTTTTGACAAATCTGATGAATGCAGACTATACTAATTTACGGTTACGCATTTGTACGAAATTATTTAAAAACGATCTATCACTTTTTTGAAAGATTTTAAAAGTATGGAAACTGGCGGCCATATTGTTTCTTTACGAATCGGAAAAAATGAACAAACTAAAGTATGTCACCCAAAGAACATTTCTAGGACTGTATTTCGAAATTGGATCACAAGTTTCTACGGGAGGATTGTCCAATTTCCCACTAAGTACATATAGGGAAAACTAACCACGCCTCGGTAAATTTACTTGAGAAGTCACTGGCTGTCATTATATAATCTGTATACTGTTGAAAAGTTCAGTTAATCCTAACCCACTTAAAGTTTATCAATTTGAAAAGTTTTAGTATTATAGCCTAGAAATTATTCGTTATGGAATGTAGTCAGCATAAACATGTACAAGTATTGCATCAAGTGAGAAGCATTGCAACTTACAAAAGATTCCAAAAAAAAAAAAAAAGCCCCTGTGCATGAATTATCAAATGAGCATTTGCTTATACAAAGGGCTATTTTACATAAAATGTCCAATGAGAATGTCTTTATTTATAATCTGTATAACAAAACAACTTACAAAACATTCCACAGGACCTTGAGAAAATCTCGTGGTATGAAGCCAAATGCAGGCAGAACGAGCAGATACATCAAAGCCAAACATGTTATGGTCAACATTACAATTACAATCACATAACCTACAAAGTATTAGACCTATATTTATAAAAGATAGATTTATATTTTCCATAAAAGTGGAATTTTTCCAGGAACAAGGAGCTGCTTTTTCAAAAAAAAAAACAAAAAAACCCCTGTGTGTATGACCAAAGACGTTGCTTTTTATGACACAAGTGAAGATCATCTATATACAGGTCAGTTTGTAGACCTTGCCACAAGATTTATCTATAGTGAGTCTTAAAGGCAAAGAAAATCTCCTATATAAGTGACCCCCCCACAAATACCAGACTTTTTAATCCCCAATATACAAGATCCTGTCTGGTCCAGTCTGAAAAGGGTCCATAAAACCCCTGTAGACTTGACATGTAGCCTAATTATTGTCAGAGAATCATAAATTTTATTGCCTACAGGTAAATTGGTTATTTCCTGTGTTTTGCATTTTATTAATTGAAATGCTTTTGTTTTTTTAGTCTTTTTTCAGCATGTACACAAAATTATTTTAATTGATAAGATACTAATTTTGATTGCTCAGTCATGTTGAGTAATGTCCTGGCCAATTAAATTATAACTCTTATAGCAAAGCGTTTCTCACTATAAAATAATTATTCAAAACTTAATAAGAGAAATTACAAGTTTGTTTATTCAATGATTATGATCTTTTTATCAAAAGTAACAAAATAAAAAACAAAAAATAAAGATAATTGCTGGATTTTATTAGAAATTAAAGAAGCGTTCAGTTGCATTTTTAATAGATAAAGAAGGTATATAGACAGAAGGATGTTATATATTAAAAATGCTTAATTCCTCTTGTGTTGTCTAAATAATGTTAACTTTCTTTTATGTATAATAAAATCCAGCAATAAAGATATATCATTGTTCAAAATACACAATAATTTATTACTTCTAAAAGCTATGTGCCTGAATGCATTTTTTTATATTTTTGATAATAAAAAAACAGCAATAATGAGATGTAATTGTTAAAAAACTTACTTTATTAAAAATATGATAAAACACTGTTGTATCTTATCGCTTTGTTTATTTAGCCCTAATTCAATCAAGCTTTCTAAACTTGTTATAAAGGTGAGAACTGATTTGCTATAAAGGTGAGAAATATCACCTGCAATTTATTTACTGCACAGTAGCTATACAGTAGCTTATTATGATAAACAGAAGCAAGTCTACCAATGGTCCTGACTTGTGTATTGGCCCTTATCGCCAATACGCAGACCTTATCATGGGCATAAACAATATTGTACAAAAGCTGTCTTTGTATGAGCTATAATATTTCCTTAAACGTAGATACAAATAGCACAGACCCTCTTAGACCAAACTTCTAAGGTCATGTCGACAGATAAAGAATGTATACTATAGGGATTTTACATGTTTTGTGTATTAACGCAGAAACTCGCGGGATTGTTTGCGTCGTTCAAAACATTCCATTTATTTTGAGTACGAACACATTTGGAGCACGGATGAGTACGGATGAGTACGTACAAATTGACAAACTTCTAAGATTTATATGAATTCTTTGAGAAATTAAATGAAAACATAACGACTGATACTGCCCAAAAACCTTGATACAATTACTTAAAACGAACAACTGCACAAGTTACACGCGATTTAATACATTCATGCAAAGAAATATAATTATACAAAATTGCAAAAGAATATAATCACAAGTAATCCAGAGAAAAAAATGAGGCAGATCTGCACAAGAATATTTTTTTTGTTCCCGGCAAAGCGTCTCAAAAATAAAAATAATGTACTAATAGGTCGTGAATCGCCTTGTTAATACACGATTTTTCTCCCGTTAAGACATGGGCGGATCCAGTGAAAAAGCAGTTTTATGCATGAATAAGGTACAAGTGTATGTATGCAAGAGATATATAGAAGCATTGCAAAAAACATAACACAACATGTTTTTATTTCAAATGGTTATTTCCGTACTAGAGACAATTTGCAATAATTGTTCAGCACAGACTATACAGCACGACACGTGATTTGAATTACAGATTTTGAAAATGGATGAAAGATAATAAAATCTATCATGTTTGTGATAACAAAAATGCCAGAACACATACAAAATATATCGCATCAATGGATATAACATTATCTATCGGTCCGTAGTTTGTGCTATTGACCAAAAACACAGAGATAAAAATTTTAATTTTATTTCTGGTGTTATGTAATAATTAAAATACCTTTCGGGTCAATAGTAAAATGTAAAAGCTTTCGGTCCTACAGACACCAATGTTAAATTGACAGCCAAGCCATTCCTTAATTATATACTGGCATAAAAGCAATGTATACTTACTGTACGCAAAATAAAGAAATGACGAAAAACATTAAAATCAATATTTACGTAATATTTAGTGAATACATACCCCAAAGTGTGTAAGCAATCTGAGACCCCGCATAAGAAAGACTATCTGACTGTAAAAAATAAAACATTACGATATATTATTATGTCAATTATGTCTGCTATATACGTATGTGTCTATTGTATAATGTCACTGGATTTGATCTTCGTTTATCAGTTGTAATGTTTTATTTTGCATCAATGTCAAAAATGTCTCATTATAAGGCGGTGTACTTCAGTGTTGTTTACTTTAATCTCATTATATTTGTCTCTATCATACAAGCATTTCCAACAAAGCATTTGGAATTGCTACGGGTATGCAAAGGTTTGCTATATATATTACTTTGTTACCTCTGACGCAGACAAGCAAAATAATGGCAGACCAGACTCGGTTTGAAGACTCGGTAAGACTGAGTCTAGTCACGGGGGATAGTATAACAATATATTTGTACAAACGTGTTTGTCGAATTAAAAGCGCGGAGCTATGGCCCAAGCAGAGCAGTTTGCATTTCATACTTAACCGCACTGGAGATTACGTAATAGAACAAATAAGGACAAAACTCCGAACCACGTGATGTGATGTTATTACGCGGGCCTTGCAAAAACCTGTCATTAACTGACTGCCGTAGTTTATCCCAGGTATTTCTTAAAACGTTTCATTGTACTTGCATGGTATGGCCAATAACTAACGATATCCGTTTATTTCGTGCAAATTGCTTTTCAAATGACCGAATTATTTCAAATTGAAATAAATGCAGTCATATACACTGACCAATTTACTCGCACACTGTAAAATGGACGAAAAGACAGAAATTCGTAGCTTTATTAAATACCGTATTAGGATTGAAATAAATGCAAAGCAAATATTTTGTGAGTTGTGTGGTATGTATGGACCTCAAGTCATTTCCATGTTCACAGTTTTAGATGTGTTAAAGCTTTTAAAGCTGGGAAATTATCTATCGAATATGATACCCGTTTTGGAAGACCTAAAACCTTCTGTTGCCATGGCAAACATTGCTGTTGTAAAAGCTGTGATCGAACAGAATGCGCGATTGTCGGTGAGAGATATAGCCAATCGTACTTGCATATCAGAAGGCAGTGTCAGACAATTCTGAAAAAGCGTTTGGACCCTAGAAGGGTTTTGTGGTAGGTGGGTACCTCATTTGCTAAATGTGCCTGGGAACTTTTGAAAACATACAAAGGGTGTGATAGTCGGGTTATTTCTAAATTGCTAACAGATGAAGAAACCTGGATGCACATGTTTGAGCTACAGGGAAGGACTGATAATAAGCAAAAAGATAAAAAACGCCCCTGCATTGCCAAGAGAACCATAAGTTCGAAAAATATATTGTACGCAATTTTCTTCAATTCCAGTGGACCAGTCGTTCAAGTGCCTTGTCCATCTGGTCATACAGTAACTGGACGATTCTACAAGAATTCTATACTGAAGAAAGTGAAAAAAGTTTTACAATAGGATGGTAGTTGAAAACCATCCGCCTTATTCATCTGACCTGATTCCTGTGACTTATTTCTATTTCCAAGGCTCAAGAAAAATCTTTTTAGATAGAAATATAAGTCCAGAAGTTTTCTTGTGCCATTTATCAGTGTCGCAAACAAATACCAAAGGAAGACTATTTATCTGCTTTTCGCGATTGGGTCAAAAGGTTACATAAAATGTGTTTCGGTAAAGGGGGAATACTTTGAAGGTTTGTGATAAAAATGATTTTGATAAAACGAAGCACTTAAGAAATCCGAACCCAATGACAAAACTTTTTGCAGGACCCCCGTAATACATTTACCGAAGGAATTATTCATAACCCTGGCAGAACTAAGAGGAGAATTCTGTAACACCATGTAATTTTTCCATGAAAAAAACTTTGAACAAATGGATTTTGATATACAATCAAGCAAATATCCAAACCAGAATAAATTGGGGATGTCGTTGGTCTCGTCTGAAAGGAAGGTTTTTGAAATCTCCTTTGTACATCCGCTTGATATTTTGTCTGTAGTTGGTCAATATTTGGAAGATTGAAAATATCGTCAGAAGTGATGACACACAAAACGAAAACAACATAGATCCTGAAAGCAGAAACAAAGAATATCCAACTTACGGGTAATACAAAGTAATATAAGTTTAAGCATACTAAGATGACATAATCCCCCATAGCTTGGTGGTTAAAAGCAGTGAGGCGCCTGTCACTTAAATTCAACTTTTTGCCCCTTTTTGTATAAAACGTTAAATATTTTTCAAAGAATTTAACAGATCAGCGCTGGCATATTGTTTAGACTATAATTATACTGGGATTTCTGGATATATATTTTGTATAGTTTACAAATAAAAAACCCAAAGAACATGAAGGAACAGCGAAATGCTAAATTTGTTCTGGGGGACTTTGAAAGAGACGTATTTCAAAGAACTAGAAGCTGAAAAAAGAATATAAGTTATATGTGCAGTTGGGAATATCGGGCTCGAGGGTAAGTGTTTAGGCAGTAACGAGTTACTCGAGAGCCGAATATTCCCACTCGCACCTACAACTAGTAATATAACCATATTCTTGCATGTCATATTCAACAAGCAGCGGTAAAATAAAGTCAAACGAATGACCTTCTTTATAGCACTTTTTTCTTGCAGCAGCGTATTTAAACCAAACGCAGGAAATCAACGTCCGTAAACAGGAAAGATGCCATGACGTTTCGTAGACAAATAACAATGTTTCGATTTTTGTTTAAGAAATAATATATCTCATTCAGTGATTTGTCGCTGAATAAATCATTGTTTGGAGTTCAGATGCGAAGGAATTATATCACGATGGCGCAGTCTGAGTGATATGCTAATACGCATCTGACGACAAACAATGATTTTGTTCAAGAGCAAATCACTAAATGAGATATATCATTTCGATTCTAACACATTACCAAGGACTTTAAAGTATATGCATTCATTAAGTATTTGCCCGTTTTCAATCGGTTTCTTTTGCCAGCGCGCCGCTATGCCGTTTGGCGCTATGACGTAATAACTGTGAATTCAGAACAATGAATTGTTGTATGATAAAAAGACTCTATAGTTCTCACTCAGTTTTATTAACGTTTCGGCCATAAGGCCTTTATCAAAATGACAAATTCCGAGAATTACTCTACATCATGGCGTCTCATAATATAACAACATTTGAAATACAAAACCGGAACTGACGTAACGTTATTAAACGTCAACGTCAAATCCCGCTAAAAATCGATACACATTTATGATGCACAAGGACTGTCTCCTGGCCTAACGAAGTTATGATTAAAAAATAAAAGACTTAATGTGCAGAAACACAACAACCTAGTGAAGTCCCATTGCTATCATGGGAGATAAAATTATATCCTAGTCAATGCGTTGGTAGGACAATGAAAGTTTATATACCATAGATATATGACAAACAAAAAGCTAAAGCAAACAAAGATACTCATAAAATTTTGCACTTAACCATTAGATCATTACTTAAATGAACAAAAATAAATTTAAAACGAATAGTTTATCATCAGACAAAATAAAAACTATAAAAAATAGGCAAATTTTACGTATAAAGGGAAGTAATTACAAAAAAAAAAACTATATAAGTATTGGAACCAGTAAAATATGACAAATATGTATTCGAAACTCACACAAATGTGCGTTAAAGGCAGATAATAGGACATAATACATGAAAGAAATACATATTGAGAATATATTAATGGGTCGCAACGACAAACAACCAAAATTAATACAAAAACGCTTACTTAAAACCAAAATACCTCCGGATATTACATGTTACTTAAGCATCAATTTGATTGAGTTTATTTATATTCTCTCCAAAGAACCCCAAGTTTCGCTTTCGTGTTAAGTCCATTTGGCGCCTCTGTCTGCAACTCGTGGATCCACTCAAGCTCCTTGATCTGTCGGTAGTATCTACTGTTTTCCTTCATGTGTTCTAACACCGACACCCCGACATCACCTATGCTATGACCAGGCGTATTAAAATGTTCTGCCACTGGTTTCGTACGTTTCAGCCGTATGTCCGCTTCATGTTCTCGCAATCTCTCCTTCAGCGATCTTGACGTTTCACCAATATACACAATTTTATCACACTGGATACAGTTTATCCCATATACGAGGTTCCATGCCTGGCAGGTTTGAGTTCGCTCTATCCGTGCCGCTATAGCCTTGTCATTATTGTGCCTCCCTTTGTCAATCATTTCACATACCACGCACTTTCCGTTACATCTTGGTTTCAAATCGCCCGTTTGGTATTGCTTCATAACCTTGTTTGTCTTTCCATGTACCAAAAGGTCAGAAATATTCGTGTCCCTGCGGTAAGCTACAATTGGGGTGTCACTGAATATATGTTTCATTCTTTCTGATTTGTGTAAAGTGTTCATATGTTTACGTACAATATTATGTAAATTCGGGAGATGTCTGGAGTAAGTCACTACTACAGGTACCCTCTTCATTTTCTCTTTTTTCAGTTTCTGCGGTGTTAATAGTTTAGCCCTATCTATCTTGTCTACTCTATCCAGCTGATTTTCAATAAACTTTCCGCTGTAACCCCTCCTCCTTAGCTGGCCTCTTAGTTCCTGTCTGTGTTTGGCGTAGTCTGCTTCCGTCGAGCAAATCCTTTTCAATCTTACTCCTAATCCATACGGAATTGCCTTTTTTACGTTTTGAGGGTGGTCTGATTTCCAGTTTAAATATAAGTGTTTGTCCGTCGGTTTCGAATATAAGACTGTTGTAATTTCATTATTTTTTTCAATTCTGACTGTCGTGTCCAGAAATTCTATTCTTGTTGTATGCCACCTTAATTCCACTTTTATGTTCGGGTGTATCTGATTCGCAAAATCTCTGAATTTTAACAGATCTTCTAGTCCATGTTGCCACAGCCCAAATCCGTCATCAATGTAACGCTTGTAAAACATTGGTACTTTTTCATTCTCCATCAACTTTTCGTCCCATTTGCGCATGTAGCAACAAGCAAAATTACGACCTAGCTTTGACCCTATCGCCACTCCTTCCTTCTGGACATACTCGCTATTATTGAATGAAAAAACATTGTTCGTTAGTACTGTATTTATCATTTTCATAACGGCTTCTGTTGTGACATTTGGGTTAGTTCTGCATTGGAGAGCTTCTTCACAAGCTGTTAAACCTTCTCGTCTGGGTATAGATGGGTACAACTTGACTACGTCAAAACAAAACAAAATCACTCCTTCCGGGATAGGTAGGGGAATCAGTTTCAGTTTGTTTAAGAAATCTGTGGTATCTTTTAAGTAGCTGGGACTATTTTCAACATATTCATTAAGTTCCTTCTCCGCTACTTCTGCCATGCGCTCTGTTGCAGTTCCAATTCCACTAACAATCGTTCTGTATGGATTCTCACGCTTGTGAATTTTGGGATTTCCCTTCAATTTGCCGGTAACTGGATATTTCTGTATTAAATAATCTTTCAACTTCTTGGAAATAAGACCATCTCTACACATCTTGTTGGTAATCTTCTTTACTTCTTTTTCCGCTCTATATTGTGCTCCGCCATCAGTTTTCATATAAGAAGCATTGTCCTTTACTTCCTTTTCTAAATTTTTTATATAATCTTCTGCATCCACTACTACAATACCTGACCCCTTGTCCGCCGGTCTTATAATTATATTGTTGTCATTTAGAAGTGCTTTCATTGCTTTCCTTTCTGACTTGGATAGGTTCGATGTGCATTTGTCATGAATGCCATTGACAATCGCATTTTTTACTTCTTCTGTGTAAGCATCTAAATACTTATCTCTTCCTGGTTCTGGTGTAAATTCACTTTTTTTCTTCTCACACCACGGTTCTTCATCGAGATCTACACTATACATGTCTTCCTTGTCATGGAAATATTCCTTTAACCGCATTCTCCTTTCCCATTCAGCCAAGTCACTGTGAATTTTTGTCATATCTACTCTATGTCTGGTTGGTACAAATGATAAGCCTTTTGAAAGGAGGGACAGCTCTGCCTCCGTTAGAATCCTTGACGACAGATTTGTAACAACCATTTTCTCTCTCTTTAACGCTCTAATTTTGGACTTATCTATAACAGGTTTTACGAACTTTTTTTGTTGTTGTGAATCCCCATGTTTCATATCTTCTGGTTTTATTTCACTAGTAACATCATCAACCATAGATTGTTCAATAATGTCCTTATTGTTTAACATACTTCCTTTCTTAAGCTCATAGGTCTCATCTACCGAAGAGTTATCTTCCATATGATTAGTCATACTATACCAGTCATACCCAGTCGGACTACCTTTTGATAAAGGCCTTATGGCCGCAACGTTAATAAAACTGAGTGAGAACTATAGAGTCTTTAAACATTTGGTACCCCTTAGGGTAAATACTGTGTTGTTGTATAATAATTCACTGTTTTCAGCCTTCTTTGTTTAATAGGAAAATGAGTCGGATCGTGTATGAATTATCAGTTGCAATGTAACGTTATGTATTTTTAATAAAATAACGTTTTTGGAATCAAGAAATATGCTAAAAGGAACAAAGAGGAACTATCGAGGTATTTCATTTTTATCTTATTTTAGGGTATAAGATATAAATTACTGCATTAATCTTCTACAAAGATGTAGTTCTTCATATGCCATTTAAGACATGAGAGTTATCTTATGCCCTGGGGATTAAGATGGAATTTTTCAGCACTGGTGAAATCAACTGAAACCCGAGCCAGGTATGCAAAAATATAGAAGATATTTGTTTGTTTGTCGAGATAAGAGAGACAACTGAATATTTTAACGAACGCGGGGCCTGACTAAAAATATCAGAATTGTCTCCCTTATCGGTGAAGATATATTTCGATATCCCACTGATTACAAACAAATTTTCTTTTTATTTGATGCTAATTTGTTAAGATCAACGAATTATCTGTTTATTACATGTTATTATGTTCAAATAAGACCAATACTTCGATCTTGCACACCGATCTTAAAACTTTCTTTCAGTGGCCTAGAGTGTGACCTACTGACCTACTTTCTTGTTTTTTTAAGATACAGCCTTGAATTTTGGATGACATGTACAATTTAGCAAACCGGTCTTAAATCTGACTTTCAGTGATCACAAATGTGACCTACTGACCTACTTTATTGTTTTTAAGACACAGCATTGAAATTTGGATGACATTTACAGTTTAGCACACCAATCTTAAAACTGACTTTCAGTGACCATAACTATGACCTAGTGACCAACTCTTAATATTTTAGCATCAATTTGTCATTTGAAAACATGTAGCTCATATTACTCAAGTGAGCGATCCAGGGTCATCATGGCCCTCTTGTACTTAATTAATATGTAACATCTGGAAGCTGAAAGGTATGGAAACCTTTTCGAAGGCAGAATATGCCCTGTCTGTAAATCTTCAACATGAACTTAATCAGTGTCGTTCATACGAAGAATTAAGGCAACCAAATGGTACCAAATGCATAAGATTAAATTTCTGTTTTGTTACTTTTCAGAAAATGAAAAGCTTGCCTTTGTACTCCAACAAAGATATGACAACTGCGAAAACCTGCCACAGTATTCTTCAACTTTAATATTTTGTATAAATAGGCTTTATGTTTTTACCACTGAATAAAGCATTGATTTTTATCATATCGAACAATGTCTGGTATAACATCGCTATAGTACGATAACTCTGAGAAGCGGTTTTATAAGTACACCACTGAGATCAAGAGTTATTTTTTTATCATTTAATAGCACATTTAGACTGGTTTTAAGTGTTGCTTAACGTTCAGTTAGTGACTGCTCCTCAGCTTATAATTATAAATATGATACGTTGTAGAAAGATATATGTTTCTGTGAAAGTAAGTGAAATTGAATGACACTGTATCTTAACTGCATGCATCACTCTAAATATGTTATATTTTTGTTGTAAAATGATAAGTCGTATAAGTAAGGAATAAAACCTTATTTTTTTTTCAAAGTTAGTCATTCTGGTCAGTATTAATGTAAAAAAAAAGACATTCGTTTCAAAATTATTTCGTTATGCCATTATTGCTTTTAAAATATCGGTAAATTTAATTCGACTCAACAACATTCTGTAAGTGAGGAACCACTGAAAAAGCTTAAAACTTTTTTTTGTGTAATAACATGAAATTTAAACTGATCCCTAAAGTATTGTGTAATTTGTACAATTTATTTAATGCTTTTGTTGAATCTGTTCTGAATTACGCATCAGAAATAGGGGGACAGTCTAAATCAAAAGAAATTAAACGAATTCTAAAATTTTATAAGCAGCTGTTAGATGTAAGAGTGAGCATACGCTGCATAGGTATCTATGGCGAATCCGGCAGGTACCCATTATACATCAAAAGATATGTTAGAATTGTTACCTGCGGCCTGAAGGCCGCAGGTATATTGGAATGCAACAAGTAGTATAGCGCATGGAGACTGGGTGATTTCACGTGACTTTTTACCGATATGCGATTGGCTTATCACATTTATGGAACGCCGTTGTTGCAATATAGCTAGCACTCTATATGAAATATAGAGAAATGTTTGTAACCTGAATTCCTCATTCATTATTTCATATAATTTATTCAAACTTTCAGCAATGATCAATATTGATACCTTGTTGTGCATAAGGGTTTTTATGTTAACTTGCTCTTCAATTTCCTAGATTATGGTCCTGTGGTGTCAAGCAAGTCCATGTGAAGACATGAATCACATTTGTGAAAGCTCTAGTAAAGTATTTCAATAGTCAAGGAATGCGACCAGTTGAGCTAAAAGTTATGTTATACATGAAAGGGAAATATAGTTATTTTTGCTCAAAACAATAACTTTCACAATTAAGAAATACATAGTTCATATATCTACTTGTAAATCATGTAAAATGGAGTAATATTTCTTACATTAAAGCGTAATGTTATAATAAAAAAAAACAAGTACGTTATTCACCCATAAGTTACTATCAACAATTTCTGGTCTGTATAACTTCTGGCCGCAGGAAATCTTTCGACTTGTAATATACTGGATGAAGACATTAAATACAGAAAATGTAATAATAGATGTTTTGTAATCGGAAGCACTCGATGATCACTGTGAACAAGGATGTAAAGAAATTGGGTTGCTGGTGTGAAGAATTTAATATGTAAATACGGTTTTGACAATGTGTGGTATTAGCCAAATTCAGTCAGTAACTCTAAGATTTTGAATATAAGTAAGTAAGTAAATGTTTTAATAACGTGACATGCGCATAAGTATTACAATACATATCTACAGAAACAGTACAGCATCCGGCCAAATGGGCCTATAAGTCACCAAAAATCATATAATTGTTTTAAAGTAAATATAGTGTACATGTATTACAGTACCCTATATTCTCTGGTTCATATTTAGTATAAAAATTTGACAGAAACTGAAAAAGAGATGTCACTGACATTTGCGGACAACAATAAATAATAACATATGTTTAATTAAATCAATAAACATAATCAGTCAATATATTTAATACCTTTTTGTCCCTTTAATGTGACCTGAAGCTTTTCTCGTTCAAATCTTCAAAGGTTTGTATTCTTTTTATTATATTTAAAGTATACCAATGTTGAAATTAACAATTGCTGTAATAAATAAGAGACACATATAAGCTGAAATGCTGTTCCTGGCCTCTTTGACAAGAATATAAACATTATAGTAAACTGAAAATACAATATAACGATTTACACCGAAAAGGAAAATCACAATTCTGCTTACCGGTAGTCACTTTAACAAACATGCGAACATATTCATATTCCTCCGCGTCTTCATCAGTCGCGTTAATACCAGGGTAAATGAGTGGTAAAAGTTGCTTTAACTGATACGATGCCAATATAATCAGGATTCCAAACTGAAAAATACGCATGATATATATACGAAATATTGTTTCCGCCATCAATTTTTCGACACACTATGAATTTTAATTCCAAATCTTGACCTTTCGTACCGAAGTAAATGAGCAAAATGCTGAAATATTGAAAATGTTAGGGTGGTAATGATAGTTCAAAATAGATATTCTTGATTTCTTCCCTTTAACAAACACCTGAAATGTAATATTAAAAACGCTAACATTTCGCACCGAAAATGTCCTATAAAAGTTGATGTTTTAGAGCTATATTTATCGTAAACATTTCAGTTTAAGTAATGAAAAGTACATTAAATCAAGATATACCCTTGCATGATCGTAAGAGGCGACTAATAGGGTCTTAACATTTGGTTTTGCGGTAACTCTGTGATTCCAGCAGGTATGCAAATTTTGATTCCATATCTCATGTTTTTATTTCGACGTAAATGAGATGTGGAACCAAAATTTGTAGTCCTGTTTGGCGCCATATAGCCTATACTGTGTTGGTGCGCCGTAAAACCCAAATAAATAAAATCGACATATCGCGTTGTAAGTCGACAAAATGAACAGAGAAGCTTCCATAGTTGTTATGGAACTAAATATTGCACATTTAATTCCACATTAACAACAACGGAAGCTTAACGAGATAAAATAAAAAATCTGCCAACTTTAAGGGCGGAATGTAAAGATTATTAAATTATCTTTCAGACAAGAGATGTAGCCACAGGCGAAATGTTATATAGTTATGATAATTTAGTACGTTTCATCGTTTCTTGACTGAGGAACACATTGAAAATAGTTCATTAACCAGGAAAATCTATTTGTTAATCTCATTGTGAAATAATACTGTAAGAAATCAAAACTTTCAATATGTACACATGTAACCGTAAACAACAGATGTGGAAGCAATCACGCATTTTTGTAAACAAATGACCAATTCTAAAATAAACAGAAATATGGCCAAATTCAATTAACAAAACATTCGACCTTGATCAGTTTTGCTAAAGTTGTAAATAACAACAATTTCTTGAACAGGTAAACAAAGTAATTAACATTTCCGAGTAATAAATAAAAGTTACATTGAAAACAATGTCAAAATAATTAAGGTAAACCAAATACATTTCCGATGAGAACTTCGCAAACCAGTTATGATAGTAAATAAAGTTATTAAAGTCAAAACTTAATGGATAAAATATTCCGCTGTTATGAAGTTTACTTGTCTAAGAGTAGTAAATATCAGCGATGATATAAACATGTAAACAAAATTATTAGTATCTCTATAAATTCCCTTAAGTTTTCAACCCAAAACAAAAACAGATAAAATAAACGCAATAATTACACAACTGAAGCTGACCTACACGCTATCATTATGTTACATGTTAAAGGGGTATGTCCTCACATTTGGATCACTATTTTATTTAAAAGGAGTCATCAATAATTAATTGCTAAAAGAAAACAACGGAATCATTCTATCAATTAAGAAAAATATTACCTGATATGCACAGATGAGTGCCACTGTAAATATGCAAATGATTCTTGGTGAATATTTGAATGTGGGGTCGTTCAAATAAATGTATCTCCTCATAAAAACCCTGGAAAACACATTACAAAATTAATGTTAAATGAAAGAAGAAATCATTGGTTTTAAGTCTTGATATCGTAAAAGATCGAACTAATATTTGGCGTGTTGCAGTATCACTCTATAATAACACTAAGACTACGCCCTTGGCATATAATTCCATAGCATCTGAGCCCCAAACAATAACGTTATTCAGTGATAAAATCGCTGTTTGTGATATTATTGCTTCTTAATCAACATAGAGACTGACCCGAACCTAACTGTATTTCTTAATGTTGACGACAGACCATCGACATGAGTGGGTCATAATTATATCAAAGTACTCCAACTTCCTAACTGTAGCCGGGGAAAACGATCAAATCAGGGACGCCTGCCAGTACATGTATACATGGTGCAAAGAATAACGTTTGCCATCCCTACGCTAATGATTGGTTGTGGGAGTGAAAGATTATTACCACTGAACCAGCATGATACAATAATCACCTTTGTAAGTGTGTATGCTTTCCTTGCAACATAACATTATCACCTGGTCACTGTCGTTGAATTCTCATTGGCCGTGTGTAGAGACCTAATTCGTGTGAGTTTTTGAGTTCGCTCGATGTCTGGCGTCTGTCTGTCGTCTGTCTGTCAATATTTAGATTGTGTATGCAATAGAGGCTGTATTTTTCAACTGATCTTCATGAAATTTTGTCAAAATGATTACTTTGATAAAATCTAGGCCAAGTTTGAAAATGGGTCAGCTGAGATCAAAAACTAGGTCACAATGTCAAATCAAAGAAAAACCTTGTGTATGCGATAGAGGTTGTATTTTTCAACTGATCTTCATGAAATTTTGTAAGAATGATCACCTTGATAAAATCTAGGCAAAATTCGAAAATGGGTCATCTGGGATCAAAAACTAGATCACTAGGTCAAATCAAAGAAAAACCTTGCGTATGCGATAGAAGCTGTATTTATCAATTGATATTCATGAATTTTGGTCAGAATAATTGCCTTGTTAATTCTAGGTCGAATTCGAATATAGGTTATCTTAGGTCAAAAACTAGGTCACCAAGTCATACACAGAAAAAGCTTGTGTATTTAAATAGGGACTGCATTTTACACCGAATATGCATGAAATTTGATCAGAATGTCTGTTTGGATGAAATCTAGGTCAAGTTTGAATGTGGGTCATCTGGTGACAAAAAACTAGGTCACCCGGTCAAATTCAAGAAAACCTTGTGTACGCAATAGGGGCTGCATTTTGCACTGGATATTCATGAAACTTGTTCAGAATGATAGCCTTGATGAAATCTAGGTCAAGGTCAAATACGGGGTCAAAAACTAGGTCACTAGTTCAAATCAAAGAAAAACATTGTGTATGCGACAGAGGATGTAATTTTCAACTGATCTTTATGAAATTATTTTAGAATGATAGCCTTGATGAAATCCAGGTCAAGTTTGAATATGGGTAATTTGGGGTCAAAAACTAGGTCACTAGGTCAAATCAAAGAAAATACTTGTTTACACTCCAGATTTTTGCTCCAATTTTAATGGAAATTGGTCAGAATATTTGTTTCCATGAACTCACTTGGTCAAACATGTTTACTTTGTTATGGTGTGTTCTCAGGTGAGCAAACTAGGGCCATCTTGGCCCTCTTGTTTGGCATATAATCTATGAAAATTGTAAAGGGGTAAATTATCTTCACCTTCTGGCTTCACACAATTATTAATGGGCATTCTATGTGATATGTCAGCGGTCTGTACAATACATAGCAAAACGCTAAACTGTATTATTGATAGAAACAGTAAGAATACAGAAAAAATATTATACTGCTATATATTGTCTCTTAAGCATATAAAGGTTACTGACATTTAGCACTAAATACTTGTAATTTAGCATCCATCACGCTCCGGTCTTCCATAGATTTGAAAAACTTGCAAAAATCTATTTCATAGTGATAAAAGCTGAAAGAAAACTGTAAAGGAGTGGTATTTGTTATCATCTAGCTTCAATCTAAATTATTCGATGGTAATACTAGCTATCCGTAACCATCGTTACGTATAAATGTTAAAGAAAATGTGCTTTCTGTGTGATTTAATCACATTGGCTCTTGCATAGAACCACTTCATAAGCGAGCAACTCACAAAACTTTCATATTTTTTTTTTGTAATCAAGAGTTTGCGTCAATTTTCTTATTCGTCATGTTAAAATGGCTGCTTAATTGGTAAAGCAAATAACATATAATAAATTAAATTTCCAGATGATACATTTAAAGCTTACTTAAATCGCTTGTGCCAGGTTATTTCTTCTGTAGGTCCTTCATTGCTAGGGACTGAAGACTTGCACGCGGGTACCAGTAACTCCCGGACATACATCCGGTTGTATTTCGTGCCAAGATGTTCCCGTTCTTCCTAAATTTATTGAAATATTCTTCTATTTAATAACTTAAACCAAATATTTTGAATCATAATAAAACTTTTTCAGCATACTATGTCTACAATTAATCATGTATAATTAAAGATGGGCGAATAGTAAAAAGGAAAACTTCTTGTATGTTCTAACTATATTTATTTTATTTTTTTGATACACGGCTACTCTGAGACAGCTGCTTTTGTTTCCAACGATGAAACACCTTTATTCACTTAATATCATTTTTGGCTTCTAAAATGCCCAAGAGACTTTGGATCCAAGTAAAAAAAACTGGTATTTGAGCTGTCTTAATATCGATCAATGGCGAGGCTGAATTCTGATCATGAAATTGTAACACTGAAACTTAACAACAAAAATTAAAGCAAACCTGCTGGATGATTCTCCCCACAGACCTGTCCTTGACAATGTGCACGGAATGTTTTATGAGAATATAGCCATACCGCAAAAACAGACATACCAAGCAAAACAATACTGGAATCTGGACGGCAATATCTTGTCCTGTGAAATTCTTAAAAGACAGTATTATTTTGCACTGAAATTATCTAGAAAAACGTTTGTAGCATGTATTTATAGTATGATGATATATAAGTAATATTTCATTATCGCTCGACTTTGGAGTAAATTTGAAGCATTCATAAATAACTTGAGAACCAGTACCTTGTCATACAAGGAGACAACCTTCCCCACTTAAATGTTTAAGAAAAGTTACAGTATTTTTTTTTCTCTTGCAAGTGGCAGTATCCATGTCCGGCTGTAATCCACGGGATTCACTACATATTTTCACCTCGTTGTAAATGTTCTAGGCCTACACTTAACAGTTTAAAACACAACATCCGTTTATGCCAATTATTTAATTTTTGATGTTTTGATATATATATTTTATCATTATTCATTAAATTTTGATCAAAGAGCATGACCTTTATCAGATGTGCATATGGAGTTTGTATCGTAATTGATGTAAATACAGAATCTATATCATGTCTTGTGAACCACCATGTCATAAAAATTGCCAAACATTTCGAAACATTTGCACATCTTTATTAAAAAGCGTTGTCGACTTTTAAAAAATAATATGTATGTACAAAACAGGTGTTTTTCAAGTCTTGTTTGGCGTTGTTACAAGACCAATTAACATATTAGTTATTTCGCTTGAAACGGACTAAAGATCGAATTTGTGTATATCCGAATAAGACTCACACAAATATGAGATTCACGGACGGATGTTAAATGAATTACAACACGAGCTGTTTATGCACATGTGACCCTGGTCATGCAAAATGGATATTACTTTTTTACTATCTCTGATATGCATATGTAAAAAGTAGTAGGAAATGTTATGCGATTTTAACCGTTAGCCTGCTGGTGGCAAGTGATTTTGCCTTTGCGACCAGTACAGACCAAGATCAGCCTGCACATCCATGCAGTCTGATCATGGTCTGCACTGTTCACTATTCAGTCAGTAATTTTTCAGTGAACATCCCTTTGAAAAACAAGTGGTACTGTTCAAATTGAAAGATGGACCAGTGCATTTTAGAAATTTAGCAGGGTGAAGGTTAAAAGATATGGAAATGCAGGTGTGTGTGTTCGTTATCATTTATATCCCGATTTTTGCTTATTGCTTGCTGTCGGTAGATACGTCATCATTAAGCACTTACCCCATCAGATCCATTCGGACACATGATGACTGTTCTTAAGTTTGAATACAGCCTGCAACACAAGAGACACTAAATTTGTACAATCACTAAAACACTGGCAGTTTTTTTAATAAATGACTGTTATTACCTGAATGCAGTTCTAGATAAACAATTAGTTTATTTATCTAGATCTAAACTGTCCTGAAAGTTAATATCCGATGACAGCATATTCATGTGAAAGAAGTGTATAGTGCATCTTTAAGGCAGAATTAAAAAATCATTTTGAATTGATCATAGATACGAAGTTTTAATATTGATAGAACTGTCAAAATTTAACGCATTTTGGAAAGTTGCAAAGTAAAAACCTGTTCTTAAAATCCCCCCTTAGATATAAGTGTTAATATTTTGCATTTATTGAAAAGCAAGCCGTGTAATAAGAGTCTATTGCATGGCACCTGAAAAAAATGTTCACAGACTTTTTAAGTTTCGACTTAAACCCACAGCACATACTACGAAATGTAAGGAATAAAGTATGAATGGAGATCATTTGAGATGCAACCAAGCAAAATGTTTGTTCATGAGAGATAATGGGAAGTGCAACCCTAACGTTCCCCTGGTACCGGCTTAAATAGAATTTAATTAGATAGATAGTGAACGGACTAGAAAATATAACAACAAGAACGGAAAGACTTTTTACAGCCACCACACGCTGTTGTAGTAATTAAATCTATAAAAAAAATCCTTTGGAAGCATAGAATACAACCAAGCAAAATAATGCAGACTCGGTTTGACTGAGTTTGTTCATGAGAGGTAATGGAAAGTGCAACCCTAACGCCCCCTGGCACCGGCTTAAGCAGAATTTTATTAGATTTTAAAAGATCCTTTGGAAGCATAGAACGCAACCAAGCGAAATAATAGCAGACTCGTGTGAATGAGTCATTTCATAAGCTTTTATATATATTTAACGTGTACTTCAACAGAATATTGTTGAAATTTGCCGGTAACTACAAAGTTAAATCAAAGACAAGTCAAAGAGAAGCGATGTCACAAAGCAACAAAACTGTCACCACAGGCCACTGATAGTCATCCATGTATATTTAAGGCATTGACTTACCAGAGAGATGTATAACCAAGCCCTAGAAAGGAGCCGACAAACACCCATGTTGTTGTAAGGCAAGCAAACAGCGGGTAGAACATCATCCCATAGAGCAACACGAATAGCATTACATACAAGGCTGAAACAATAAAATTTTGTTTTAGACGTTGTAATAATTGTTCATCTTTTTTCTTTTTTGGATTTAACGTCGCGCCGACACATGATAGGTCATATGGCGACTTTCCAGCTTTTTAATGGTGGAGGAAGACCCCAGGTGCCCCTCCGTGCATTATTTCATCACGAGCGGGCGCCTGGGAATAATTGTTCAGCAATACACCTAACTGTTTTCATTTTGCTCTTTTTATATTAACACAAACCATCAAAAGTTGTATGAATGTTTATTTGATATATAAATTCAAAAGAATTATATAACACCAGCTTGATACTGGTTGATAACAATGTTCTAGGCATTTTAGCAACCTATTTGCTTCTCTGGACTTTGCTACTTACAGATCGTTGGAATTAGCAGAAATAGTTTAGAAACCATGCATCTAATTTATAAACTCATTAAGACATTCCACAGTTACAACAAAGCGGTTATGTACCGGTAATGACAATCGGTACTTTCCGTGCGTTTACGTATTTTCACATATTTCGGCATCCTTCGGTCATAACACAAAATTGTTTCTTTTCATCATTATTGAATAACCATAGAATCCCGAAATAACATACCGTAATCGAACGGAAAATGCCGATTGAAATTACGGGTCCGCTAATTTAAGTTCAAGTCTTCTGCTACAGAAGATGTCATGTTGTTTTGTCTTTTAACTTACTTTTACTCCATTCAGGACCTTTACTGTACAAACTATTTGAGTCAAAGAACAATCTGAAACAGTAACTAGCAACACTGCCAAATGCCATGGAGTAACCAAAATTATCACATCCGTGATCTAGCAGATTAACCGGGCTGAAAACATAAAATTAAATAAAATCTTTTAGTTACTGGCTTTCAGACTTTGGTCAAATTTACCGCCGCTCTATATCTTGAAACTTTTACATTCAGATTATCAAATAAAAAATCACCTTTGCACGCGTATATATAATTGGATATCCTATATTCTCTTTAATAAAGACACAGCTTTATACAACTTCTTTAAAGAACTTATCAACCCTTGAAATATAAGATATTAATATCATAGACATACTTTAGTTTTCAAATATCAACATCGTCAGCCTTGACATTACGCCGGTAAAATGGGCAAATTTCATTTAAATCCTAGTGAAACATAAAAAAGACTTGTTATCGTTGCAAGATAAAATTTGTGTATTTAACGTGAACACCAGAAAACAATTTGTTAACTCAGTCAGTATACAAATATTCAATTCATTAGTCTAAGTCATCAAAGAAATCAGACATAAACCAACCGAGTCTGCTAATATTATCTTTGCTGCATTCTTTCCTTCAAAGGAATTTTTTTAATTAAATATCAGAGCATGCTTTAAAATGACACCCCGAACTTGGACTCAGTGTTTAATAAATGAGCGCCGGCTGCGCGAAAACCAGTGTTAGCGCTTTGCGATCAGTATGGATCCAGATCAGGCTGCACATCCTTCTGGATCCATGCTATTATTTTATCAGTTGCATAAAGGTGATTAAATTGGTAAGTGAACAGTATGGATGCGGGAATAAACAAACAGGATGGATATTCACTGATCTGGATCGTTGCTGATTGCAGAGCTGTAACGTTGGTGGCGCTCTTATATTCTTATACACTCTGGTATTTTGTGAAAATCTAGTCCATTCAATGTCACTAACCCGGAGCAAGTGGACGTGCGAGTTGTTGTACATCTCATTACTTCTTGTGATTAGATTCAAATTAAACGAGTCTGCTATTATTCTACATGGTTGAATTATTATGTTTACGAAGGATCTTCTAGACTTTATAATAACAAATTTAATACTCACTAGACTATCCCTGGTCTCTGTCCTGCACAACGACATGTTTGAGACGATCTCTTTTCAAGTATTGAAAGACATATGATTATACCAGCCTGAAAGATATGAAGAAATCAAATATTTTACTGACTTATAACTATGACACAGTTATTGCTGGGGGTACTAGGAGCATATACAGTCATACTATGACAGATTCAATACAGCAACACAATAACTACGACAGCAGTTGCCTTAATAATATCGAACAATATAAGCACAACAACAATTAGTCTAAACACAACAACTCGCAGTTAAAAAAGTGAAATCTTAACACCACAACTCGCAGTTTAAACACAACACACAGTATTTACACGACAACATGCAGTTTAGACACGACAATATGCAGCCTAAACACAACAACACGCAATTTAAACATAACAACGCACTGTCTAAAAAACAAAAGCTCAGTCGAAGCAAAACAAACATATCTGAAAAGTGAGACACATGTATACGATGATACAAGCGAGTTCTAAGCGATATGTACGCTGTATAAACTGTAGACCTGACAATGCAAATATGTTTGTACGATCTAAACGACAGCCTTGACGTAATCTCAGCGATAGTTTCAATACAACAATCATTGTAGCAAAAGTCCAAGGGCAGTCTGAATGATTCTTGATGCGATCTTAACGATAGTCCCGATACATCAATCTTTGTAAATGACGGACAAAGCGTTCTAGACAAAGGTCCAGGAGCGGTCTTAAGAAATCTTGATGCAATCTGAACGATAGTTCCGATACAACAATCTTTGTAAAAGGGGGATCAAAGCAATCTAAGCAAACGTCCATGGGCAGTCCAAAGGATTCTTGGTGCGATCTTAATGATAAAACTGTCTAAGCAGAAGTCCAAGAGCGATCTAAATAAGTCTTGATGCAATCTTAACAATAGTACCGATACAACAATCCTTGTAAACGGGGGACAAAGCGGTCTAAGCAAACGTCCATGGGGAATCTAAAGGAGTCTTGGTGTGATCTTAACGATAGTCCGATACAGAAATTTTTGTAAATGGCGGACAAAGCGGTCTAAATGAGTCTTGATGCAATCTTAACAATAGTCTCGATACAACAATCCGTGTAAATGGGAGACAAAGCGGTCTAAACAAAAGTCCAGAAGCGGTCTAAGGAGTCTTGATGCAATCTTAACGATAGTCCAGATACTACAATCATTGTAAATGGGGGACAAAGCAGTCTAAGCAAAAGTCCAAGGGTGATCTAAATGAGCCTTGATGCAATCTTAACAATAGTCCCGGTACAACAATTTTTGTAAATGTTTGGACAAAACGGTCTAGGCCAAAGCTAGAGGCGGTCCTAAGGAACATTGATACAATCTTCACGATAGTCCTGATACAACATTTTTTTAAATGTTGGATAAAACGGTCCAGGCCAAAGTTCAAGGGCGATCTTAAAGAGCCTTGATGCAATCTTAACGATAGTCCCAGTACAACAATTTTTGTAAATGTTGGACAAAGCGGTCTAAGCAAAAGTCAAGGGGTGTTCTAAATAAGTCTTGATGCAATCTTAACAATAGTACCGATACAACAATCCTTGTAAATGGGGGACAAAGCGGTCTAAGCGAAAGTCCAGGGGCAGTCTAAAAGAGTGTTGGTGCGATCTTAACGATAGTCCGATACAACAATCCTTGTAAATGGGAGACAAAGCGTTCTAGACAAAGGTCCAGGAGCGGTCTTAAGGAATCTTGATGCAATCTGAACGATAGTCCCGATACAACAATCTTTGTAAAAGGGGGATCAAAGCAATCTAAGCAAACGTCCATGGGCAGTCCAAAGGATTCTTGGTGCGATCTTAATGATAAAACTGTCTAAGCAGAAGTCCAAGAGCGATCTAAATAAGTCTTGATGCAATCTTAACAATAGTACCGATACAACAATCCTTGTAAATGGGGGACAAAGCGGTCTAAGCAAACGTCCATAGGGAATCTAAAGGAGTGTGGGTAAAACGGTCCAGGCCAAAGTTCAAGGGCGATCTTAAAGAGCCTTGATGCAATCTTACGATAGTCCCGGTACAACAATTTTTGTAAATGTTGGACAAAGCGGTCTAAGCAAAAGTCCAGGGGCAGTCTTAATGTGTCTTGACGCAATCTTAACAATAGTCCCGATACAACAATCCTTGTAAATAAGGGAAAAAGTGGTCAAAGCAAACGCCCAGGTGCGATCTTAACGATAGTTGATACAACAATCCTTGTAAACGGGGAACAAAGCGGTTTAAAGGGGCAGTCTAAAGAAGTCGTGATGTAATCTTAACGTTAGTCCGATACAGCAATCTTTGTAAATGGCGGACAAAGAGGTCTAAATGAGTCTTGATGCAATCTTAGCAATAGTCCCGATACAACAATCCGTGAAAATAGGAGACAAGGCGGTCTAAACAAAAGCCCAGGAGCGGCCTTAAGGAGTATTGATGTAATCTTAACGATAGTCCCGATACAATAATCTTTGTAAATGGCGGTGGGGGGGGGGGGGGGGGGGGGGGCAAGGCAGTCTAAACAAAAGTCCATGGGTGGTCTTAATGAATCTTGATGCAATCTTAACGACAGTCCCGATACAGTCTTTGTAAGTGTGGAGACAAAAAGCGGTCTTAATGAGACTTGATGCGATAGTAACGATAGTCCCGGTAAAACAATCTTTGTAAATGTTGGAAAAGTCCAGAGGCGGTCATAAGAAGCATTGCTGCAATCTTAACGATAGTCCTGATACAAATTTTGTAAATGTTGGACAAAACGGTAAAGGCCAAAGTCCATGGGCGGTCTTAAGGAGCCTTGATGCAATCTTAACGATAGTCCCGGAACAACAATTTTTTTTACAAATGTTGGACAAAAACGGTCCAGACCAAAGTCCAGGGGCGGTCTTAAGGAGCCTTGATGCGATCTTAACGATAGTCCCGATACAACAAAATTTGTAAATGTTGGACAAAACGGTCTTGGCCAAAGTCCAGGGGCGGTCTTAAGGAGCCTTGATGTAATCTAAACGATAGTCCCGATACAACAATATTTGTAAATGGGGTGCAAAAATGGTACGGAAACAATTTAAAAGGTCGTTAAACAAAACTGATCTTTGTAATTTAATAGCCGGTTAAGCCAAACTGGCCTTTGTAATTGGAGACTATACTAGAAATAACAAAAAGCTGTCTAAAGAACATTCTGGACATTTCAGTAGACATGTTAAGATATGTTTGATTAAAGGAATAGCAATCTTATTTAAATCATCTCTTATTAACGCTACGCAGTACCTTGGTCAGATTGAAGGAATAGTAAAATTACTATTTTAATATTGTTAAAAGATTTTTGACGCCTCCTAGGTCGAATGGTTAAGGTCGTTGGATTTGAAACACTCACCCCTCACTGCTTTGGGTTCGAACCCCCTTTCTAGGTTAAGAATTCTTAGGAAGACATGCAGTTGGTTTACGGAAGGTCGATGGTTCTATCCAGGTGCACGCCCATGGTTGAATCAATGCTATGAGTGAGATCTTCCCTTGATATCAAAAGCTAGAAAAATCTTCATGTGACCTAAACTGTGTAGGTGTGACTGCAAACCCAACAAAAACAAGCATGATTTTTTGTTTATAATATGAATGCGAAAATGCCTACTCATCATGCACTATTGTTTGTCTATGGTGATATAAATGCACTTTTAAACATGCACAAAATAACTTAGGCATTTGATTTAAAAAGACATAAAACATACGTCCAGCAGTACCCAGTTTTTCAAAACTTTAACTAACGGTCGATTAACTTCTGACATTTTACAAGTAAATCAAATGTAAGAGTTAAGGATTATGAACATTTTAATTGAAGTAAAATAAAAACATCAGACTTGTGTTTTTTACGACCTCGTTATTATATTCCACAAACAATGATTTTATTTAAAAGGAAACTATTTTTTGATTCTGACACATGATCTACATATTCGTCAATTTGTGTGGTTTTCTATGGAAGGCCGGTGCGCCAAGCTTATTGGCAAATGCTAAAAGACAAACATAGTTAATAAAAATGCTATTTGGCAAATGCTGCAAATGCTGAATGTCAAATGATGACAATTGAGAGAATCGTATTTAAACATGTTTTCAACTATCTTCAAGATAACAGTCTTCTTACACCTTTACAATCTGGTTTTGTGCCAAGAGATTCCATTGTCAATCAAGTTGTTTATCTTTACAACACATTCACTTATGCAATTGACTCTGGCAAAGAGATAAGGGCTGTCTTCTGTGATATCAGTAAAGCATTCGATCGTGTCTGGCATACTGGTCTACTCTATAAGCTTAAGTTATTTGGAATTTCTGGTCGTCTGAACTCTTGGTTCTCATCTTATCTTTCAAATCGTAGGCAGCGTGTGGTAATATGTGGTGCAAAATCTGACTGGAATTCTATCAGTGCTGGCGTACCTCAGGGGTCCATTCTGGGCCCTTTACTTTTCCTGATGTACATTAATGACATCGTACATGACATCGGAGCTAATATACGTCTATTTGCTGATGACACAAGTCTTTATGTAATTGTTGAAAATGAACAAGAAGCGGCAAATACACTCAATGTTGATTTGTCGAAAATCCCTGAGTGGGCTGCAAGATGGTTAGTTAAATTTAACCCAAAGAAAACTGAATGTCTTCTCTTTTTAAGAAAAATACACCACAGTTCCCCCATCCACCAATCATAATTTTCAGAACCAAATCGTTCAAGAAGTTTAAAAGCACAAACACTTAGGTGTACTATTTTCTAATGATCTTCGATGGAACCAACATATTGAATACATTAAATCCAAAGCTTACAATAGACTAAACATAATGAGGAAACTCAAATTCATTTTAGACCGGAAATCATTAGAAACAATGTATATTAGTTATATAAGACCAATACTTGAATATGCAGATGTCCTTTTTGATAACTGTGCAACTGAAGAGTCAGATGAACTAGAAAAAATTCAATATGAAGCCGCCCGCATCGTGACCGGTACTACTAAATTAGTTTCTATCCAGATATTAATGAAAGAAGTGGGCTGGGACACATTGAAAAATAGAAGAAGTAAACATAAACTAATTCTTTTTTATAAAATGAAACAAGGTCTTACGCCTGAATACTTGTCATCTTTAGTTCCCCCACTCGTAGAAGATAGGTCTAATTACAACCTCCGCAACGCAGACGACATAGAAGTTCCACGTGCACGCACAACACTTTATCAAAACTCATTTCTTCCTTCAGCTGTACGTCTTTTCAATGAATTGCCACGGCCTATTCGGGAAGCTGAATCACTATCTAGTTTTAAACACCACCTCAACTCTAATATCGTATATGTTCCTAAATATTATCATTATGGGAGTCGAGAAATTCAGGTTTTACATACTAGGTTACGTACCAACTGTAGTTCACTTTCGCAAGATCTTTATTCAAAGAACATTATTGACTCTCCAAACTGTACTTGTGGCTACGCTGAAAGCGCTAATCATTACTTCCTTCACTGTGAAAGGTACAATGACCTATGAATGAGTCTCCTGGAGACAGTTTCTAGTTATTGCCAGATATCTTTAAATGTTCTCCTTTGTGGTGACCAGTCTCTCTCGTACGAAGACAATACCGCTATCTTCTCTGCAGTACACAGATATATAGAGAAATCGAAACGCTTCCTTGGATAATTCACCATTGTACAAAACTAATAACCCTGTCGCCTATCTTCATCTTGGTGTCCAGTTACTCGCAAGATTTCTTTTTACTTATCTAGAATCTATATTATATTTTGATTTTGATTAATATACTTTTGTTTTGTTTTCGCTAGTTTGATATGTTTCTTTTCCGATAACTTAGATCAACTCAAATACAATAATATAAGAGAGCATTTCCTTTTTATAAGTTCGATTACTCAAGGATTTTGTGTAAATTGATTATATATATGGAGAGGACTTCAATAAGCCTACTGGCTTCCAGTCCAATCCAGAATTTATGTATGTAAAAATCATTGAAATGTACATATTGGGAAAATAAATATGTTTAAACCAAATGATGACTGTTAAACCTTATTTGCCAAAAGATAGATGCCAACTGTTAATTGAGACAAGCAAAACAAGAAATGGCCAATGCTAACTGCTAAATGCTTATCAAAAAACAAAAAAAAACAAAACAAAAAACAAACAAATCTGAATATATCAGTGTATGAAAGCATCCTTTAAATAGTCATCCGGGGTCATTTTTATATATTTTTTTTCTCTATTACTTTTTTTTCTAAATATGTTAAGCGTAAACAGTTTCGGTCCAATGTTCTTATGGCCGGTAGAACATGTTTCGAGCCGGACAGGCAGAATATCTTATGTCTTAAATGATCAAATGTTACATTAGACTCAGTTACAAGCCGATTAAAAACGTACAGATTTCTGTACGAATACCATAATCCACCGCGCGAATGCTAATTTAAAAATAGTCAGGCTTTCCCAAAGAGAAATGTTTAGCTCGGGTTAAACCTTGGTATTGAATGCATACAGTACATGTACATTGTCTTATTAATGTTGAAAGGATTGTTCAATCACATAACACAAAAAGTTAAACTACAACTATGAAGGTTTAAACAATACACATTGCAATAAGCGCTTCCAGTCAGCTATATTGTCCATATTGTAGAATAGGTATAGAAATCTAGATCTACTGGTAACTTACTATAAATCATTCTCTTTGCACGCAGGTATCTAGTATTGATAATAGAATTGTAATTAGGTATAACTAATTGAAATCTTCTACTGCAAAACTTCATAAATTAATGACTTTCCATATCCAGTGGTCAAATTACTAATGTATCTCCATCATTTATTTTTTCTAACACATTCAACTTTTTGGGTTTAAGGATACTGAATTGTGTGTTACTTTCTTCATTTTTATTTATTTTTTAATTTTTTAAAGAAATATCTAATGTTTTTTGTAAATTCCATCTAGCAGCCGACAAAAAAAGAGATCTAAAATAAAAGGGAGCTCTGCGTGACGTTTACATCGATATATACACTCAGCCAATCAGCGATTGCTATCTTTCACTAATTTTATACCTGGTGCGTCATAGTTCTTGGGTTGTAACAGTCGCTAATATGTATTCGATAAGACAGATCAGTGTAACAGACTAATGTTACATTCACTAGGTTAAGAGATAGAAATCAGTAATACTTAAACTTAAAGAGTTTGTCGATTAACTACATTTATCATTTAGCAATTTTTTTGATTTGACATTTAGCATTACGTATATGGCATAAAGCATTTGATATGTAGCATTCAACATTATGCAATTGGAATTTAGTATTAAATACCTGGTATTTAGCTATAAGCAGTTGGCATTTAGCATTTAATATTTGGCATTTGGCAATTAGCGTGGCGCACCGGCCTTCCATAAGTTTTCTTTTCTAGCCGCTTTTAACATGAAAACAAATTGCAATTCGGGACACAGAAAATGTAAAGGTTTGCGGTTTGGCATTAAGCAAAAATATTTGACGTTTAGCATTTGGCACTTGACGTAAATCATTATTTATTGCCATTAATAATTTTGTAGTAAGCATGCAGTTTTCGGGGTAAGGTGTTGTCATTTGGCATTTGCATAGTGTGTCCGCCTTTCATACATGGCGCACTGGCCTTCATCCATCAAAGAAACAGAAAAAAAGTGCATAAACAAAGAACTTACCGACGCAATTAGACTGTACGCCTCGAGTTCATTGTAAAAACTGTCACTTGGTCCACATGGTGAGCTGTCGGGTATAATTCTGAAACACCAAACGTACTGATCTTATAGTAGTGAAGTGAATGAGAGTTTTACTTTGAATAATTGTCTTTTAAGAATCGTGTGGATGATAAGATGACGATAGATTAGTAAAATGTCTGAAGAAGTTCTGACCATTTTGATATGTTATACATTGTGATGTAAAGTTCAGACACAATGTTTGGAAATATTAACTTTATGTGTAGCCGCTGTACGCTAATATGATTTTCAAATCTTGATAGAAAAAGTCTATATTTTCATGGCACTAAATTCATGTAATGAAAATTCATTTTTAAAAAAAATGTATAATAAATATCGCCAAGTTTCCAAATTATTCATAACATAAATTTACTAATTTGCGATCTTGGCTTTAGTCTAATGTTAAAGATCTTTATGAAGAGTCAAATCAATGAATATCATGAAAATATCATTGAGCTTCTGTTTCTCCATGTATGTTTAATAAATTAATTATAGCATTTATATATGTTTTGTGATTTTTAAAAATGGGACATGGTCGTGAAAAAATGAAACCTTCTGATTTGCATTATTCAGTTTTTACTGAAACTTCGATATACCATTGAATAACAGCTGAATGTCTTATCATGTACATAAATTGTACGGTGAATGGTATGCACTGAATACTAATATTACACTCAACGAAGGTCAGGTAGTTATAGATCGCGGTCGGAAATGAAAAAGTTTATTCTTTGTTAGTAAACGAAGGAAAGAAAGCAGGATGACTTTTCGTTCGACAAATGTTCTTTAGTCATAGTCTTGATTTGGAAGTGTTGGGGTGATTTTTATTTGTCTTTATTGAGAGCAAGTGTTGTTTATTTGTCTTTATTTAGAGGTTGTCTTTATATCGAGGTGGTCTTCATTTGGAGGTGGTGTTCATTTGTCTTTATCTGGAGGAGGTGTTTGATACAGCTTGGACTATAGTAGAAAATAAATGATCAACGGCAAATACTTGTATGCATACAGTAAAGTTTATACAGTTATAGTGACTCATTTAGGATGCCTTATCCTGTTTATCAAATTTCTCACAGTCGTAAGATTAATTTATATCTTAGTTTCTGTTCACAATTTTAGATATATCAACTTGCGTGTCATATTTGCCCTCCCGAAATATTTGCGTTGACGCAAGTATATAAAGATTGGGTACATATCCCGGGTTTTGGAGACAAATAAATTTACTTCCTCGACTTACGAAATTTATTTTTTTAATAATTAACATTAATTCATTATATTGATATCAATGATGTAATTATCATGTTTAAATACGCGTCAAGCTTGGCTTCAAAATTATTACCATATTATATTAAAAGTTGCATATTCACTTTACGTCCTTAGTGGAATTTTTGATCTAGTACATTAAAATGTTGTTTCAAACAAATTTGCACAGGTTGTATTCCCATTATTGTTTCATGTGAAAAGAAAACACCCGGTACACTACTTGCAAATGTACCGCAGGTCCTGTGAAAAGAACACTATTTATGTACGCTTTTTCATCAGTTAACATATTAAAAGATATTTAAAGCGCTCATTACAGCAATATACATGTAATGAAATTCAAAAGTTCTTCATAAAAGTGATTAAAATTATCAAAGATAAGGAAACTCCTTGTAAGTTACATGAACTTTACTTACGTGGGCTTTATTGTCACATTCTGACCATCACGTATTCCTGTAAACACCATATTTTCAGTAAATAAAGCTAATATGCATGATTAATATTGTATCTATTTCATTCGTATCCTAGTGTATAAAACACTTGAGCTTCTCTAAAATTACTAGTGCATGGCTAATTGTTAAACCACCGTATACAACCGGTTACTCCGATTACAGATTTTCGGTTGAGATAAAACCAAGACAATTGGAGTTCCCACAAGTCGAAAACCTACATAGCTATTTGTAAAAGAAACGCCATATTTTTAACATTCAGTATTACTATCAGCACAGCTAACACTTATAAAAATACAATTAAATAATTTTGCAATTAATGAAGTTATGAAGAAATCTTTGTACCCTTATTTTGCCGTTATCAAATGTGGCATTGATAGCAAATTTATGCGACGAACAGTAAATGTATAGTTTTGATTTAAGATTCATATTTTTATTTTTGAATTAATGTTTGAAATTATAGTGGCCTACATGTACTATACCTTATCAACTTGTTTTTACCACGGATATTCCCATCTAAGAAAAGAACGATGTCTTCGCCGTGTCCAAAATGGTCCCGACTGGTTTGAAAATAAACGTACCTTCAACATTAATTTTATTGACCGACTTTCATTTTCATTTTTCAACAGTTTTCGTCTTTCGGGACACGTACGGACGCTCGACAATTTCCGTGTGGCTGCGTCTTCTCGGGAGGCAATTCAACGGCATTCTTCATCTACCTAAAGTAGCTCCACGTGAAAATCGGAAAATGCCGAAATCGTAGAACGTATCTATTGTCATCACGTGTCCACTACTTCAATAAATCACAAATAAGTATTTTAGGAATATGTCGTAAAGTAGCCCTAATTCTATACTTCTGATGTAATAAATAAATAATCGAATGATCCTATCATTACTTTACTTTTTACAATACTTTAACAAATTAGAATATTTTCTAAAGGGAAACATATGCCACTGATAAAAAGAAGAAAAGAAAAAAAAAGTGAAAATCAAAATTAAAAAAAAAAGCCCGACATAGTTACAAAAAGTTAGTTTAACAAAAGCACCGGAGTATTCCGAAAATCAGCTGAATATTTTAAGTCCTTACTGCAAAACATTTAATTTCTTCAACAACCAGAGGTCAGGAAAAGTAAATTACCTCTTGAAAAATATTGTTTTGTAGGGGAGTTATTGCTATTTTATATCGACAGTTAAACAGAAAGAGTTTGTTTTGCTTTTTTTACGATGGTCATTCTAGCCAAATTTCACACGTACTACAATTAATAGTTCAATAAAAAGACCTGGATATAGCTGAAGTAATATGTTTTCGACTGTAGCATGGATAAATGTTTTCGGTTGTACACTGTGAATATGTAATCTAAGGTCAAGTTTTATCGAAACTGCATTAAAAGGAAGGTTAACTCTATCTGCATATATTTAACATAAGATGTTTAGTGTCAACATTGGTAAATAAAGGATAGTAGGTTTGACCTACGCAATTGAGTTTGTTTTGATCAAGACGAAACGTACATCTTCGTGTCTGTAGGATCAGTTTGTGCTGCTTGCCGGTAAATAGTTAAAACTTTCAGCACGAGCTCCTTCACGAACGCTCCCTGAACCCAGATCTTGGCTCTGCACCCACACCTGCAAGCCTATTTTTTCTGATTTTTTTTTTTTGCACGTAAAAAATAATTGTGTGTTTGTATTAATATATTTAATTTATTATAATAAAAGTAAGCGTTAAAACTAAGCTACAAATTGTCCTCTCACTTGACCCCCTCCCCCAACCCCTACAGGAATTTGCGTTTATTGGTTTGGTATGCTGGGCTTTAAACAACTAAGATTAAAATTATGAGGCGATCCCCCAGTTTTTAAGGGTGGATGAAGCTAGAACAAAGGTAATTATTTCAGAAATAGGTGAGTACCAAGGTAGATCCGCCAACCAGCTAGATGACGTCATCGCAGGAAAAATTCTACATCCAAAGTGATGAACTTTTACTTTTGAATAACTTCTTGGTTGCAAGGGATACAACAGATATATCAGACAACTTTATTTTCGAATACATAGCACATCACAACCAGTTTTTAGTATTACTGATCAGTGTAAACAAACTGTTGGAAAAAAACAACATCTCCTTGTGCGTTCACCTAAAGCTAGGTATTCCTGGTAGGAATTGTTCGTATCTGGGGACATTTCATGTCGCCACTGGTCCTCCTTACGTGCCACTCCTCCAGAAGAATATTAGTTGTTTTGAGGATTTGGAGAAAAGAATTCTCCTATTTGTGAAGTCTGCCCATGCATGTTCTTTAACATGCTGTGTGCAATGATGGCGGCCCGGCTCAGATGGATACACCATTTCATAGTAGAGTATTTCTACACAATGCTATATGTCAAATATATCTAAGTTCCAAGCCAACGTTTTCAAAAACAAGTTTTTTTAGACTTCCTATGTAAGTCAATGTAAAAGAAGTGACCTAACTGAGTGGGGCCAATTTTGACCACAGGGACATGATTTGAACAAAACTTGGTAAAGGACCACTTCTGTGAAGTTCACAATATCTAAGCGCCACATCTTGCGGTTTAAGACGAGAAGATTTTTGAAGTTTTTCTTCTATAAATCTATGTAAAAGAAGTGAACCCTAAACTGGGTCAATTTTGACCTCAGGGGCATGATTTGAACAAATTTGGTAGAGTACCACTACAAAATGCTACATATCAAACATCCAAGCTTAAAGATTTTTTAAATTTTTAAAAAGTTTTTGGTACATCAGTCTATGTAAAACAAGCGAAACCTAGGTCAGGGCCAGTTTGTAGCAGATACTCATTACATGATACAACAAGAGGGCCATAATGTGCAAGTTTGATTAAATTCAAATCATAAATGAAGCTGCTGTTGTGCAGACAAGGTCAAAATAGTTAATTCTGGCCCTTTCACGGGCCATAACTCTGGAACCCATAATGGGATCTGGCCAGTTCAAGAAATGAACCAAGATCTTATGGTGATACAAGTTGTGTGCAAGTTTGGTTAAGATAAAATCATAAATGAAACCGCTATCGTGCAGACAAGAAATTGCTGACGGACGCACGCACATGCGGACTGATGAGGGTGATCACAAAATCTCACCTTGTCACTATGTGACAGGTGAGCTAAAAAAACTCCACCATATTGAAATCTTACTTTCTTTGCTTCAAACAACAAGAAAAACAACAAAATTTACATTTAAAACAATATTTAATACTACAATTGAAAAAAATTAACAATGTACAATTTTTCTGTAGTACACAATTCATATAATGTTCTGCTAAAATAAAAAAAAGTCTGTCAACAAACACTAACCTTTTCTCTAAAATATCATACACAGAATTACAAAACAAGGAAGAAAATAAACAAGAGGCCCAAATGGGCCCAAATCACTCATGTGAAGAGGACCTCGAACATCTGACCCTTAAAGGGGCCAAGTATCCCAAATTGAACAAATTTATGAGAGGACCTTATACTGATGCTACAGACCAGGTTTGATGAAGATTCATTGTGTAGTTCATAACAAGTAGTCATTAAAAGGTATTTTTACTTTTAGCCCTAGCAACCCCTAAAAGGGACCAACTGTCCCCATTTGAACAAATTTAAGAGAGGACCTAAAATGATCCTACATACCAAGTCTGATGAAAATCCATCTAGCTATTTATTAGAAGAAGTTGTTTAAAGGTATATCTAGTTTTAACTCTAGCAGCCCCTAAAAGGGGCAAGTGTCCCCATTTGAAAAAAAACTGGTAAAGGGCCTTATAATTATTATCATTATTATACTAGATTTATATGTCGCCCTTTGCATGAAAACAGGTTCAAAAGCACTTTACATGTAGCAAATGCAGCCACACACAGTGCGAAATTCATCCTCTACTAGTACAGATACAGAGCGATCTGACCAGAGGAACAGAATGAGATAAAGCTCCCAGAACAGATAGAGAGAAATCCTTTTAGATACAGGCCTGTCTAGCTCTTTGCGAATAGACAGTCTGGTTCTTTAACGTGTCTGGTGTATAGCACCAATACACCCGAAGCTGTCTTTCCTGGGAAGACCCAGTACATGCCTCTTAGTTAGGTAGAACACTTAAAAGCATCTAAAAACAAGAGCTGTCACTAATGGTGACAAATGCCCCCGCAGCACCTTGACCTTTGACCTGGTGACCCCAAAGTCAGTAGGGGTGGTGTAGTCAATAAGTACTATCAGCATGTGAAGTTTGAAGGCCCTGGGTGAAGTGGTTCGCGAGTTAAGTGCCTTCATGCAAAAAGTTAACGTTGGCCCCTGTGACCTTGACCTTTGACATGGTGACCCCAAAGTCAGTAGGGGTGGTGTACTCAATAAGTACTATCAGCATGTGAAGCTTGAAGGTCCTGGGTGCAATGGTTCGCGAGTAAAGTGCCTTCATGCAAAAAGTTAACGTTGGCCCTTGTGACCTTGACCTTTGACCTGGTGATCCCAAAGTCAATAGGGGTGGTGTACTCAATAAGTACTATCAGAATGTGAAGTTTGAAGGTCCTGGGTGCAGAGGTTCGCGAGTTCAGTGCCTTCATGCAAAAAGTTAACGTTGGCTCCTGTGACCTTGACCTTTGACCTGGTGACCCCAAAGTCATTAGGGGTGTTGTACTCAATAAGTACTATCAGCACGTGAAGCTTGAATGTCCTGGGTGCAATGGTTCGTGAGTAAAGTGCCTTTATGCGAAAAGTTAACGTTGGCCCCTGTGACCTTGACCTTTGACCTGGTGACCCCAAAGTCAGTAGGGGTGGTATACTCAATAAGTACTATCAGCACGTGAAGTTTGAAGGTCCTGGGTGCAGTGGTTCGCAAGTAAAGTGCCTTCATGCAAAAAGTTAATGTTGGCCCCCGTGACCTTGACCTTTGACCTGGTGACCCCAAAGTCAGTAGGAGTGATGTACTCAATAAGTACTATCAGCATGTGAAGTTTGAAGGTCCTGGGTGCAGTGGTTCGCGAGTAAAGTGCCTTCATGCAAAAAGTTAACGTTGGCCCCTGGGACCTTGACCTTTGACCTGGTGACCCCAAAGTCAGTAGAGGTAGTATACTCAATAAGTACTATCAGCATGTGAAGTTTGAAGGTCCTGGGTGCAGTGGTTGGCGAGTAAAGTGCCTTCATGCAAAAAGTTAACGTTGTGACTAACGAACTAACGAACGAACGAACTGACGGACAGTTGAAAACTAATATGCCTCCCTTCGGGGGCATAAAAATTCCAGTGCCTGAACCGGGATTTGAAGCCCAAAAATCTGGATTGACAGTCAAGTGTGTTACCACTAGACCACCGGCCCACGGTTCATGAGAAAAAGTCTTTTGAAGGCATTTCAATTTTTAGTTCTAGTGACCCCTAAAAGGGACTGACTGCCACCACTTGAATAAATTTGGGAGAGGACCTTATGATGCTACAGACCAAGTTTGATGAAGATCCATCGAGCAGTTCATGTGTAGAAATATTTTAAAGGCAGTTCTAATTTTAGTTCTAGCAGCCCCTAAACGGGGCCAAGTACCCCCATTTGAACAAACTTGGGAGAGGACCTTATAATGATGTAATCGACCAAGTTTGAGGCAGATCCATTTAGTGGTTCATGTGTAGAAGTCTTTTAAAGGCATTTTTATTTTTAGTTCTAGTGGCACCTAAAAGGGGCCAAGTGCCCCCATTCATATAAACTTGAGCAAGAATCTTATAATGATGCTACAGACCAAGTATGATGAAGATCCATTCAGCCATCCATGAGATGTTGTATAAAGGTATTTCCAATTTTAGTACTAGTGGTCCTTAGGGAGCCAAGTGCCCCCGTTTGAAAGAAATTGAGAGAGAACCTTATAATGATGCTACAAACCAAGTTTCTTAGAGAGCCATCAAGCACTTCACAAGAAGAAATCATTTAAAGAAATATCTATTTTTACCTCTAGTGACCCCTAAAAGGGGCCAAGTACCCCATTTGAACAAACCTGGGAGAGGACCTTATAATGATGCTACAGACAAAGTTTAATGCTGATCCATCTTGCAGTCCATGAAGTTGTTTAAAAGTACTTCTAATTTTAGCTCTAGCGGCCCTTAAAAGGAGCCAAGTGCCCCTATTTGAATAAAGCGGGGATAGGACCTTAATTATAATGATGCTACAGACCATGTTTGATGACGATCAATCTAGCGGTTCACAAAAAGAAGTTGTTTAAAGGTATCTATAATTTTAGCTCTTGCGGCCCTTAGAGGGGCCAAGTGCCCCATTTGAAACAAGAGGGCCATGAAGGCCCTGTATCGCTCACCTAACCTATTGACCTAAAGATCATCAAGATTAACATTCTGACCAAGTTTCATTAAGATATTGTCATAAATGTGGCCTCTAGAGTGTTAACTAGCTTTTCCTTTGATTTGACCTGGTGACCTAGTTTTTGACCCCACATGACCCAGATTCGAACTTGACCTGAAGATTATCAAGGTTAACATTCTGACCAAGTTTCATGAAGATACAGTCATAAATGTGGCATCTAGAGTGTATACAAGCTTTTCCTTTGATTTGACCTAGTGACCTAGTTTATGACCCCATCTGACCCAGATTTAACTTGACCTAAAGATCATCTACATTAACAGTCTGACCAAGTTTCATTAAAATACGGTCATAAATGTGGCTTATACAGTGTTAACTAGCTTTTCCTTTGATTTGACCTGGTGACCTAGTTTTTGACCCCACCTGACCCAGATTTGAACTTGACCTAAAGATCATCAAGATTAACATTCTGACCAAGTTCCATTAAAATGGTCATAAATGTGACCTCTAGAGTGTTAACTAGCTTTTCCTTTGATTTGATCTGGTGAACTTGTTCTTTACCCTACATGATCCAGATTCAAACTGGACCTAAAGATCATTAAGATTAACATTCTGACCAAGTTTCATGAAGATACAGTCATAAATGTGGCCTCTACAGTGTTAACAAGCTTTTCCTATGATTTGATCTGGTGACCTAGTTTTTGATCCCAGATGATCCAATATCGAACTCGTCCAAGATTTTATTGAGGGTAACATTTTGACCAAGTTTCATTAAGATTGGGCCAAAACTGTGACCACTAGAGTGTTAACTAGCTTTTCCTTTGATTTGACCTGGTGACCTAGTTTTTGAACCTGCATGACCCAGATTCAAACTGGACCTAAAGATCATTAAGATTAACATTCTGACCAAGTTTCATGAAGATACAGTCATAAATGTGGCCTCTACAGTGTTAACAAGCTTTTCCTATGATTTGACCTGGTGACCTAGTTTTTGACACTACATGACCCAGATTCAAACTGGACCTAAAGATCATTAAGATTAACATTCTGACCAAGTTTCATGAAGATACAGTCATAAATGTGGCCTCTACAGTGTTAACAAGCTTTTCCTATGATTTGATCTGGTGACCTGGTTTTTGATCCCAGATGACCCAATATCGAACTCGTCCAAGATTTTATTGAGGTTAACATTTTGACCAAGTTTCATTAAGATTGGGCCAAAAACTGTGACCACTAGAGTGTTAACTAGCTTTTCCTTTGATTTGAGCTGGTGACCAAGTTTTTGACCCTACATAACCCAGATTCGAACTGGACCTAAAGATCATTAAGATTAACATCCTGACCAAGTTTCATGAAGATATAGTCATAAATGTGGCCTATACATTGTTAACAAGCTTTTCCTTTGATTTGATCTGGTGACCTAGTTTCTGATCCCAGATGAACCAATATCGAACTCGTCCAAGATTTTATTGAGGGTAACATTTTGACCAAGTTTCATTAAGATTGGGTCAAAATTGTGACCTCTAGAGTGTTAACAGTCAAATTGTTGACAACAGACGGACGGACAGACGACGGACACAGGGCGATCACAAAAGCTCAGCTTGAGCACTTTGTGCTCAGGTGAGCTAAAAAACAAGAAAGTAGGTCAGTAGGTCAAGGTCACAGTCAAGTGACATCATATTACTTGGGGTCATCAGGTAATTATAATTAAACAGTCTTGGAAATAGGATCAGATGATTTTTTAAGTATTTTTCCTATATAACTCACATAATAACTATGTGACCCCAGAGCGGGCCTCTTTTAACCCCAGGTAGAGGTAGAGGACTACTAGACAATGCATCATACCAAAAGCCTATGTCGTATGGTTTCAGACAAGAAGATTTTTAAAGCTTTTTCCTATATAAGTCTATATAAAACTTGGGATCCCAGGGCAGGGCCTCTTTTCACCCAAGGGGTACAATTTGAACAATTTTGGTTGAGGACCATAAGACAATGCTACAAACCAAATATCAAAGGTCTAAGTGTTGTGGTTTCAGACAAGAAGATTTTTAATCTTTTTTCCTATATAAGTCTATGTAAAACTTGGGACCCCCTGGGTGGGGCCACATTTGACCCTAGGGGGATAATTTGAACAATCTTGGTAGAGGACCACTAGATGATGCTACATACCAAATATCAAAGCCCTAGGCCATGTGGTTTTGTATAAGAAGATTTTCAAAGTTTTCCCTATATAAGTCTATATAAACCATGTGACCCCCGGGACGGGGCCATATTTGACCCTAGGGGAATTATTTGAACAATTTTGGTAGAGGACCACTAGATGATGCTATACACCAGATATCAAAGCCCTAGGTCCTGTGGTTTTGGATAAGAAGATTTTTAAAGCTTTTTCCTATATAAGTCTATATAAAACTTGGGATCCCAGGGCAGGGCCTCTTTTCACCCAAGGGGTACAATTTGAACAATTTGGTTTAGGACCATAAGACAATGCTACAAACCAAATATCAAAGGTCTAAGTGTTGTGGTTTCAGACAAGAAGATTTTTAAACTTTTTTCCTATATAAGTCTATGTAAAACTTGGGACCCCCTGGGTGGGGCCACATTTGACCCTAGGGGGATAATTTGAACAATCTTGGTAGAGGACCACTAGATGATGCTACATACCAAATATCAAAGCCCTAGGCCATGTGGTTTTGTACAAGAAGATTTTCAAAGTTTTCCCTATATAAGTCTATATAAACCATGTGACCCCCGGGACGGGGCCATATTTGACCCTAGGGGGATAATTTGAATAATTTTGGTAGAGGACCACTAGATGATGCTACACACCAGATATCAAAGCCCTAGGTCCTGTGGTTTTGGATAAGAAGATTTTTAAAGTTTTTCCTTTCGGTTGCCATGGTAACAAGAGTTCTGCATGGAATTCAATTCTTATAATAATTTTGAAAGGGGGCCACCCAAGGATCATTCCTGTGAAGTTTGGTGTAATTCAGCCCAGTGGTTTTCAAGAAGAAGATTTTTTTAGAAATTGTTGACGCACGACGCACTATGCACGACTGACGAAGGACATCAAGCAGTCAAAATAGCTCACCTTGTCACTTCGTGACAGGTGAGCTAAAAATGGGGAGAGGACCTTGTAATGATGCTACAAACTAAGTTTGATGAAGTTCCATCATGCAGTTCATGAGAAGAAGTTGTTTAAAGGTATTGCTAATTTTAGCCCTAGTGGCCCCTAAAAGGGGCCAATTGCCCCCATTTGAACAAACTTGGAAAAGGACCTTATAATGATGCTACAGATTAGGTTTGATGAAGATCCATCATGCGGTGCATGAGAAGAAGTTCTTTAAAGGTTTTTCTATTTTTAGCTCCGGCTGCGCGTAGGTGAACCATTTGAACAAGCTTGATAGAGGTCCATGCCAGGATGCTACTGACCAAGTTGGGTGTAATTCTCACTAGTAGTTTCAGTTAAGAAGAAGTTTAAGTAAAATTCTTGATGCAGGCCACCGGACGATGGACACTGACTATTCACCTATACTAATAGCTCACCATGAACAAAGTTCTGCTGAGTTAAAAAAATACACCGATACATTTAATTAATTTTGATTTAGTTTAATAACTGGACAAAACTCCCTGCTCTGGCCCAGAAAAAAATCATTTGCCTGATGTATGCATCCATGGACTAAAAACATAAATTTTTTATCATGTAAGCCAAAACTGATTTAAACTGCAGGTGCTGACGCTCATCTGATTTTTTTGTATAATAGAAAAATTGTCCTACCCATGATTTTCTAAGTCCAAAAGGGGACATTATTCTTGCAAAAAGCAGGATGGAGTTATGTTTCTTGCTGTACAGGGTAAGTTATTGATGGTGAACATGTGTTGCAAGTTTCAAAGCAATACCTTTGATAGTTTAGGAAAAAAGCTGACCTAAACATAAAACTTAACCAGGCAACGCCGACGCACGCCGATCAAGTGATGACAATAACTCATCATTTTTCTCCTCAAAAAATCAGATGAGCTAAAAATGTAAAAAAATAACTAATTGCTTGAGTAATATATATATTATATATATATATATACACATTAATGCTTCATTTCAAATTGATAATTCTGTATTCAGTGCATTTTTACAAAAAAAATGAAAAAGAGTATCTGTCAACCTACATAAAACTTCTCCTGTAAGTTCAACCTATTCTCTTTTCAGCACTTCTACATGTTGTAAGTTCAAGATCTTACAAACCCGAGTGATGTCATCAAATACATCATTTTCGTTGGAATTTGAAGAAATTAGAGCTATTAATTTATATACTTAACCTATAATAAAGGTAAATAAAGACAAGAGGGCCATCATGGCCCTATATCGCTCACCTGAGTAGAGTTGCTTGCTGGAACAAATTTCTTAGCTAAAACTTTAAGTTCTAGGCCTTCTGGTTTATTTTTAGCAAATTTATGAAGATTTCCCTATGCATGATCAAGCAACCCTGGGGCTGGGTCAATTTGACCCTGGGGGGGGTCAAGATTTGAACTTCTGGGTTTTGTTTTAGAAAATTTAGAAGATTTTTCTATGTAAAATCAAGTAACCCCATGGAGCGGATCCAATTTGATCCTGGGGGTCATGATTTGAACAAATTTTGTAGAAGTCTACTAGGCAATGCTACACGTCAAATATCTAAGCTCTAGGCCTTCTGGTTTATTTTTAAATTTTTTTTGAAGATTTTCATATGTAAAATCAAGTGACCCCGGCAGCAGGGCCAATTTTGACCCCGAGGGTCATGATTTAAACAAATTTTGTAGAGGTCTACTAGGCAATGCTTCATGTGAAATATCTAAGCTCTAGGCCTTCTGGTTTGTTTTTAGAAATTTTTTGAAGATTTTCATAAGTAAAATAAAGTGACCCCTTGGGCGGGGTCAATTTTGACCCCGGGGTCATGATTTGAACAACTTTAGTAGAGGTCCACTAGGCAATGCTACATGTCAAATATCTAAGCTCCAGGGCTTATGCTTTTTGAGAAGAAGATTTTTTAAAGATTTTCCTATGTAAAATCAAGTAACCCCTGGGGCGGGGGCATGATTTGAACAAACTTGGTAGAGGTCCACTAGGCTCTAGGGCTTCTGGTTTTTGAGAAGAAGATTTTTTAAGATTTTCCTATGCAAAATCAAGTGACCCCTGGGACGGGGTCAATTTTGAACCCGGGGTCATGATTTAAACAAATTTTGTAGAGGTCCACTAGGCAATGCTACATGTCATATATCTAAGCTCTAGGCCTTCTGGTTTATTTTTAGAAATTTTTTGAAGATTTTCATATGTAAAATCAAGTGACCCCTGGGGCAGGGTCAATTTTGACCCGGAGGTCATGATTTGAACAATTTTAGTAGAGGTCCACTAGACAATGCTAAATGTCAAATATCTAAGCTCTAGGGCTTCTGCTTTTTGAGAAAAAGATTTTTTAAGATTTTCCTATGTAAAATCTAGTGACCCCTGGGGCGGGGTCAATTTTGACCCCGGGGTCATGATTTGAACAAAATTGGTAGAGGTCCACTAGGCAATGCTTCACACCAAATATCTAAGCTCTAGGGCTTCTGGTTTTTGAGAAGAAGCTTTTTTAAGTTTTTCCTTTCGGTTTCCATGGCAACTAGAGTTCTCCATGGAATTCAATTCTTTGAATAATTTTGAAAGGGGGCCACCCAAGGATCATTCCTGTGAAGTTTGGTGTAATTCTGCCCAGTGGTTTTCAAGAAGAAGATTTTTTTACAAATTGTTGACCAACGACGCACGATGGACATCAAGCGGTCACAATAGCTCAACTTGTCACTTTGTGACAGGTGAGCTAAAAATACACACAAAAATATTTTTTCTTCAAAATAGCAGTTATGTCTATATTACAGTGTGCATGGCATACGGAGACATATTTAATAGATATTTTCCCCAACTAGATCAGTACTGTCAGGATATAGGTTAGTTATCATTGGTAAAACAGTCAAAAGTACAGTTCAGAGACAGCTGCAATGACTATAGCTTTTTCCTAGGGTTAAAATGCCCATGAAAACAGTTAGATGTGTGTACACAGGAATATTGTGTCCTCCTTGTGCAGTCATATGTTATTTGTTGACTGCAAGACTAAGTAAATTTCATATTAACTTAGTGGGATGGGGAGTATGGCCAAGGGGGAGTGGGGTGGGGGGTGTTGTAAGGATACTACAAAACAACATGGGGGATGAATTCCAAATAAAACCACAGGTGCACAACTTCACTTTCTGGACAACATTTCTATAATAAAGGTATAGTACAGGCAAACCTGTGTTTAAAATCACCTGGCTCTAAAGACCACATTTTGTTTCCCATTTTAACATTTACAGTGTATTTTAACCTGTGAATAAAGACCACCTCCCAGTAAAGACCACATGTTGGTTCTCCCAAGGTTAGTCTTTACAGGCAGGTTTGGCTGCATACATAAACAGCTCAGGACTTATCTTCAAGCTTTATTACAGTGAGACTCTAGCTATTTTACTAGTCTGGTTGAATGGGATCCTAGACCAATACTCAGATGCATAACGTTGCATGTGTACCTCTATGTCAAATATGTTTTAAAAATATGTTTTCAAACATTTAGGCAGACAAATGTTTAGCCAGACATTGAAAGGTATCTGCCTATCCTTACAAACTGGACACAGAAAGTCATCCAAAAACACATTTTATTACTAGAAATTTATCAAAACAATAAGTAACAAGGAATTAATTGTAGCCATTTCCACAGTTGCTTTGGATATGAACAAACTGTTTTAAAATATGTATCTGTAATGTAATTTATGTCCTTTAGGATGCCTCAATAGATATGCCTAAAGATGGTTGCACATATCTGCGGCATATGAAACTTTTCTTGTAGAAGACATAGTGTCTGGAGGCGGTCAAGCATCATCATATTAATACAGTTTGTGAGTTCAAACCACTAGGATTGATATCTCAAACTGATTTTTTCATTTCCTCATCATTTATATGACTTATACATACATTCAAATTGAACATCTTTTAACTGAATATAAAACATTACAGTTTTTCAATTTTCTAGCTAAAGGTGCGTCTTCTAATGCAAACACTAATAAAAAGCAAATTCTGTGAATTTACATCCTCCGCAGAATAGGTTGTACTGTGAATGGGGGGACTACTATTTTGGAAGATATTAATTTCCAGATATACACAAGTTATGTAAGATGTGCCATGGTTGGTTGGATCCTACATTTTACCAAATCAAAGGGAAAACTCCACCGTATACTGATGACTATTCGTATTAACTTTCATGAAGTTCAATCTATGGGTCACTTTGAAATGGTGGGAACTTGTAATTTTTAAAACATTTAAAGAGCATTAACTCTACAATACATTAAGTGATCTTGAAATGTGTGCAAGCACCACTGCCCTATAGTAACAAACAGTTGTGTTAACTTTCATAAAGATCCATCAATGGATTACTTTATGTGAGAATTTTTTAATAGTAAAACAACTGAAGGACAATAACTCTAGTTATTGAAGTGGTCCCGACAAAAGTTGCACTGCACCACTGCCCTTTAGTGATCTACAGTTGAGTGAAGTTTCATGAAGGTCCATCAATAGGTTACTTACAGTAAAAAATCCCTTACTTTTACCAGTTTGGGAGAAAAAACTCTGTTTTATCTGGGTCGAGGAGTGAGCAAATGTCATACGTTAATTAATAATTATACAAGGTTTGGTGATTCTAACTAAAATACTTGTTTTGAATTACAAGCATTTACAACATTTTTTCTATCAAATCAAGGGGGAAAACTCTTTATCAGGTCAAGGGGAATAACACGATATGAGAGCAAAGGGCATGCGATAATTAATAATTATGTGAGGTTTGGTTAGTCTAGCCAAATACTTTTTGAATCATAAGATTTTTGTCAATTTCGAACAGACTAGCGGCTACACGGATGAACAACACCAAAACAATATCCCTCTGCCTTCCCAGTGGGAAAATTACGATATTCTAAAATCATTAATATTGTATTTCCAGTTTATTTCAATCAGTGATAAATCTGCTTCAACCTTCTGGTTTCAGTACAAAAGTAACATTACTAGAATTTATCTCAGAAAATAGCTTCATATAAAGATCCAATGAAGAATATTGTACCAAAAAATTAAAGCACGCTGATTAAAAACAATTCTCATTTTATTTATCTGTAAAACTAGGAATAGACAAGCTCAAGCCTTGACAAATCAACCTTCTCGACAAAAAAAAAGAAATTTAATAAAAGCAAAATTTTCAAACAAAATGAGATTTTACATATTCAAAAAGAAGAATCATGAAGCCTGTGCACAAAGTTATGCCAAAAACTATACCAAGATGTTTCCGACTACAATGTATCTTTAACAGTTCTTCTCCCTAGATTAACATAAAAACCTGAATGGCTGAACAGAATGTGTACACAAAAAAAAATAGTGTAATTGAATATCTCTATATTGCTTAACAATAGCATCAGAATGTGTACAGAAAATGTGTGTTAAGGCAGCTTTTGATATTGCTTGTAAACAACATAATGATTTTCAACTGTTTCATAGTAACTTGTACTTATACAATGTATGTTTCAGTAAATTTGCACCATTTATGCACTTGTCCGAATGATCTCAAATACTAGTATCAGTGTAAAATGAAAGATTCAAATATTTCTTATCATTTGATTATATGCAATACAAGATAGCCACGTTTTATTCAACCACAACAAAAAAGAACTCATTTATGTTACCGGTAGTTAGAAGAGAACACTCATTAAATAATTAGTGAGTTTAGTTAAGTCTCGTTCTCGATCATGATTGGCTAGCACATTCCTGACTTTTTCTTCTTGGTCATCATCTGGGAATATTGTTCTCAATTCTTTAAACAAATCTTCTGTCTCTTCATCTGTCCTTGGAATACCTTGAACTTTACCTCTAAATGAACCCTGCTGACCTTTCTGTGTATTTTTCCACTGACCTTTGACCTGCTTTGTTCCTTGTGTAGAACTATCAGCTTCATCAAACTGATGGGCATCTAACTGTTTTTGTACAGGTGTTTTATTTTTAGCACTACTTCCCTGTTTCTGATATGGTTGGTTATTTTCAGAGTTATGAACATTCTGGTTAACTGCTTTGGCAAAATTACCTTTTCCATGCGGAAAATGTCCCTGACCTTGCTGGAAATTGCCTTGACCTTGCTGATAATATCCCTGACCTTGCGGCAAATGTCCTTGACCTTGTGGCAATTGCCCTTGGCCTTGCGGAAAATGTCCATGCCCTGAAGGTTGTGGGTATTGCTGCTGATAATTTTGTTGCTGCTGCTGATAATGTTGCTGCTGCTGATGATAATTGTACCCTTGCTTTTGTCTGAAAATTTTCCAGAAATACATGTATTCACATAGACAAGTATAATATCTTGGGTATTTATAATGCACTCTTTCAGAAATGTAAAACATTTGAAACTGTGTTGCATGTACCATTTACAGTTATATTATAATTCCATAACCAAAAAGATACCAAAAACTATTATTGATAACAACAGCTACTTTGACTAATGGCACTATACTGCCCTGTATGTATTTATTAGGTTTCATGTCAAAATCTTTTTCTTAAGATAAAACCTGGATACATTTTTTTATCAACTTGTTGCCATAACAACCACAAATTTTGATACATCAAAAGAAAAGAGTCAAACAAGAATGCTCCTTAATGCAGACATTTGGCGTCAACCACTTTCCTTCCTCTGCCCCTGCGAACAGTCACATATCTTTTAGCCATTTAGCCATGATCAATGCATTAAATGTAAGAAAGTACTTTTAAATTACTTTAAGGTAGTTCTGCACGTCTGATAAACCGGAAGTGATGGCATAACGTCATTTATCTGGAAAACGTAGAATAAAGCCTGGATTTGGAATACGAAAATGAAAATCATTTTATGAATTAGTTGAAATATGTAAGTAAAACAAGAGCTGTCCGTAAGACAGCGCGCTCGACTTTTCTCAGTGCTTGACTCAAAATCAGAGCTTTGCCAGTAAAAACTTTATAAAACCTTAAACAAACATTCTAAGTTAAAAAGGGGCATAACTTTGACAACCTTCAAAGCAAAGTTATAGGGATTGTTTCACCAAGTGTACACTTTGATAGTTAATAACTATTTTAAGTTTCAAGTCAATAGCTTTGATAGTAACAGAGATATTTGACTTTATCAGAAACTTAAACAAGAGCTGTCGGATGACAGCGCACTCGACTATTCAAAGAATTGATTGAAGAATGGGGTCAAAATATTACCACAGATATTCAGACAAAAGAAAAAAAAGATTAGACAAACCATGTTCCTGTATTTGTGGATTTCAAGAAGTTTTCACTAAATGGCAACGTGTGAACCAATTTCAAAGTCCAAAAAGGGCCATACTTCAGCCAAAATAGTTGTCAAAGTTATGTACTCTTGCCTACAGATTGAAATCATGATGATAAACAAGTGTTCAAAGTTTAAAAGCAATATGTCAAATAGTTTTGACAAAACATGGACTTGTATGAAAACAGAACAAATTTCCAAGTCCAAAAAAGGGCCATAATTCAGCCAAAATAGATGACAGAGTTATGTGCTCTTTCCTACAGATAGAGACTATTATACTAAACATGTGATAAAAGTTTCAAAGCCATATGTCAAACACTTTACACAAAATATTAATTGGTACGGAAAACTTAACCCAGATTTCTAAGTCAAAAGTGGCCGTAATTCAGTCAAAATCCTTGATGGAGTTATGTACTCTTGTCTATAACTAGACATGCTGATGGTAAACAGGTGCTGAAAGTTTCGGAGCTTTATCTCAAAAGACTTTGTCAAAAGATGAACTGGTACGAAAAACTTAACCCAGATTTCTAAGTCAAAAGGGGCCATAATTCAGCCAAATTCCTTGATGGAGTTATGTTCTCTTGCCTACAACTGGGCATGGTGATGGTAAACAAGTGTTGAAAGTTTCAAAGCTTTATCTAAAAAGACTTTGTCCAAATATGAACTGGTACGAAAAACTTAACCGAGATTTCTAAGACAATAGGGGCCATAATTCAGCCAAAATCCTTGATGGAGTTATGTGCTCTTGCCTATAAATGGTCATGGTGATGGTAAACAACTGTTGAAAAGTTTCAAAGCTTTATCTCAAAAGACTTTGTCAAAATGTGGACTGGTACGAAAAACTTAACCAAGGTGTGACGCCGACGCCGACACCGACACCGACGCCGTGGTGAGTAGGATAGCTCTACTTATTCTTCGAATAGTCGAGCTAAAAAAATCTAAGTCAAAAAGGGGCATAACTCCATCAAAATTCATATGAGAGTTATGGGTGTTGTTTCTCCTGATGTAGACTTTGATAATAAATAACTATTTCAAGTTTCAAGTCAATAGCTTTGATAGTAACAGAGATATTTGATCTTTAACCAAAAATTCTAAGTTAAAAAGGGGCATAACTCCATCAAAATTCAAATCAGAGTCGTGGGGATTGTTTCTCCTGGTGTAGAATTGGATAGCAGATAACTATTTTAAGTTTCAAGTAGGGATGGGAATGAAAATTCGAATATTCAAAAATCGGCGGAATATTTGAATATGAAAATCAAATTCGAATATTCGTAAATTAGTGTATATTTTTTTTACCAAAATAAGTATCGTTGATTTTGGGCAATATAAGCATGCTAATTCTGCAGAATAAAACCATTTGTTCTGTCGTGTTTGTTTATCGTTTATCAAAAAATGTCCAATTAACAAGAAAATTGCAATGCATAATTGGCAGGGGCCACCGTTATGGATTAACAGTTTGCAACAGGCGTAATTGTGATGCATGTCAAAAATTGTTCAATTAACAAGAAAATTGCAATGCATAATTGGCATGGGTCATCATTACGGATTAACAGTTTGTAGCAGCCTCTTTATCTTTTGTTCATTTTTATTGTATTTTTTTCGAAAACAATACCAAACTTGTAGATATTGTTGATCTTTTTCCAATATTTTGTATGACATTTCAGACCGTCCGCAGAATCGGGTTTCATCCACAGCGCCCGGGCAATCGGCCGTATTTGAAATAAATTTTGTAGTAGATTATAACAAAATCAAGAAGTAATATATGATTTATGCATAAGATAATACTGAAGGAGGTTTAAGTCTGCCTTCGTTAAGTTTATAGCTTTTTACACGCTGATTGAAACTTTTCAAAATGGCCACGGTAATACAACAGCGCGACACGTGCTTATATCGGACTTTCTGCTATTATTAGATAATGTTGCAGCGTTCTAAATTATAATCGATTTGAACTGGGTTTTTTATGTACAATTTTGAAGCTAAAACACTGAATTAGTTCAACATGTTCATGATTATACTGACAGAATCATGAAATAAAATGCTAGGGTTGGCGGGGTTAACTAGGCCTTATTATGTTCGATGATTCACGTGTTTAACTACGGAATATATTGTGTATATGCCAGTCATTAAATAAGAATTTAAAAATTCCATTAAAACAGGTCGAATATTCGAATATATTCGAATATGGCAAACCAAATATTCGAATATTGATTTCAGTATTCGTTCCCATCCCCAGTTTCAAGTCAATAGTTTTGATAGTAACAGAGATATTTGACTTTATCAAAAACTTTAAACGAAAATTCTATGTTAACAAGAGGACCATGATGGTCCTGAATCGCTCACCTATCCCCACATGACCCAGTGTTGAACTCAGTATGATGTCATTATTTCTATTATTTGACATAGTGACCTAGTTTTTGAGCACATGTGACCTAGATATCATCAAGATAAAAATTCTGACCAATTTTCATGAAGATCCATTGAAAAATATGGCCTCTAGAGAGGTCACAAGGTTTTTCTAATATTTGACCTAATGGCCTAGTTTTTGAAGGCAAGTGACCCACTTTTAAACTTGACCTAGATATCATCAAGGTGAACATTCTCACCAATTTTCATAAGATCTCGTGAAAAATATGGCCTCTAGAGAGGTCACAAGGTTTTTCTATTTTTCGACCTACTGACCTAGTTTTTGACCGCACATGACCCAGTTACAAACCTGATCTAGATATCATCAAGCTGAACATTCTCACCAATTTTCATGAAGATCCGTTGAGAAATATGGTCTCTAGAGAGGTCACAAGGTTTTTTCTATTTCTAGACCTACTGACCTAGTTTTTAACCTCACGTGACCCAGTTTCGAACTTGACTTAGATATCATCAAGGTGAACATTCTGACCAATAATCATGAAGATCTCATGAAAAATATGGCCTCTAGAGAGGTCACAAGGTTTTTCTATTTTTAGATCTACTGACCTAGTTTTTAACCCCATGTGACCCAGTTTTGAACTTGACCTAGATATCTTCAAGGTAAACACTCTGACCAATTTTCATGAATATCCATTGAAAAATATCGCCTCTAGAGAGGTCACAAGGTTTTCCTATTTTTAGACCTACTGACCTAGTTTTTGACCGCACGTGACCCAATTTCGAACTTGACCTAGATATCATCAAGGTAACCATTCTGACCAATTTTTATGAAGTTCCATTGAGAAATATGGCCTCTAGAGAGGTCACAAGGTTTTTCTATTTTTAGATCTACTGACCTAGTTTTTGACCCCACATGACCCAGTTTCGAACTTGACCTAGATATCATCAAGGTGAACATTCTGACCAATATTCATGAAGATCTCATGAAAAATATGGCCTCTAGAGAGGTCACAAGGTTTTTCTATTTTTAGATCTACTGACCTAGTTTTTAACCCCACGTGACCCAGTTTCGAACTTGACCTAAATATCATCAAGGTGAACATTCTGACCAATTTTCATGAAGATCCATTGAGAAATATGGCCTCTAGAGAGGTCACAAGGTTTTTCTATTTTTAGACCTAATGACCTAGTTTTTGACCCCACGTGACCCAGTTTCGAACTTGACCTAGATATCATCAAGGTAAACATTCTGACGAATATTCATGAAGATCTCATGAAAAATATGGCCTCTAGAGAGGTCACAAGGTTTTTCTATTTTTAGACCTACTGACCTAGTTTTTGAACCCACGTGACCCAGTTTCGAACTTGACCTAGATATCATCAAGGTGGACATTCTGACCAATTTTCAGGAAAATCTTATGAAATATATGGCCTCTAGAGAGGTCACAAGGTTTTTCTATTTTTAGACCTACTGACCTAGTTTTTGATGGCACGTGAACCAGTTTCGAACTTGACCTAGATATCATCAAGATGAACATTCTGACCAACTTTCATAAAGATCCCATGAAAAATGTGACCTCTAGAGTGGTCACAAGCAAAAGTTAACGGACGCATGGACGCACGCACGGACGGATGACGGACGACGGACACCGCGCGATCACAAAAGCTCACCTTGTCACTTTGTGACAGGTGAGCTAAAAAGGGGCATAACTGCATCAAAATTCAAATCAGAGTTATGGGGATTGTTTCTCCTGGTGTACACTTTGATAGTAAATAACTATTTTAAGTTTCAAGTCAATATCTTTGATAGTAATAGAGATATTTGACTTTATCAAAAACTTTAACCAATGGCGACGCTGATGCCGACACCGGGGCGAGTGCAATAGCTCTACTTTTTCTTCGAAAAGTCGAGCTAATTATTACAATGGCACTGCTGCTATATTTCTAAAGTCAAAATATGATATTAAGACATATAACACGTTAAAATATTCAAAATAATGTCTCAAAATAGCGTGAAATGTCCAGTTCACTTTAATCATTGTCAAATATCTCAAAATTAAGCACATGGACTTATACATTTTATTTCACCAAATTATAGGCCATGTGTTTATTTACAAAATCTACATTGTTGAAAAATTTCTGTTCGCGAAAATGTTATGAAAGTAATGATTTTCCCTTAGAATCCCATTATGAAATATTGTGCGAGGTCCAAATTTTTCAAATCAGTCTAGCAAACAAGAGGACCATGATGGTCCTGAATCGCTCACCTATCCCCACATGACCCAGTGTTGAACTGAGTATGACGTCGTTATTTCTATTATTTGACATAGTGACCTAGTTTTTGAGCACAAGTGACCTAGATATCATCAAGATAAAAAATTCTGACCAATTTTCATGAAGATCCATTGAAAAATATGGCCTCTAGAGAGGTCACAAGGTTTTTCTATTTTTCGACCTACTGACCTAGTTTTTGACCGCACATGACCCAGTTACGAACCTGACCTAGATATCATCAAGGTGAACATTCTCACCAGTTTTCATGAAGATCCATTGAGAAATATGGCCTCTAGAGAGGTCACAAGGTTTTTCTATCTTTAGACCTACTGACCTAGTTTTTGACCCCACGTGACCCAGTTTCAAAACTGACCTAGATATCATCAAGGTAAACATTCTGACCAATATTCATGAAGATCTCATGAAAAATATGGCCTCTAGAGAGGTCACAAGGATTTTCTATTTTTAGATCTACTGACCTAGTTTTTAACCCCACGTGACCCAGTTTCAAACCTGATCTAGATATCATCAAGGTAAACATTCTGACCAATTTTCCTGAAGATCCATTGAAAAATATGGCCTCTAGAGAGGTCACAAGGTTTTCCTATTTTTAGACCTACTGACCTAGTTTTTGACCGCACGTGATCCAGTTTCGAACTTGACCTAGATATCATCAAGGTGAACATTCTGACCAATTTTCATGAAGATCCATTGAGAAATATGGCCTCTAGAGAGGTCACAAGGTTTTTCTATTTTTAGACCTACTGACCTAGTTTTTGATCCAACATGACCCAGTATCGAACTTAACCTAGATATCATCAAGGTGAACATTCTGTCCAATATTCATGAAGATCTCATGAAAAATATGGCCTCTAGAGAGGTCACAAGGTTTTTCTATTTTTAGATCTACTGACCTAGTTTTTACCCCTACATGACCCAGTTTCGAACTTGACCTAGATATCATCACGGTGAACATTCTGACCAATTTTCATGAAGATCCACTGAGAAATATGGCCTCTAGAGAGGTCAAAAGGTTTTTCTATTTTTTGACCTAATGACCTAGTTTTTGACCCCACGTGACCCAGTTTCAAACTTGACCTAGATATCATCAAGGTGAACATTCTGACGAATATTCATGAAGATCTCATGAAAAATATGGCCTCTAGAGAGGTCACAAGGTTTTTCTATTTTTAGACCTACTGACCTAGTTTTCGACCCTACGTGACCCAGTTTCGAACTTGACCTAGATATCATCAAGGTGAACATTCTGACCAATTTTCATGAAGATCTTATGAAATATATGGCCTCTAGAGAGGTCACAAGGGTTTTCTATTTTTAGACCTACTGACCTAGTTTTTGATGGCACGTGACCCAGTTTCGAACTTGACCTAGATATCATCAAGGTGAACATTCTGACCAACTTTCATAAAGATCCCATGAAAAATGTGACCTCTAGAGTGGTCACAAGCAAAAGTTTACGGACGGACGGACGCACGCACGCACGCACGCACGGACGGACGACGGACGCCGCGCTATCACAAAAGCTCACCTTGTCACTTTGTGACAGGTGAGCTAAAAATCAAGCACACGACCCTATCTTTTTATTTGCTAATTTTCTAGGTATATTCTGAAGTTTTGAAAAATCAGAGTTTAATCAAATTCTACATTGTAGAAAAAATATCGATTCAAACGTGCAGAACTACCTTAAATGCAAAGATAGTATGTGGGAAATTTTTTAAAACATGGTAAGTTGTAACAAAAAATGTTTTATGATGAAGAAATCTGGTATATCAAGTTAATTTTAAAATGGCTAAAAGATACTGGTTGACAGTTTGCAGCCCTTTACAGTTGGCCGCAGCAGAAACAGGGAAGGGTGCTGACCCAAAGTGCTGTGTCTGTGTTCTCTAAGGGTGCCAATGCTTGCAATTAGGCAATAAGCAAGTGTACCAAACTCAAATTTTCACCAAGAAATACCCTTTTTAATACAAAAAAAATTCTTAATTCTGACGAATTCATTATTGCAAGAGAAATTTAAGGTCCCTGGCCTACTTACTCATCTAATGATAACAGATTCAAACTTTAGCCCTTGTACTGTTCAAGAAAAGTGGACTTAACAACACTGATGCTGATAGTAAGTGACAACAATGCATGTTAGATTAACTAGAGCTAAAACGGTTACCCCAAATTCAACTTCATAACCTGCTTTTACTGTCAGACTGAGATAATATTCATACATCATTCTTTAAAGTAGCCAAAATGACCATGCAAACAATGAAGCCAATCATGTGAAACATACCTTGGAATGCCTGGTACTTGTTGTTTGAAGACTGTCAAGAAATCATCCAGACATGGACCATCTCTCCCCAAGGGATCATTTGGTGGCATAAATCTATCCCTTACAAAACTGTACATCAATAATCTGAAAGATAAAATCAATATAAATCTTTACTTCTTACTGGCTTTTTCTTTGATACATTTCATTATTAAATATTTGCATTTGCCCTATTCGTTTTGACGATGTCTGCGTATAGTCAGAGAGAACGTTCTTTAGAGGATGTTACAGTTGTTCTGTCTGGTGAACAGAATGGTCTGGAAGCTAGTATCAAAATATAGGAACATCATACCTCTCTTCGATCAATTTTCTCCATCCAGCTTTTTCCGTCATGAGATCCCTATACTGGTCATTTGATACAATAATACCATCTTCTGCCTCCGCAAGCTCCAACACAAACCTACAAAACAAAAAAAATGTAATGTTCTGTATAAACCATCTATTCTTTAATAGATCAACACAATCTGGCTACTTCAAACTGGCTACTTCAAATTAAAACATATTTTGGGAATTATCCAACTGGCTGCTAAGGTCAAATGACTGCTTACCATAGGTGGCTGCTAAGACAGGATCAACTGTGTCACCTGAAATACTGCCACCTCAGGTGTTTTCTCCCACACCTTTACCATTTACTAACTCTTAAAATAAGGAACCCATCATGGCATGGATGGATGCTTGCTCCAGAATTTCAGCAACATATTCATTGATTTTGTAATTTTAATTCAAACATTTTGACTTGCTACAGTATAGCAAAGTTTAATTTGCTTGAGTATTACTTAGTAAGAATTCACCAGAAGTGTTATTAAATAAGCTTCCATCTTCCATTTATTATTACTTCCCTTTATGGTTCTTAATTGTTTCAATCAATCAATGTTGCATTTAACAGTGATAAGCCAATTCAATAATCAACATCATTAGCTGCTTCTAATTCTGTATCAACTTTTGTTTAGTTATAAATGTAACCAAGATGGAAAAAATGAAGGCTATAACATTTTTTAACAATCATTTCTTCTTAATATTTGCACCTTAAGGTGGAATGCGCCCCAAATTTTTTTGCCGAATATTGTCCTGAAATTTATACTGTACAAAATTCAGGATATATGCGATTAAGTTCCGGTTTTACTTTTTCGCCATATGGTTCGTGTTTTTTGCTATTGTGTCACAAACATGGCCCCTGACGTCACTTTTCATGCAACACCCAGTTCCGAGTGTTTTCGACATTCTTCCTTTCCCGCGCTCTGAATGTTGTATAAATGAAAAATACAAAATAATGTTCATTTTGCAAACATAAAATACTACTCAATGGTATAAAATTCAGTGAAATGAAATTGACGCTTAGGACGTCAGTGACGATTTTGTGACGTCAGAACAGAAAAATTCACATCAAGTTTTGCTATAAATTTTGTCTTAAAATTCAGTTTATAAAAAATCGGCTCGATAAAAAAAAGTATAATTTTGGTATGTTGTTTCGCAATGTGTGTACATCTAGTAGACACATAAATACTTAGGGGTCACCGACTTTAATTTTTTGCAATATAACATAACTTTACCCTCACCCCCACATGGTTTGTGGCTATATGACGTTAGAGTAAAAAAGAATGTGTTTCAACTTACACAACTCACGTTCGTGTTAAAAACGAGATGTATTTATTATAAGAAATTTTCACGATATATTCGATCTCAACTTCAGATGCCATGTACTAGTGAAAGGAAACACCTTTGACAAAATGTATATCTTGTACAATTGTCCGTAAGTATTTGACCTGACACTCATCAATCTTCGCTAATATTTTCGGACGTTTTCGTTACTTTACGCAATATTGTATCCTGAAAAGATCTAAAATTACACAAATAACCTTCATAGTTAACCGTCTGACTTCCTCGCAAGTTACCACGGGTACGAAATTACCTCAGACCATTTTTTAAATTCAATATGATGAAGTGTCACCGTATTTGCTTTTATTCTTACAATATTTTTTGCGACGATTTTCACCAATTCTAATTGATTTCTCTTGTAGTTTCTATTTTCGGGAGAAATTTGTCTTTTTATCTTAGATACTTTAAAGATTTTACTCGACACTTACTACAAAATATCTTGAATACAAGTATATTTCTTTCAATAAATGAACCATAAAAAAGAAATAGATTAGTGTATTAATTTTCCGTCCTGTAAAATTGGAGATAAAATTTGAAAAAAAAAGATGTTAGACTGAGGATTACAACCCACAACTCCGAGATTGATGGCTAATCGTTTTGTCCCCGCAGCCACTTGCACATGCAATATTTTTTAAATCCTATAAAGAATACTTACGCAGCATTTATTTCTCTATTGAGGGCCAGGTCAATACTTATGGACAATATATCCACTTTTATCATCCATTTGTTATTCCTATTGATGGTTTCAAAATGCAGATTCAAAGCTTGAAAAATAGATGTTACTAATCTTCTCAGTCTAAGGCAAAATGCTAACTTTGCTTTGTAAAAAAGCTAGTATGCGGTCAGTTGATGATTTAATTTCGTGAAAATAGGTACTTTAAACATTTAGAATTTTCGTTCTTATGTAATTTTATCATATGAGGGTTTCCCTGATTTTACCAGACATATTCATCGACGCAAGTCGGACTGTTGCTCCATTTCACATGTATTATCAGCACGAAAACAGTATACCAGATCCTATATCTGATATGAAATTACAGTTTTTACACGGATTAATTTATTGTAAATCATGAAACAAATTCTACCAATTTAGACACCAATCTCCACGAGATTACGAGTTGAGAGAAGAGTCTGTTCTATACGCATAATGCTGAGTAAACGACTAGCGATCAAAGCCCCGACCTTCCGCACGACAGAGACAAAGAGACAAAGACAGTGAGGTCATAGTAAGGCAGAGTAGCTAGTCCAGCAAACAGACTTTATTCTTAAAACAAGAGGTCCATGATGGTCTGATAGTACTATCCACATGACCAGAGTTTAATGTTTGACGGTCGTTTTTTATTAATAGACATAAGTGGGGCCTATTTTTTGAGACATTGACTAGTATCATCAAGATAAAAAATTCTGAACCAATTTTCATGAAGATCCATTGAAAATTATGGCTCAGAGAGAGTCACAAGGTTTTTCTATTTTTCGACCTAATGACCTATGTTTTGAAGCACGTGACCCACTTTAAACTTGACTAGATCATCAAGGTGAACATCACCAATTTCATTGAAAAGTCTCGATAGATAAAATATGGCTTAGAGAGTTCACAAGTATTGTCTATTTTTAAGACCTATGACTTGTTTTTTGAGACACATGACCTTTTTACAAACCTGACCTTTGAATTCATCAGCTGACATCTCACAGTTTTCATGAAGATTTCCATTGAAATATGCCTTAGAGAGGTCACAAGTTTTTTATTATTTCGACTAATGACGTTTTTGACCACGTGTACCAGTTTCGAACTGATCTAGATATAATCAAGGTAAATATTGACAAATAATCTGAGGACCATGAAAATTTTGGCCTCTAGAGAGTCACAATGGTTTTTCTTTTTTATGATCTACTTGAACTAGTTCTTATCCACGTGACCAAGTTTTCGAAACATGATCAGATTTTCAAGTGATACATTCTGACGCAATTTTCCTGAATCCATTGAAAAATTTGGCTCTAGAGAGGTCACAAGGTTTTTTATTTTTATAACTATGACTAGTTTGACGCACGTGACCAAGTTCGGAATTGACCTAGAATGCATCAAGCGAAATTCTCACCAAGTTTTCATGAAGATCCATTGAGGAAATATGGCCTCTAGAGAGGTCACATGGTTTTTCTATTTTTAGACCTATAACTCTAGTTTTTGATCCACATAACCTAGTATCGAACTTGACCTAGATATCATCAAGGTAAACATTCTGACCAATATTCATGAAGATCTCATGAAAAATATGGCCTCTAGAGAGGTCACAAGGTTTTTCTATTTTTAGATCTACTGACCTAGTTTTTACCCCATGTGACCCAGATTCGAACTTGACCTAGATATCATCAAGCTGAACATTCTGACCAATTTTCATGAAGATCCATTGAGAAATATGGCCTCTAGAGAGGTCACAAGGTTTTTCTATTTTTAGACCTAATGACCTAGTTTTTGACCCCACGTGACCCAATTTCGAACTTGACCTAGATATCATCAAGGTGAACATTCTGACCAATATTCATGAAGATCTCATGAAAAATATGGCCTCTAGAGAGGTCACAAGGTTTTTCTATTTTTAGACCTACTGACCTAGTTTTTGACCCCACGTGACCCAGTTTAAAACTTGACCTAGATATCATCAAGGTGAACATTCTGACCAATTTTCATGAAGATCTTGTGAAATATATGGCCTCTAGAGAGGTCACAGGGTTTTTCTATTTTTAGACCTACTGACCTAGTTTTTGATGGCACGTGACCCAGTTTCGAACTTGACCTAGATATCATCAAGGTGAACATTCTGACCAACTTTCATAAAGATCCCATGAAAAATGTGACCTCTAGAGTGGTCACAAGCAAAAGTTTACGGACGGACGGACGCACGCACGCACGGACGGACGACGGACGACGGACGCCGCGCGATCACAAAAGCTCACCTTGTCACTTTGTGACAGGTGAGCTAAAAAGATCTTCAAATGACTATAAAGTATTGCAGCTGGTCAGACGCAGAGAATTTATTCTTCAGACGGTGTCTTTTTATTACAATCAAGCACAAATGCTGGTCCGATGCAAATAATTTATTTCTTGGCGGGAACCTTCTGATCAAGTGCAGTTACAAGCTCCTAATAATGAATGCTAGAAAATATTTCATAAAACCCTCACCAGTTGTAGCTTTCAGATTTAAGAAGTACGGAAAAAGTAAAAGCCGTTTCTGTTTCTCCGGATGCCCGGGATATAGATGTAGAAACTATAGTTTCGTGTTCACAATCTGAACACTTAAATCTTAATAATCATAAGTCATTTCAAGGAATCAACACACATAATACATGTTGATTAACCAATGATCAAAAGTCTTTTTCGATAATATCCTTAGATGCGAAATGTCATTTACATAATTTACACCCTTTATCAAATATCTCGTTAAGATATTTCAAGTCCGTTATCACTTGAATGTTATTACATGTTTAAAAAAATCGACTTTTTTCTTTAACACTTTCTTAGCAAATCTCACCATGTCTCTCAATACTTTCATGTCAATACATTTCATCAATTTATTCCGAATTTACCGTTAATACATGCAGCTTCGCATATTCTTTAGATTATTTTGTTAAAAAAATGACGATTAAACGTGTCATGTCTTAATAGGGTAGGGGTAAAATATCGTCAAATATTGAAAAATTAAAGTCGGTGACCCCTAAGTATTTATGTGTCTACTAGACGTACATACACTGCGAAACAACATACCAAAATTTTACGTTTTTTTATCGAGTCGATTACTTATAAACTGGATTTTAAGGCAAAATTTGTAACAAAACTTGATGCGAGTTTTTCCGTTCTGACGTCACAATATCGTCTCTGACGTCCTAGGCGTAAATCTTAATTCGCTGAATTTTATACCATTAAATAGCATTTTCTGAATGCAAAATGACAAATATTTTGTATTTTTCATCAATATGTCATTCAGAGCACAGGAAAGGAACAATACCGAAAACACCTGGAACTGGGCGTTGCACGAAAAGTGACGTCAGGGGCCATGTTTGTGACACAATAGCAAAAAACACAAACAATATGGCGACAAAGTAAAACCGGAGCTCAATCGCATATATCTTGAATTGTATACAGTATAAATTTCAGGACGAAATTCGGCAAAAAAATTTGGGCGCATTCCACCTTAAATAGTATCTAATAAAGGGAAATGTGATGCTATGGTGTCCCCTGACAGCTTTGCAATGAAGAGGAATGATCTAAAGAAATTGGAAGTGGGTCAACTATGGACCATTTATAAATGCACTATCATTTGGAATCCAGTCAGTAGTTTCTGTCAAGAAGATTCTCATTGTTTCCTCTATGTCTTTATAAAGAAAACCTGCAGTCCCCTGGGCCACTGGTGGCCATGGATTGAATAAAGGAAATATTGAAAAAAACAACTCAAAACTGTTTCTGTAAATGTATGTTGAAATAAGGCCTGAAGTATCTGACACAATCTGAAAATTTCAACTATAGCCATATCAGGAAAACCTGCCCTGTCCCCGAGCACAATGTTTGAACATAGCGGAATGATCTGTAAGTTGGCAGTGGGTCACCTAAGGAACATTTCTTTAATTCTAATTTAATATCAGACATGCAGTTTCTTACAAGATTGTTCAATTTACCACTTTAGCCATATATGGCCCATTGGCAGTCATGTTTAAACAAAGTAACAAGACCTGAAGTAATTTAGTAGAGGGTCTCCCAACGAATATTTCATAAAGATATTCTGATATAGTTCTGAATTTGATCTAGACTTCATTAACACATTCTGAAAGTTTGGTGAAGATCAGACAGAAAAGGGGACCTCTATTGTGTTGGTGTAAACATTTTTTTTTCTATAATTAGATCTAGTGACCTTGTTTTTAGACCTAGAAGATTCAGTTTCAAATTCATCAGAGAAGTTACTAAGGCAAACATTTTGACCAAGTTTCATTATGATTAAGCAAAAATAGTGACCTTTAGAGTAGTATTAAATTTAGTAAAACTCTGAACAACGCATGACAACAGACACAGAGGTATCACAACAGCTCACCTTGTGCACTTTATGCTAAGGTGAGCTAAAATATGTGTACAACTGAAAGACGATGGATATCATTTATACAAGATTTGCAATTTAAAACTAAACACTTCACCTGATTTGAGTCATCAATATTCAAATAAGGAACAAAGATATACCTAACTCAAGAGGTTCTGAGGAGATGATTACAATCTTAAGTGGGAATAATATAAAACTAGAGTGCCAAGACTTAAATGTTATCATAATATAACATCATAGTTTATAATTATATAAAAGTACCTATCGTCGTATGCAACCACAAGTTTCCTTCCAATCCTTCGAGATGGAGTAAACACTAAAACATCTTCCTCCTTCAGTTCAGACAGAATATTCTGATCTAGTATCATGTTAGTTTCACTTGGCTGATACTGTCGCCATAGAGGAACAAACACGGTGATCTTATCGTGCCCTCTCTGCCGGAAATAATCTACACAAAGTTTAATACCTTTACAGGAAAAATGCTTGCCATTACCATGTCTGTAAATAAAAAACATTTCGTATGATTGTTTGGGTTTTATTTTTGTCACAGTAAGACAATTTTAATTTATGTCAAATGGTGGCATTCAGGCTATAAAAAGTAAAAGACCCAATGATCTCCACACGACGGTATTTCAGGCATGAGCCCACATCTGGTTTGCTTTTTGGGACCGGGGCCAGGGTCCATGCAAGGGGGAATTTCGCATGATTTTTCCAAAAAAATCTTTTGAGGGGGAATTTCAAATGTGAAAAGAAATGCAAACAAATATAAACATTCTTTTCGATTCTGCTGATCCAAACCTGAATTCTGTTAATTATAAACTCTTCTGTATGAATTCTGCCAATTATAAACAACATTATTCAGTCATCACACTTGGTATTTTTTTCTCTCAGCTACTGAATTTTCGGAAACAGTAAAATTTTATGGCCAACAAGTCAACTGCAAAGCGCTTAGCACTGATGTTAATGGACTCGATGGGGGAATTTTTTTTTGAAAATAGGGTGAAAAAAACATACTATTTTGAGGGGGGAATGGGGCCTATATTCGGCCCCAAATTTTGCCAAATGAGAGCCCTGTCTCTTCATATCATTCATATTTTCAGATTCTAGGACAGTAAATCACCCATCCCCAAAAATAAAACAACTTATATAGAGATTCTGACAAAAGCTAAGGAATATTTGAAAAATCTACAGAAAACTGCCCATATTAGGGTTAAGAAAATATACATATATACCGAGATGTTTTTAAGCACTATATTTTTTCATTTACTACGAAATCTCTGGATTATCTTATACAGAAAAAAAAATAAAAATTCCTTAGAAACTTCAATTTTTTTTCAAAAAAGTTAGTAAATACAGACAAATAAATTTGCAGATGACCTGTGGGCCAAGACAATAGAAAATTTACTTACGTCATGGCTACATTAGAGCCATCTATGATAATGTATCTTAACTCTGCTCCAACAGTTCTACTCTGTCCTTGTGGTGCCATCTTGTTATATCCTCCAAGTGGAGCATTCACAGGTGTTACAACTTGCGTAGGTTTTCTAAAATTGCCCCTGCCCACAGGTCCCGACCATTGTGTTCCACTCTGTGCCCCAAAAGCACGATTTGGTGAATTTTGTCTTTGATTATTATTTCCTGAAGCAAGTTGAGGCCATTGTGACTGGTTATTCCTGCCTTTGCAATTTTTACGTTTAGGTGTTGTCTGAAATGGTTCATCAGTAGATTTACCACCACCTGGTTCAGTCTGTCCCTGATCCTTACTCCAAACCCTTAAAACACATGTTTGTTCATCATCATTTGAATAGGTTTTATTATCATTTTCACCCGAGTCTAACCGAAACTGTTTATCATGCAAATCCGTCCTATCAGTCTTGATCTCAATACTTTGCTGCTGCTGTTTATTTTTCTTACGTTTATTTTTCCCTTTATTCTGTTTTTTCCCTGTCTGCCCTTGAGCATTTGGTTGTTTGGTCGGAGTTCCCTGCTGACTTTCAAAATTTTGACGTAACAGTTTTTGTCTCTCTGCATTTCGTTTTTTCAGTTCATCAACTGAACAATGTTCATCTTCAGTAAAGAAATCTCTCAATAACCTTTCCTTATACCCGTCAGGTAGTGAGGACTGATACTGCTCTTCTGGTGGTCTACCTGCATTAATTTTCTTATTCTGATCTGATACTTTGCCATCATCTTTTACTTTCAACGTTTCATCAACAACTGTTCTTTCATCAGTAACAAGATCAACAGTTTCAGTTTCTAAAATTACTACATCATCTCCACTGTCATTTTCATGTGATACATCAGCTTCTTGCAGGGAATTCAACAGATCAAGAAAATCAGAGGGCCGTGTTTTCTCATCAACAAACTGTAAAGCTTTAGTTACCTCGGCTTCCTGAAAGCCTACAGATGTACCAAAGCTGCGCAGATACTCTTGCTGTTTAGTTAATAAAGGGGTTACAGGTGGATTTATGTTTAATTCTGTCATTTTGTCCGCAAATGCTGTTGCTCCTGGAGAAGTTTGTTCTGTCTGTTCTTTATCAACATCTGTCGCTTTACTAGTCTCTTGAGTATCACCTTCATAAAACATCATTATTTTAGAACCTTTCAAAGATGTGTCCTTTTTGCCATCAGCAAAAAGTAAGTCATCATCAATATCATCTTGATCATCATCTTGTAGACAATTTACAAGTACTCTCTGAACAGCTGGTGTTGTTTTACGATAGTCATCAAAAGAACAGATGCCATCACTGTTAGCTGATAGAGCTCTCTCTAATACCGAGGAAAGTCTGGATGAAGCATTATGGGTATTTGGAGAAATTGTGATCACACCTTCATCTTGTCCATCTGTTTCATCATCAAACTGATCACAATCCGCACCAACAACTGCAGATCCTGCTAATTCCTCAATCTGTGACAAGGCTAAAGTCACAGCAAGATCTGTCCCAGTTATTTCAAACTGAGCAATTTTCTTTAATGGTCTTATAAATGCATTGGTAGTTTTTTCAATGTATTCTAAAGTTGATGGATCAGTTAATTCTGTGCATGATGAGGTTGGAAACTGTACTTGCCTTTTCTCTGTAGGGTTACACATAGCTGTGATATAATTCTGAAACAGGTAACATTATAATATTCATAATTTTAACATGTCAGAAACATTGCGGAATGACACTCATTTCACTTGGGTAATGATTACATTTTACTCAGACTTTATCATAGACTCCCTGTGTAAAATATCAAAACCTTAAACTCAAATCAAAGAATTTTAAAATTCATATATTTCAATGAAACTTCAAAATTTTGTAGTGTGTAGCATCTTCTGTGGCATGTGCAGTCAAAAATCGAATTTTATTTCTTCATAATGTGATATTTATTTCTAAAGTCACTATGTACTGTAATTGTAAAAATACTTTGTTTTACCCAAATTTATGGAAACTGGCAGATACTAGAAAATGCACATTGCAGTAACTTCTCTGACTTGTCAGTTAGAACTCATGATTGTCACGATAAAGTTATAAATTATTAAATGCCCAAAAGAAAACATCCTAAAACTCAAATTGTCTGGCTACATAATGGTTTAAAGACACTGATTCTGGTATGCCTGGTATGTGGCCTATGGAGATGATAAGGTCTGCGTATTGGCGATAAGGGCCAATACACAAGTCAGGACCATTGGTAGACTTGCTTCTGTTTATCATAATAAGCTACTGTATAGCTACTGTGCAGTAAATAAATTGCAGGTGATATTTCTCACCTTTATAGCAAATCAGTTCTCACCTTTATAACGAGTTTAGAAAGCTTGATTGAATTAGGGCTAAATAAACAAAGTGATAAGATACAACAGTGTTTTATCATATTTTTAATAAAGTAAGTTTTTTAACAATTACATCTCATTCATTATTGCTGTTTTTTATTATCAAAAATATAAAAAAAAATGCATTCAGGCACATACGTAGCTTTTAGAAGTAATAAATTCTTGTGTATTTTGAACAATGATATATCTTTATTGCTGGATTTTATTATACATAAAAGAAAGTTAACATTATTTTGACAACACAAGAGGAATTAAGCATTTTTAATATATAACATCCTTCTGTCTATATACCTTCTTTATCTATTAAAAATGCAACTGAACGCTTCTTTAATTTCTAATAAAATCCAGCAATTATCTTCTTTTTTGTTTGTTTTTATTTTGTTACTTTTGATAAAAATTATCATAATCATTGAATAAACGAACTTGTAATTTCTCTTATTAAGTTTTGAATAATTATGTTATACTGAGAAATGCTTTGCTACAAGAGTTATAATTTAATTGGCCAGGTCATTACTCAACATGACTGAGCAATCAAAATTAGTATCTTATCAATTAAAATAATTTTGTGTACATGCTGAAAAAAGACTAAAAAAAACAACAGCATTTCAATTAATAAAATGCAAAACACAGGAAATAACCAATTTACCTGTAGGCAATAAAATTTATGATTCTCTGACAATAATTAGGCTACATGTCAAGTCTACAGGGGTTTTATGGACCCTTATCAGACTGGACCAGACAGGATCTTGTACATTGGGGATTAAAAAGTCTGGTATTTGGGGGGCGGGGTCACTTATATAGGAGATTTTCATTGTAGAATTCATTAAATTTCCTCATGGTGAACAAAAAACAGTTAACAGACAGAAACTTGCTTACAAAGTGAATTATTTTGTAAGAATAAGGTGACCATTCAAATAATAATAAAAATTTGGGAAAACAATATATTTTTCAGTGTATAGTTAATGTATACAGGTTTGTTTAATTGTTACATTATCTCAGCACAAAGAGCCATAAAAATAAATAGATTGGCAACTTGAAAGGCATATTGAGCAAATCTCGCCAAAAAAACGTGACAACTGAATGAGATCTTGTTCACTGGAAGTGACGCGTTCTCCACGTGCCATTTTGTATGCGAAAGCAATTATTCATCGGTAAATTAATTTCCACCGTACGCTTCTTTTGATGGTAAGAAACGTTTACTCTGTGTCTTAAGACTATTTCACATTAAACTAATGTTGTTTTAGAAGCTAACATGTATTTTAAATGCAGTTTTTAAGGTACAAATTGTAACTCCATGCTCGCCGATGTTTGTTTTTACTAAGATAACGCCGATTCACGCTCTGACACGAGATCACGCGAGTTACAGCCAGTTGCCATTCTGTGTATTTTATACTTCTTTGCTCAGCATAATTGAGAGAGGGCAACTTGTGCGAAATAGTTATCTGAAAACAAATAATACCTTAGCATTTCTCCGATCTACAGGTTCTCCTTGCAGTATCAACCACTGTCCTTCCTCGGTCTTATTCTCAAAGCTTATCTGAATTTGATGCATATTTTCTATCTTGTCTTTGAACTGAGTGACTTGTATCACATCATCTGTACTGATAAAAAACTCATCTTTCACCTGTGATTTTGGCTTTCTTGTAAACTTTTGCACGTATCTTGAGGCTGCCATTTTAAATTATTATTTTCCTGTAAACTGTCACTGAATAGAAAAACTGTCACTGAATAGAATTCCAAAATTTTCAGAAATAATATAGCTGACAAGTGTGTAAAGCGATACTGCTGACTTTTAACTAACATATGATATATTCTCAATTTTAAATCAGGTCGTTTAGGCGAAAATAGAAATATAAACAACGTACGATTTCAATGAATTACATAGGATTTATTGCGAAATGAACTAAAAATAAACATTTCAGTAAGTTCAATGGTTTTGTTTTCCTGGGATTTCCATTTTACCGGAAGTACAGCCGGTGGTAGCGTAAGAAATTATAAAACGTGACAATTTTAAATTTTATGCCGAAAATTATTTGCCTATCAATTATCATGGTAATTTGTCCTTTTCTTTAAACTTATTCCGCAAAATTATCATAAGTAAACTTTATTGTATAATTTTGTTTCGTAGAGATTAGCTAGAAACATCTGTAATTCCACTCTTATTTGCTGTACATACCTTTCGAATTGAATAAGAATTCGGATAAAATGTTCAATGTCTTTCTACTGCTTATACCCTGGTCACAAAAACGCTACGAGCTGCATACGAGTAAGTTTTCAGTAGAATTTCTGGTAAACTCGTACAGCGTCCATAAGGACGTTGTTGACTCGTAGGAGCGTCATACGTATTTAACATTTAGAAAATTAGAGGACTCTGGAACTGGGTGAAAATGTTTCACTGAGGTCCCAAGTTCTCAGAGTACGAGCTCATAGAGATTTTTGCAGCAGCTCACAAGAGCACTGTACAGGAACGGCACGGCCCCTCCTATAGTCATCGCACAATGTCTGTGGGGATTTAAAAAAATGTGCTCAAGGCTTCCGATGCTCAAACGGCTATCGCCTAAGCAACTGCAGTCTTTTTTTTCAAAGTGTCTTGACATAAACCTTTTTAAAACAGACAGTAAGAGCTTAAGCAGAGTGAACAAAAAACAGTTTAAATTTTGAAAATATCTGTACTAGAACAAAAGTTACAGGAATTAAAATATTAATAATTAAAATATTTGACGTATTTTTGGATATTTTCACATTTAAAATGACTATGCGCGACTGAAATGTTGCGGAACTCTTTTTGGCAAATATCGCAGGGGTCTCGCTTTGTCAACGTACGATGTCCACACAATATCAGGGATACAGTGCTTTAGGGTATAGTGGATAGCTAACTAATTTTTCCTGCATTCTAATTCAAAGAATCAGAATTTATTAGTTCTTTTCTGTATATCAGACAGAAAATAGCTATCCTTTCAAAACATTCAGCATTTAATAGAAATTCATGTGATTTTTCTCTCCATGCTATTGTTTACATACGTGCTGGTTTAGGGTGTACAGGATAGCTTTGGTAATTTTTTCCATTATTAGTGTAAAATCCACATCCAAACAAACTTAATTCCTAAGATATTTTTACTATAAATCAGAATAATAATTCTCTTTTCAGAAGCATTCAGCTTTTTAAATTTCTATCAAATACTTTTCATTCATTGATGCTTTTTACATACACACTCATTTAGTGAAGGAAAGGATAGCCATGATTTTTACTTGATGACATATGAAAAATAACACAACATGCAATCATTCAAAATGTATGTCAGAATGTCTGTCTGCGTGCCAGTAAAAGAATGATATGAAAATTAATACAATAATTAAAGTCTAAATGCAAAATTTTTCAACCTATCCTCTATACCCTAAAATCCGCTATACCCTAAAGCACAGTACCATGTAGTCCCAGTCTGTGACTCTAGTTAACTCCCTGGATGGTCCGTTCACAGAGTCACAAGCAATGACTCAAAAATCGGCGTAATGGAGGTACTTCAGTATTTCAGACATGATTGCAAGCATAATGATGATTGAATGGCGAAAAGAAAAATATTTCTGAATAGCAAATTTATTCTTGTGCTTGTCTTGTGAAATACACAATATGTCAGAAGAAGAAAGTCACCCACTGACCTACATTATCGATTTGTTTTTCGCCATTGGTGACGTCACAGCTTTATTATGTCACTATTGACACGTTTCATTCATAGTCAGGTACCGGTACCGGATGAGCACAATGTCTCGGGCTAATTCTAAATGTGTTAGTGCAATATTATTTGTACATTTACTACGATCTAAAGTTAAATTACAAAATTTGAAAACTAAACAGATATTTGGAGAGATCTGTTCATATATATTCTCATGTGCTTGTTCCTTCAGGAACACCTGGAATAAACTTGGTAAACAAATCTAGTACAATTTCACACAGTGCTGTTAAAATGCTGTACATTCATGCATATACTTGATAGCTGTTTTTCTATAGTTTTTTATGCAGAACATGTCAAATAACATTTCTGTTCATGAGATAAGTGTATTACCTACAGCAAATTAAAATATATCTTTCGTTTTTCATACTGTGAAGCTTATAATTTATGTTCATATTTTAATCACTAATGATTATGCTTGTGTTTTGATGTGGCTGAGTTTGGATGTAATATCAGACTCAAATGAAATTTGTGAAAGTGATAATTACGTCTAAAGTTGGACTAGGATACCATGCAGAGAACATGTGATGTCTGCATGAGGCTTGCAGGGCATTGCGATCACTATATGATATGACTTCCTTGGAGTGATCAGAGCCAAGTTTCATTGTGCATATTGCCGGCATGTTCTTAATCAATAATTTTCAGTGGAGTTATAGCCCATGATTTTTGAGTCGGCTAAAGGCTGAAAGCCTTTTGACGAGTCCTTGCTGTTCAGCGATTCTCTAAATGGACCGAATAACACGTGAAGGGATGTAGTTCCATTAGATTTCTCAAACTTCAAACAGTTACTGCATGAATGAAGTTAAGTTGTGTCAATTCCCTTTGCTATTACCAATATACGATGTAATCTGTCATATTTATGACTTGTAATTGTGCAATACTCGAATGTAACTCATTAAGCATAAATGTGCATTTTAAGAATTGCGCAGGCTTACAAAGCTTGGGTAACATCCAGCGAAAGACATAAAATAGTTTCACAGGGCTCCAGATAAGATGCGTATTAGCGTAAATTACGTATAGAAATAATGCAAATACGCATGTCTAATAATTTCTAAGCGTATAAAAACGTATATAAAATTACAGAAACGCACACAATGCTTTTTTAAAAACAAAATCTGAATCGTCTGGATGCGTTAGGTAACATAGCAGATCAGCCTTAATTCTCCCACATTGAACGTAAACACGCATCGTATGATTTCTATAAACTTTGCGTGGGTTGAATTTTGCAGTCAGTAAATGGATAAATTATCGGAAGAAGAAGCTCTTACTGGTTTGTTTAGTTACTACTGATATTAAAAATGATTTTAATTCTTATTTTTCGAGAAATAAACAAATCGGCGAAACATTAAATTGTATTTTCTTGTAGTTTTTGAAATCGAAAGTAGATCGTCTATGTTTGGCTGCTTTCACGAAACGAAACAACTTTTTTATGAAAAGATTTAAATAAGAGGTAATTTAACCATAAACTTCAATGTCAGATACTGCCAATTGCTGCTAAATGTCTTCGTATCATCACAATTTGTAAAATGTATTGTTGAAACTGGAGAAAAGTGTAATCGTATCCGGATATAATATTTTGGGTAAATATCGAGCTGTGTTATGAAATTTTAAGAAAAAAACTAAAAATAAACTGAAACTGGTAGACTATACTGTCAGTACATCAATCATTAGCCGACTCAGGCCCTTCAGGCCTTTGATTTATGTCTTACCATACCTTAATGGTCAAAGCTATTGCTTTAAAACTTAGAGCAGTTATTTGCTATTAAAAGCTGACTCTGCCCAGCGAGTAATATAACTCTACATTGCTTTTTGCAAGAATAATGGCCCCTTTTGGGCTTAGAAAATAAGATTTCTTGGTTAAGTTTTGTGTTTAGGTCAGCTTTTCTCCTAAACTATCAAAACTGTTACTTTAAAACTTGCAACACTTGTTCACCATCAAAATCTGACACTGTACAGCAAGAAACAACTCCATCCTGCTTTTTGCAAGAACTATGGCCCCTTTTGGACTTAGAAAAGTGACAAAAAATCAGATGAACGTCTGCACCCGCATGACAATGCTATTGTTTAGTTGTGTCATTGTAGCACTAGGATAATAATTCAAAACGTTAAATCTTGTGTTCACAAGTTAAAGATAACTTTGATCTTTCATGATTTTTTCATGTCTTTACAATAGATTTAACAGCAATTTACATGTTTCGCCTGTTAATTTCACGTGTAGCATAATGACATTGGTGCATCTTTAAAATGGAAGCCAGTCTCGTAGAAGGTTTGTCTGATAAATATGTTTATCAACAATCTTATTGATTAATCAAAAGATGCCTGCTCTTCACTATGAAGCAGTGTTGCTGCCAGAAGTGATGTCACAAACAACAAAATAACAACAGCAACAAAACTGTGCTTAAGTATAAATATTCACCACTTCAATGGTTTTATAGGTTTTACTTTGAAATATACTTGTACACATTAACTATAGACTGAAAACCCTTCTGGTTTTCTGCATTAATAACTGAGAAAATACACCACATTGTTTGGCAATTGTTTGTTAAAAATTCTACCTTATGAAAGTTATAACCAGTGGTTAAGTATAGACACTATAAGCCCTCTAATCTTATTTCTTGAAATTAATTTTGGAATTTTTGTAAAAGAACAAAGAATAGAGGAGAAAATGTTATTAAAACTGTTTCAGAAGTGATCTGCCTACCTGGATTCATTACCATGGTGATTGCAATAGGGTTTGAAGGAAGTGCCAACAAACTTGGTATTGGAATAATCCGAGATGGTGAAGTGTTGTCCAACCCAAGAGATACCTACATAACACCACCTGGGCAAGGTAAAAATTGGGCTGATATTTAGATTATTTGTAAGCATGGTTTGTTACTTGATCAATACTTTGAAAAGCTAGCTGACAACTGCTTTTTGTTTCATACATAGCATGAATAATATAGCACCTGATTTTAAGATTTTTGTTCAAATTTCCATTTTGGAAATATTCAATATTAAAACATTTAGAAGCTGTCTATTTCATGACTGTCTAGTGACCAACAGGTTAATTTTGCCCGTGTAGGCTATACAATTTTTTTTTCTAAGGTAGATACTGACCTGAAATCAATATATCACATTGTTTTCGGTTTACTTTAGGATAGTGCATCCTCAGTTTCAGGAAAATTACCACACTTATATCTATTTTCTTGTAGGGTTTCTGCCACGAGACACAGCTAAGCACCATCAAGCTGTGGCTCTTGAGGTTTTACACAAGGCATTGAAGGAAGCTCATCTTAAACCTGAAGATATAGATGTGATTTGCTACACAAAAGGTTTGTACTCTTTTTGCCTACTTTTACAATATATGAGCTGTGCCATGAGAAAACCAACATAGTGGCTTTGCGACCAGCATGGATCCAGACCAGCCTGGGCATCCGTGCAGTCTGGTCAGGATCCATGCTGTTCACTAACGGTTTTTATACGCCCGAAGAGACGTATTATGTTATGACGCTGGTGTCCGTCTGTCCGTTAGCAATTTCTTGTCTGTCCGTTAGCAATTTCGTGTCCGCTCTGTAACTCTTGAACCCCTTGAAGGATTTCAAGGAAACTTGACACAAATGTTCACCACACTGAGACGACGTGCAGAGCGCATGTTTTGGATGTCTCGCTTCTAGGTCAAGGTCAAACTAAGGAGTCAAAGGTCATATCAGTTTGTTTCGTGTCCGCTCTGTAACTCTTGAACCCCTTGAAGGATTTCAAAAAAACTTGACACAAATGTTCACCACACCAAGACGACGTGCAGAGCGCATGTTCCGGATGACTCACTTCAAGGTCAAGGTCACACTTAGGAGTCAAAGGTCATATCAGTTTGTTTCGTGTCCGCTCTGTAACTCTTGATCCCCTAGAAGGATTTCAAAGAAACTTGACACAAATGTTCACCACACCAAGACGACATGCAGAGTGCATGTTCCGGATGACTCGCTTCAAGGTCAAGGTCACACTTAAGAGTCAAAAGTCATATCAGTTTGTTTTGTGTCCGCTCTTTAACTCTTGAACTGCTGGAAGGATTTCAAAGAAACTTGGCAGAAATGTTCACCACACTGAGACGATGTGCGGAGTGCATGTTCCGGATGACTCACTTCAAGGTCAAAGTCACACTTAAGGGTCAAAGGTCATATATGACTTTGCTTTGTGTATATTGCTCTGCATTGCAGTGCTCTTGTTTTTATTTGGCAGATCTCTTTTTTGTACTAACAATTATTTTTTTTGAATTACTTCCCTTTTATGTTACTATAAATAGCTTATTTTGAAACTTTTTTATTATTGGCCGTAGGGAAAAACCGAGACCACTTTTCTGTGGTACAACATGGATGGTACCTCCAATTTTTAGGTGTATTTTTACATACCTGTACCTGATAAGGATTTGTTTGCTCCCATCCTATGGTGTAATCCTTCGGGCGTATATTGCCCCACTTGGCGGCGCTCTTGTTGTAATTGCTATAGGCTTTGAAAGCGAACAGCATGGATCCTGACCAGACTATGCGGACAAGCAGGCTGGTCTGGATCCATGCTGGTTGCAAACGCACTATATTGGTTTTCTCATGGCACGGCTCACAAGTTTGGTCTCTCTGGTCCATATTTACTTACAAGATACAGAAAACCTTATTTTTACATCAGATGCAATCATATTGTAATAAAATATGAAAATATATAACACATTAGCTGATGAGCTATTTCCTGACAGACATATTTAAACAGAAAATAGTGTTAATGATTAAGTAGCTCTATAAAGGAAAGATATGCATATGGTTAAAGCATATTTGAGCCGTGCCATGAGAAAACCAACATAGTGGCTTTGCGACCAGCATGGATCCAGACCAGCCTGCGCATCCGCGCATTCTTGTCAGGATCCATGCTGTTCGCTAACAGTTTCTCCAATTCCAATAGGCTTTAAAAGCGAACAGCATGGAGCCTGACCAGACTGCGCGGATGCGCAGGCTGGTCTGGATCCATGCTGGTCGCACACCCACTATGTTTGTTTTCTCATGGCACGGCTCATTTAAATATTAAAAATATAAAAAACATTAAAACTGAATATAACATGGTATAAAATCTGATAAAGACTACCGGTACTCATACAGTGCAATACATTATGATATTTTCAGAGCAAAAAGAGGCATAAAAACAATTACATACCTGTGAGAATTTAGTTTATTGTTTAAGAAATATTAAAATTAGCAGACATATACTGGTAGTATATAGGGCTTTAGAACTTAATCTTGGTTAAAAAACAAACAACACAAAAAAGACAAGTGTCTTAAGAGATCTTAATAAAACTCAGGGGGAATCAGTTGTATAAAAAGCACCACTGTTATTAATTGAAACTATTGATCATCAGGCTGCCAAGAACCATGATAAGCCCTGCCTACAGTAACTGCTTCTCTGATGGCAATATGCTTATAATGCTTTTATGTTGTTGAGTTTAAGAATTAGAATAGATTTAGTAACCATCAAGGTGACCTGTGTTTTTCTTGTCCCACAAACATTGTCATAAAAGAATCCACAAGAACATTACTACCACACTCACAATGATTTGGCTCAGCAGACTCGTAGCATACATGTAGCTTTGCCATTCAAGTTCAGGATTGTTTTGAGACCAGTCTAGAAATACAATTCTTACACATAAGATTTTCTTTTATATAAACTAAGAAGGATTTTACCGTGTATTGTCTTTCGTCGATTAGAACACATTTCACAAAATGACCTACTTTTGGCTATTCCAGTTTACTCCCTCATATTAAAAAGCGCATTTTATTCCAGATTAGTATCCCTTCCTGGTGTAATTTGAATGTGTTAGAATGGAAATAGATCTTAGTTTTGCGTGCTTTGTTGGCAAAAAAATAATTGTTTTTTCGTTCATGTTATTAGATTACTACATATCTGAACTCAAAACCATGTTTTATTTGCCAACAAAGCACGCAAAACTAAAATCTATTTCCCAATTTTACCATTGGTCAATTCAAATATTCTGCTCAGATAGAAGAAACTACATACCAGAGTTTTGAGACTGTAGTTAATACAACCAGGGAACCTGAGCTTTGAATACTCCATGCATAGATTGAAATAAAAGCATGTTATGAAAAAAAAATCTGGTTTAGATTTTTGCTTAATAGTTTCCAAAACTGAAGTAAAGGTTTTGGTTTTGGAATTTTTATTCGAAAAGTAGGCCAGCAGGTCAAGTTATTTTAAGGAATGAGTGTATGTTTCTAGAAATAGGTCTTATATTAGATTTTGAAATGTTTGATGTCATGAATTGTGCCTGTTACAGGTCCTGGTATGGGAGCCCCATTGGTGTCAACAGCCCTTGTTGCTAGAACTGTAGCACAGCTGTGGAACAAACCTATAGTGGCTGTTAACCACTGTATTGGACGTATCCTTGTCTTCTTTATGCCCTTATTGTTCATGATACATTTGATTTGTTATTTACTATTGTTGGGTTAAGGGTTTGTAACCTCGCTTAGAATTCTTTTATGTGAAGCAGCCGTCAAGAATATTGGCCGTTTAACGATTTGTAAATAATAAAGATAATTCTTTAATTAAAACCACTTCTATACTTCTGGTTGCTCAAGGCTGCATATTTGATGAGTAGTTTTCTCATTTTGAACAATATTGTGAATTCAATTAATTTTGTGGATAGGAAATTTTTTTTGAAGTTAAAGTGAACAGGAATTTTAATCGCTTGTTGGGATTTTGTTAAATGTTGCAACCCTGAAAATTAGTTCCCCATGAAAATTAATGGTTTACTCCTTCACTATGTCTAGTCCCCCATGAAAATTAATGGTTTACTTCTTGACTATGTCTAGTCCACCATGAAAATTAATGATTTACTCCTTGACTGTGTCTAGATATAGAAATGGGAAGATTAGTGACTGGAGCAGAGAACCCTACAGTGCTGTATGTTAGTGGTGGAAATACACAGGTAATGTACATAAACTTTAAGTCATTTTGATCACAGAGCTTATGGAACAGTAGTGATTCAGTGCTAATTAGTATTGAAAAAAGTCTTGGATTATCGTTTTCTTTAACCTGTCAAAATCTCCCATCCTCCAGTTGCATTTCTTTTCAATAAAGGACCCTTTCCCAAAAAGTCAAAAAAAAAAAAAATCACTGGCATACCTGGTAGCTTTTAGCTCAACTATTCAAAGAATAGTCTAGCTATTCTACTCACCCTGGTGTCGGTGTCACCTTGGTTAAAGTTTTGCATGCAAGTAAATATGGCTATCATTTTTAAGGGTTATAGCTTTGAAACATATTTTTTCTTTTTCTAGGTCAATTGCCAATGTCACTGGATCAAGTCCCTTAACTCTGACATGTATTTTGGCCAAATTATGCCCCCTTTTGGACTTAAAAAATTCTGGTTAAAGTTTTACATGCAAGTTCCTATCTCCAAAACTAATGCAGGTATTGTATTGAAATTTCACATTATGTCTTCAGGGTTATAAAACTAGGTGATAGCATTAAATCCGATAACTCCGACATGCAATTTGGCCAAATTATGCCCCCTTTTGGACTTAGAAAATCCTGGTTAAAGTTTTGCGTGCAAGTACATACAGCTATTACTAAAAGGCATATAGATTTGAAACTTATTGTTTCTTTTTCTAGATCAGTTATCAACCTCACTGGGTCAAGGCCCATAACTCTGACATGTGTTTTCGTCAAATTATGCCCCCTCTTGGACTTAGAAAATTCTGCTTAAAGTTTTGTGTCTGCAAAACAAATGCAGATCATAAATTGAAACTTCATGTGTGTCCTCAAGGTTATAAAACTAGTTGATTGCATCAAGTCTCATAACTCTGACTTGTACTTAGGACAAATTATGCCCCCTTTTGTACTAAGAAAACTTCTGGTTAAAGTTTTGGTTGAAACACTATTGATATTTTAACATTAGATTAATATTCCTGCTTCTGTGACAGTGATTCAAATAGTCGAGCACTGGCTGTCTTAGGACAGCTCTTGTTAACTTTGTAAAGTGTAATTTCAGGTGATAGCCTATTTGCAGAGAAGATACAGAATATTTGGAGAGACCATAGATATAGCTGTTGGTAACTGTCTGGACAGGTTTGCTAGAGTACTCAAGGTATTACACTTTATAACAGATTCCAGAGCTTTCTACAAATTTTTTTTGTTAGAGTCTATGTGAAATTAACAACAGAATATTATTGTCAAAGCCATGAATTGCATTAGAGGTTATGTTGAGTGTTTCAAAGTATCATTTCTTTAATTTTTTCACAAATTAGTTTCTTTTAGAACTAAATCTCAAATATTGAGCAGTTTTTCAAAAAGTACTTTTAATACATAATAAAATAGTTATTTCATGGTTGTTAGTGAAACAGTCAAAACTATTGTCCCTTGTTGATGACAACATATAAAACTGTTTCCTTTAGCCTATCTGCCCCTGATGACAGTTTCGACTGTTCCCAAACACCAGTGAATTAATAGTAGACTGAGATTACGATTGAGGAATTAGTTCCAGTATACCAGTATACACTGTTAGCTTTATATACTGTTGTACTTAAAATAAAAAATACGTAAACCAAAGAGAAAAATGTGTTGAAGGAATGTTCACATGTATTTGCAGCTTTCCAATGATCCCAGTCCAGGATACAACATTGAACAGTTAGCAAAGAAGTAAGTTACGCTGGATTATTTCTCCCTTTTCTGTGGTTTGTAGCAGTTGATAATATCTTGATAATCTTAAGGTGTCTCAGAATGATCTTCACTGATGAGTACCAGACATTACATTTATGAAATGATTGCACCTTTTGCTCACTGTCAGTATATTCAAAGCAGTCAAAAATTTGTTGTTACCGCCTAAATAAATATCTGAAATGATTAAGCAGTTAATATCAATCGTTTTTATTTTAATAGAACATTTAAACCTGTATTAGGCATTTAACCAAGGGAGTGACACAGTCTGGCTGCTTCAAACAAATTGAAATTAAAACAGTCAGTCAGTGTAGAAAGTTAACCGAGTGGCTGTTTAATGCAGGCAGCTGCTAGGGCAAGTTCAGCTGTGTAAAAAAAGAGAACAGTTTATGGAAAATATAAATCAACAGATATTTCTTTATGTAACTACACATGTACAATCTTAAATCAGTATGTTATATTGTTACTCTGTTTTGTTATTTTACAGAGGGAAAAAGTTTCTAGAGTTGCCATATGCTGTAAAAGGAATGGATGTGTCATTCTCTGGTCTCCTGTCATACATAGAGGTATTTACTTAGGTCTAAAAGAAAATTGTTTATTTACCAGATCCTGCCTAATAAAACCCCATACCCTTGAGATTATTTTCCAGTTCTGTAGCAAAATGTTTGCCATTTAGCAAAAAAGGGAGTGCTAAAGGGGGGAAAATGCAAAAGGACTCTAAATTTGTCAATACTGTTTTAATCTCAATTTTTTTTTTTGTCTTTTTTAAAAGTTTAACATTGATCTAAAAATTTTAGTTTCTGACCTAAGTAACAATGGCATTTCTGATGTTGTTAAAAACAAAGTCTAGTAATATTTAGAGCATTACCCTAAACAAATTTTTTAGGCCTTATCATATATATTCTATGTTGGACTGGCTTTAGCCAAATATGTAATCATCATTAAATAAGTTGCTATTATTGTCGTTATCGTTATTATTATTACAAACCAACCCAAAAACAAAATGAAACCAACCAAACATACATACAACAGTGACCGTCTCTTCTTCTACATATAGGTTTGTGTTATGCTACTATTTGTCATTTAATTGCGAGTTAATAGAAAAATTATTTTTAGAAAATCTGTATTCTGCTAACTGACATACTATTAAATTTATGTGAAACAAACCTTAAATTTTCCCACATTTGCATTTGATCTTTAAGACAGACAGAATTACATATCTATTCTTTGAGTAGGTGTTTTCTGACTAAAATTTTATCTGCAGTAGATACAAAATGGTTGTTCATCCACTTGCTGAACAGAATTAAATATGATGATATGGCAAGGGGGACATATTCAAACATAAAACTGTTGTACATAAAAACAATGATATACTGGGAAATCCAGAAGACTTGTTTTCATTGATTTTGTGGTTGCACGAGTCAGCCCACAAAATTAAATACTAATAAACAATGAAGTTGGGTGGGTGAATTCATATCCATATGAAGAGCCATGATTTTTGGCAAAACTAAGAAATTTTATGCTCCTGGAATTAAATGATTTCCCAGTATGTATTATTTCTAGGAGAAAGCTACAGGTCTCATTGAATCAGGCGAGTACACAGCAGAAGATTTATGTTTTTCACTACAAGAGACGGTATTTGCAATGTTAGTGGAGATTACTGAGCGAGCTATGGCACACTGTGGCTCACAGGAAGTACTTATTGTTGGAGGGGTAGGCTGTAAGTATTTCAAACATCTTGGGATCACACCAGCATAGAATGATATGAGCTGCACCATGAAAAAACCAAAATAGTGGCTTTGCGACCAGCACGGATCCAGACCAGCCTGCGCATCCGCGCAGTCTGGTCAGGATCCATGCTGTTCGCTTTCAAAGCCTATTGTTATTAGAGAAACAGTTAATGAACAGCACGGATGCGCAGGCTGGTCTGAATCCATGCTGGTCGCAAAGCCACTATGTTGGTTTCTTATGGTGTGGCTCAGTTATACAGTTTATAGAGTAATTAGCTCACCTGTCACAAAGTGACAAGGTGAGCTTTTGTGATCGCGCGGTGTCCGTCGTTTGTCGTCCGTGCGTGCGTCCGTAAACTTTTGCTTGTGACCACTCTAGAGGTCACATTTTTCATGGGATCTTTATGAAAGTTGGTCAGAATGTTCATCTTGATGATATCTAGGTCAAGTTCGAAACTGGGTCAGGTGCGGTCAAAAACTAGGTCAGTAGGTCTAAAAATAGAAAAACCTTATGACCTCTCTAGAGGCCATATATTTCATAAGATCTTCATGAAAATTAGTCAGAATGTTCACCTTGATGATATCTAGGTCAAGTTCGAAACTGGGTCACGTGCCTTCAAAAACTAGGTCAGTAGGTCTAAAAATAGAAAAACCTTGTGACCTCTCTAGAGGCCATATATTTCACAAGATCTTCATGAAAATTGGTCAGAACGTTCACCTTGATGATATCTAGGTCAAGTTCGAAACTGGATCATGTGCGGTCAAAATCTAGGTCAGTAGGTCAAATAATGCAAAAAACCTTGTGACCTCTCAAGAGGCCATATTTTTCATGGGATCTAAATGAAAATTGGTCTGAATGTTCATCTTGATGATATCTAGGTCAAGTTCGAAACTGGGTCACATGCGGTCAAAAACTAGGTCAGTAGGTCTAAAAATAGAAAAACGTTGTGACCTCTCGAGAGGCCATATATTCCATGAGATCTTCATGAAAAGTGGTCAGAATGTTCACCTTGATGATATCTAGATCAAGTTCGAAAGTGGGTCACATGCCGTCAAAAACTAGGTCAGTAGGTCAAATAATAGAAAAACCTTGTGACCTTTCTAGAGGCCATATTTTTCATGGGATCTGTATGAAAGTTGGTCTGAATGTTCATCTTGATGATATCTAGGTCAAGTTCGAAAGTGGGTCACGTGCCGTCAAAAACTAGGTCAGTAGGTCAAATAATAGAAAAACCTTATGACCTCTCTAAAGGCCATATTTTTCATTGGATCTGTATGAAAGTTGGTCTGAATGTTCATCTTGATGATATCTAGGTCAAGCTCGAAACAGGGTCATGTGCGGTCAAAAACTAGGTCAGTAGGTCTAAAAATAGAAAAACCTTGTGACCTCTTTAGAGGCCATACTTGTGAATGGATCTCCATAAAAATTGGTCAGAATGTTCACCTTGATGATATCTAGGTCAAGTTTGAAACTGGGTCACGTGCCTTAAAAACTAGGTCATTAGGGCAAATAATAAAAAAACCTTGTGACCTCTCTAGAGGCCATACTTTTCATGGGATCTGTATGAAAGTTGGTCTGAATGTTCATCTTGATGATATCTAGGTCAGATTTGAAACTGGGTCAACTGCGGTCAAAAACTAGGTCAGAAGGTCTAAAATTATTAAAATCTTTTGACCTCTCTAGAGGCCATATTTTTCAATGGATCTTCATGAAAATTGATCTGAATGTTCACCTTGATGATATCCAGGTCAGTTTCGAAACTGGGTCACGTGCGGTCAAAAACTAGGCCAGTAGGTATAAAAATAGAAAAACCTTGTGACCTCTCTAGAGGCCATATTTTTCATGAGATCTTCATGAAAATTAGTGAGAATGTTCACCTTGATGATATCTAGGTAAAGTTCAAAACAGGGTCATTTACCTTCGAAAACTAGGTCAATAGGTCAAATAATAGAAAAACCTTGTGACCTCTCTAGAGACCATATTTTTCAATGGATCTTCATGAAAATTGGTCAGAATTTTTATCTTGATAATATCTAGGTCAAGTTCAAAACTGGGTCACATGAGCTCAAAAACTAGGTCACTATGTCAAATAATAGAAAAAACAACGTCATACTCAAAACTGGGTCATGTGGGAAGAGGTGAGCGATTCAGGACCATCATGGTCCTCTTGTTTTTGTTAAGAGATTTAGCGTCATTGCTGTAGTGAGACAGTGAATCTATTACATACATGATTTACAAATAAACTCTAGTCAAGGTGCATACACTGTAGATTTGGTGATAGTTGGAATGGTTTTATTTTTGCTAATAATAGTGAATTATACCACACACATTCAAAATAATCGTGATTATTAATCTGCATCATGTCCTAAGACACAAACACTCATGTTTCATGAATTCTTAACACTACAAACAAGGCATTCTCGCATACCAGAGGTCTACCATGGTTCCCCGGATGATCCTCTGTTCACATTTCGCCGATATTTTTGGTTTGGTTACATTACAGGTAAAACGTTCAGCCAATCAGCGTTGTTTCACGACAAATCGTAGCGAGCCAATCAAAATCGTACGTGAAAAGCGTGACCACTTCCTTTTCAATATTGGTGTTGAATTACTAAGTATATTATTATTTCTTGATGTAAATCTTTTTACATGGAATTACAGGAGTTGATCTATATTAATCGCAATCATGGAATATTGCATTTATCCATTGTAAGCAAGTGCATGTTGTTTGAAGTTTCAATTTGGAGTGCCAAATAATGGCGAACAGTGATTGGCAGAAACAACTCCTGGTAGTAATTACGATTGCATTGCGCATGCTCACCAAATAAACGACAGAAATAAATCAGATGTTCGTCTCGGGATTTTGACGAACCTCTGATGGATGAGAATGCAAACAAGGCTGCCAGCCATGAAATTGCCAAATAAAGTATATGCAGAAAATTACCAACAAGTAGTCTAAAGACAAAAAGTATTTTTAAAAGTTGTGTACTTGTCATCTTTCTATCATATGCCACCAGGTAATGAAAGATTACAAGAGATGATGAAGATCATGGCAGATGAAAGAGGTGCTCATCTCTATGCTACAGATGAAAGGTATGTATAACGTGATGTTTGTGGTTTGAACAGCTATATGGTTACCGTATTTATAATTTGATGTTTGTACTTTCCAATATAGCTCAGCAGCTCTTGCTATCTCTCTTAACAAATGAACACCTAACTGTTTGAGGCTGAAATCATTTGATTTTATGACCCAGTCAGGGTAACATACAGGTTTCCTGCCAAATCCTTTGAAATGGTTCAATTTTATGGGCATGAAATTTCGTGGTTTGGGCAAAAATTTCCAATGGGGAAACGAGTTTGTGGATTTCAACCTAAGATAAAATGAATGATAATTTTGTTCATTTGTTTGGATTTAACCTCGTTGATTGACACAACTACGAAGTACACAAAAATGAGTCCCCCACAAATATTAAGTTGGTAATTATCGGCCTGTGTCGATACTCAGTATTATATCTAAGATTTTTGAACGGGTTATTTATGACCAAGTGGAAGCCTATCTTAATGAAAAGAAGCTTCTCTACAGTTTCCAGTCTGGATTTAGACGTGGGTTCTCAACTGATACTTGCCTTATTCATCTTTCTGATTTTATTCGCTTCAACATGGACAAAGGTAACTTGGTCGGAATGGTACTTCTAGATCTGCAGAAGGCCTTTGACACGGTCGATCATGGTATTTTACTAATGAAACTTGAAGCTGTGGGTCTTCATGTTGATGCCCTACGCTGGTTTAGGTCTTATCTATCTGATAGACATCAGTTGGTCGATTTTTCAGGCACAATGTCTTCTGAGGCACTGGTCACCTGTGGTGTGCCGCAAAGGTCTAACCTCGGTCCTCTGTTGTTTTTAATCTATGTGAATGATATGTCAGCTGTTGTAGATGACAAGATTCTCTTATATGCTGATGACTCTGGAATTTTGGTAACCGGTAAGTGTAAGTCGGAAATTGAAGCTATCTTATCCAATGATCTCGAACTAATTAGTGCCTGGCTTGTGGATAATAAGCTTTCTTTGCATTTGGGCAAAACAGAGTCTATTTTGTTTGGGTCCAAGCCAAAACTTAGAAATGGTTCTAGTTTGGCTATTACCTGTAATGGTGTTGGTATCTCAGCCTCTGAAACAGTGAAGTACCTTGGTGCTACACTGGATCAACAGTTATCAGGTGAAACAATTGCTTGGTCTGTAATCAATAAAGCTAACTCCAGGTTAAAATTTCTGTATAGAAAAGGTAAATTTCTTACTATGCACACTAGGAAGTTACTGGTGATGTCCTTGGTTCAATGTCATTTTGACTATGCTTGCTCTTTCTGGTACCCTGGTTTGAGTCAGAATCTTAAAAACAGACTTCAAACTACTCAAAATAAGCTTTTTAGGTTTGTTTTAAACTTGGATAACGGGTCTCATATTGGGCCAGAACAATTTGTCTACTTGGATTGGTTACCAGTTTCTAAGAGGGTTGATCAGATCATATTGTGTCATGTTCATAAAATCAAGTATGGTTCTGCCCCAGACTACCTTGGGGAAAATTTTGTCCCACTAAGCACTGTGCATACTCGCAATACCAGGTCAAGCGTAGTTGCACAATCCAACCTTGTTGATTGTGATGGTAGTTATCTTTTCAGGGATACTGGGCGATTTTCCAAACCCAGAGTTCGTGGTTTTGGGGAAAGGTCTTTTGCTTCAAAGGGAGTTCAGTTGTGGAACAACCTCCCTCAGTCTATTAGAGATATCCCTGTCCAAAGTAGATTCAAGGCTGCTGTCAAGAAGCATTTGTTGTCCTTTTAGATATATTTTCAACGGATAGGAACATTTTTATTCTAATTACTTTTCATTTTTACTAAGTACAGTGCTGGTTTATTTAATTTAATAATTATTTATTAAATTTTTATCAATAGATAAGTATTTAAAAATTTTATTTAATTTATTATTTTTCTATTTATTTTTATTAAGTACAGTGCTGGTTTATTTAATCTATTAATTATTTATTAAATTTTTATCAATAGATAAGTATATAAAACATTTTTATTTAATTTTATTACTGTTCTATGTACTTTTATCAATGCTCAAGGAGTAAGTAAGAATCTCACTCTTATCAATAATTTTTTTTTAAATTTTTTATTATGTGTACATTTGTGCAATAACTCTGATTCTCTTTCAAGTATAATCATGCATAATGCTCAAATTTTATCAGTATTACATATATTAGAATTAATAATTTAAGCTCTCTGTGATAATTACATTCCTCTATGCAGATAATTTATTATAACATGCACTCTGTGTTAAGTACATTCCTCTATGTAGAATGATATATTTATTATAATTAATACATGATTTTCCCATGGTACTGCCACCAATAACAAGGACCACAATGGAAATAATTGAAAATCACTTTTCACTTTTTTGTGTTATCCTTGGTATTGGTGTGCATGTCATGGTCTTTAACATGTGTATAATAATATGCTATTACTTTTGCTGATATTTATGCATTTTGTTATTGCTATGCTATGTCACTTGTTACCTAAATAAACTTACTTACTTACTTACTTAATTATTTCACTTTTTAACAGTGTGTTTAAATTGATGATTTACCAGACATGTCCATATTAGCACAGCAGGTCCATGTTAATATGCAGCTGCCATTGTGTGTACCGGTTATTTAAAGTGACCTAATTCTGAATCACATGCCCCTCATCAAAGTTTGTGAAAGATGCACTGGTGTCAGAATCTTCAAATGGCAACAATTTTATATTTAAGCCGGTTTGCAGAATTACCATGGTATTTCTGTCAGGTCAGTCTATGCCAGAAATAATGCCCACAGAGGCACACAACATTCCTTGATAATGCTGGAAGTATCCTTATTAAAGTCTGTAAAATAATAGAGGCATACCAGTATTGACAATTACTTAAAATCCCAACTTTCTGTAGGGGGAAGAGTAATTTTCATGGTTGCATCAGTTCATGTAATTAGATCATAAGGAATGAGTAAAATGGCAATATATTAGATCTTTTAAAATTGATATCAACAAATTAATTTCCTTTTGAAATAGCCAATTCAGGCAAAAACACAAAATTTCATGTCTACCAAATTGAATATTGGACATTAGGTAAAAATATCTAAATTATAGCAAACTACTGTTTACTGTTTTAAGTTACTTTTATTGACAATTGTATTGCACTGTGAAATCATTTAATTTTGGGAATATTAAATTTTGTGATTTTTGCCAAAACTGCAATTTATTTGGGATCGTATGAATTTGTGAATTTCAACATTTTGGAAATGTATTTGTTAACTGGAATTGAATTTTGTGGATTGACACAAGCATGACATCCACAAAAAATTAGTCCCCTGATAAATGTAAATGATTACATAGTAGTATTGCTGGCAGTTTTAGTAACATTTATAATTCATCTTCTATTCCAGGTTTTGTATAGATAATGGTGCAATGATAGCTCAAGCTGGTTACTTGATGTACAAGTCTGGACAGACAACCCCATTGGCAGAAACGTCCTGTACACAAAGGTATGTTCAGATACTTTGAACGCATTTGTCTTAGAAAAGGAGTTACATAAATCTGGTTTGGCTATTTCATGGTGACATGAATACATGGATTTCAATTAAATTTCATGCAATGAAGCAACCTTAAAATCTACGAAAAAATGGTCCCCACTGAAAAATAATGATTTCACAGTATCAGTATCTCTGTAATCCATTAGAAGACTGCTTGCTCAAGTATTGATGACCGGAGCTGCCTTGCTCACTTGAGCAGTTCATGTGGTTTCTCGACATTTTGCTAAATATTTTCCAATGTTTAGGTCAAATAGTTCATGTTTTACTGTATTATGTAGTTTATTATTTCTTCCTGTATTTGTCAGATCAAGCACAAATTTGAAGAAAAACTTTTTTCCCTATTAGGTTTAGAACAGATGAAGTTGAGGTGACTTGGCGAGACTGATTGTGGTCTACAACAAACAATTTTATTGGTAGAGATATAATTCATCATGTGACACAACCTTCAAAAGGCAGCTTTATACTCATGCACGACATCATAGTCTGAAGGACTGTTAAAATATATACCAGTTGTGTTTTGTTAATGGATGATGAATTTCCTACAGTTCAGCTCCAGACTACACCAAAAACTGCTAGTATGGATTTATAGTCGATACAAGAATATTACTGTGTATTTAGGTCATTGAAAGTTTATTTAGGCTTGTAAAATCAAATATTTCAAAAATCAAGATGGTTAGCAACTGAAAAGTTTTTCTTTGCAGGCTAAAAATATGTTTTGGTCCATGTCAACTTCAGCATGGATTCTTCAAAACTGCTTCACAAACCACACACAGGTGACAGAGGCAGGACAATTAATCCTCACATTGAACAAATTTGTCATATTTGTTCACTCGTCTTGATTCACCCTGTGGCCAGGACAGATTCTAAGTACATAAATAAGACATATTTGTATCACATTTTATTTTCAGTTTAACAGTTATCCTTCATTTAACTTGTAAATAACATGCATTCTCTCAGAAGAATGATAAAATACACACTATAAAATGACCATTATGTTCCTTTTTCCTTTATCATTTCAAAAGAAAAGAACACAAAAATCTCTTCTAAAATTCAGAAAATGTTTTGTTCAGTATGTAATAGTTAAAGGGCTATGCCTCCAAATGAACAAATTTCATCTTTTTAAACCTAAGGACTATGGATACTAATAATCACTGCTTACATAAAAGTATGATGGAAAGAACAGACAAACCTTTATCAAGTAGTCAACCAAGGGAGAGAAACTTTTTGGTGAGCTTAAAGCAGGTAGAAATAAAAAAGAAAATGTCAATATCAGAAGCAAGCCATCTGGTTGCTTTAGGCAAGTGGCTGCTTAATAGAGGTGACCCTAATGTAGATTTGTACAGCTTAACTCCATCTATTCAATATCTAACATTTATCACATGACTAATGCTTTGAGATTTTCTACACATTTTACAGAATACATGTCTTTCTTTTTAAATCACTGCTTGTAAGTATGGAATTCAACTCTGTTTTTCTTAATAAATACAAATGAAAACAATGTCTCAGTTTTGAGAAATATGAAACAATCTGGAGATATATCTGCTGCCAGCAAGTGATTCTACTTTTGCAACCAGTGCAGAACTGTTCGCTATTCAGACAGTAAATTTTCAGTGAGCATCCCTTTGACTAATAAATGGTATCGCCCATTTTAGAAATTTAGCAGGCTAAGGGTTAAACCATAATTGATGCTCATCTGTATGGTCTGGTACTAAAATACATCACAAAATCATTAACAGAATTGATGTGGCTTACTGCTACAAAAGTTATGAACTTTGCCAACCATTTTTCAATGCAAACATTTGCACACTTACATTTATGCAATGCAACAGGTCAAACTGTCCCAAAGTCATGTAATTGTTTCTTAGACCTCTCGTTAGAATGACATAAATACAAACTTGAAGACCAGTCCTTAATCCGGCCTTGCCATTGGTCAATTTCCAGACAGTGCCAATCAGCCAATCAGATGCTGACCTCTATAAATTCAACTTTGAACTTTCAATTCTTAGGTTGTTCTCCACCAGAATACCAGTACAAGTATAGGTATATGTGAAGAGTTCATTCATTGATTCAAAAACTGTTGGAGTAGTTAGAAAATTACAGTTGTCACACAATCTTGATGTACACTTTAAACAAATACTTGTATAGTCTACTTTCAATTTTTTTAAATTTAAGCAAGCAACTTTTATTAGATTTATCATACAAATTTAAGCAGACGCTTAATATTAGTTCTTGTGCTGTTGTAGATAACAAAGCGGTTTCTTTGACAGAAACTTCCAAGGAGAAAACATAAAATATTCATCACAGATGTCCTTTGAAAGCTATGCAGTCACTTTACTCTTCTGTTTGGTTGGATCGTATCTGTAGGTTTTTGGAACAGGTCCAACTCCGGCTTTTTTAAATGCCATATCGTCAATATGTCTTCTTTGATTGGACTCTGCTGCTAGCTTAGAAGTATCGTACACTGAAAATAATATGCAACAAATTCAACAAGAGGGCCATGATGGCCCTATATCGCTCACCTGAGTACCATTGCTCTTAATGATAAGATCAAGTTTTGACATAGATCACATAGGCATACACTTCAAATATCATCAGGATAAATATTTTCTTGTAACAGTCCCTGACCTTTGGGTCACATACTAGTCATAACAATCTCCATACCAAGTTTGAGGGTTCTTGGCTCAAATGCTGCATTTTTGTACTAGCATGGCTATTCCTTACCCTGAAAGACTTAAATAACATTTAAAACCAATCTCATTAGATACTGCCGAGGTATATTCATTTACATAACCTAAAGGGAGGTAATTTGTCATAAATTCAGCCAAAAGTTATCAACCCTGATTGTTCGAGTCCATCTGATGGCATAAATGACATTTCAAATCAGTATCTTCATTGGTTACCGAGATGCACCCATTTTAATTTGAAACATAGGGAGGTAATTTGACATAAAATCAGTCCATAGTTATCTACCCTGATTGTCTCAGTCCAACTAAGGACAATAATAAACTTCAAATAAGTCCTATAAATACTTACTGAGATAAATCCATTTTTATTAAATCATGCACTGTAAAATGCATGTAGAAGATACAGAGTACAAGCCTTTACAACAATATATTAGAAAAGTAAGAAACAGTAGAAATTACTTACCATGGAAGACATAACAAACGTTTCAAACCAATCTCATTAGAAGCTGCTAGGTATATTCATATAAATAAAAGATAAAGGGAGGCAATTTGTCAAAAATTCAGTCAATATGTATCTTCACTGATTGTCCAAGTCCATCTGATGGCATAAATGAAATTTCAGATCAGTATCTTCATTAGTTACGGAGATATGCCCATTTTAATTTGAAATAACGGGAGGTAATTTGACATAAAATCAGTCCATAGTTATCTACCCTGATTATCTGAGTCCAACTAATGACAATAATAAAAATTTCAAATGAGTCCTATAAGAACTTACTGATACAAATTCAATCTGATTAAAATCAGGGGAGTTCATCAGATATAAAATATCTCTAGAACCTATGATTGGATCTGACAGATTCATCATGGAATCCAAAATTTATTGTTGAAGATATTTGGCAAGTTTGTATCAAATCAAACCATAAATGAAGTCTCTATATGTCTGCAAAAACCAAAATTAGCAAAACTCTGAAACCCATGATGGGATCCGGCCAGTTTTCGAAAGGAACCAAGATATTACGCCAATACAACTTGTGTGCAAGTTCTATTAAAGTTGATTGCAAAATCTGGTCTCTATCGTGTTCACAAGCCAAAAATAGCAAATTTTGGCCTTTTAAGGGGTCATAACTCTAGAACCCATGATGAGATTTGGCCAGTTTTCGAAAGGAACCAAGATATTATGCCAATACAAGTTGAGTGCAAGTTTGATTAAAATCAAATACAAAATGTGTCTCTATCGTGTTCACAAGGAAATTGTGGACTGACGAAGGACGAAGGGTGATCACAAAAGCTCATCCTGTCACTATGTGACAGGCGAGCTAAAAATGCAATTGAGCTGCGCCATGAGAAAACCAACAGGCTGGTCTGGATCCATGCTGGTCGCAAATGCATTATGTTGGTTTTCTCATGGCGCAGCTCAATTTACAAATTTTCACAGCATATCAAATGGTTTTTGTCTTGTCCATTCAATTATGCACATTTACACCTAATTTTGTAACGATCATACACCATGATCCATGATTTTTTAAGACTGAAGCTCTGCTGTTTCTGCTACTTATTCTAAGATGGGTTTTGGAAGTTTTTCAACAGTATTTCAGTTCTGTAATGACGACAGTTTACCTAACCATTGTTCCTGGATTCTATACCAGTACTTATATATTCTCTACAAGTAACTGCCACTTCTTTACATGAATCAGAGGTGGAGGATGAATGATTTCTGACGATTTCTATCAAACTGTCATGAAGAACATACACCTCGCCTAGGGATCGAAATCTTTATTAGTAGACCTCTGCACTCCCTACTAAGCAGAGAGGTCATTCTTGGAGTGGGGTGAAAAATTTAAATGAATTAAAATGCACATCTTACAAACAGAAATGAGTTTGAACTCAGTTGATAAGTTAGGGCTGCTGACTCAAACTATTTTTCTCACAAGTGCGAGTTCAGTCTTGGCTTGGGTCATGATGTAAGTAAACTGTCCAGCTGGACCCTGGCAGGTCACTAGTTCTACATAGGCAGATACTGCACATATGGTCTCCATCTAATATACAATGGAAAGGTGTCATAAATATTGTGTTCGATTTTTATTCCAACTAAACCAATCTGGAGCTATCACTTTTTCAATAAATGTGATAAAAACAAGATATTTTGTTGCCCCCCCCCCCCCCCCCCCCCCTCCCCTACAAAAATATAAATATGCAGTTCACACACTTGTTAAAGAAAGGTATTGAGCATCCCCCACCCTGTCTAATCTTTGTCTATCCCAGAAAAATAGGCATATTTAAGGTACACCACATTATGTGTATAATGTCTAATTGGAATCCATTAAAAATGATGAGTAATTCACCCCACAAGCATTTCTGCAACACATTTACAAAGCAGCAAAGTTTTTTGAGTTTTTTTTGTTTGAGTTAGATTTCACATAAACACTATTTTAGTCATATGGTGACTTTTCCAGCATCGGATGGTTAGGGAGCTGGGTAGAACCACTAACCATGATGCTTAGGTCAGCATGATGACATACTCAAATGAAGAATTCTGTGCCCCGAGACAGATTCTGAATACACATCAATGTGGGACAAGTGATTCATTGTCAACAATGCTCACCACTCCGCTACAAATGCCCAAGAAATAAAAGCTTTTTGTTTTTGTTGGTATAACGTCACAACAACACAATTATAGGCCATATGGCGACTTTTCAGCTTTTGAAGGTGGAGGCAGACCCCCTGGTGCCTCTCCATGTATTATTTAATCAGAGGATACCTGGGTAGCACCACGGACTGTGATATGCCAGCTGCATGACTTCCTCACATGAAGAATTCAATGCCCCAGGTGAGGCTCGAACCAACATCGATGAGGGGCAAGTGAGGCTTGCACATACTTACTATGTAAGCTTGCAGGTACCTACTATCTATGAAGCTTGCAGAAACTTATAATATGAACCTTGCAGGTATTTACAATGTGAAGCCTGCAGGCACTTAAAATGTGAAGATTATAGACACAATGTGTATATCTGTGAAGCTTGCAGGAACTTACTATGTGAAACTTACAGGTATTTATTACCTGAAGCTTGCAGGCATTTAAAATGTAAAGCGCGTGTATTTTTTAACTAATGGATGGCAGTCAGTGCTAGTCGGCACATGCTTAGTTTTCCTCCTACAAAAAAGAAGTGATTTCCTTTTAAATTCATGTAAAATTCCCGATATACATTTCAGAGGATTAAAATTTACATTGCCGTTGAAGGCAGCGTGTTGCGCATAATTATTTTGCGTTTTAAATCTTTGACATCACTTACGTTAAAATAGTCATGTAATATTGAAAGTAATGGTTGCATGCATTTTCAGAAATGACAACATCAGATAAGTTTGCAGCGCAGAAAGTATTAAAAGTATTATGTCGCCCTCTTTTTGAATCACTCGCCTAACCTTCCTTATAACGTTTGTACCACGTAAAGAAGAGTGTCCTGCTAACATCTGCCTGACTTCCAGAATTTTCCACTTCCCGTCTTGTTTATGTAGAGTCATACTGCGACCTGCACAATATTCTACTAATACTTTCTGTGCCGCGAACTTACCTGACGTCGCAATTTCTGAAAGTTTCTGCGGCCGTTACTTTTAAAATTATATTACCATTTTAAAGCAGGTGATGTCAAAGACTTGAAACACAAACTAATTATGTGCCACACATTGCAAATTACGACGATATAGATTTTAATCCTTTGAGGTGTATTTCGGGTAAGTTACAAGAGTTTAAATGGAAGCCGCTTCATTTTGTAGGAGGAAAACTGAGCATGCGCCGACTAACACAGACTGTCATCCATTATTTAAAGAAAATTTAAATAATATGAGAGGAATTTAATTTTAAACTCTCTGGTCCTGTGGAGTATACATTGAAATACCATCAGTTGAAATAATTGTTTCAGGAGTCGCTTATTTTAGAAATAATAAAAAAAGTTCGCGATTTTCTGGGACAACCCTCATACTTACTATTGTGAAGCTTGCAGGTACTTACTATGTGAAGCTTTCAGGTACTTACGATGTGAAGCTTGCGGGTATTTACTATGTGAAGCTTTCATGTACTTACGATGTGAAGCTTGTGGGTACTTACTATGTGAAGGTTGCAGGTACTAACTATGTGAAGGTTGCAGGTACTTACCATGTGAAGGTTGCAGGTACTTACTATGTGAAGCTTGCAGGTACTTACGATGTGAAGCTTGCAGGTACTTACGATGTGAAGCTTGTTGGTACTTACTATGTGAAGCTTGCGCGTACTTACTATGTGAAGCTTGCAGGTACTTACTATGTGAAGCTTGCAGGTACTTACTATGTGAAGCTTTCAGGTACTTACGATGTGAAGCTTGCAGGTACTTACTATGTGAAGCTTGTGGGTACTTACGATGTGAAGCTTGCAGGTACATACTATGTGAAGCTTTCAGGTACTTACGATGTGAAGCTTTCAGGTACTTGCGATGTGAAGCTTGCAGGTACTTACTATGTGAAGCTTGCACGTACTTACTATGTGAAGCTTGCAGGTACTTACTATGTGAAGCTTTCAGGTACTTACGATGTGAAGCTTGCAGGTACTTACTATGTGAAGCTTGTGGGTACTTACAATGTGAAGCTTGCAGGTACATACTATTGTGAAGCTTGCAGGTACTTACTATGTGAAGCTTGCAGGTACTTATGATGTGAAGCTTGCGGGTACTTACTATGTGAAGCTTGCAGGTACTTACTATCTGTAAATCCTTTCATAAATCCTTTCTTTTCCCGAACTTCTTTCTTATGTATAACTTCATCTGGCAGTTTGAACATTTTCTTTACTTTTGGTTGCTTGAGAAACTGGACTGTTATCAAACTGATTAAGTTATTCATGGACCAATAAAATGCTATTCCCTGAAACAAAGAACTTGACAGTCAACTTTGAAAGAACAATTCTGGAAACTGGAAACTAAACTAAATGAGATTACAACACAACTCCTAAGGCCTAACAAAAAATTCTTTGCTTCCAGTAACATGCTCAAACAAAATTGAAGGTTGGTAATTTTTTTTTATCAAGTGGGAATTTCAGAAATTATTTTTGTATCAAAAAATGAATACAAATAAGGAAGTTATGCCTTTAAAGTATCAGTTAGTTGACTTCTAACATCACTGACCATATTTAAAGCATAAAAAGTGCATTTTTGCAACTCTGTTAAAAAGTTGAAAAAAATTCTACAAGGCCATAACAACGTTTAGGGTCAGGCCAAAGTTTAGGGTAAGTCAGGATACCAGAAACAATTTTTTTAGGCCATATCTTATTATATCTTTTCAATAGCTTAACACAAATCTTTGCTGTGCTAATACTGAAAAAAAATATGAAAATTTATTTCTAATGTCATGATGTAATAAAACACTTATGAGAAAATTTAACTCCAAAGTTTCCATGACAATAAATGAGATGTCTGACTTTGCAAGATTTCTATAAATAACTCCCAATAAAAACAGACTGTAGTAAAAGCCTGAAACTTACTGCTGAAAATTTACAGGTTACTAAAAACACCATTACTGGCATGCCCCGCATCATCCATTTAACTGCATGTGACATATCTGTGGTCTTCTGGGATTCTGCGCCAAGCTTGAAAAGAGAAATAGAAGTTTAACTCCATCTATCCAAGAATTTCTCTTTCAGCATTTTCAGTGACATATCTATGTCAAAATTTACCACAACTGGCAACACTAACAGACTATGAAAACCAGGTATCATGGGTCCGAGCCCTTTCTCCAAACTAGAGATGCTTTTGAGAAAAGCGCAAGTCTCCCACAACTGCCTAATCATCTAAATAGTAAGTCAGTCTTTATATACTCTTTACTTAGAGCACATGTGCAGGTGCTTTTTTGACACCAAAAGGACCCCTACACTATTTTTAAAAGTAGTATAGGTACTGGTTTGAGGTCAAAAATATGCAAGAATCAGAGTGTTTTTTGGTAATTCAAGGGCCATAATTTCAAAGTGCCTGAGCCGATTTGGCTAGTTATCGAACTTGACCGAGCTTTTATAGTCAAATACATTTTGTTCAGGTTTGGTAAGATTGCACTGAGAGGACACATAAAGTGCCCTAAAGGGACTGTTATACTACTAATGATTAGTAGTATATTGGTCCTTGTAGGTCCCAAGACCTGAGCATATTTCCGTAATTCAAGGGCCATAATTCCGAAGTGCCTGAAAGGATCTGGCTAGTTATGGAACTTGGCCGAGGTCTTACGGTCAAACACATTTTGTAAAAGTTTGGTGAAGATCGGATGAGAAATGTTCAACTTAGAGTGCGGACAAGGTTTGTGACAGACACACAGACAGACACACACACACACACACACACACAGACTGGAGTAAATCAATATGTCTCCCACACCACTGTGTGGTGGGAGACATAATAAACTTATTTATATCTATCAAATAAAAGACTCCTTAATGAGTGTTTTACTCATGGCATACGAACCAATGAACCAAGGAAGCTGAAAGAAAGGGAGCATCTTTTGCATTGTGCAATACATCATGCATTGTCCAACTAAATATTAATAGTAGTCTTCTGGGAAGTTGCTCATAAGGGTTACTGCTGGTGACTACCAATGACAAACTACAATTTTTAAAACAATCAACATAATGAAATCTCTGCACCTTTTTTTTTTTAATTGACAAATAATACTAAAACACTATAAAAAGAAGATAATTTTGTTCAATTGTTTTATTGTTCCTTACTGGTACTGTCACAAAAGTAGTTACTGTACCTCCAGCATGAGAAGTATAGACAAGGCTGTAGATGCTGGCAGGATGTAGTATGGATCAGCCACAGTAAGGTCAGTGAACCATGAGATTCCACCTGTCTTCAGCACCTCTACTGGAAGATTACTCATTGACTTTATTGCCTGGTAAACTGATAACAGTACAGGTACCTGAAAAGTTAGGAAGACAGAATTAAGAGTTTAACTGGACAAAGTTAAGGGTAAGAACTGCTGATGACTGACTGCTAAAAGCCAACTTACGTAAAAATGTAGCCAGTAAATGTAAGGAATAAGTTTAGCTCATATGAAAATTGTTAAGCGGGTTGACAGTCATAGCAATCAATTGGTGTGTTTGACCCATCTATACTGCCAGTGATTGAAAATGCCCTTTAATGCTGCTGGACCAGTGTTACCTTGTTCAAAGTCTTAACAAAGGATAAATTTAATAAATAAAATGTACAATCACTGATAATGATGTGTCAGTGCCAATATTGTTGAAATAACCTAGAAGTCAGTAAGCCTGAATTTGATGCATGCAGAAAAATCAATCACCTTTTACTTTGTACTTGATGAAAGATAGATTTGATGCCCAACTTTTCAAATACTTTTGCACTGAAAGCATAAACTGATGGTAATTCACCACCAGCTGGTAATGATTTAACATTACTTCATCATAAAACATTATACTTGCTATGTTACATAATACAAATCTGCTTTCCTGAACTACTGCAATGTTCAATTAAAGTCTGATTGAAACAAATAGTCAACTTATTACAAAAGTTTCCTGCAGACTGACAACAAAACAAGATGCATGATAGTACCACACTGACTAAGTTCAATATTCACTCCAACCCTTACATTGCACCATATACATGTTTAAGCAGTTTTATAAATTAAATGCATTCCACAGCAGACCCAGAGTGTTAATGAACACTTCTCCAAACATTTTTTTTTCTGGTAGGCTAATGCTGTTGGAAAACTAGAAATGTGTCACGGACACGGATGCCCCCGCAACATGAGAAAGGTCACAGGCATGGTACTGCTCACTAACTAAAAGAAGGACCCTTGGCCCTATTTATTTACAAACAAGAGGACCATGATGGTCCTGAATCGCTCACCTCTTCCCACATGATCCAGTTTTGAGTATGACGTCGTTTTTTCTATTATTTGACATAGTGACCTAGTTTTTGAGCTCATGTGACCCAGTTTTGAACTTGACCTAGATATTATCAAGATAAAAATTCTGACCAATTTTCATGAAGATCCATTGAAAAATATGGTCTCTAGAGAGGTCACAAGGTTTTTCTATTATTTGAGCTATTGACATAGTTTTTTAAGTCATGTGACCCAGTTTCAAACTTGACCTAGATATCATCAAGGTGAACATTCTGACCAATTTTCATGAAGATCCATTCAAGGGTATGGCCTCTAGAGAGGTCACAAGGTTTTTCTATTTCAAGACCTACTGACCTAGTTTTTGATCGCAGTTGACCCAGTTTCAAATTTGACCTAGATATCATCAAGATAAACATTCAGACCAACTTTCATACAGATCCCATGAAAAATATGGCCTCTAGAGAGGTCACAACGTTTTTTCATTATTTGACCTACTGACCTACTTTTTGATGGCACGTGACCCACTTACGAACTTGACCTAGATATCATTAAGATGAACATTCTGACCAATTTTTATGGAGATCCATTCACAAGTATGGCCTCTAGAGAGGTCACAAGGTTTTTCTATTTTTAGACCTACTGACCTAGTTTTTGCCCGCACATGACCCTGTTTCGAGCTTGACCTAGATATCATCAAGATGAACATTCAGACCAACACTCATGAAGATCCATTGAAAAATATGGCCTTTAGAGAGGTCACAAGGTTTTTCTTTTATTTGACCTACTGACCTAGTTTTTGATGGCACGTGACCCACTTTCGAACTTGACCTAGATATCATCAAGATGAACATTCAGACCAACTTTCATACACATCCCATGGAAAATATGGCCTCTAGAGAGGTCACAAGGTTTTTCTATTATTTGACCTACTGACCTAGTTTTTGATGGCACGTGACCCACTTTTGAGCTTGACTTAGATATCATCAAGGTGAACATTCTGACCAATTTTCATGAAGATTTCATGAAATATATGGCCTCTAGAGAGGTCACAAGGTTTTTCTATTTTTAGACCTACTGACCTAGTTTTTCACCGCACGTGACCCAGTTTCGAACTTGACCTAGATATCATCAAGGTAAACGTTCTGACCAATTTTCATGAAGATCTTGTGAAATATATGGCCTCTAGAAAGGTCACAAGGTTTTTCTATTTTTAGACCTACTGACCTAGTTTTTGATCGCACGTGACCCAGTTTCGAACTTGACCTAGATATCATCAAGGTGAACATTCTGACCAATTTTCATGAAGATCTTGTAAAATATATGGCCTCTAGAGAGGTCACAAGGTTTTTCTATTTTTAGACCTCCTGACCTAGTTTTTGAAGGCACATGACCCAGTTTCGAACTTGACCTAGATATCATCAAGATGAACATTCTGACCAATTTTCATGAAGATTTTGTGAAATATATGGCCTCTAGAGAGGTCACAAGGTTTTTCTATTTTTAGACCTACTGACCTAGTTTTTGAAGCCACGTGACCCAGTTTCGAACTTGACCTAGATATCATCAAGGTGAACATTCTGACCAATTTTCATGAAGATCCATTGAAAATTATGGCCTCTAGAGAGGTCACAAGGTTTTCTATTTTTAGACCTACTGACCTAGTTTTGATGGCACGTGACCCAGTTTCGAACTTGACCTAGAATTTACCAAGATGAACATTCTGACCATTTTCATAAAGATCCATGAAAAATGTGACCTCTAGAGAGTCACAAGGAAAAGTTTACGCACGGACGCACGGACGGACACACGGACGACGGACACTGCGCGATCACAAAAGCTCACCTTGTCACTTTGTGACAGGTGAGCTAAAAATTCTGACCAATTTTCATGAAGATCCATTGAAAAATATGGCCTCTAGAGAGGTCACTAGGTTTTTCTATTATTTGACCTAATGACCTAGTTTTTGAAGGCACGTGACCCACTTTTAATCCTGACCTAGATATCATCAAGGTGAACATTCTCATCAATTTTCATGAAGATCTCGTGAAAAATATGGCCTCTAGAGAGGTCACAAGGTTTTTCTATTTTTCGACCTACTGACCTAGTTTTTGACCGAACATGACCCAGTTATGAATCCGACCTAGATATCATCAAGCTGAACATTCTCACCAATTTTCATGAAGATCCATTGAGAAATATGGCCTCTAGAGAGGTCACAAGGTTTTTCTATTATTTGACCTACTAACCTAGTTTTTGACCCCACGTGACCCAGTTTCGAACTTGACCTAGATATTATCAAGGTGAACATTCTGACCAATATTCATGAAGATCTCATGAAAAATATGGCCTCTAGAGAGGTCACAAGGTTTTTCTATTTTTAGATCTACTGACCTAGTTTTTAACCCCACGTGACCCAGTTTCGAACTTGACCTACATATCATCAAGGTAAATATTCTGACCAATTTTCATGAAGATCCATTGAAAATTATGGCCTCTAGAGAGGTCACAAGGTTTTTCTATTTTTAGACCTACTGACCTAGTTTTTGACCGCACGTGACCCAGTTTCGAATCTGACCTAGATATCATCAAGGTGAACATTCTGACCAAAATTCATTAAGATCTCATGAAAAATATGGCCTCTAGAGAGGTCACAAGGTTTTTCTACCTTTTAGACCTAATGACCTAGTTTCTGATGGCACGTGACCCAGTTTCGAACTTTACCTAGATATCATCAAGGTGAACATTCTGACCAATATTCATGAAGATCTCATGAAGAATATGGCCTCTAGAGAGGTCACAAGGTTTTTGTATTTTTAGACCTACTGACCTAGTTTTTGACCGCACGTGACCCAGTTTCGAACTTGACCTAGATATCATCAAGGTGAACATTCTGACCAATTTTCATGAAGATCTTGTGAAATATATGGCCTCTAGAGAGGTCATAATGTTTTTCTATTTTTAGACCTACTGACCTAGTTTTTGATGGCACGTGACCCAGTTTCGAACTTGACCTAGATATCATCAAGATGAACATTCTGACCAACTTTCATAAAGATCCCATGAAAAATGTGACCTCTAGAGATGTCACAAGGAAAAGTTTACGCATGGACGACGGACACCGCGCGACCACAAAAGCTCACCTTGTCACTTTGTGACAGGTGAGCTAAAAAAATATTGTAGGAAAACCAGAAAATTTAGTAATCTGTACAAAAATTGGCCAAGTTCAGCCAAGGACTGTGACTTTGACCTTTGAGCTAGTGAAATGGTTTTTGCATATGACACATCATCTATCCATGCTTATCATTTGTGTAATTTTATTTTGAAATTGGACCATGAATGTTAAAGTTATGGACCAGACACGAACACCAACCTTTCCCGAACACACAAACAAACACATGGACATGGTAACACTATATGCCCCCCACCCCTAACTTTATGGCGGGGGCATAATAAACCTAATAGAGTAGCACCCTGTTGCTTCTAACAGTAATAGTGTCTGATTTAGAGAAGTTGTATTGTATCTGACAGAGACAGTACAGTCTTACAGAAACAACTGTTGGCAACTTGCCAATAGGTCAAATAATTTCTCCCGACCCCCACGTGTGTGTGTATTCGGGCTTAGCATCTTTTTTTTACTATTATTCAGTCATATTAAAGACGTTGTCTACTTGTACCAGTGAGCCCAGAGCCCAACTTTAAAGTGCTGCCTAACTGGAATATCAAGGCATAGAAATGTGACACGATACTTCATCCAGTTTATATTTACACTACGCTGACCAATTTTAGTACTATCCTCTTAATGCTGAGCGCAAATCAAGGAAGCTGCTAGTACCATTTTTCAAGTCTGGTGGTATGACACATCAACAGTAATTAGGTCAAGTCCTTGTGACCATGACCTTTGAGCCACCAACCCTTAAAACAACAGGACTATCCTCAAGTGTTAAAAAGTCTGAAAGTTAAGGCTACTACAATTTCTGACTTTATGTACAAAACAGAAGTATTAACATACAGACAGACACACCAAGGTTTTTCTAAATACATGCAAATAAAAAATGAGCTGTCAGAGGACAGGTACATCGACTATTCAACAGCCTTGTCAAGTGAATGAATATAAAAGTCAAAAAAAGTGCATTATCTTTTAAAAATGCAAATCAGAGTTATGCAACTTGTATAATCTATGTCATATCATTACAGTGGACAAGTATGTGCAGTTCCATTCCATTCCCATATGTTGGTACTGAAATACCAGCATACAAACTAAAGCATAAAAGCATTACTCGAAATAGCATAACTTTGCAAAAATTCAAAGTTGAGTTATGGAGCCCATGTACTGCATGTCAATCATTAGAGTGAACAAGTGTTTGAAGTTTCAATTTATTCATGTTCATGGGCACTGAGATACCAGCTTACATAAAAAACTTAACCTACCTTAAACTGCTAAGTCGAAAAGGGCATTATTTTGTATAAAGGAAAATACAGCTGTGTAGCATGTGCAGTGTGTCAGTTTATCACAACAAATAAGTGTGTGAAGTTTCCATCCATTCCCACAAGTTGTTTCTGAGAAACCAGCTCAAAAATTTGACCGAAATGGGACGTGGACGCGGATGCCGACACATGAGCTAAGTCCAATACCCTACCTATTCCTTGAATAGTCAAGCTAAAAATGTCATAAGTTAAATTTGAATACCTGGACTGTTGGCATAATAAGCAATCTCCGGAACTTAATGTCATTCCTTTTCATAAACTCTGCTAGTTCAGACGATCTTTTTGTTACTGAAATAATTAGAAAACAATTATTGTCATATAAATTTCCATCATACGTGTCATAAATTTTTATTTTATGGAATTTACTTGTTTGAACAGTTTAATGAACACTTTTTATCAAAGAGGATGACAACATTGCTTATTTGTTCTGAAAATGTCAGCAAGAGCCCCAATGGGAGGCAACTGAGGCCTGAAGTTCTAGATAAGGGGTGGAGGAAATAAAAAATTTCTTCTTTCTTTTTTTGAGGGGGGGGGGGGGGGGGGACCAAGATGATGAAATGTGTAAGTAAATCGGGGGGGGGGGGGGGGGGGGGGGGGGGGGGCAGGGTAGTGCACACTTTGCACATTGTCTCATTAACACCTACCTATAATGCCCAGATTGAAGTCAATATCTTCAAGGGTTATTAATTTATAAAGTTATGCTCCAGACACAAAATATGGATAAATTTGACCTTGGAGCTCGACTTTTGAGTAGTGTGATGGAATTCTAGGGCACAAGACACTGAACATTTTTTTTCATGGGGGGTGGGGGGGGGGTGAAGGCAGTAATGTAGGTCATTGCACTCCAAAAATCACAATCCACCTTTATTTCCAAGTTAATAGTCAATAACTTGGATAGTTTTAAAGTTGTGCTTCAGACACAATTCCGTGTCATTACCACCTACCCACATGCCAAGTCTAAAAGTCAATACCATGACTGGTTTTTAAGTTATGTTCTGGACACAAAATATGATGGACAGATTTGATCTTTCTGTAACCTTGCCCAACAGACCTGTTTTATGCACTTTGCACATTGTCTCATTAACACCTACCTATAATGCCCAGATTGAAGTCAATATCTTCAAGGGTTATTAATTTATAAAGTTATGCTCCAGACACAAAATATGGATAAATTTGACCTTGGAGCTCGACTTTTGACCAAGCAACATGGTTCATTTGCTCTTCACACTGTGTCATCACCACTTACCTATAACCCAAGGTAAAAGTCAATACCTTGAATAGTTATTAAGTTATGCTCCAGGGTCAAATTTGACCTTTGAGCTTCATTTGTAACCTCGACTTTTGACACAATATTACAACCTTGTTCATTTGCTCTTCACATTGTGTCATCACCATCTACTTATATGATAGGTTTGAGGCCAATACCTTGAAAGGTTGAATTTTTCTTGTACAGCAATTATCATAGCACAGTTTGTACTCTTTACTTGCATGGTAACTACCACTGCAACCTATAACCAAATATTTTTTGTCTTGTTAAAAAAAGGTACAAGTTATATACTGAAATACAAATAAGTTTTGAGTAATCTTGCAGGTCGACTACAGAAGAGTATTGCCAGTAATTAACGAAGTTTTATCACACTAATTGTCACTAACACCTGTAATGGACTATTTTATTTCGCTTTTCTTACAGACTGACTGCATTATTTACATTAAATTTACCATATTTATTATACAATGTATATGGTATAAGACGTATGGCCATGGTTTTTTTAAAAATCAACCCTACCTATATAAACACACATGACAATATCACTGTCTGTCTGGCATGTACATCTGTTTCCAGTTTGATCTAGAAATCAGAGTAACAGAAAAACATAGAAATGGTTATTTCTGAAATCTATTATTCCGACCGAGTTGGGGATACCATAAAAGGAAATTCCATCCTCAGTTTGATATAAGCCCCAAATCTCTGTAGAACCTCAATTTTGGACAAAATCTAAACATTGGATATGAATTCCCTATCTACAACACATGAAGTAGTAAAATCACTTCACGTTGCAGAGTTAGATGTACTGAAAACATGAAGCAATACATACACTCCATCTGATTTCCAACAGTCTTAGCATCATTTATTTTCTGTTGTAATCTTGTTATTGTTGGCATGTGATTTCTGAGGTTGATTGTTGCTCTACGTTGATAAATCATCACAGGAAAGAGAACGGTTCTGATTGCCAGAGCACCTGAAAACAAAAACAATATCTCAATAAGTTCATGGAAAAACAAGTTGGTATAGTAGCTACAATATCAGGAGGCACTAATTTTTCTATAATTCATGTCAGTGAATATTCTGATGTTTAAAATCACACTTACTAATACAAGCTTGATTGTGAAAGAAGATGGCCAAGATAGCCTGAGTTACACAGCTTGCTTGAACAGTTTCATTAAACTGACATGCAAGGAAAATATCTGTAAAATTATTTTGAAATATGGGCAGTGATTGTATAAATATCCATAAAATACAGGCAGGTGTGTTTATGATGGTGGAGGTAGGAAGGATGGAGACTGATGATATAGGACACTGAAAGAGAGTATCAAAAATTGTCGGAAACATTTTCAGAGTGCGTCTAGTTATTGTAACCTTGTAGTAATTTTGTAGAGCAATAAAACATATTTGGGTCAGCAGCCTCAGAGAAGAGATTTTTTAAAGTTTACTATATAGCAATATAAAGAAAGGTAGCCACACCCTTAGACAGCCAAGTTTTTAACAAATAAGTATAGCTTGAAGCAATCTGACTAAAGTACATCTCCTATTACGCTAAGCTTAGGATCTGAGAACGAGCTATTGATAGCCTTGTTTGGACGACCCTTTCGCTAGCCAATCAGAGCTTAACTTACAACATTTTGCAAATCTCTATTTAGCCTTGATTTTTTATATTTACAAAACATATGTCGTAATGTGTCAGATAGCCGGTTAGCTCAGTCGGTAGGCCAGTTGCTCTGTATGCGAGGGGTACCGGGTTCAAGCCCTGGAATGACTGCACATTTTTCTTACTCTTTGACATTGGAACAAGTCGTCTGATTGGTTCAAATAAAAATAGATTTGCGAAAACAAAAATAGCAATATTGGAAATCCAAAATATACAGAAGACGTATGTGAATAGGTTGTTCTCAGATCTTCGTTTAGAAGATCAAGTACTTAAGTCAGATTGAGCTTGAAGGAATTTGGGTTGAGGGTCACCCTGGAAAGACTGCTGTCAAATAAATATGAAATTGAACAAGGAGTTTGCGGGAAGAAGATTTTCAAAGTTATTCTATAGCAAAATAGGAAAAACAAGCCCTACCCACTGCAGCAAAATTTTTCAACAAGAGGGCCATGATGGCCCAATATCGCTCACCTTAGTCTAGTTACTTGCTTGAGCAGTTAAAGGTTTCTACTAAATAAATATAGGAAATGTGTACTACGCTTTCTTTTTCTTGTTTTGGTGGGGGCTGGGGAGTGGAGATGGGGTAAGACATTGGGGAAATGATGTGATATGACAATATCAAACATGAAGATTTTTAAAGTTTCCACAGTCAACATAAATAATGGGTTAAGTGACCACATCCCAGGTGGCAATACTTTTTGATGAAACAAAATAATTTCTACAATCTTCGTAAATAGTCACCCAAGAAACATTTGTGTAATATTATTTTAAAATTGGGCCTGCTGGTTCTGAAAAGAATATTTTAAAGTTTCCAAAATATATATGCCAGGGAAAAAGTGATCACATCCCATGGAGGCTGTATTTTTGACGTAACAAAATAATTTGAAAAATCTTGGTAGTTGGTCACACAAGGACCATTTTTGTGAAATTATTTCAAAATCGGGCCAGTCCATTTCAAACAACTTTTTTTTTTTTTAAGTTTTCACTATATACATATTATAGGAAACTGACCATTCCTCTTGGTTACCATGCTTTTTTACAAATCTTGAACAATCTTGGTAGATGGCCACAAAAGGACCATTTGTGTTGAACTATTTAACAAGAGCACTGCAATGTGGAGCAATATACGCCCGGAGGTATGACATTTAACCCCTAAATGTGACCTTGACTTTATATCTTGGAATATACACGGCCTATGCGACAAATTACATGATACTGACTTTTTGAATTTTATAGGGAAATTTGACATTGTTTGCTTACAGGAAACTTGGCTAAGTGACACTGAGTGTTTAACAAATGTTTTACCTGAATATATGTGTTACAGTTGTTTAGCAAAGAAATCTGTATTAGGTGGTAGAAATATGGGTGGAATTTTAGTTTATATTAAGCGTAATATTGCAAAATTTGTTGTACGAGTTATAAATAATTGCAATTTTGGGATATTTTTAAAGCTAGACAAATCCTTATTTCATATGAATAAAGATGTCATATTTGCATGTTTATACTTTCCGCCACAAAATTCAAACTTCTATGAGAGTTCCGAATCTGGTATTAATTTATTGGAGGGTACTATCATTGAAAATATGCATTTGTTTGTTAACAGAGAAATTTTGATTTGCGGAGATCTAAATGCAAGAACAGGGAATGAGAATGACTATTTAAGTACTAATGACAATATTCCTGTATTACAACAATTTCTTGATATTATTGATGATAACATACCTACATTTAGAGCTAACAGAGACAGTAAACTAAATTCATATGGCAGAGACTTACTAGCTTTTTGCAAAAGTTATAGGTTGTTGATAGTAAATGGAAGACTTGGGACAGATAAGGATATTGGAGATTATACATATTTAGGATCAAATGGATGTAGTACAGTAGATTATTTCATAGGCACAAGCGGCATATTTGATGCAATATTAAATTTTAACATTGAAACTAGGACTGACAGTGATCATTTACCAATATGCCTTAGTATACAAAGTTTAGCTTCTAAAATGTGTCTAAATAAAGTCAAAACAGACGCAATCAAACAAACAAATTCAATATTAATAGTGAAAATGCTGCTGATTATAAATCAGTGTTAACAGAGGGTGTATTAAATGGTATATTTGATATTATTGATTCAAACATTGATGATATAGCAGTTAGTATAGATGATATAATTTCAAGTTTTGAAAATGTAATAATCAATTGTACAGAGAAGTTTAGAGAGCAGAAAAATGTTTACATCAATAAGGACAGACAGAAATGGTTTGATTCAAAATGTTCAAAGTTAAAAACCAGATGTAACAAGTTACTACGAAGCTTCAGAGTAAGTAAGAATGTACGTGAATTAAATGTTTACATTTCATGTAGAAATGAGTATAGAGCTGTCTGTAGAGAGAAAAAGAAAGCATATTTCAAACGTAGTTTACAAAGTCTGGACTCATCAGTGAATGATCCGAAATTATTTTGGAAAAAATTAAAACGTCTGACGAATAAAAATGTGGCTGAACCAAATATTTCCATAAATGAATGGTTCAATCATTTTAAAAATGTATTTAGTTCTGAAGATGGTGATTATGTACAAGAAGTGGAGTATGATACCAATATATATGATAGTGTCGAAGATATTCTATTTAACAGCGATATAACTGATGAAGAAATTAAAGATGCCATACATGATATAAATCCAAGGAAAGCCTCCTCTGGTAATTTGATAGCTGAACATTTTATATATGGAATTGATGTCATTTTGCCATATCTGAGGAAATTGTTCAATAGAATATTTAAATCAGAAGAATTCCCTAGTGCTTGGACACACTGTATTTTAATACCTGTACATAAAAAGGGTAGTTTAAATGAACCTGACAATTATAGGGGCATATCACTGGTCGATTTATTTAGTAAAATATATGTAAGTATTTTGAATAAACGTATAACCTTCTATGTAAATGCATATGATAAAATTACGGAGAGCCAGGCCGGTTTCCGCTCTGGTTATTCCACAGTTGATAATGGTTTTATTCTATATTCTATGATAAGCAAATACTTGTGTAAAAAAGGTAAAAGTCTTTATGTAGCCTTTATCGACTTTAAAAAGGCATTTGATTCTGTACACAGAACAAAACTTTACCAAGCCTTAAATCAAAGTGGTATAAAAGGTCATTTATTCAAATCTATACAAGCAGTATACAATACAGTTAAGGCTTGTGTAAGAAACGGATCTGTCTGTTCAAATATATTTGACTGCCCTATTGGACTAAGACAAGGATGTAAGCTGAGTCCAATCTTATTTTGTTTATTTATCAATGAATTAGCATCAGTAGTAGAAAATTGTGGGTCACATGGTGTTCAGTTGAGTCCAGATGTGGTTGAAGTATTTACATTAATGTTTGCAGATGATGTTGCCCTTGTTTCCGACACAGTGGTAGGATTACAGAAACAATTAAATGCTGTGCATCAATATTGTATAGATTGGCATCTGTCTGTTAATATTAGCAAGACAAAAGTAGTTGTATTTAAAAATGGTGGTCAGCTGTCAAAAAATGAAAAATGGTTTTATGACGGTACTCGTATTGAAACACAAAATTCTTTTATGTATGTAGGTTTACAATTAACATGCCGTATGTCATTGTTTAAAATGGCTGATTGTATGGCTTCCAAAGCTAAAAGGGTTATTGTTTCCCTCTTGCAGAGTTTGAATAATGTATTACCTATGTCACACAAAACATATTTTAAGATATTTGATACTAAAGTTGTACCTGTACTACTTTATGGGTCTGAGTTATGGGGAATCCATATGATGGAAAATACTGAAAGAGTACATATATATGCATGTAAACGGTTCTTAAATGCTTCCCTTAAAGCATGTAATGAAGCTATTATGGGAGACTGTGGTCGATATCCTATGTATATTGTAGCACAAAAAGATGTATTAAGTACTGGATCAAGATTTTAGAAATGCCTGACTGTCGATATGTGAAAAAATGCTATAACATGTTATTAAAATTAGATTCCCTTGGATACAGTAACTGGGCCAGTGTTATTAAACGTAATTTGTACAGTAATGGATTTGGATATATTTGGGAAAGTCAAAAAGTAAACAATCAAAATGTTTTCATATATACCTATTTGCAACGTCTAAAAGACCAGTATCTGCAAATGTGGAACACAAAATGTGCTGAGAATAGAAAATTAACATATTACCATGTATTTAAGACAAATTTTGATGTCGAAGCATATGTAGATGCTATAGATATAGTTAAGTTTAGATCAAGTATCGTCTCTCTAAGATCCTCATCTCACCAACTATTAATAGAAAAAGGAAGACATTTGGGTATACCTAAAAATGATAGATTATGTTTTTATTGTAAAAATTGTGTCGAAGACGAGTACCATTTTATACTTATTTGTCCAATATATAGAAATATACGACAAAAATATCTGCAAGAAAAATATTTTAGATATCCAAATGTTAATAAATTTTGTATTTTGATGTCAAGTACCAATGTTAATATTATAAGAAACTTGGCAATATACATATATTATGCATTTAAGTTAAGAGCGGAATATAGTGACAATAGGTAATATGAAATTTGTATAATATGTGACGAACTGAATAATTACTGTATTATTTGTGTATTATATTTAATAAAATGTCAGCTGGGTATCACACAAGTACAAACTGTATGCATGTATTGTATAAGCTTAGCTATGTAAATATTGTGTATATGGGCCGGAGGCCTTCATGCTTGTTGAAATAAACTGAAAGACTTCATACCTAGCCATCCAGAACATATGCTCTGCACATTGTCTCGATGTGGTGAATGAACATTTATGTCAAGTTTCTTCTAAATCCTTCAAGGGGTTCAAGAGTTACATAGCCATGACCTTTGACCCCTAAGTGCGACCTTGGCCTTGAAGCGAGACATCCAGAACATGCACTCTGCAAGTCATCTCGATCTAGTGAACATTTGTGCCAAGTGTCTTAACAATCCTTTAAGCAATTCACGAGTTAAAGTGTGGACACGAAACACACTCATATGGCTATTGACCCCTAGGTGTGACCTTAACCTTGAAGCGAGCCATCCAGAACATGCACTCTGCATGTCATCTTGATGTAGTGAACATTAAATTTTGTGTCAGGTTTCTTTGAAGTCCTTCAAGGGGGTCAAGAGTTACAGAGCTGACACGAAACAAACACATATGACCTTTGACCCTTTTAAGTGTGACCTTGACCTTGAAGCATGCCATCCACAACATGCGCTCTACAAGTTGTCCCAATGTGGTAAACATTTGTGTGAAGTTATAGGGTTTGTAACCACATATGCAGACAGACGGACACTAAGGGTATTAAAAAAACGTCCCTTTGGGCATATAAAAATCAGGCCAGCAGTTTTGAAGTTCCCACCATATTCAAATAGGGAAAAATGACCACGCTCTCTGGCTGCAATGTTTTTATGAGGAATTGAAATAATTTGACCAATCTTGGCGATGGATCATTTGTGTGAATTTATCTAAAAATCAGGCCAGTAGCTAATCATACAAGAAGACTTTTAAAAGTTTTTCCTTTTGGTTACTACAGCAATCACAGTTCTGAATGGAATTTAATTCTTTGAACAGTTTTTTAAACAAGACCATCCAAGGAACATCCCTGTGAAGTTTCATCAAAATTGGCAAGGTGATTTAGGAGGAGATGTTGTTTTATAGAAAATGTTGAAGGACGACCAACAATCACTGACCACAAGAGCTCATCCTTGAACCCTTCATGCTCAGGTTAGCTAATAAGAAGACACAGATTAAATATTTGCAGTTTTTAGACCTAAAACCTACTGGTTGAGTCATAAATGTATCTTTTATAAATATTCAAAATCCTCCACACTACCTGATTTACCAAGTGCAAAGGTCACCCACTGTGGTATGTCTGCTTACCAAGACCATTAGCTCCATATCATGATATACCTAGAGCAATGGCTCCCAACTGTGGTATGTCTGACTTACTAAGACCAATAGTTCCCTATCATGATACAAGTCTGACTTGCCAAGAGCAGTGGTTCCCTACCAAGGCATATCTGACTTACCACAAGCAACTGGTACCTGCCACTGTACATCTGACTTACCAAGAGCAATGGCTCCCCACCAAGGCATATCAAGAGAAACATGTATTAACTCCAATAACTGTTGAACACATCCAGAAGGGCTGTTTCCAGCAAGTCCTATACTTTGTAATGTTGGCTCGCCCAGTGCATTTAATTCTGGCAGCACAGTTTTCATATCATCCATTGGTGCTATAGGAATATCTGGTATATAACCTGGTGGCAAGTTGGCTGACTGAAAGAAAACGTGATATAAAATTTGAATTTTTACTTTCAGAAACAGTAGTCAAAAAGTGCAAAATACACTTGAAAACCCTTTTCTTGTAATGCATTTCCCATTGATTCTCAACTTACAATTACTAAATTTTTCCCAAATGTGTACAGAATCGTTAACAACACTGAATTAGGTAAGTAGCAAAAATGTTTTCCTTTGGACAATTCAAAATAATAAATATTATTATCAAGTCTTAAATTCTAGTGAAAAAAAGCATTTTAAACAAAGTCAGTTTTTACACTGGTGCAGGAAGGCCACTTCCTTTAAATTAGGTATTTGGTATTTAATTTAGTTTATGTTCAAACTTAACAATTAAATTGCATGAACATTCTTTGTTAAAAAGTTTATGGTGGAAGATGCATTAATCCCCATACAAAGATGTAAAAATTAAATACTACGAACTGTGATTCTTCTGCCTGACCCCTTTTAAAACCAAGTACCTAAGATTTGAATAGATCTATAATAGAGCTACGAATTCAGCTATCCCTATCTTGCTCCAGTCAAATGGCAGCATGTCCATACAGGCAATCAGCTGTTTAGATGGAACAGACGCTACATTTTGTTTGACTATGATTTGAGCAGAGTTTCTTCATAAAAGCACTCATAAAGTGTTTAACAAGAGCACCACCTACGGGTGCCATCACCCGTCTGCAAGTGCTTGTAAGAAAAGAGTTATAGTTCAGATTTTCTAAGTACGAAAAGGGCCATAATTCTGACAACAAAATGCAGGTTAGAGTTATGGTTCTTGGCCCACTAAGTCAACTTATGATGATAAACAAGTGCACAAAGTTTCTGAAGCTCTTATGGTTTTTGAGAAAAGGTGAACCTAAACAAAGATTTTAACCAACGCCAAGGCTGACGACAACGATCAAGTGACAACAATACCTCATAATTTTTTTCAAAAATTAGACGAGCTAAAAATGCAGAAATTTAAAAACTATAAAACATCTTGTGACACAATTAGAAATCAATGCAAAATAGAAAGAGTTTCATTGTTCTTTATACCATACACCTAAAATACCTACCTAAATAATAGCTATTTAATTAAGCTTTTTGACATTTCACACATACTAAACTCTAAAGATGGTCAAAAACATCTACACAAAATCATGACATTAGAGATTATTTAAGGAACAAAAAACAACAATTAATATTTCAGTATTCTTTATACCATACTCTTAAAAACCTATAATGATCGCTATTTAATTAAGCCTTTTAACATTTCACACATATTAAAATCTGTTTCAAAGATGGTCAATCGCATTCAGGCAAAATTTCACGACATTTTCCAGTTTCTTTAAGGAAAACAAGAGCTGTCTCCATAGGATGACACATGCCCCCGATGGCACTTTGAATGAATAGTTATGGCCGATGTTAGAGTTTAGGACCTTTGACCTACGGACCTGAGTCTTGCGCGCGACACGTCGTCTTACTGTGGTACACATTCATGCCCAATAATTTTAAAATCCATGCATGAATGACAAAGATATGGACCGGACACGCCCATCAATGCACTATCATGAAATATGACCTTTAACGTCATAGTGTGACCTTGACCTTTGAGCTACGGACCTGGGTCTTGCGCACGACACGTCGTCTTACTGTGGTACACATTCATGCCAAGTTATTTGAAAATCCATCCATGGATGACAAAGATATGGACCGGACACGAAAATTGCGGACAGACTGACAGACGGTTCAAAAACTATATGCCTCCCTTCGGGGGCATAAAAAATCGATTACTTCTTGCATGCCAGACAGGATTTTCCTGTTTTTCCCTTGATGGAAAAACTTGTGGATGGAAATATCTGGCTCTCGGGTAATTTTTTGCAGTTACTTGGCAGAGCCTCATTAATATCTGAACTGAGTTACCCTCGCACAATCAACCAGTGCAAAATTTTTATGATATAATATATTATATACACAGAGTGAGATCTCTGTTAGACATATATATGTTTAATTACCTTTTAAGAAATTTTGTAATTACCAACCTATAAGATTTAAAGTATTTTAAAAATGGAATATTTCTTTTATTTTCAAAATAATTTTTACTTTTACATTTGCATCTGATATAGGGACATTACAACAGTTTGTACCAAAAGTTCAAAATAAGCATGTAGCTTCCAAATTCATCTATATCCAACCAAGACAGGCAAAGGGAGGTAATAATTATTATACAAACTTGCTTTTCTAATGGATTTCTGCTAAATATGTAAATGTCTATACAAGTCTTTGACAGTTACAATACAATAGATCTTATTTATATCATTATTTAGGCAACGGCTGAACAAGAGTTCATTAACTATTATACTTGTGCTTAAATAACTCTTTCATTGTTGGGCACACAGGTTAGGAAAATCAAATTTGAAAGATACTGACAGTGCAAATCAACCATGAATAAGCACTAAGTGAACACAAATATCTGTAAATGACCAGCTGCTAAAATTTAGCAATAAGTCATTACTTCACCAAATTCTGATTAACCACCTTTAAAGAGTTTTGTTTTTTCACCATGTACATCTGGATTCACATCCCTTTAAAATCTCACAAAATCTACTTCCTTCACAACATGTTTGTGTCCATGTCTATTATTTAGCGGACACATGCTGCCCATTTGCAGTTTTAATTGAATTATATTTTATCCATGCCCCTTTCAGATTTTTTCACTTGTATAAATGTCTAGTTAATACTTACGCCTGTACTTGCATGCCTAGCTGCTAACAGTCTATATAAGCATTGTTTGTGTCTATGCATCTGATGCTGATCACATCTTGTACTGTTCGACAATAGCCCAGAAAGATAGCGTTTTGGTAATACCTTAAATATAAAAAAAAATCTATATATTTTCCGAACAAACAATAGCATCTTCTCAACATCTTTTCGTAAAACATATCAGAGTCTGTTTTGACTGATTCTTAAGACAGTTTGAACACACTTGGAGTTTGGGCAGATCAGATCAACATTCTGGCATCTAAAAACAAGAGCTTTGCAAAGTGAGGCAATATACATCTGAGTGAAGAGTTCTAGATCAGGGGAAACACTTAAAGAAATTTTTTTGAGACAGAGGTTGGCAGCAGGGTAAACTTCCCTTGTACGGGAAATCAATTCATGGCTTTCCCTACTTCCAGAAAGAGAAACTTGTTTCAAAATAACTGAAACTGATTAATTTGATTAAAACACATATTTCTATATAATGACATATTCAGTGGTATTGTACATTCATATAATATAGTAACCTGTTTCCCGTTTGGGAAGCAAAATCATTTTTTATTACTTCCTTTCTTCAAAAGGCCCATTGCAGAAGACTATACATGGTGTCATTAAATTATTCAAAATATGCAAAGTTACACTTTAATTTTCTACTTTCAAATTCATTTATATCTGAAGATTTTTAATATTAGTAATATGTTTTAATAAACACAATGTTCATTCAACTTTTATATTTCTGAATTTCAAAATTTCACAAAGAGTAAACAAATACAGAATATATATATAGATATATTTACATTGATTGCATTTAAAATACTGATTCAACAAATTATTCTCATATTATGCAGCTGAAAGAATGATTTAGTCCACTATGTTTTACTGGCTTTTTCCAACCAGTGACTGGGAAACCCATGAGACATGAGCCATAGTCACATAAAAATGAAAAATGTCTCATAAGTTTTAAGTGCTGATGAGCCCTGTGTCACATTGCTAAATTGTATTGAATTCAAAAGGATGAAACTTTTTAATAGTGCAAATCTTACGCAAAGGAATGTATTCAGTGTGCAGATTCAAAGTGCTTCCAGTGTTTAAAAACATGTTTTAACATCGTATTTTATTCTAGACTTTCATTTTTTGCCAGTTTTCAATAATTTTCTTTATAATTGATAAGTTGTGAAGCTGTTACAGTTTTAGTTACTATATTTGTTTTTTACTGAGAGCTTCTTTAATCTGAAATATGTACATACTACAATGCCAGTTCCTAGTTTACAAGTCGCAATTGTCCCATAGAAATTTCTGAATGTCACATAAAATTTTTAAATGTCACATAATTTATTGTGTATGACGAGCCATTGTCCCATGGACAAAATTTCTTTCCCAGTCACTGCCAACCAGAATCAATGACATCTGTTACGATCTCCGATACAATTCCATGTCTGATTTCTTCATTAGTTTTTTTTTGTTCTTGTCACAAAATTAATCATAAAAGGAAATGCGCTGTCAGTTTTTATTTTTGCTCATCATCGCTTTCTTACTGCCGACGCCATATTAATTTTGCAATTTCTTAGAAGGGGAGATCATTCTAGCGTACTAATAACGGCACGGTTTGGATATTATCGCTGACTTGCATTAGCGGTGTAATCATAATTCAACGCCCTGACAAAATATATCAGTGTAAACATAACGATCGGAAGATGGTTCCTTGGCATTTTCTGTGATTTTAAGGGTTTTTGAAACTATAGAAATTAAAAATCAAATCGTTTTTTAACGACAGCTTTTGGAACTTAAAGGGAATTCCTATAGTTTTTTATGCGCATCTTTCTGCGCAGCCGACACTTTCTATGGAAAACTGAACTGAAGTCAACATTTGTTGAAACATGTTACAGACAATCTTAAATATGAGGAATTTTGAATGAAATAACATTTTTGATAAGTTATATCAGTAATCAAATGTTGATACTGGTTTATGTTGTATTGACAAGTATCATGCCTCACAGGTATCTTGCTATTTTTGTGGTTGTGTTTTCACATCGCATTTTAGTACAAAGACAGTGTTGTTCATATAATGTAAGATAATTTACTTAGCACTGATAAGACAATATCACCTTTCAGATTATTTAGTATTCAATTATAGAAAGAATTAAGAATTTTTAAAACTTTTCTTTAACTTTTAGCAGACATACATGTAATCAATTTGGCCAGGTTCGTGCCATTTCCGTCCGAACAGGTGTTGTATTCTAGCGGTCTTAACATAAAATTTAGCCTGGTGACCCATACATTTTTAGCCATTTTTATGCTCACAATGCAATTATCTATATACAAGAAGAAAAAGAAAAAATTCTATGAAAGAGTTTTTTCAAAATTTAAAAAAAATATTCTTCACTATGGGTATTTTTCACTGAAAAAAGTTTACAAAAGTAAATATGAAACAATATTTTTTTTCATTTGTATCCATTCTTGTAAGGATAGAGTATTACAAATATGACTATGATATCAAATAAGTATATAGTAAAATCTGTAAAAAGAAAAAACCGTATTGTGCTGCCTGGATGTATATTTTGGTTGGTATTTATAAAAAGCAGAAAATTATGAAAATGTTGAAAAATCGCTGGCAGTTTCAGCAACAGTGGGTGTGTTCAAAACAATTTTTCACAAAAACAAGCCTGGTGACCTATTGTTTTTATTTGTTCATTGTTTTCAGCACAAATTTTCCTATCATATAATGTGAATTTAAAAAAATTCTATGAAAGGAAAAAAACTATAGGAATTCTCTTTAATTCGTTATTGATGAAAATAATTTCGTTATAATGATAAAACGATGCTTATCTGGAGCCCTGGATATGGTAACAGTAAGAAGAACTATTCCCAAAAAGACGGACCTCTTTTTCCTTTTTTTTTCTGCCGCTAGTGTCAGTGCCTTTTGAATGCTTTTCATGGCTGTGCCTCAGCGAAATATTTCAACTTATTCATTCTCGGCATGCAAAATTTGTTGTCATCTCTTGGGTACCCCAGTTAACTCCCTTGCATCTGAGGTAGATTTTACAAATGTGTAAAATGCATGAAAATGGTGTAAATGTAAACAAGATCTACGGACGAAGGAACTTAGCGAAATGTGCAGGTTTGCAATGATTGCTTTTGGTAAATTAATTCCTCAGAATTTTTGTAGTCCGGCGGGCTACGGTCTGCCAATTTTCTGTCGTCCGAGCCAGTTTTTCGTAGCCATTGGCAATCGGGCTAAAGTTAATGTCGCACACTGGGTTTGATTTTAGAGAGTCATTACTTCTTTAAATTTTGGAAGTCACAGGTCAAATTTTTAAATAAGAGGAAGTCACAGTCACAACTGTATGCTCTGGTGTACACGTGTAGTCAAATAACATTTTTATGTCCGCTTAATGTTGGGTTGTAACAACTGACTGAAATATATCAAAGTAAAATAACTCATTAACTGACACTAGCCGAAAAATTGTTTGTCCGGCTATTGTAGACGTTGGGTTGTTTAAGAGCGGTTATTGCAAAACAAAATGATCACAATTTCTGCTTACAATCTAAAACTGATAACTTTGACGATAAACATACATAATTCAGTTGTATTTGTCCACATTTTGGCTTCTTAGATGTCCATTTAGTTAATGAACTTGAGATGAATGTCATGTTCCGCAAGCAGGCCGCCATGTTTATAATATTGACACAACGTGTAAATTACTTACCTCGCATGGCTACGGTATCCTGTTAGGGCCATCGACGCATTTTTAATAGCCGTATTCAAGACGGCTGGTTAAATATTGCCAGTCACAGCGGTATTGCTTTTTGTATTGTTTAAATGTTATAGCAGCAACAACAGTAGTTTAGGATTATACTAGATATAATATGATATCAGTTACGAAAAAACATTCAGATTTAATTACAGTAGGCCCTATAAAATAATACTTTTTTTCTCATTTTGCGTGTGTCTGGTAATGGACTCGACTCCTTCTTACTGCTGTGATCAATAACGTTCAGGTGGGCATTGCATTCTACATATATGGCCCAAAAACACAACACTTTCCACACCCTTCGTTTTTTGTATCCTGGTTACATAGGATACATAGGGATGCACTGTATGTGCAGATTTTTTGTTGTTACCATTATAACATTATATTATTATTCTATCAATTTATTATTTTTATTATGGGTTACATTTAACACACTATATGGAAAGTTTTGTGTTTTTAGGACATATCTAGCGTGATCATTATACTACGAATTCAGCTTCAGCAGTTAAGTCATTATGTGCAGATAGAGAACAAACGCGACGGTGGAGGCTTCGTCGCAGAAACGGTGGATAAATATGGCCTGGTGAATGCATTTCTGCTGTCATCGGTTTTATTTTTTTATGTTTAGCTGGAAAAGAACAAGTGATAAGAAACCCACATATCTACTCTAATCCAGCAAAAAAAACAACAACAACACTTGTTCAATGCGGTTCTTTGCCATTAATGTAAACGCTTCTATACAGTTTGATGACGGACTACTGTTATGGTGAAATTTCGATTAGATTAAGGGATGGTAGAACTTTGTCGGAACGACCCTTGATTTAAGTTTTCATCGTAGTGTAAGTACGACACTATCAAACTGAGCAATGCTCCTCGTAATCGGCGAATTGTCACTGTAGGAATATAAAATAATCGACCAAAAAGCATTCCAACGCACAGACGGTGAATACAACTTCAAAGCATTACGACGTGTCCAATTCCTCGGTCGTATCCAAGTCAATCCTAGGAAAAGTGCAGGATAGTGAAGTTAAAATTAAAGGAATCGGACACTGCAGTCGTATCCACGGCCGTCTGCGTTGGAATCATTTTTGGTCCATAAATACAATTAACCGAGTACGAATAAGTAATAGAAAGAGCATTGAAATTCGAGGGTAAACGATTTGTACGAGGGGGCATAGCCCCCGAGTAACTAGAGCTATCACTAAAGGTGATGAATGTACCCCCCGCATGCACTGACACAGTACATTGCAATTTGACGCACACAAGATTGCATAATTATGCGGACTGTATGTATATAGACTGTATGTATACAGTTTAGTAACAAAAAACAAAGTCCCATAACTATGCAGAATATTTATCTAAAAGAACGTAACATGCACCATGCACAACTAGGGTTGGTACTGATCACTTGTGTGAAGTTTCATTAAATTGTGTGCAAGGGTTCGGAAGATTAAGCGCGCACAAGACTGCATAATATATGCAGACTGTATGTACATAGTATGTAAACAAGAAACAAAGTCCCATAACTCTGCAATTTTTGTCGTTGAAAGAACCTAACATGCCCCATGCACAACTACTGTTGTTACTGATCACTTGTGTGAAGTTTCATTAAATTGTGTCAAGGGGATGAGGAGAGATGGTGCGCACAAGATTGTGTCTATGTATATAGTTTAGTGACAAAAACAAAGTCCCATAACTCTGCAAAAAAATTTTCTGAAAGAACCTAACATGCCCCATGCACAACTACTATTGTTACTGATCACTTGTGTGAAGTTTCATTAAATTGTGTCAATGGGATGAGGAGAGATGGTGCGCACAAGATTGTGTCTATGTATATAGTATAGTAACAAAAAACAAAGTCCCATAACTCTGCAATTTTTTTTCTGAAAGAACCTAACATGCCCCATGCACAACTACTGTTGTTACTGATCACTTGTGTGAAGTTTCATTAAATTGTGTCAAGTGGATGAGGAGAGATGGTGCGCACAAGATTGTGTCTATGTATATAGTATAGTAACAAAAAACAAAGTCCCATAACTCTGCAAGTTTTTTTTCTGAAAGAACCTAACATGCCCCATGCACAACTACTGTTGTTACTGATCACTTGTGTGAAGTTTCATTAAATTGTGTCAAGGGGATGAGGAGAGATGGTGCGCACAAGATTGTGTCGACGGACAGACAGACAACCTGAAACCAGTATACCCCCCCCCCCCCCCCCTTACAACTTTGTTGTCGGGGGGTACAAAAATCGTTTACCCGAGAGTTTTAATGTTCTTTCTGTTTTGTATCATAGCCATCCATATATGGTAGTTGTAGGCGTTCCACATTGCCATATACAGCAGTTCAAGTGAGAACTTAAAATCCTTGCTTTACAAATGTGTAAAGCCCAGGTAAAATAAACCAATGCCAGAGCAGAAAATCAATAAAATACACTTCGCTGTCTACTGTTCCAGACATGCTGGCATACTTTCCTATCCAACAGTGCGGTAACTAGCGTGCGGGTATTGAATACCTGCACACTTTCAGCTACCGCACCCTGTACTCAGTGTATACGATTTACATGCACCAAATTTGTTAAGAAAAAACACCCAGCTATGATACAAATTGTTGTTTGATAGCGTCATACTTATACTATGATGCAAACTAAATCATGGGGCGTTAAAAAAACAATAGAAATTTTACGGAAACGGTAGTCCCTCGTCAAACTTAATCACTTCAGCCGCGGTTCAGGGAGGGCTTGAGAATGATGTAGTGAAACAAGTCGATATACGAGTGGAACTCAGAAATTTTTTAGACTGTCCATGTAAAATATAGAAAGTATACAAAGTGTACATAACATGAAAATGAAACGTATACTTATTTTCAGTATGGCCTTACAACAATACACATGTATACAAACATTTACTATTTAACAAATCAATACACATGTATACAAACATTTACTATTTAACAAATCAATACACATGTATACAAACATTTACAATTTAACAAAACAATACACATGTATACAAACATTTACAATTTAACAAATCAATACACATGTATACAAACATTTACAATTTAACAAAACAATACACATGTATACAAACATTTACAATTTAACAAAACAATACACATGTATACAAACATTTACTATTTAACAAATCAATACACATGTATACAAACATTTACAATTTAACAAATCAATACACATGTATACAAACATTTACTATTTAACAAATCAATACACATGTATACAAACATTTACAATTTAACAAATCAATACACATATATACAAACATTTACAATTTAACAAATCAGATAAATAGATAAATATTTAATATTTTTTTGTACGGTAACATTTTCTAGCTCTGTGTCATTTATCTTGAATTGAAGAGTATTACATTTCTTTACCTTCATTGAAGAATGGATTATCACACTTTTCGTTTTTTTTTTTGTTTTGGATGTAAGGACATGTTGTTTAGAATACACCATTCATTGGCGTAGTCATGGTTTTATACTACTTTGCGCTACCAAGGGCACAGGCACCAGTATCGGACCTGGAACAAAAATATGTTTGTTTTCATCCTAAATGAGTTCAAAATGAAAAATATGTAGTGAAATATGAGCCCCCTTCAAAATATACATATGTCTACAGTAGACATATGTATATTTTGAAGGGGGCTCATATTTCACTAGACATATGTATATTTTGAAGGGGGCTCATATTTCACTACATATTTTTCATTTTGAACTCAGTAGACATATGTATATTTTGAAGGGGGCTCATATTTCACTAGACATATGTATATTTTGAAGGGGGCTCATATTTCACTACATATTTTTCATTTTGAACTCATTTAGGATGAAAACAAACATATTTTTGTCCCAGGTCCGAAACTGATGCCTGTGACCAAGGGCGCCTCTGAAATTGTAGTGACGTCGGCCAGCTTTTTATTTCAGCAAAGGAAGGAGAAAAAAATCACATCCACAGGGATTAAGGTCGGGCGAAAATGGACGATGCGACAATTACTGGTCCTGTTAATATACTGTATACTGCTTTACATGGCTCTTGTGTGCAGATGCATTGGAATGAATGAGGCAGATGTCCTGAAAACGTTTGTGAGCGGCGTTTAACGTAATGTTTTCTAACAGATTTTAGAACATTGGGCCTGTAAAGCTTTTCAGTAATAGACGAATTTACAACGCCATTGGTTGCCCTGATGTTTTACCAGATGATTTGATTTTAATGCGTGCGCAAAAAGACAGCTGAACAATTAGGAAACCTACATTATAATCATCATTATAAATTACGAATTGTTTTGGCACAATAAGATTTTTATCACACAATATATTGTACAGAATGCAATGATTTAAAAATAGATATGTTTTTAATCATAACTTACCAGAGAAGACGGCTTTATTCTTATTTTCATCAGAAAAGAACAAGTATTCGCAAGTCTAGGTCCACTCACAAAATAAATAACAACTTGTTCCTTACATGTGAAAAAAGTCATATTTTCTTTCATTTTATCTGTCAAAGAAGTTTTTTCTTCAAATAGCTGTTGCATATATTTTTCTCCGACTTGAATGACGTCCATTATAAATTCTTAGGGGACGCTTTTTGTCACTAAAGTTGCTGTTTTATTTAAGAAATAATATATCTCATCCAGTGATTTGTCGTTGAATAAATCATTGTTTGGAGTTCAGATGCGAAGGAAGTACAATTATCACGATGAAGCATATATCAAGATGCTGCCATGCTAATTATTTCATTGTTTTTGGTAAGGGACTTTGCTACGGTTGCTACGGGTAAATTTGATGGTGTCAGAAATCTGGGGAAGTGTGTGTTGACCAGACTATTCATAAGCTTATATAAAGCGATAATAATTATTCGTTTTCTATCCCTCTGCAACATCTTTTTTTAATGCTGTAAATACACTGATTGCTGTCCTATATAACGTTATTTTGTGTCACGATAAGAATCTAAATCCTCAATGTTCACTCAGCGGGAAAAAAATAGGGGAAATAACTCGTATCCAAATTGAATCAAATTGTAATATTGTAACCTACCGGTTGATTTTTACCCGGCTGGGTTTTGTACTTCAGCATCCATTTCGGTCTGTGTGTAGGAAAAGCAGACTTGTAATCCCGTATGAGCCAAAGAACTGTTGAAAGATAAGAGTATGATTTATATGGATATAATCTGATGTACTTTTTGTTTTTCCTTACCTAGCATCAGACAATCCACTTATGCACCTGTCAATATTTTGCCCGCCCAGGGGAGCGGCGGGATACACGGGACTTTAGACAGAAGACCATTCCCGACAGGCGGGAATTTGACAAACATTTGATGTACAACCAGGCTCTAGGGTGGGATTTAGACAAAAAAAGTTATTCGAAGGGATGTTTACTGAAAATATACTGACTGGGTAGCGAACAGTGCAATCTTGGTATTTCGCTGTTAATCAAGTAACAGTGATCTCCCTTGCGGTGTTTTCTTGCTTGGCCAGTGACCCGTATCCGAGGTCGATCTAATACGTTTGTTTACAAAATGGCGACAAAACAATGAAAATACAGGTAAGATTTTGAAAATAAATACATCTCTGTTTACAAAGGTTTATTAGTAGAGTAGTAATATCACGTTTTGAAAGAATTGATCGATATACTAGTATCTTTATAAATAAAAAAAAAAAATGCTTTAATAGCCTATTTTTAAGAAAATTGTTCTGATTACAGGTACTGATAGTTACTTTGAGACATATGCACCAGTTAATGTTCAGAATGCATATTTACATAACGTATTATGTTTAGCTGACAGCATTTATTGCTATATTATTAAACAGAAATAGCGATGGACAGTTATCGTTTGAAGTCCCGTTTTTAGCTCCACTATTTGGAGAATAGGGGAGCGGGGCCTATTCTACTCGCCCCGGCGGCGTCGGCGTGAGCTTTCCTGGTTAAATTTTTTCGGCAACCTTTGTTTTTCTGTCATATCTTTGTTACTATTGCTTCTTTCTTACTGTAAGTTCACATAAACATTGTCCAGCATACAGCACACTGGCCATAGCTTTCGCAGAAGCGGTGGTTCCAACGCCGCGGCGGTGGAGGATTCGTTGCAGAAGCGATGGAGAAATATGGCCGGCTGACTACATTTACGCTGTGATCGGTAAGTTTTCTAATGAGTTTTTCACCACGCCATGTACCCGGATAATCCTAACTCTGTTCAGCGACCCTAACTCAGTGCCAACATGGCTGACAGAAAGACGATGTATGTAGTTAATTTCCTTGTATTTTTTCGTGTTTTTATGTGAGTATGCAATGTTAGCGTAAAACTTTTGATAGTCATAATATCCTGTTTTGATAACATGTTTTGTGTAGTAAATATTTCAATCGAAATGTCACATTATGTGGCTGGAATTCATTAAAATGTACTGAAAAAAGTCTTCAAAATGAACATGTTTTATGTTTCTAACTGTTTTAAAGTATCAGAAATTGCAGTAATACCTTACTTATTAAATGTATTAGTTCCATAAATATCTCTTTGACAATGTTTAACAGTATCAAAGTTTGAAATCGATTTCTATAGCTTAAAAATTGTATTGATTATGAGGTGGGTTTAAATTTGCGGATAATTCCTAACTGGTATAGGAAACAGTGCTGGATAAATACGAACTTCGTCTGTGCTTTTTTATGGGCTGCTGATGCTCGAAGTTCTTTGATCCACCCACCCCTGCAGGGATGTTGGATTCCTATGTCCAACTTATCCGACTCGTGATTTTTTGCCGGCGGACAAGTGCATTTTTCATTCTGTGTGTCCGTGGAAAAGCATACTTTTTCAGGTATAAAATGAGAAAACATAAAATATCATTTAGATTGTGTGTTACTTCAGGTGTATGGAGGTGATAAAGATAATGGGTTCTTTGACTATGTCTCGCGCACATGTAACTCGGTGACTATGATAAAATATCAGAGAAGATTTAGATACAAGAAGATTTATTTAACGTCGGAAAAGTATAAACATATAACACTAGCTTAAAGCTATTTTCCGACAAACACATGTAAATAAGTTCAACATAAGTAAAACAGCTGTAATAAAATGCAAATATGTTAAAGCACATTAAAGCAAATAAAGCATCTGGCTCTAAGTAGATAAGAAACCAATCACAAATTATCACATACATGTTACAGCGCATTAAAACAAAATAGCACATATGTACTAGCAAATAAAACGAAAAAATAATTTACCACATACAGATTTAGCACATTTAAAGCTGACACTACACAAAAATAAGAAGAGTCACATTTTACAACATGCATTTAAAAAAAACAACATAAAAGAAGAAATTATATTAGGGATGGGAACGAATACTGAAATCAATATTCGAATATTCGGTTTGCCATATTCGAATATATTCGAATATTCGGTTTGCTTTAATGGAAGCTTTCAATTCTTATTAAGTGATTGGCATAAACACAACGTATTCATTTGTTTACAGCGTGGATCATCGTACGTAATAAGGCCAAAAAATGTTTGCTTCGGGTAACCCGATCCTACTTTGCAAAACCCGCCGATCCTAGCATATTATTTTACGATTCTGTCAATATAATCATGAACATATTTAACTAATTCAGTGTTTTAGCTTCAAAATAATACAAAAAATCAAAACGATTATAATTTAGACCGTCGCAATTTTATCTAAAAATAGCAGGTCGCCCCATTTAAACACGTGACGCGCTGTTGTATTACCGCCGCCATTTTGAAAATTTTTAATCGTCGTGTAAAAAGCAAGTAAGGCAAACTTAAACCTCCTTCAACATGAACTTATGCATCAGTAATATGTTATCGTGATTTTATTATAAAAGTTAATTCGAATACGGCCGATCGCGGATGAAAACCGATTCTGCGGATGGTCTGAAACGTCGTACAAAATATTGTGAAAAGATCGGCAATATCTACAAGTTTGGTATTGTTTTCGAAAAAAAAATTCTACAACTTGTTACATAAAACAGGCGCCAATAAAAATGAACAAACGATATAAAGATATCACATTTACGCCTAATACAAACTGTTAATCCGTAGCGATTACCCCAGGTAATTATGTATTGCAATTTTCTTGTTAATTGGACATCTTTTGACATGCATCTGACACAATGACGCCTGTTGCAAACTGTTAATCCGTAACGATGGCCCCTGCCAATTATGCATTGCTATTTTCTTGTTAATTGGACATCTTTTGATACTCGTGAAACAAACATGACATGGTTTTATTCTGTAGAATTAGCATGCTCATATTGCCCAAAATCAATGATACTTATTTTGAACAAAAATATACAATAATTTACGAATATTCGAATTTGATTTTCATATTCGAATATTCGACCGATTTCCGAATATTCGAATATTCGAATATTCGTTCCCATCCCTTTTTTTTTTTATATACATGCTAAAGGGAACATAAGAACTACTTAAAGTAGCTGAAGAAAAATATTTGCATCATCAGCATATAGCATTCTGTAACTAAAACTATAAAAAGGAAAACAAGGGTTACACACAGAGAACAAAAAGGACATTTAAAGACATCAGAAACGTAAACAACTTATAAAAAGTATTATGACAAGTTTGTAAGTAGAATTCCAACTGCTGAGACAATAAGTCACTGCCAAAGGAAATATTTGACCCAGTAGTCAGCCAAATTAAAATCAAAAGCACACAGAGATCGCAAGTATGACTAAAACAAGTCGGAACGTTTTAAGAGTCTTTCTCTGAATTCATCTGGCTTTGCACCATTGCGTGGGCAGTGTTTCGGGCATGACCTCAAAAGATCCCGAACACTGCTTACGCGATTTCAGACTTTTATAAACGTTAAAAGGCAAATATTTCAACAGCTTATATTTTACCACAGTTACTGTGATATGCTTTTCTTTTCATTGTCCTAAAAAAGAACTCGATCTCCAGTCTGTTTGCGCTTTCATGAAGGTTTGATATTACAAATCAGAGCAAGTGAAATTTGACTATGGACAAGTGGATTTTAAGTGTCTGTGGACAAGTGAAAAATGTAAGGATACCCACACCCCTGTCCCGTCAGTCCATGCATCACTCCCCCACCCCACCCCACCCCACCCCACCCCACCACACACACACTTTTCTTCCCTATTTACCGTCTGAAAAATATCATATTTGATAATTAATCATAAATCTAACCCCATTTAAACAATATCAAAAATATTCCATTAGCACCTCTATAAAAATCTCTTACACTATACGATACACAAGATTTGAAACAAACACAATTCTTCTGAAACAGTGTGTGTGTGTGTGTGCGTGTGTGTGTGCGTGTGTGCGTGCGTGCGTGCGTGCGTGCGTGTGTGTGTGTGAGAGAGAGAGAGAGGGAGGGAGAGAGGGTTGGGGACTACATAACGTCGAACATCGGTGGTATTGAATAATTTCTTATGTAAATATAATAATTTTGACTTTTATACTGAGTTATTTTTTAGGGTTTATTCCAAACATTGCTATTTGCATTATATTAAAATTATGAAAAAATATTTGACTGTAGTGGGCATACATATAACTTCTTAAAATTAATGGCAAAGTTTGAAGACAATACCGCTTATAAAGTAATGTTTACAATAATCAGACCATGTACATGTCAACTCATTCATTTCTATAGAATACTAGTCAGTTAGGTGTTTATCCGTCACACAATTTCGTGTAAGTTAGGTTTTTATCCATTCCTCATGTAAACTGAGTTCGGTTTTTATCAAATCAAAGTTAGGTTTTTATCCCTTTTCTCGCTGTCAGTACATTTGAACATGTATTGTGTCAACATGTAGTGGGTTAACAACATAGTGTAAAGGGGCCTATAAAGCAGTATATCTTTGCTTTCAAACAACAAAATAGTCGAGGCATCAAAAGCATAGAAGTATTTTTAAAGATTTTTTGTAAAAGTTTTCATTGAAAAAGTTGCCTTGTTCGTCGTTTTTCCACCTGAATACACAAAGGTTGATATATTTAACATGATACATTTTGAAATAAATATACACTTGATCAATGGAGATAGATATAACAACAGAAACATTCCTTTATACATCGTAATTATACAGAAAACAAAGTTGTATCAGCTTTACATCCGCCATGTTGGCACTGAGTTAGGGTCGCTGAACAGAGTTAAGATTATCCGGGTACATGGCGTGTTCACGTTTGACTGAAAACAACCAGTGAGACAGGAGCCCACATGTGTACTCTTCCAGCCACAAACACTGTTCAGTGCAATTCTTTGTCATTAATGTAAACACTCCTGTATAGTTTGACGAGGGACTGCCGTTTTTGTAGAATTCCCATCAAAAATGGTAAAATCTTATACAAAGCGACCCCTGAACACGTTTGCACCAAATCGTAAGTACAGCACTGTCAAGCAACAACTATTTCTTCGTAATCGGTGAATTTTCACTGCAGACATATGAAATAATCGACCAAAAATATTTGCAACACAGTGTGCGGTGGGTACATTTGCAACTCATTACGGTGTATCTTGTTTCTTTAATGTTCGTTATGGACTTAGATTAGACTTTTAACTTAAGTAAACAGCAATTTTCCAGATTTTGATTGGGGTAGGTCCATGAAATCACTTTGATATTAGACAGCAATAGAAACTGAATGTTTAGTAATAATATACTATTGATTTGCACTTCCGTTCTGTTGAATACAGTACGCTTTATTTTGAAGCATTATAATGTTATTAAATCTACTGCCAAATAATAACGACATGTTCTTTCGTACCAAATACACCTCAATTATAATTATTCATATGAACGCAATTAAGAAGGTTTTCTTCATCTTCCTTTTCCCTTATTATATACAAAATATCAACGACAATATCGATTGTTTGATTAAATGCTGACCACAAGCGACTTTTACATCATATAACAGACCAAGTTATGTAACGTACAAATTGACAGGGTTTCCGCTGGCCCTAAAATATCGAAGTCGGTGACGCATTGGCATTTTGGGGTGGGGGCGGGGGAGTATTCTCCAACACATTGCACATGCTGCAATCATTTGTCATTTTTATAGTATTTTTCATCATTTTTTAACATATTTATGGATGTTCCCAGCTGTAATTTCTCTTCAGTTGTTTTAATAAGAATAACTGAAATTAGTTGTTTCTTTGTCGTCCTCTTGGCACTAGAACAAGGAGTTAAAGGTCTCTTATGTTTTAATGGCGTTGTGACAGTTTTCAGAGGAGAATGAAGTTTTTGTCTTTTATTTGTTATATCATTGCTTTCTGCTTGTCTGTTGATAACTGTTTTTACTCTGTTTCTCCGTTTATTTTTCAATGTTAAACTTAGCCTTGGAATCATCAAGATAAACATTACTGAAGATAAGGCCATGAATGTGGCCTCTAGGGTGTTAACAAGCTTTTCCTTTGATTTGACCTGGTGACCTAGTTTTTGACCCCACATGACCCAGTTTCGAACTTGACCTAGAGATTATTAAAATAAACATTCCATGCGAGTTTGTATCCAATCAAAGCATAAATGAAACCTCATATGGCTGAAAGGGCCAGAATAGAAAATTTGCCCCTTTCAGGGGTAGTATCTCTAGAACATATGATGGAATCTAGCTGGTTTTCAAAAGGAACCGAGATCTTATTGTGACTTAATTTGTGTGTAAGTGTGGTTAAAGTCGAAAGTAAAATGTCACTTCTATCGTGTTCATAAGGTAAACATTAACACATTTTGGCTCTTTCAGGGATTAAAATCTATTGCAAAATGTGGTCTCTATATCGTGTTCACAAGAAATTGTGGACAGACGACGGACGGACGAAGGGCGATCACATAATCTAATCTTGTCACTACGTAAAAAATCTAAACCTTTTCCTTGACACTTTGAGATCCTGTGGTAAACGTCTGAAAATAAAAGGATATTGTAGAAGAAGAGGTAAATCAGCCTACTTGCAAAAAGTCTTAACTTCTATAACGGAGCTGCTCAATGGCATTTTGTAATGGTATGCTACATATTAATTAGTCATTTTATTGTACTTGTCAAGTTGGTATATCATACGATGCAGAAGTCGCATGTGGTCAGCATTTAATCAAACAATCAATATTGTCACTTGATAGTTTGTATTTATGGATGTGGAAATCAATATTATATAAATTTTATTCAAAACTTTTAGTTTCTGTTGCTGTCTAATGTCAAAGTGATTTCATGGCCCTAACCCAATCAAAATCCCGGGAAAAGTGCTGTATAGTTAAGTTAAAAGTCCTTGACGAACAATAAAGAAACAAGATACACCGTAATGCGTTGCAATTGTACCCACCGCACACTGCGTTGGAATCATTTTTGGTCGATTAATTTGTATGCCTGCAATGAAAATTTACCGATTACGGAGAAAAAGTTTTTGCTTGACAGTGTCATACTTACGTTTTGATGCAAACGTGCTCAGGGGTCGTTTTGCACAAGATTTTACCATTTTTGATGGGAATTCTACAAAAAAACGGCAGTCCCTCGTCAAACTGTACAGATCGAAGTGTTTACATTAATGACAAAGAATTGCACTGAACAAGTGTTTGTGGCTGAAAGAGTACACATGTGGGCTCCTGTCTCACTGGTTGTTTTCAGTCAAACGTGAAAAACTCATTAGAAAAAGTACCGATGACAGCGTAAATGTAGTCAGCCGGCAATATTTCTCCACCGCTTCTGCGACGAATCCTCCACCGCTGCAGCGTTGGAACCACCGCTTCTGCGAAAGCTATGGCCAGTGTGATACAGACAAAGTATGTGCAGGGGCTGGGCCATTATACCCAAGGTCAAGGTCACAAAGATGTTATACTTGGAATTATTTTCATGGTATTTTTTTTTTTCGAAAGCTTCGTTTATAATCATATCTTTGATACTTCCATCATCCTCCTCCTTTCAAAAAGCCCGTTAGCCACTTGAAAATTAAAGATGGCCGCCACAGGAAGTTGATTTTTGACTTGAACAGACCTAAACCGAGTTCTTTTTTTGTCAATTTTGAGGAAAAGATATATTTTTAAGATGTTTTTAGTGTGCAAAACCTATTTTTGAGACACAAAAGACTGGTTTCAAAATCCAATATGGCGTCTTTTTTTTCGAGATGGCCGCCGTTTTATTTGAAAGAAGTAATTTTCCATTAATATTGGCGTTTTAAGTTGAATCAATTTTAATGTTATTCTCGAACGGCATATTTAGAGTGCTGAAGGACAGTTTTTAGGAATTGACGGCGGACTAAGGCGTAGCTTTTCCGGCGGAACGGTGATGACGACTGCCGCAGGCATCAAACCGTTGGCGTCAAAGTTAAGTTTGTAAGTCAAGTCCTTATCTCAGAAACTACTCTGTTTATTGAGTTGAAACCTCGCACATGCCTTTGTGGTCATTAGGCGATGTACCAGGCCAAGTTCCATAACTCTGACAAAGATTTTAACAAAATTATCTCCCTTTTTTACTTAGAATTTTCGACGTCGGGTCGTCGTATTAAGTATTTTTCTCAGAAACTATTAGGTTTATTGGGTTGAAACTTCACACACGTCTTCATGGTCATTAGGCACTGTACAAAGCCAGGTTCCATAACTCTGACATGAATGTTAACAATTTATCCCCCTTTCAAAATTAGAAATTATATTTCTGGCCAAATAGTTGTCACTTTCAGAGAAAACCAGGGGCGTACCTGGGCATACGCCGATACGCCTGTGCGTACAATTAAATTCGACACCGGGAAAATGAAAAAGCTTAAAGTGTGAAAAAAAAATGCAATAAAATGTAAAACTTAAAGGGAGTTAGGCGGCTATTTCATGTTCTTCGTTTAACAATATCATCTGCATGAGATTTATCAAATTTGTTTTTGAAATAGATTTATTTGTTCCTGTAATTATCTTGTAAATGGTAAGGGTAGATTCCTTACAAGCATACGGCATGTGAAATACAGCCAGGGCCACACATCGCCAAAATGCTTTAAGGCCCGCCTTAAATAGAAACACAGACACACACATGCACGCACGCACACAAACAGACTGCGATGACAAAAAGAACACTTTTAGCACCGCCCCGAAACGGTAACCTGTTCGATATTTTTCTTCATTCTAAATCATATATTGTTTAAAAAGAAATAATTTTATTGATAAAAGCTGGCCCTATTGATAACATTTCATTTAGTTTTTCCCCAGGTGCTCCTCCTTGCATTATTTTATCACGGGCGGACACCCGGGTAGAACCAACGACCTTCCGTAAGTCAGCTGGATGGTTCCTTCATATTATGAAAAATTCAACGCCCCGAGGGAGACCCGAACCCACATCGTTGAGGTGCAAGTGATTCAAAGTTAGCGACCTTAACCACTTTACCACTAGGCCCCAAGTAAAACACTGGTATTCAAGCATGCAAGAGAACAAAAATACTTGAGTCATCCGTGGGCTCAAATAAAAAAAAGCTTGCGCTTAATATAATATTCAACGTCAATATCGATGTGCAATTCAATCTATCAATCTACATCCAGATCAAGATACCGAAATACCAAAGCAATTTACGCAGTTTGAATTTTAGTTTGCAAAAAATGGTGTTCACGTTTTCTAGAAAATGAAAATGTTTACTTTCGTGTGAGAAAGATATATCAGTGATTACTTGATAAAACCTGATACATTCCCAATGTATATGTAGACGCATTTATCAAAACCTATGCGGATGTAGAAGTCATGCATAAAATTTAAACATTACGATGATTTCAAAAAACGATAGAACCAAAATAGAATATCCTTATGAAATCAAACCGAGACTCTCTCACCTACCCACACTCGTAGCATCGCTGTTTGGCTCGTCTATCTGGCGTACAGTTCAAAATCATCCAGGTACGCCCCTGGAAACTAGAGCTATCACTAAAGGTGATGAATGTACCCCCCACATGCACTGATACAGTACATTGCAATTTGACGCACACAAGATTGCATAATTATGTGGACTGTATGTATATAGACTGTATGTATACAGTATAGTAACAAAAAACAAAGTCCCATAACTATGCAGAATATTTATCTAAAAGAATGTAACATGCACCATGCACAACTAGGGTTGGTACTGATCACTTGTGTGAAGTTTCATTAAATTGTGTGCAAGGGTTTGGTAGATTAGGCACGCACAAGATTGCATATGCAGACTGTATGTACATAGTATGTTAACAAGAAACAAAGTCCCATAACTCTGCAATTTTTGTCGCTGAAAGAACCTAACATGCCCCATGCACAACTACTGTTGTTACTGATCACTTGTGTGAAGTTTCATTAAACTGTGTCAAGGGGATGAGGAGAGATGATGCGCACAAGATTGTGTCTATGTATATAGTATAGTAACAAAAAAACAAAGTCCCATAACTCTGCAAATTTTTTTTCTGAAAGAACCTAACATGCCCCATGCAAAACTACTGTTGTTACTAATCACTTGTGTGAAGTTTCATTAAACTGTGTCAAGGGGATAAGGAGAGATGGTGCGCACAAGATTGTGTCTATGTATATAGTATAGTAACAAAAAAACAAAGTCCCATAACTCTGCAATTTTTTTTTCTAAAAGAATCTAACATGCCCCATGCACAACTACTGTTGGTACTGATCACTTGTGTGAAGTTTCATTAAATTGTGTCAAGGGGATGAGGAGAGATGATGCGCACAAGATTGTGTCTATGTATATAGTATAGTAACAAAAAAAACAAAGTCCCATAACTCTGCAAATTTTTTTTCTGAAAGAACCTAACATGCCCCATGCAAAACTACTGTTGTTACTGATCACTTGTGTGAAGTTTCATTAAACTGTGTCAAGGGGATAAGGAGAGATGGTGCGCACAAGATTGTGTCTATGTATATAGTATAGTAACAAAAAAAACAAAGTCCCATAACTCTGCAATTTTTTTTCTAAAAGAATCTAACATGCCCCATGCACAACTACTGTTGGTACTGATCACTTGTGTGAAGTTTCATTAAATTGTGTCAAGGGGATGAGGAGAGATGGTGCGCACAAGATTGTGTCTATGTATATAGTATAGTAACAAAAAAACAAAGTCCCATAACTCTGCAAATTTTTTTTCTAAAAGAACCTAATATGCCCCATGCACAATTATGTTGGTGCTGATCACTTGTGTGAAGTTTCATTAAATTCTGTCAAGGGGATAAGGAGAGATGGTGCGCACAAGATTGCGTCTACGGACAGACGGACAGACAGACAGACGGACAGACAGACAGACAGACAGACAACCTGAAACCAGTATACCCCCCCTTACAACTTTGTTGTCGGGGGGTACAACAAGTACAGTATATCTGCATTGTTTCACCTATGACACAAAGCAGACCTTTTGTTAATCAAAATTGATGTGTGCTACATATACTTTGATTTTAAAAATGTCTGCCTTATATAAAGTTTGACTACAAATTCCAGTCAAGCAGAGACGGCCATAAAGGAACATAATTAAAACATATTCCATGTAGAGACACAAAAACTTATCGTTATAATTTCCAGTTTTAAAAGGGATAATTTTGTTAAAATTCCTGTCAGAGTTATGGAACTTGGTTTTGTACAGTGCCTAATGACCATGAAGTTTCAACCCAATTAAAATAGTAGTTTCTGAGGAGAAAAAAACTTTAATACGAAGACTATACGTTGAAAATTCTAAGTTTAAAAGGGGGATACTTTTGTTAAAATGTATGTCAGAGTTATGGAACTTGTCTTTATACAGCGCCTAATGAATACAAAGACGTGTGTGAAGTTTCAATCCAATAAACAGAGTAGTTTCTGAGAAAAAAAACTTCACATACAACCTTAACGTTGACGTCACCGCCGCCATTGTCATTGCCGTCGGCGTCGGAAAAGCTACGCCCGGAGTCCGCCATCAGTTTTAAAAGTCGCAGGCGAGACAAAACTGTCCTTCAACACCCTAAATATGTTATTTGTCCATAACATTAAAATTGAGTTAACTGGGAACGTCAGTGTTAATGGCAAATTAGTGCTTTTTACATGAAACGGCGGCCATCTTGAAAAAAGACGCCATATTGGATTTTGAAACCAGTCTTTTGTGTCTCAAAAATAGGTTTTGCACAAGCAAAGCTTCTTAAGAGATATATTTTCTCAAAATTGACAAAGATAATCTCTGTAAAGGTCTGTTCAAGTCAAAAATCAACTTACTGTGTCGGCATTCTTGAAAAATGGCCGCCATTTTGAATTTTCAAGTGGCTAGCGGGCTTTTTTGAAAAAAGTAGGCTCAGATGAGTACACATGCCAAATTTCAATGCTTGCATCACCAAATGCAGAATTGTTTCAGTTATCTGCCCAGCTATATTGAGACATATATTCATTTTACTGTCAAATCGCCGAATAGTGGAGCGCGCTGTCTTACGGACAGCTCTTGTTAAACTATCCTTCGTTATTTGACGAGTTCTTTATTTTTCCATATCATGTCGTCTAGTTCGTAAATAATGACGAGTCACTGACTAGCGGTTTTAAGAGGAAGAGGAAGTTTAATACTGAGTCATATCATTTTTGTTACCATTAAAAGGAGATATCTGACATAAAGCAGAAATGATGAGACTGGATATAATTGCGTGTCTTCTTTGTCTGTGTATCCTGCAAGTCTACGCGAGAAACCCAGGCTTCAAGGCTAGAATCACCAATAAAGGACTCAAATATGGTAAGTTTATTGTTTAGTGTTTTACTGTTTACAGTTCATTTGACTGATTTATCTGTGTTTCGTAACTGTCACATCCCACTTCCTATTGTTAAGAACAGAAGTGCGTGCCATGATTAATGAAGGGTAAATATAATAATACTGGCCAGTGGGGAAATAAAGTTTAAACTAAGGTAGAAATAACAGACAGCAGAAGTGTTAAAAATCCCTTTGTGACCTAATACTTTAATTCTGAGACAGTCTGCTTGAAAGAGCAAGGTTGGCGTGACATCAATGTAATCACGGAGGTTTGAAAAAAGAGAATTCTGTGTCAACATGAACCTGGCGGGGACAATAAGGGTGTACAAGGCGATTAATCCTAACAAGAGGTTGGAGATAAGGTGGAAGGTGTGTAGGTCAAAGTTATTGTAAATCTTATCAAACATGATAAGCATGGCACCATTTTCACGGTTCCAACCTAAACTTATCTACATTTTGAAAAGACTGGAGTAAGTGGAGTAGATGTTATTTTTAGTACGAGGGGATCAGACGGTTGATGTGTATTCAAGTTGGGATCGAACAAGGGTTTTATCGGCTAGAGTTCGGACATGTTCATTTTTCGCAACAATATCTCTGCGAATGAACCCCGAATGAATTTATTGAGAAATCAGACTGACTTATCAAACAATCGAGTATATTGATCGAACGATTTTGTGTAATATATTAAATCTGTTTACTTCCTGTATTTTGTTAGGTTATTTCCCAAGTTATGTGAAACTTCGGGAAACTCCAAAACAAAAGTACCGTTCTTGTCGAAGTGTGAAAGCTGCTGACTTGCCGCTTTAATTAGGCCAGACTCGGCTCTTCAAAAATATTTTAAAGTAAAAGTCCAACGATTAAGTAGTAGACCTGGTTGACCGAGCGTTAGTATAAAGTCTTTCATAATTAGAGACAGATTTTTTTCCTGAGTTTGATATTGGTATTGTATAATATCTTTGATCTGTAATTACTTATTTCACGTTTGTTTTGTCAAACTTAATAAAGGCAATATAAAACTCTTTTGATATTACATAATTAGTAACAAAACATTTATAATTTCAATTTATGGAGTCATACATGGGTGCAAGAAACTTCTGCCTAAGTAAGACAGCAGCTGCTTCCCCCAGCAAAAGAATATGTAATAGTTATAGTCTGTGTGAGAGTGTGTTACCAGGATATATCAGAGCTAGGGGTACATCGAGGGTATTTTTGTCTGCACATATCGTCGAGGCCAGTAGGCCGAGACAGATATGTGCAGAGAAAAATACCGAGATGTACCCCTAGCTCTGATATATCCTCGTAACACACGAGCATTACATATTATAACTGTTTTATCGCATAGTTTTATCATTAAAATTTATATATTATTTTCATTTAAATTTGTTTATTATTATTTTTACTCTTGATTCCCTTTCTGCACCTCGCTGACTGAAACACTAAAACTTCTGTTTTAAAAAATGTGTTTTCCAGATAAAAGTATCCAACAGATTTCTGCATTGGTTTTAAATCTTTGCATTTCATTGGCCAAACATATTGTAAAACTTGTTGTTTTGTTTGTAAAAAAAAAAAATCAAAGAAAAAGAAACATTTGAAAAATCTCAGAATTTCATATATTTCACGTATTTCTGAATTTGGCGCTAACTACCGAGTTTTTGAAATATTCTAGTTTATTTATTCTTTTATTTTATAAATGTAGGTGTTTGTGATAATTCTTTCTCTGTGAACTGTAAATTGGAGCTAAAATCATCTTTTCTTTGAAAGGAAAAATTTATACTCCCTCGATAGGACCTCGATAGAGAAAAAGTGTTGCGATATATATCGGAACAGTTTTACTGTGCTGATATATATCACAACAGTTTTTAGCTCACCTGTCACATAGTGACAAGGTGAGCTTTTGTGATCGCACAGCGTCCGTCGTCCGTGCGTACGTGCGTCCGTGCGTAAACTTTTGCTTGTGACCACTCTAGAAGTCACATGTTTTGTGGGATCTTTATGAAAGTTGGTCAGAATGTTCACCTTGATGATATCTAGGTCAAGTTCGAAACTGGGTCATGTGCCCTCAAAAACTAGGTCAGTAGTTCTAAAAATAGAAAAACCGTGTGACCTCTCTAAGAGGCCATATATTTGATAAGAACTTCATGAAAATTGGTGAGAATGTTCACCTTGATGATATCTAGGTCAAGTTTGAAACTGGGTCACGTGCCGTCAAAAACTAGGTCAGTAGGTCTAAAAATAGAAAAACATTGTGACCTCTCTAGAGGCCATATATTTTACAAGATCTTCATGAAAATTGGTCAGAACGTTCACCTTGATGACATCTGGGTCAAGTTTAAAACTGGGTCACGTGCCTTTAAAAACTAGGTCAGTAGGTCAAATAATAGAAAAACCTTGTGACCTCTCTAAAGGCCATGCTTTTCATGGGATCTGTATGAAAGTTAGTCTGAATGTTTATCTTGATGATATCTAGGTCAAGTTTGAAACTGGGTCACGTGCAATCAAAAACTAGGTCAGTAGGTGTAAAAATAGAAAAACCTTGTGACCTCTCTAGAGACCATACGTGTGAATGGATCTTCATAAAAATTGGTCAGAATGTTCATCTTGATGATATCTAGGTCAGGTTTGAAAGTGGGTCACGTGTCCTCAAAAAGTAGGTCAGTAGGTCAAAGAATGAAAAAACGTTGTGACCTCTCTAGACGTCAAAGTTTTCATGGGATTTGTATGAAAGTTAGTCTGAATGTTTATCTTGATGTTATATAGGTCAAGTTTGAAACTGGGTGAACTGCGATCAAAATCTAGGTCAGTAGGTCTTAAAATAGAAAAACCTTGTGACCTCTCTAGAGGCCATACCCTTGAATCGATCTTCATGAAAATTGGTCAGAATGTTCATCTTGATGATATCTAGGTCAAGTTTGAAACTGGGTCACGTGCCGTCAAAAACTAGGTCAGTAGGTCAAATAATAAAAAAACCTTGTGACCATCTAGAGGCCATACTTTTCACGGGATCTGTATGAAAGTTGGTCTGAATGTTCATCTTGATGATATCTAGTTCAAGTTTGATACTGGGTCAACTGCGGTCAAAAACTAGGTCAGTAGGTCTAAAATTAGAAAAATCTTTTGACCTCTCTAGAGGCCATATTTTTCAATGGATCTTCATGCAAATTGGTCAGAATTTTTATCTTGATGATATCTAGGTCAAGTTCAAACTGGGTCACATGAGCTCAAAAACTAGATCACTATGTCAAATAATATAAAAAAACGACGTCATACTCAAAACTGGGTCATGTGGGAACAGGTGAGCGATTCAGGACCATCATGGTCCTCTTGTTTTCTAATGAAACTCTATAGAGATTTCTGTGTTGATATATATCGTAACAGTTTTGTAAAATATCAGCACAGATTTTGTAGTATTAATGTGTGTTACCATGTTTAACATACTGCAAAGATCAAAGGAAAACTGCCGCACTATGCGATAATTCTCCTTACCCGACATATTATTGTTTCAAATGATTTTTAATATAAGGATGAATTGGGTTTAGTAATTAGAGTGAGGCTGTTAAAACTTAATTTCCGTGAGAGGTGTTCTAAGGCCACTATTTTTCCATCATACTTTTTCAGTCAATGACATGCCTTACATTTTTTTAGAAATTTCTAAGAGTATCAGGCTTTTCGCCATGAGGGCTGATGTATAATAGTGGGAAAACACTAAGTTGGATAGAGGCTACATTCCAAGACAGAAATTGTCGTTATTCGTTATGAATAGTAATTGTCAACGAAATAAGTTTGTACATGATGACAAATTTCTGAATTACAGTTTTGTTTTCAAAGCTCTCAAATGTATCATTCCTTCCGAACAAATCTGTTTTGCTTTTTATACCAATTAGATTAATAACGGCACGATTAGGGCAAATAGAAATGTATCTTTTTCAAAGATTGTCCTTGTGTGTTTCAGCTAATGACGTAGCTATTCAGGCACTGAAGGCAAATGTTCAGAAATTGAAAATACCCAACCAGAGCGGCAAGGCATCGGGCTTCAAATACGACATTACCAAGTATGTAAAACAGAAATGTGCGGCTTCACGCTAGCCATCCTCTAGATGTCAGCTTTATTGCGACACGTCTTTTAGTTAATGCTGATTGGGCATCTTTCATAAGATTTTACTTTTGGGAAATATAAAATGTATGTAACAGTGTTAACTTTTCTCTGAATTAACGAATAGCAAGTGACATTTTTTTCCGAATCTGCCACACCAGAAATTTGAAGAAATAATATCACATGGTCTTTCTTGTGTTGCCAATGGTGATTAAGTAATTTCGGACTGACCAACAGTACGTCTTCAAGTGGATGCGAGAGTGACTCAGAAAAAGCTCGGTCTGTAACGGCATGAATTGTTTGTATTTGATTTAGACATTTTGCCACAACACATGCAGGCTGCACTTAAGTACAAACTTCCTGATATTGATTGGGATAAAACTATAAACTTCCTTGAGATAAAAATGCGACTACGCATGATTCTCTTTTAAGGGTTCTCAGGGCCTGAAGGGCGGGATGGGATTGGGGGATGGAGGATTGGTAGTTGGGCGGTTATAGAAATATGTTAGTGATTATATTATAGAATGTTATGCTTTTTTTGTCTTCTCTTTTATAAATATAAGTACTACATCGAATTTAGAAACGTGTTTCACATTAAAGGTGTTCCACATTCGTATAACGTTAACATCACATTCCAGCATCAATGTTCAGCAGTTTAACCCTCCTACAAGTACACTTGGCATCGTCCCTGGAGATGGTCTCTCGTGGAAAGGTTCAAACGCAGCTATCAAAGTTCATGGTGACTTCCATTACAAAAAATGGTAATCAGAATTTTCAGGTTTCTTATAAAAGAAAAAATATAAAAAAAAATTAATGTTACAATTTTGTCGTATAACTCTATGAATATTTCTGTAATTATGCTAAATTGTGAAATACTTTGTTTTACGAATGAAATATCTATATAAGTCCCTGTGAATGATATAGCTTTGCCGACTCGATCTATTTGTACATTGTGTATTAATTTCTGATTGTTTTACCTAAAACGAACTAACTTTCAAATTGTTCTTTATATATAGTATACATATCAATTTATATAACGTTATTTTGCAAAAGATAAAACAAAATGCCGGAACTTTTTATGCAATGTGCGTATCTGTAACGTCACAAAACGTCTAGCGTCATGTTCGTCTACGCGGGTCTGTTCCTCCGTTCTGAGGTCCGACTTTATTGCAAAATACATATTTCAACGTAATTTAGCATAAAAATTGTTTATTTTTGGTACTTAAAGGGCATATCTGACTATGAAGTAAGACCGTTTTCACATTTTCACTCTTGCTACGCGCTCGTGAAAATGTTTGAAATTTTCTCATTATTCACTCAAAACAAATAATTGCATTCTGTATCATATTTTACAGAGTATCTATCACACTTACATTTGATATGAATAATAGACGAGACATGGGCAGTGTTGCGTTTTCCATTACTGCTTGTGGCTCAATCAAACCGAGTCTGCAATTTTCACTGTTTGTTCTCGGTGTTTCCGAGGGATCTACTTTCCAGATTTTATGATACTTATTGCATGTATTGTTTTACACAATTTGAAAGGTTTGATAAACCGTTGGGTTAACATACAAATACTCTTATGTTTTACGCTGCACGTCTGTTATATTTCTTTCAGGTTTATTTCCGACGGTGGGAGTTTCGACGCTTCAGTGTCTGGGGTGTCCTTCAGTTTAGGGGTAGATATTGGTATGTAATTACACCTGTTGTCTAGTTAATCACTTCAAGAGAAGTGAGTCTTTGGGAAGTCTATATAGTTATATACAATGATATACGAGATTTGTTTTCGATTTTAAAACTGAAACTGAATAATTTGATTAAACGCCTATTTCTTTACAGTGACATATTTAATGGCGTTGTACATAATAATAATAACGACATTAATAACAGTCATAACAGCCTTATTCAAACAAAAAGTCATGACTGCAACTATCCCCACTGAGGTTATTTTACCCCTATTGCGAATACCAGTGCTTAATGCCTTACTTGGTACGCTCAGCCGCGATACATATAGATGTTCAAACCCCCCGGTAAGTGGTACCATCACAGACTATTTGCAAAAAAAAGAAGAAATACTACACACTATCCTACCCATAATGCCTGTACCAACAAATACTTGTAATTAAACAAACTTTAAAATACAAATGTTGAAATGTAAAACCTTTTACAAAAATTTAAAAACTATCACCTGCTGCTATCGCATATAAAACAGTTATCAAAAAATTTAAAACAGTGACACGAACTCTCTGAAATACAGTGTCTTAAGATATTTTTTTAATGTGTTAAGTGATTTACTTTTACGTAGTTCTAACGACAGTTCATTCCACAGTTTTGGACCAATAGTACAGAAACTTCTATCATTGAATGTTTTGCCCTTGTATGAAACATGTTCGTTTCGTTTTATTATTAAACCTTATCATGCTGAACACGACTGAATCTGAACACGACTGAATCTGTCCAATGTAGATGTGCAGGCTGATTATGATCGGCACTGTTCGCCATTCAGTCAGTATCTTTTGGTAAGCAGTTAATGGTACTATCCAAACTGAAAGATGAAGTTATAGAAATTTAGCAGGGTAGGGTATAAACAGTCACATGAGTTATAACTCGTGATATTAACTTGCGGGCGAGACCGAACTCGAATTTGCTTGTGTCATTATCAGTTTGATATGCAACAATTTATTTTGCTCAGAAGACACGGACTTTGCATTATAAATGCGTACTTTGAGATTTAATATTTGTGTGGGTACCGTATTTTTTTTATTTCAATGTGCATTTGAGACGCAGAACTCAGAGCATTTTTTTCTCTCAAAATTTAGCCGAAACTGTTCAAAATGTATATGCAAAAATTTAATCGAAAGTTTTGAACGTGTAGATATCCGTATGGCGGAAAAAATAATGTTTTTGTTTCGTACACAGTTTCAGGATATGATTATTATTACGTGTAGGGATTTTGCTACACACGTGTTTCAAAACTTCTTACCTGTTTAATTTTCGCACAGGCAATGATGTAAATGGAAGACCAACTATTGCGGCTAGAAGTTGTAGCAGTAACGTTGCTGACGTGTCGTTCAAGTTTCACGGAGGAATGGCATGGCTGTATAACCTGTTCAGAAGTAAAGTTGAGGGCGTCATTAAAGATACATTAAAGAAACAGGTATCTACGCCATATTAATTTGTGTCAAAGACGCTTTTTGTATAGAAAGAGTCTTTGAGGCGTGTATAACCTGTTCAGAAGTAAAGTTGAGGGCGTCATTAGAGACACATTAAAGAAACAGGTACCTACGCCATATTAATTTGTGTCAAAGACGCTTTTTGTATAGAAAGAGTCTTTGAGACGGACTGATATAATATAGCACTCTCCCAGAGGTACATACTTGTAAGAGTTCTTACCACTGTCACAAATGGTTACTAAAATTTATAAAAAATTCAATTTCGACAATCTATAAAAGAAAATCATAACGTTCAACATTCTAAATGGACACATACCAATTCGTTCATATTTAATTCCAAGTAACTTCACATGTTGATATAAATTCTCTTTTTTTTTCGCGGGAAAATTAGCAGAGTGGAACCACCAGAAAGATAGTCTAGCACATGCAATGACGATCGAAAGTTTAAAGCAAAATCTCATAGACTCTTTGGACTACTAGTTGGTGTATATACCAAAAGCGGTCTTTTTTGCGCACACAAACAGATAATGTGTATCTTATTCGAGGCTTGATCTGAAAACCTTTAATGAGTTACACGAGCTACGGCGACATTAACATTTCCGTTGGACCATCCTCGGAATGTTACTTATTCTGAACGTGAAAATTGTGTATTAAAGTTTGTTAGAAAATATTTCATTATATAATATCATTTATACAGCTGCAGCATAAGATTCTTCATGTTTTTAAGTCCTTGGTTTTATTTCATTAGAGAAAAAAATCAAAACTTCTCTATATATACCATACGTTTTCATGTTTTGTACCATACCACATGTATATATTGTTTGTGTTTTCTGTGTTTAATTTTTTTTTCAATTAAGTTTAAATACTTGAAAGCCTTGTATGATTGGAGCTGCTTGAATCAATTAATTTGTTATCTCTAACCAGATGTGTACATTGATCAACAAAGAAATCAATGAGGATGGTGAAAAGAAACTTGCAAAGTTAAAAGGTAAGGTTTGTCTTAATTAGCGCTTTTGCTAATTAAGTGAATATATAGATATCTATAATGATAAAGAGTTTGTCACAAACTTTAAAAAATGTCATTCTTAGCGGACATAATGCACAGACGACCATTGTGTGTTGAATATGGCATACAGGAAAAAGATTCTGCCACTGGTTGTAGGAGCAGATGGGAATATCCGGCTTCCGTGTAACTGTTATGTGGTAACCCGACAAAGCCTTGTTACCGTCTCAACACTTACCCTTGGGCCGGATATTCCCATCTGCACCTACAACCAGTGAAAAAATCTTAACATTACGCTACATGTGGTTGGCGGAAATGACTTCGGGACTTGCGTCTTTCATTGTTATATTTTCCATTTTAACTTAATATGGAATTATAATTCTGTGACATATTTTAATATAGTTTTCCTAGTGAGTTCCGAAAAGGCTGTGAACACCTTTTGAGAATTTTTGTTGTTCCCAGTGTCTGCAATGTAATCGGACAGTCCTTGTATAAACTGGTAGAGATTCGTTGGTCCATGTCTTAACCCTTCTTCCGTTAGTCGCTACGCTTTCCTATTTGATGGTGCGATGACTAATAAAGTGTAAGACTCTATGAAGCTTTTCTCCTAAATCATACAAAAAAAAACGGACAAAGGGGGTGGAACTTTGTCTTGCGACTTGCTTAACTGTGCCCTTAAAAGTTAGGCTGTTGGTGCCCTGACTTCATACAAGTTGTTTGAGAACACTGGTATACTGATACCTCAGATTGACCGTATTTTTATGTTATGATTTTACTAATGTTAGAGATTTTCTCAGCGGGAGTGATTTTATTTACACTTTTTTGTCTAACCTGTTGAAAAATATGGTAAGTGCGAGGCTGGCATGCCCAAAACGCGTTTAATACTGCCTGGAGCTCCCGGCTGGTGATTTTACCACCGCCCGTCCATGAGCGGTGCTCTTCTGTGTTTCTTTGTTTGTTCATTTTGTTGGACTTGTCTCTTTGTTTTGCTTTATCCATGTGTGTGTACGTGTGTATGCGTCGTTCATCCGTGCATGCCTGTGTGTGTGTGTGTGTGTGTGTGTGTGTGTGTGTGTGTGTGTTTGTCTTTTGCACGCGCATGCATACTCTACTGTGGTCTAGGAATGCTGCGTTTTTTGAATGCGGCTTTCCATATTTAATATTTATCCGTTCCTTCCATCAAACATCCCCTACACCTCTTTTTTCTACCTCATCCCCATATAATCAGTCTATACTTGTTGGGTTTTTGAAGCAACCCGTCTTTTAGATCTTTCCACTACAATTTTTCAAAACGTGATATGTGATGGCACGTACTTCTGTCCGTCCGTCATAATTCGTGTCCGGAGCAAAACTTTATAACCATAAAGGTATTGACTTTAAACATGGCATATAGGTAGATGGCGATAAGACGATGTACAAAGCCCTTGAACCGGCTCTGTAGGTCAAAGGTCAAGGTCACAATATGAGCTCAAAGGTCAAATTTGTCCGTCATATTTCGTGTCCGGAGCATAACGTATTAACCATTCAAGGTATATATAGTGACTTCAGACTTGCGGTGTAGGTAGGTGGCAATGTGACGATATGCAGAGTGCATGGACAAGAGTGGTAGGTCAGAGCAAGGTTACAGCAAGGTCAAATCTGTCCGTCATATTTTGTGTCCAGAGCATAACGTAAAAAGTATTAAAGGTATTGACTTGAAACTTGGAATATAGGCAGGTGGTGATGAGACAATGTGCAGAGTACAACAGTCTGCATTACACCCCCTCTCCCACCCATTTACCCCCACCCCCAAAAAACCCATTTAGTTTCTTAATGGAACAGTTAAACGGTTTCTGATCTTCTTGTCTTCTTGTCCAAAACCATAGGGCCTAGGGCTTTGATATTTGGTATGTAGCAAAATCTAGTGGTCCACTACCAAGATTGTTCAGATTATTTCCCTGGGGTCAAATATGGCCCCACCCCGGGGGTCACATGGTTTATATAGACTTACATAGGAACCTTTTTTGAAAAACCTCTTGTCCATAACCACAGGGCATAGGGCTATGACATCATCTAGTAGTCCTCTACTAAGATTGTTCAAATTATTCCCCTAGGGTCAAATATGGCTCCGCCCTGGGGGTCACATGGTTTACATAGACTTATATAAGGAAAAACATTGAAAATCTTCTTGTCCAAACCACAAAGACTATGGCTTATATATTTTGTAATGTAGCATCATCTAGTGGTTGTATATCAAAGGTCAAGGTCACAGTGACCCTGAATAGTAAAACGGTTTCCGGATGATAACTCAAGAACACTTGGGCCTAGAATCATGTAAGTTGATGGGGAGGTTGGTCATGACCAGCAGATGACCCCTATTGATTTTGAGTTCAGTATGTTAAAGGTCAAGGTCACAGTGAAACGGTTTCCGGATGATAACTCAAGAACGCTTAGGCCTAGGGTCACGAAAATTGATAGGGAGGTTGGTCATGACCAGCAGATAACCCCTATTGATTTTGAGGTCAGTAGGTCAAAGTCACAGTGACCAGGAACAGTAAAATGGTTTCCGGGCAATAAATCAAGAACGCTTGGGCCTAGTGTCAGGAAAATTGATAGTTAGGTTGGCCATGACCAGCAGATGACCCCTATTGATTTTGAGGTCATTAGGTCAAAGATCGATGTCACATTGGCCAGGAACAGTTAAACGGTTTCTGATCTTCTTGTCCGAAACCATAGGGCCTAGGGCTTTGATATTTGGTATGTAGCAAAATCTAGTGGTCCACTACCAAGGTTGTTCAGATAATTTCCCTGGGGTCAAATATGGCCCTACCCCGGGGGTCACATGGTTTATATAGACTTACATAGGAACATTTTTTGAAAAACCTCTTGTCCATAACCACAGGGTCTAGGGCTTTGATATTTTGTATATGACATCATCTAGTAGTCCTCTACTAAGATTGTTCAAATTATTCCCCTAGGATCAAATATGGCTCCGCCCTGGGGGTCACATGGTTTACATAGACTTATATATAAGGAAAAACATTGAAAATCTTCTTGTCCAAACCACAAAGACTATGGCTTATATATTTTGTAATGTAGCATCATCTAGTGGTTCTCAACCAAGTTTGTTCAAATTATCCCTCTAGGGTCAAATATGGCCCCGTCCCAGGGGTCACATGGTTCATATAGACTTATATAGGGAAAAACTTAGAATCTTCATGTCCATAACTTACATCATTCAAATTTAGACCACATGTATAGTTTTGAGTGGCAAGATGAACCATGACATGAGTTGACTTTGATCTTGACCTAGTGACCTACTTTCACATTTCTGTAGCTACAGCCTTCAAATTTGGACCACATGCATAGGTTTGTGTGCTGAAACAAACTTTGACCTTGTTATTGACCTAGTGGCCTACTTTCACATTTTTGAAGGTACAGGCTTCAAATTTGGACCACATGCATAGGTGTTTGTTCCAAAATAAAATTTGACCTTGATTTTGACCTAGTGACCTACTTTCACATTTCTTAAGCTGCAGCCTTCAAATTTGAACCACATGCATAGGTTTTTGTTCCAAAATAAAATTTGACCTTGATTTTGACCTAGTGACCTACTTTCACATTTCTCAAGCTGCAGCCTTCAGATTTGAACCACATGCATAGTTTTGTGTACCGAAATGAACTTTGATCTTGAGATTGACCTAGTGACCTAATTTCACATTTCTGAAGCTACAGGCTTCAAATTTGGACCGCATGCATATTTTTGTGTTCTGAATTGAAATTTGACATTGATTTTTACCTATTACCTACTTTCACATTTCTCAAGCTACAGCCTCCAAATTTGAAGCATATGCGTAGTTCTGTCTACCGAAATGAACTTTGACCTTGAAATTGATCTAGTAACCTACTTTCACATTTCTCAAGCCACAGCTTTCAAATTTGGACCACATACACATTGTTTTGTACCAAAATTTGACCTTGATTTTGACCTTGAGCTAGTCTTGAATTTTGGAACATTCAAAAATGGCTCAGTGGATGGCGCCAAGATCACTCTGTAATCTCTTGTTAGGTTAATAGGTTAAAGGTCAAGGTCAGATTAAACCAGAATGATAGAACTTTTGTTTACAGTGAGCATATAATTTCTGTTCCTTGTGCAATTACTAAATGCATCAAGGGGGGCATTTCGTGTTCGACGAGCTCTTGTTAAGTAAAATAATTTACCCCTTTACGTTCCATTCCTGCTGCCGCCGTGCCCACAGTGTTTCAATGCAAAATAGGCCGGATTATCTATTAATCTATTAAGGTACCGGCATTTGCCTGAATTAATGCCGGGATAGGCACCTCGGTTCTCCCGATACCATTTAGACTTGATAATTCTCATTTGCATTAAAATTATGAATCCAACTTCAGATCCAACGAATTCACAGAGAGATCATATTTCAGTTATACGTTATTATTTTATTAATTAATGTCTATTATAGTAACAACGCCACTCGGAAAGAAGTTCCTTCTGGACTACCGGCTTACACAGAAACCTAGTTTCCAAACACAGTATATGGAGACTTTTCACAAGGTACGACTAATTGAAAGCCCTTTTTTGTTTCGATTTTTTTTTCACGCGTCTTACTTTCATGTTTTCATGAAGGTATTTCTGTTAGCTGAAAACAATTGAATTAAATGACAGAGTCGCTTTCGGGATGTAAAAGTAGTCCTAGTAGAAATAATAAAAAAAGATCTGATATTTATTTTCTTAATACATGCAATTGCATTTCTGTGGTTTATCCAGAATATATCTAGAAATCAATTGTTGAGTGTTTGTGAAAAAAATCAATTCAAAGCATACATGAAAATGCCCGTTTTAAAGACTAAGTCAGAAATTTTGATTCAGACAGTTCAAATGATAACGGGTTAAGTTGTTTCATATTTTAGGGAGAGATATTCTGGTTGAGTTCCCCGACTACCGAAAGTCCTTTGATCCCTCCACCAATGCCAACGAACACAGACACAGACAGTATGCTGTATCTATGGGTGTCTGACTACATGTTTGATACCATTGGTTATACAGCGCAGAAACATGGATTCCTAGTCTACAATATGACACAGAAAGACGTAAGTTGATTTTTAAGTCTTCACGTGCATTCCCTTTTCAACTGTAAGGTAAGAACATAGGTATGTACGAAAAAGTTGTGATACGACGACTTTCAACACTGTCCATTTTCACATAACCATATATACTCACTTAATTCGAGTCCCCTGTACTTTTTACCGAGGATATAAACAGTCGATAGAAAACTTCTCAATAAACGAAAAATACAAAAACAACAACAACACGGAAACATTCGCGGGGTGTCTGGGAATTTCTAAAGGAGGCTGTATTCTGTACAAGGTAAATAGTGAAAAGAGGTGTCATTCGACCGTACTCTGTAAAATCACCATTTACGCATTTACTGAAAATGTTGAGTACCTTAACATGTTGTAAATGAAATAAATATAAGCTATGCAAAGTAATCCTGTGTGATTATATGAACCAAGTGTTTATAGACCTTATAGACATACAAAATAGTAACTCATCTCGTGTGTTGTTTCAGCTACCACCCAGCGGTAGGGGTGTTCTCAACACAACGTGTGATGGCTTCATACCCAAGTGTATTGGCAAACTTATACCTCAGGTAAGTCACCGTTTGCAAATATGTCGTTACAAACTCGAGAGAGCTAAAACTATTCTGTAAGTTGATTTTTGTCTTAAAAAGCTACTGTTGATAAGTATTCCGTTACAGTGTTCTTTGAATATTATCGAAAATCCCCGTTACAGGTAAGTTTGATCATACAGTAGACAGAAATATTTTATAGGACTGTCAAATGCTGATAATAAATGTATTACTGTTGTTTCGGACACAAAACATTCAGTCGGAGAATGTTACAGGTGAATTAATGGGTACTTTCTAACAGTTCTTACATTGTACTGTGTTATCAATAAAATAAAATTTTACAGTTGAATCTCAGAGTTGCTCTGGTCATTGGTACAGACGTTTTCTGGGACTAATTTCCAAGCACAGTTATTCTTTCATACTTAAATTAATATAGACGTGCACAATCTGAAAATTGTAAAAAAAGCTACTATACTACACCAAATCTTACTTGTGACATATACTTGAGCCATACAACTTTTCAAAGGAAGTTTAGCAATTTCAATCCTTGTGCATTTTTCACAGATTGGGGAAAAGTTCCCCAACAGCGTTGTAGAGTTGCGAATGAACAGCACGCAGACCCCGACAATGAACGTATCCAGCGCTGGAGTGAGTCTGAACTTTGCAGGAAAGATCGATCTCTATGCAACAAAACCGGGGACAAGTTCCACACCTTTTCTTCTATCACTTAATGCAGTAAGCCTTCTCCGTACTTTTTATTACTAAATGCACTAGGTAAAAAGTATTTTTTATACAGTTCCGCACAAATTGTACCAACGACACGGGAACAGTATATTATACCGGTCATTAGTCAGTACTATTTGCCCGAGGTCAGAAGTATTCTTTTTGTTACCCGACATGAGAAATAAAATATCACGTAGTTATTTTTCGAAAAGAGGTCGGCCTAGTGGCACAAACTATGGACTGGCAGTCTGTATGAGTCATGTAATAATTTTAAATGCTGCGCTCTACGTTTCATGCACACAGATGTGCAAACACTGCCCCATCATGTGACTTTTGTTAAAATAAAGTCTCTAACTAAATCTCGGTTACTGAGTGTTTTCTGAAATGAATTTTGATATTAAAGCAATTGAAATACACCCTTTCATGTCATGATTTTACAGTGAATATGGAGAGATTCGTCGCTTGTTAGATTTCTATAGTATTTATAACCACATTACATTTACTGCTCTAGAGCTATTCTCGCACACCAGAGGTCAAGCATGTTTTCCTGATTGACGAGACTAGGCCGGACCTCTGATGAATGAGAATTCTGTAAACAACAACAATGACTTTTTACCGGATATATAAAGACATGTAAACAGGCGGTCCTTAACTGATGTGTTGTTTAAGTGTACTAGATTAATAACGACATAAAATATTGCATTATTGTATATCGTCCCAGTACATGTATGTATTTAATTGATTATATTATTTTAGATTATGTTCACAACGGTGAATGTATCCATACAGAATGAGTTGCTGTATGCAAGAATCAACGACCTCAAGTAAGTTCTGTGACAGTTCATGTTTCTGAAAATGAAATCAACTGACTTATTTAATTTAAAGCATTACAGCTAATCATCATTCTGTAATAATATGATGCATAACAAAAAATAAAGGATATTACATGTGTACCTTTTCATTTTGATTATATTAAACGAGTTGAATAAAATAATTAAATACGAGGCTGTGTGAAGTATAAAACATTTTAACAACGTGGAAAGACGTTGACATCAAAATATGAAACCAATGAAATACGAAAATTTTGTACTTCCAAGACTAAACATGTGCTAATAATTGATAGTTTTAATCATTTCAGATATCATGTTCATTTATAATTTAAAATCGCTCGGCCTACCTCGTTCAATAGGTGACGCTTCAAATATCTTAATGCACGGAGAATAAAACTTTTATTGTCGAAAAACAATGTGTGACATGTGGACAATTTTAATTAGAAATACTCTTTTCCAGGCTAAAACTGAAGGTTGGAAAATCTGCAGTCGGTAAAGTCAGTGTAAGTTATTTTATATTTATACATTTATCATTGACAAATATGCAGTTGTCTACATGGCACCTGTTGCTGTGGCCACAGTATTTTTCCTTGTTAGATATGCAGATATGCAGTTATAGTCCGATAAAGACAAGGATTTCATGAAATAATAGAAACTTGTAAAAAAAAACAAATTTGAATTCATAGATGTCACAATTTTTGGTTTGTTCTAACATTTAATATTTTGTATTTTATAATATATATATATATATATTTTTTTTCAGGATGTGTTCCTCGACTTCCTGATCAAGCAAGCGCTGAATGCTTACCTCATACCGCAGTTAAATGGTAATAATACTTCTACATTAAAGGGGCTTGCCTCCAGATTTATTTATTAAAAAGTGCACATTTAAAAGTACATGTATTAAAATTTTGTAAATAAGCAGTAAAAATAAATATGTGAGTTCTAAGCAGGAACTGACCTCCAGATTATATGACAACAAAGAAAAAAAAAGAAAATTTTAAGATATCAGAAAATTATTGCTATATTTCTTCAGAAGGCTTTAAAATGTAGTTATTGACAGTTTATAATTTATGGAAACACGCGAAAATTAGTTGTTTTTACCAACTGTTTCATCCAGAGTTGAAAAGGTTCTTCACGTGGTAACTGCCTTACTTATGAAATTTTGTAAAAATGGTTGTTACCTACAAATTCCTTTGTGGTGTATTGGTCAAGATCATAGTAAAGTTTTTATTGCCCAGGCAACTCCGGTTCGATTCCAGGCTTAGACATGTATTTTTTCTTGATGCAGCATTTTATAAGTACAATGTGGTACGGAAACAAAAACCGATATTCTAATGTTCATAATATTTCAACTTTAAAGGAAGATCATTTTAGCCAAAATATGGAGTAAAATATGTCAAAATATTCATAAAAGCGGAAATCATACATGTCATATAGTAAAATGTTTAATATGAAATAGAAGGAAGTTAACTGCACTCTTTATGTTGTAAGAGCATACAACATCTTTAATGATATTGATAAATGTTATAATTTTTGTGTCCCCCACCCTCTCCATTTTTGTTTTTGGTGTGTGTATGCTGGGAGGGGGCATGGATTTCCCTTGTCTGTTCGTCTGTCCATCCGTCCGAATTTGTGTTGTGCATATCTCAAAACATACCTGACCTCTAAGAGTCAATAAACATCACATGATTGTTATTCAGCATGTTAAGTTGTGAACCTGGTGTTTTAATTGGGATTTCACACAGCAAGACCAGAGTCACAGCCCTTGACCTAGTTTAAATATGCATATAGGAGTGGGGGTACCAGTGTCCTATGGACACACATCTAGTTGCGAATTGATTGATAGTCTGCGCTACTTGTGCTATACATTTTGTTATTCTATATCTATTTTATCTATCCAATCGTGAACGTTTATTTGCAACACGTGACCGCACAATATATTACCATATTGGACGCCCGTGCGCACAAAAAAACTGTATTTTTCTGTATTTGGACGTTCAACAGTCCTATGTTAAACATACGATAAAGCTCGAAACGCGTGGAAATGTTCCGGAATTATGCGCTCTATGTACAGAGTTTGATTATGCGTCTGTATAATATATATTTGCACTCATACGAAGCTGGAGGCAGTAATACAATATTTAGTGAATCATTTTTAATTTAAACTAAAATAAAATAGATATAGAATAAAAAGGTTATTTAACATTGTATATTGGTTTTCCCAGCTGGGTACGAGTCCAAATATATCTCGTATTGTACAGAACAATGTTAGATAACCTAATAATATTTTGATGTTTAACCGGATGTCTGTTCCTTTTAAGTACTTCCTGAAGTACTAAGGGCTGTCCTTTTAAATACTTCCGAAAACAGTCTTTTTTATAATAAATAAACGTGCTTGTTTGAATGTGATTTCTGTAAACAAAATTGATACCAAGCACACATACACCACTCAAAATGATTTAAATACAACGAAATAAAGGCACAAAAATCTTCTACTAAATACCTTTTGGGTTAGGCGCCGTTTTAATTATGTAATGTCGGGCAGTTGACCTACCCAACATTCCTGATTCTGAACCGGTATTCACCTGTTCTTTGCTTCTCCACATGAATCACAGATAGGGGACAAAATGATTTCAGACGCAATGTCTTTTATCAAATCGTCCCGGAGAACAAACGCCTCGCCTTGGAATCACCGCCTGACTGGTGTGGTAGCCTGGTACAGTAGTGATAGAGCGTTTGCGCCGAGTGCGGCAGGTCATAGGTTTGCTCCTTGGCACTGTCACACCAAAGACATGAAAAATGGTACTTGTAGTTTTTTCGCTTCGCGCTCAGCATTATGAGGAGGTAGGCCAAGTGTCAATATAATGTGACTGGATGTGGTATCATGTCACGTGACTAACTGAGGCAGCACAATAAATCACTGCTACAAGTAGATGACTGAAAAAGACACTAAATCCGAATACACAAACACATATCTCCTGGGAATCATGTTGAATTTGTGAATTATTTCTAAAAATATTGAAGAAAATATTTTGTTATGCGAAATGTGCGTTGGGGGTTTAAAGTTTGATGATCTGCTGTACTTGGTTTAATGCTGTAATTATTTTACACGGTTTTATTATGTACTGAGTGGTGTACTTGTAAATTACAGATCTTGGAAAGAAAGGATTTCCACTCCCGGTTACAGGTGAAATTAAATTTACGAATACCAAAATCTCTTTCGCAAAGGTAAGTTTTCCTTGAAGCAATAGAACAGCACCTGTGCCCTAACCCAAGTGCCCGTGACGTAAAGCAGACAGACCATAGATAAAGTCTGAAAGTGATATATTTAAGGTAGTGGATCCGAAATGAGCCGCGCCATGAGAAACCCAACATAATGCATTTGCGACCAGCATCCGCGCAGTCTAGTCAGGATCCATGTTGTTCGCTTTCAAAGCCTATTGCAATTAGAGAAACCGTTAGCCGATGCGCAGGGTGGTCTGGATCCATGCTGGTCGCAAATGCACTGTGTTGGTTTTCTCATGGTGCAGCTCAAATGACAAATCAGCAAATTCCGTCCGTTCACGTATTCACGTATTATGCTATTTCGGCATCCTTCGACCACAACAGAAAATTGCTTTTTTGTAACAACCAGAGAATGTCCATATCGTTTAAGAAGAATACGTGATTGAACATAACTTGCCGATGGTTATGACGAGTCCAATACCTGAAGTTTATATTCACGTTGTGCATTAAAATTTCTCATTTTGATGATATATCGGAGCCTTTCATTCACGTAATATATTTACAGTTGTACATATCACATCATTTATTTAAAGTTTCGCAATGCAATGGTCCATTGAAGTATAACATTATACAGGATGTATTAAAACTTACATATATTCAAGTGTTTCATTAACATCAGATCCTGTTTACTTCCAGAGCGCTTAAAGCTGAAGTATTTTTTTCCATTAATTAACCAAATATACAAACCATTAGTTGTAATCTAATAATTCCCTTCAGTCCTCTTATTTTTATGATTATTTTGTGTGTTGTTGAATATTTCAGTATAAAGGTTTGTGTTTTATATTTTAACAGGATACCGTTTTGATTAGTACCGACCTGAGTTATACCCCATCTTCCCAGGATCCATCCGACGACCTGTCGGGACCGCTGAAATTCAAGCCATCGAACCGAGTACACACGTCAATAAATATTCTGTAGTGATAAACATCTGGTTAAAGAGGACCAACAATTGTTACAAATTAACTATGACAAAAAATTCTGCAAATCTCAATGAAAGTCTTTCGTTTCCGAAAAAGTGACTGACATCAAGTAAAACATTTTTATTTTGTTACTGTTTTTATTGAGATCTTTCATGTTAAACAGAGTTTCGTTTTTATGAATATCTTTTTTTTTAATGATTTTGATCTTTACTGACAAAATGTCATGTTCAACGTTATAACATCACAATACTGAAAAGATGAGACTTAGATTTCATGTTTATGTAAATAATTATTTACATTTTGCATAAATTGATGGAATAATGTAAATTTATAAGGATACAACCTAACATTTTATTGCAATAAATCACGCATAATAAACGTGAAAAATATTGAGTTTTTGTAGGCTACTGATCGCATACAAATGGATATTATTAATAAAATATCTAACATTTCTTTATATATTTAACTTACAAGATTGCATTTTCGCATGTGATTTTTATATATCTTATTTTTTTCTGAACCTTTTTGTGATATTGTTGTCGAAATATTTTGTAAAGGATAATTCTATTTGCTGTAAATTTCTCTCGTGTGATTGTGAGTAGATTTGAGGGTACCAGTGTACTTTTCAAGAACATCGACGTTTAAATCTACATAATAATAATTGAAACATTATTATGCTCGTGTATAAGTTTTTCTATTAGTTATATTTTTGTTAACTTTGAAACTCAAATATTCCATGATAAAGACACAGGCATTATTTTTAACCTTAATTAAAATGTTATTTTGCCAGTCTTGATATAGTGTGGTTCTGGGACAACTTGTATATGAAAAAAGAACCACTCAGAACCACTAGTTTGCCCTTGGACTATTTTTAAGAGGCAATAAATAGCGTATCGACACTTGGATTTTCTTTAATCTCTCTGAAACCAACAGGTTTCAAAATTTTGAGTCATTGGTAGCTTTATTTTGATGTAAATGACATGTGAAAATATTGTGTTTTTTTTCCTAATTGGCGCCATATAACATGTACTTGTTGGGGCGGCGTAAAATCCAAATCAGCAAATCAACAAATGTGTTCCTGTATGTTAAGTCTTCTATTCTCACAGTCTTTATTGTATGCATTTCTTTTACACTGTGATCTGGATCACTTGTGTCTTTCAATTTTCCGCATTATGATGTAACTTGCTTCTTTACGTTTTAAAATAAACAGTCTTACCAAAAACAACTCTTGTTGTTTTGATGATGTGATGCAAAGTAAAGTACAGTGGAACCCCTTCAAACCGAAAGGCCGCTGAACCAGAGTAAAAGTTTGGTGTTGAGGGGTTGTCAGTTTAAAGGGGTCTTCTCGGTGGAATATATGCCGAGTTACATATATAGTTATACAATTACCAAGGAACCCGATTCATTTTAAATCCTGTTCTTGTTTAGTAACTGTAACAACACCATTAAACTTTTTTAGATGTACGCTACCGAACAGTAAATTCTGGTAATCAGGATAATGAGCAAGGACAAAAATAAACTGTTTTGTATGGAAGCCGTGGAGGGCCACTTTTGAGTTTCGACTTAAGTTTTTTTTTTAACTTTTGAGTTATGACTTTCGACTTTTGACTTATGACTTATCATTTTTGACTTATGAGTCCTGTATTTGTTCCACGTGCATGCCTCATGATGGTGGACAAGGAGATATCAGACTAAGTAAGTTCATTTTGTCTTAGTTTTTTTCCTGTATTATTAGCGAAATAATTGAAAGTGAATTTTTGAATGATAGAACAAGTTAAACGTAGAATAGAAAGGAAAGAGGGAAGAAATGGGAATGTCTCGGGGTTTGCTAAAAGAATCTCTTACATTTGGATATGTATGTCGTACATGAGTGAACAAATCATTTTACCTGATCAAAAGGGTTGGGTTTCAAATGAACAGTGAAATCATTTACGAAATTCGCAAAAAATTAAAAAGACTTTTTTTTCGAAAAACGGTTTTTAAAGATCCTCTTTCAAAAAAAAGGGAAATAGTTTAAACCTGTCCAATTGGTACAAGGGTGAAGAAAATATTTTTTTAGGAAAATGTTGTTTCGTTAAATGCTTTTGGGGTTCGCGTGTAGGAGCCCCGGAAATTTTCCTTTTCTTGGTAGCCCGGAACAAGTGAGCAAAAATTCTTTTAAATTTTTTCGAGTTGACCCATTACATACTTGGTAAATTGCCCCACACTACGTCGCGTATTCGAATGGCTAAGAAAAAATAATATGGTTTTGGGAAAACGACGGTCAATGAAAATTTTTCAATTTACGCATTATGTAACCCCTTCTTTTCTAAAATGAATTTAAGAAAGACATCAAAAATCTTTGACAGGAATACCCAAGATTTTTTTAAAAAACCCGTAACAACGGTTTAAACTTTTAAAGGGGAGAATAAGTGAAAAATTTGTTTTCTAAAAATACAACGGGTTCTTTTTGGGAGGATTGAATTTTTCAAGCCATTTTTTTCTCAGAGAAATTTTTTGGAGCAGATTTGCCGCAATGTCCGGTTCTGAACTGTGATAAAAGTCGGTACCCATCAGAAAAAGGGGTGATGCATGTCAAAATTTTTTTCTTTGAAAAGATAAGGAAAAGAAGAGACCGGAATTAAACCCCCTGGGAACCAGCTTTGAGAAATGCCAGTTAGATTTACCCTGGCAAACAACGCGTTATTCTATGTAAGAGAGAATCTTAAAACCAATGTGAAAAAACCCCTTGATTCCTGCAAATTTTACATAGAAACCTTTTGTGCCAATTTTTGTAAAAGGCCTTGCTTAATCGAAAAAGACGCACGAACTTCTAGCCCGTTATCGACGTTTCCCCAAAAGAGTTCGTATAGAAAAAAAAGTTTTTAAAGCTTACAGATAAAAAAAAAAATCATAAATTTTTAAAACACTGAAACTGGTTTAAGAACGTTTTAAATGGGTTTTTAAAATATTTTGGACAAAATATTATTTAGAAAAGTGGCATCATCTTCTGAAAAATTTGCACTAATATCTTCCTTTCACGGGGGTTTCACAGTAGAAATTAAAATAAGCATTGAAAATACAAAGAAAAAAGAGGTTCATGAAAACCTAAGTAAATTGGGTTGCTTATCCATCAGAAGTACGGCCTTGTGAACTTTTGGGGATTTGAAACATTTTCAGTTCTACGGAAAAAAGATTAATTCTTTTAAAAATAGTGGTAGAATTGTTGGGACCGAGTTTGGGGTAACTCTAAATTTTTTTCATCAAGACCCTTCAAAAATCCCAATGACCTGGCCCACGTGCAAGGAAACCCAATTTTTTTAATTCAATAGAATCCATCGGTAACCGTTATCCACACCGTAACGACCCCGATTTTCGCGCTTCGCGAATCAATTCCCTAAAAATTTGAAAAAAGGCAAATGCAAACGAGAACGTTTCTTTAGGAAAACCATGTAACAAAAAAATATGTTGGGGAAACATGTAACAAATCATACACCAGACTTATTCCTGTACAAGATTGCGGAAAAATGGCTCCCCGAACTCCTGCCCCACAAAAAGGTTTCCTAATACACACTTTTTTTGTCTTTTATTTTGGGCGGAAATTAACTATCATGGTCTCCATCTTTTTCACTTAAACTTTTTTTTAAAAATACTTATTAGAGGTTTAATCATATTAAATCCATTGGAATTTTTCTAGATGTCTATTTTAAAATACGCTTTAAAAAAACCGCAAAAAACCAATAAAAAAAAACATCGCACCGAGCCTGATTTTATTTCTAATTTTAAAAGTAAAACTTTTTAAAAAGGGAAAATTCCCCATTTAAAGGGGTCTGCAACCCTTTTTAAATGATCCAAGTTGTTTTTCTTCCATTTCGGGGACAAAAATTTTGTACTTGTGTCGTGTTAGTGAAATTTTACAATCGATAAAAGAAGAAAACTCGAAAAATTTCGATAGCTTTCCGACTAACTTTCAAAAAAAATAACCATATTTCCCCCCCCTTTTCGCTGCCATGGGAAAAAATCAAAAGAGGAAAAGGGGGCGTCTATGCCGTCGAAACCTTTACAAAATCCTGAGTCAGTAATTAGTTCAGTTGGGGGCCCAAAAGGAAAAAGTCTCAACACCACTAAATGTCGCAACCAGTTAAATGGCCACTCCCTTTGACACTACGACTTATAAATAAAAACAATCCTGTGTAAAATTTTTTTTTTTAAAAAAACCGTTTTTCCTGGAAAGAACCTAAAGGCCCTTTTAGTTAGGGGAAAACACTCAAAGCATCTCAGAAATTCCATCCGGACCGGTTTTCCCCAAAACCCGGGACCTCCGATTGACGTCCAGTGTGTTCCAAAAAGCCCCACGGGCCCCTGAATCAAACAGCAAAAAAAAAAAAAAAAAAAAAAAAAAAAAATGAAAAACCCCTCTACAAGATGGGAAATCTCGTGCATTTCACTTTTTCTATGTGCAAAAATGCTTTTAAAGTTTCAACCTGTCGTTCGGTTTTTTGGTGGCAAGCTTTTTTAGTCGCATATATATTTTACATTTCCCAATAACAAAAATATATTTTTAAAACCCTTTACTAAAAATGAAAAGTTTGTCTGGACTGGGCTAGTTACCTAAATTTTTGATAAAAAACCACACGCTTTTTATACCCCGAAGAACTATTATATTATACACCGGGTTTCCTCTGTCCGCCATTACATTTTTGTGTCCTCTCAACTTTTTGTCCCCTTTAAAGGATTCGAAAAAACTTGACACAAAATTTACCACATAAAGACGACTGCAGAGGCATTTTTTGGTGGCCTTTCCTGTCAAAAAAAACTTAGGGGTAAAAGCATAGACTTTGTTTCGAACCCACTCTGAAACCCTAAACGTTTTAATGAAATTGGCCAAATGTCCCCACACAAGACGACGCGCACTGCGCAGTTTTGGAGGCTCGCCGTAATGCAACACTCTTGGGGTTTTAAAAATGCATATTTTTGGGCGATATTGCCCCGCTTTGCGGGGCTCTTGTAATTATTGCTATCGTGAAGGAAAGCCCGGGTGGGCAACGTTAAAACAAATCTTCTATTTTAGTAACAGTACGGGGGATAAATAGGAGCACCCTTATTTTTTTTTGGGTTTTTTTTTTTTCACTTATAAACCAGCAACCACAAAAAGATGTCTTGCGACTGAACCAGAGTTTTTCACTTACTTCACGCGTACTGGGGGTTTTATTATAGCGGTTTTTTCCCTCAAAAAATAAGAAATTTATGCATCTTTAATAGGGGCAAATTTAACACCGTTTCTAATGCCGTTATACGTTTCTTTTCAAAATATCCTTTTTTAAAGACAACGTAATGTAAATTTTAAAAAAAATTAAAATATCCGTTTTATTTACAGTAAAATAAATTTCCCAAATAATACCCTGGGCGCTTTTTTGTTAATTTTGCCCTTTTCCCTTTTTTTTCATCGCTTTTTTGAATCTATTCAAATTTTTTACACCTTTTATTTAGAAGAAAAGCTGAATCGAAAAACTTTTCTTCTTTTTCGAATGCGCATTTATTAACCTTCGGAAATTCTAGCTATTTTTCGCTAGCAAAAAAACGGTGTTGATAAACGAAAAAAATACCCTCTTACCACGATTTGAACCAAATAATCTCCGGGTGGGAACGGACACTCCGAGCAAGAAGTTTCACCTATTTTACATCGGCGCCCCCTATGCGAGGGGATCACGACAAATTTACAAGTTATTTCTTGATAAAGAATTTTTGTGTTTTATGGAACATGGGCCCACGTATTTTCGTATAAATGCCTGCGACACTAAAAAGCTACTGCACCCCATTTTTATGCAACTCGCAAGATACATACGAGCATAACATTTTTTAGCACCGCGCTAAAAAATAACGCACGGGTTTATATATTCTTACCATTTTAAACCATACAAATCAGTTTTATACGGGGCTTAAAAACATTCACTTTTCCGTAAAAGTATGAATTTCAAAGCAATTAGACCTTAGTTTTCACAGTTATTATCTTATCAAGCCCCCCAAAGCCGAGTATCTACAATACCATAAATGTTTGTTTTGAAAAGAATTTTACTAAAAAAACTTCGAAAATATAAAATACAGCTCTTTGGGTGGAGTGACGAAGCCCAAAACGGAAAGCCCCAAAGATATCACTGGAAATGACCAAGTCAAAAACAAAATTTTTTGACATTTCTAGCTAAAAGCCCATAAAACGGCTATTACGAAATTTTTTACCGGAAAAAAATGGGTTTTAGTTGAAATTTTTAACTAGTTTTTCCCGAACTGAAAAAAAAAAAAAATTAAATGCATCCATACGAACACTTAAATATCAAATTTAGAAAATTAAAATTTTAAAAGCTTTTTGAATAAATCAACAAAAAGTTTCATTATGAACTCACCTAGCAAACTGTTTTTTTTAAAAAGAAATTAGGTTTCAATCATGACTGACCCCCCCCCGAAAAACGAGCCTATCTTGCATTTTCAAATCGAAATACGAAGCGGCTAACCCTTTTTATTTTCAACATTAAAATAACTGAGGATGATAAATTTTGTAAAACTATCCAAAATTTTCGGACCGTTCCGACGGGGGTAAAGAACTTATGAAACATTAGTTTTGAGAAAGGTTTAAAGATATCAAAAATGTCTATTTAATAAAGCATTCGACTTTTTTTCGAATTCTCTCCCAATGTAAGGGTTTCAATATGAATTAGCCTGACTTTTTGAAGTCTCTCCCAAGCTAATGTCATCAGATTGGGATTTCGACTTTTCCTTTTTCGAATGTCATCCCAATTTTAACACTACAAAAGGGATTAGACTTTTTTTTTCAACTACCGAATGTCTAATGTCTGTCAGATGGGGATTCCTCTACTTTTTTGAAGTCTCTCCGAATGTCAAAGCCTCCAGATAGGGATTTTACCCACAAATTTTTTAAGTCCCCGAAAGTCTAAAACCTCCAAAATAGCATTCACCTTTTCTTTTCGAATGTACTCCGAAAGTCAATGCATCTCGATAGGACTCGACTATTTTTTTCAAAAATTCCCCTCCGAATGTCTAAGCCTCTCAATAGCATTCGTAAATTTTTTTTTAATATCCCCGAATGTCCTAATGCCTCTCAGATAGGCATTTACCATTCTTTTAAGTCTCTCCGAATGGCTAAGCCCCTATAAGCATTCGAATTTTTTTGAAGTCTATCCCAATGCAATTTCCCTAGAAGGGGACTCACCTTTCTTTTCGAATTTCCCCCCGAATGACAATCCTCTAAAATAGGCATTTTGTTTTATTTTTTTTGTGTCTCTCCGAATGCTAATGCCCCAAAAAAGGCATTACCTATTTTTTTCGAATTTTCTCTGGGAGGCATCACCCATTTTTTTTGAAGACTCCCGAATGTCAATGCCCCAGGGAGTATTTGTTATTTTTTTCGATGTCTCTCCCAATGTCTTTTCCCCCCAGATAGGCACTCGACTATTTATTTTGAATTCCCCGAAAGTCAAAGCCTTTCAGATAGGGATCGTATATTTTTTCAAAGTTCTCCGAATTGTTTAAGCCCCTTTAGATAGGCATTACCTACTTTTCGAAGTCCCCTTCCGAATTTAATGCCTCCAATAGCATTTGTCTATTTTATTCGAATGCTCTTTGAATGTCTAATGCCTCCAATAGGCATACCCAATTATTTTCGAAGTCTCTCCGAATGCTAATGCCTCAAAGGGATATACTATTTTTTTCGAAGTTTTCCGAATGTCTAAGCCTCTAAAAAGGCATTCCCATGTTTTTTTTGAATTCATCCGAATTTTAATGTCCTCAAACAGGGGTCACCTATTCCTTTTTAAAATTTTCTCCCAAGCTAAAACCCCTCAAAGGGTTCGTCAAATTTTTTTCGAAGTCCTCTGAAGTCTAAAGCCTCTCAGTTGCATTCACCTATTATTTACGAAATTCTATCCTAGTCTAATTCTGTCAGATAGGATTTCCCCTTTTTTTTAAAGGCCTCCGAAAGTCAAATGCCCCTCAATAGGTATTCACCAACTTTCAAAATGTCACTCCCAATGTCTAAACCTCTAATAGGCATCGCCTATTTTTTTCAAAGCCCGAATGTCTTTGCCCTAATAGGCATTGTCATTCTTTCGAATTTCTCCGAAAGTCAAAAGTCGTCAGAAAGGGTTCGCCGACTTTTTCGAAGCTCTCCGAATGCTAATGCCTCACAGGTGCATTACCCAATTTTTTCGATTTTCTTCCGAATGTCTAAAGCCTCTCAGATAGGCATTTTGTCTATTCTTTTGAATTTCTCTCCGAATTTTAAGCCTTTAGGTAGGCATTCGCCATTTTTCGAATGTCCCCGAATCTTTATGCCTCCAGGAAAAGGGATTGCATATTTTTTAATTTTTTTTGAAGTAAAAGTCTCTCAATAGTTCGCCATTTCTTTTTTTAAGTACTCCGAAGTCTAATGCTCTTAGGTAGGGATTGTCATTTTTTTCGAATAATCCCGAATGCTAATGCCCCTCAGGGAGGCATTTGTCTATTTTTTTTAAATGCTCTCAGAAGTCTATGCCTCCAGAAAAGGGATTACCTATTATCTTCGATTGTCTTTCCCGAATGTCTAAAGCCTCTCAAAGGGATTGTCTATTTTTTTGAATGTCTCTCCGAATTCTAATCCTCTCAGATAGGGATTTACCATTTTTTTCAAATGTCACCCCAATTCTAAAGCCTCTCAGATAGGCATTCGCCAAATTTTTTTCAAAGTCTCCCCGAATGCTTTTGCCTCTGATAGGCATTTTCATTCTTTCGAATGTCTTCCCAATGACTAAGTCCTCAATAGGCATTTGCCTATTTTTTTTCGAATGTCTTTTCCCAATGTTAAGCCCCTTAGGTACATTCGCTATTTTTTTCGAATGTCCTCCGAAGTCTAAGTCTCCAAAGCAAGTCTATTCTTTTCGATGTCCCCCCGAATTCTAAGTCTCTCAATAGGCATTTCCCCTTTTTTTTCGAATGTCTCCCGAATGTCTAATGCTCCAGGAGGGATCCCTATTCTTTTTGAATGTCTCTCGAAGTCTTAGCCTCTCAATAGGCATTCGTCCATTCTTTTTTGAATGTTCCCGAAAATCTAATTCTTCTCAGGTAGGGATTCGTCATTTTTTCAAAAGAATCTCCAATATCAAAACCCTTTAGGGGAGGCATCCCTCTATTTTTTTTTAAAAGTCTTCAGAAAAATTTTAAACCTCCAGATGGATTCGTCTATTCTTTTTGAATGTCTCTCCGAAAGTTAATGCCCCTCAAAGGCATTACCCATTTTTTTTGAAGTCCTCCGAAGGCAAAAGCCTCTCAGACAGGCTTTTTCATTTTTTCGAAGTCCTCCGAATGATAATGCCTTTAATAGGGTTCACCTATTTTTGAATGACTCCCGAAGTATAATGCCCTCAGGTGGGATTTGTCTATCTTTTCGAATTCTTCCCAAAGTCTAAAGCCCTTTAGATAGGCTTTCCTTTTTTTTTGAAACCCCCGAAGTCAAGTCCTCAGAAGGCTTCCCATTCTTTTTTGAATGTTCTCCCAATTCAAAGTTTTCCCGATAGGATTTGTCTATTCTTTGAAATTCTTTCCGAAGTCTAAACCTCTCAGATACATCGCCATTTTTTTCGAATGTCTCCCGAATGTCTAATGCCTAAGGTAGGCATTCACCATATTTTTAAGTCACCGTATTTTTAAAGCTATCTAATTCCCCCCTTACTTTTTTTGAATGTCTCTCCGAATGTTGATGGGGCCCCTAGATAGGTATGCCTATTTTTTTTCAAATTCACCCGAAGTCTAAAAACCCCCAGTAGGCAAAGCCTATTTTCAAAAGTCCCCTCGAATGTTTATGCCTCTCAAAACATTCTCATTTTTTTCAAAGTCCCCCCCGAATGTTTTACCCCCCCAGATAGGCCCCCCCATCTTTTCGAAGCTCTCGAATGTCTAATCCCCAGGGGCCTTTGCCATTTTTCGAATGCTCCCGAAAGTCAATGCATCTCAATAGGCATTTGCCTATTTTTTCAAAATTTTTCCCCGAATGTCTAATGCTTTTCCCGGTAGGGATTCGCCTATTTTTTTCGAAGTCTCCCGAATCTAATGCCCTCCAGAAGGCTTCGCCTATTTTTTCGAAGTCCTCCAATGTCTAAAGCTTCTCGGTAGGATTGTCTATTCTTTTCGAATAACTCCGAATACTAATGCCTTCAGGTAGGTTTGTCTGTTTTTTCAAATGTCTCTCAGAATGCTAATGCCTCTAGAAGGCATTCACCTATTATTTTTCGATTGCCTCCGAATTTCAATGCTCTCAGAAACATTCGCAAAATTTTTCGAATTCTCTCCCAATCAAGCCCCAGAAGGCAAACACCTATTTTTTTTGAAATTTTTCCGAAAGGCTAATGCCTCTCAAAGGGATTTGCATTTTTTTCGAATGTCCTCCAATGTCTAATGCCCTCAATTGCAATCACCTATTCCTTTTGAAAACTCTCGAAAGGAAAGCCCCTTTAGGGAGGGATTTGTCTATTCTTTTTTGATGTCTCTCCGAATATCTAATGCCTTTCAGATGGATCTCCTTTTTTTTTTCGAAGCACCCCAAAGCTAATCCTCTCAACAGGATTATATCTTTTCGAATGCTCCCAATGTCTAACCTCCAATAGGCATTGTCTATTTTTTGAAGTCTTTCCCAAATTTTAAAAAACCTCTCAATAGGCATTTGCCTTCTTTCGAATGTCTCTCCCAATGCTAAGTCTCAAGGTAGGATTCACCATTATTTTTGAATTCATCCGTAGTCTAAGTCATCAATAGGATTCCCTACTTTTTTGAATGTCTTCCGAATGTCAATCCTCTCAGATAGTATTTACCTTTTCTTTCAAATTCCTCCGAAATTTTCTAAAGCCCTCAATAGGCATTTGCTTTTTTTTTTCGAGTTTTTTCGAATGTCTAATGCCTCTCAGATAGGCATTACCTATTTTTAAAATCCTCCCAAGGCTAATCCTTCAATGGATTTGTCATTTTTTCAATTCTCCCGAAGTCAATGCCTTCAATAGGGATTCACCCATTATTTTGAATGACCTCCGAATCATAAAGCCTTCAGGGGGCATACCCATTCTTTACGAATGCTCTCCGAAGGCTAATGCCCTTCAATAGGCATTGTCTATTTTTTGAAGTCTCCCGAATGCTAATGCCTCTCAGATAGGCATTCGACATTTTTTCGAATGTTCTCCGAAGTCAATGCCCCCCCAGACAACATTTGTCTATTTTTTTCGAAGTCTCTCCGAAGTCAAGCCTCTCAGATTGGCATTCGCAGTTTTTTTGAAAATCTCTCCGAATGTCTAATGTCCCAGACAGAATTTTCCATTCTTTTTTAATGTCTCCCGAAGTTAATGCCTCTCAAAGGCTTTTATTTTTTCGAATTTCCCGAAAGCAAAAGCCCTCAGAAAACATTCGCCTATTCTTTTTGAATTCGACCCAAGTTTAATGCCTCTAGGTTGGGATTCAAACCCATTCTTTTTGAATAAACCCCGAAGGTCTAAAGCCTCTAGATAGGCATTACCATTTTTCGAATGTCTCTCCGAAAGTGAATGCCCCTCAAAGGATTTTCTATTTTTTTCGAAGTCCCCGAAGCAATGCCTCCAATAGGGATGTTAACTTTTTGGGGGTCTCCCCCGAAGTTAATGCCTCCCAGTAGGATTCCCAAAATTTTTTCGAATGCCTCTCCCAAGCAATGTCCTTTTAGAAAGCATTCACCATTCTTTTCGATGCTCTCCGAATGTCAAATCCTCCAAAAGGCATTTACCTATCCTTTTCGAATTTTCTCCCGAAGTCAAATGCCTCTTAGATAGGCATTCGCCTGAATTTTGAAGTCCCCCTCCAAGTCTAGCCTCGGTAGGGGATTCATTTATTTTTTTTGAAAACCTCTCCCAATTTTCAATGTTCTCAATAGGCATTCACCTATTCTTTTTTGAAGTCCTTTCCCAATGCAAAACCTTCAGACAGGATTCGTCATCTTTGGAATCCTCCGAATTTAATACCTCTCAGAAGCATTTACTATTCTTTTCGAAAGTCCCCAATGCAATTCTCACAGGGAGGCATTCACCTATTTTTTCGAATGACCCCGAATGAAATGCCTCCAGATGGCACGCTATTCTTTGAATGTCCTCCGAAATTCAATGCCCTCAAAGGATTCACCTGTCTCTCCGAATTTTTTTCCCCCTTTAAGCATTTACACCTTTTTTTCGAATGTCACTGAATGTCTAATGCCTAACCCACGCCCAAATTCACGGACCTAAAAAACGTACTTTAGTTTTTTAAAAAAAATTTTTAACCTCGTGAATAAACTTTGCCCCTTTTTTTCAGTACATTTTTTTAGTTAATTGCCCCCTCATTTAAAACGGTGCTTTATTTTCTTAAAATATGAACTATGGTTAAAAGTTCCACGTATACCTCTCATATAATTTTCCGAAAGATAAACGGGGTGTGACGGACGGGAAAAACCCCGTAAAAGTGTCGTTACAGTGCGTTTTAAAAAAAAAAATTTATTTTTTCTTTTTATGTTGGAAAAATAGGGTTCGGGTCAGTCGCACCCAAGCACTCATAATAACACCACACAAAAAGGTCCAAAATATCCAGGAGATTTTTTTTTTATTTTTATGGGGACGAACCCAGTGTAGGCCAATTGGGGACCCCAATGAGTCTAAAAATACGCAGCCATCAAATTTAAACTTAATAAGCCTACCAGGGGTTTAACCTGGACGAAAAAAAGCACTGAAGGGTAACAAAAAATTTTTAAAAATTCCAAATATACGGAATCCTGTTTTGGCCACTAAAAGCGCCTCGCAACACCACAACGCTTAAAATCGCGTTGTCGCCTTGTCCGAAAACATACTTCCCATGCGAGATTTAACAACCCTCGCGAGGTTAAGAGGGCGATAATATCGTCTAATTGTCGCTGTTTTTTTTAAACCTCGCATCGGGGAAATTGAAACCCAAAACAACATAGTGCGAGAATTAGTAAAATCCGCATTGTCGCATTGTCGCTTTGTCGCCCGGTATAGGGATTATTTCTTACTACAGCACCGTTGGTGAAATTTTTCTGCTACACCGTTGACAAAGGGAAAACTAGGGAAAATCCGGTTAGTGTCCCATTGAATGCCGACGAAATATTGACTAAAACGAGTATGAAAACAATTTTCTACACGCCATCTGAAAAATTTGCTGAACTTTGCAATTTTGCTTAAAAAATTAGCCGTACAATAAGGAAAAAAGTGCTTATGAAATATTTTTGGGGTTTAAAAAACTGCAAAATAAAACTTTTTTTTATAGAAAGACACTATCTGAAAGTCTGTCTCAAAAAGACAATATATCTGTTCCTTGTCTGTACGTAATTTAGGATATCAGCTGTATTTTCCCTACTTTTCCGTGCGGGAAAAAGTCCCTGTTTTTCAAAAACCTTTAACCTGCTGGACAAGATTGATTCTGCCTTTATTAACACGTGTAGATCATGATCAGCCTGCTTAGCGTGCAGTTTGATCATGATCTGCACTTTTCGCCATTCAGTAAGTATCTTTTTGGATTAGCACCCTTTGTAACAGTTAATGGTACTGTCCAATTGAAGGATGGACATGTTCATTATAGAGAAATATAGCGGGTAAGTGTTAACTTCAAATAATTTAAAATGTCCAAGCACGAGATAGTTTATGATATTACTTCTATAATTAAATGTAAAGATTGTCTAAACAGAAATGTAAAATTGGTATTTTTTTGACAAACTACGGTTTCGTCGTGGGGACAGTTCTATTCATGTAATATTTTTCGTGAAAAATATGCATACTTTTCGTATATTAAATACAGGATTGCTTTGCAGAGGAGTAATATCTCATAACGTGATGTCCTATTGTTTAATAAATAAATGAGTACCTTAATGCAAAGGGCAAGCAGTACCTAGAGAAAAACAGGCAAGTTTGGTTCAAGTCGGTCGGCTAGGGGTCAGGTCATGGTATATGTGCGGAGTTATATTCTCAAAAATATGAATTTTTAGAGCAAGTCTAGGCAGGCACTATTTTTCATGTGACCAACGACACATTGGAGCATTTCTCACGACTCCCCGGTTGGACCAGCTTAGTCTTTGCCAGCTCCACCCTACCGCATATAACACGTTTGGTCATGTACGGATACTGTCCTGAGCTCTGATGGCATTATATGGACTTGTAAGTAGCTTAATGTAAAGCTTAGATTTCTACAAACATATTCATTTATGGTAGAGGTAGATACCCGGATTAAGAGTCTCGAACAGCGTATCAAAATCTAAACCTAGTGTCATTATAAACAATACCGTCGTCCATGTACTACCTCCCCTGACACATATGCTCACCCAAGTACTTTAACATGGTCTCAATCATTGGATTTGACGTGATTTCCTGAAAAAAAAATCGGAGTCAATTTTTTTTTTTATATTAAGTGTACCTTGGTGATATTGTCGCAAAAATATTTTTTGTCTCGATTTTTGTTGTTGTTCTTTTTTTCTTGCCAAGAAAATGAGTTTAATCTATTTCATCGACGGAACTGCCTTCAAAAATAAAATATCTTACCCTAAATAAATTTCTGGGAGGTGGGGGGATGGTAATGTTTTTGTGGGATGGGTATTTTGAAAAACCTTTGAAAAAATGCGAAAAAAATAGTTTGGTGTAATAAAAAATATTATAAGTGAGTGCTAGGCACAACTTTAAAAACAAAATGATGATTGAATAAATTTGGGACCCTCAACGAAGTGACTTGGACCTGAGAATTATACAAAAATCAATGGGAGGAAAAATCATATTCTGGTCGGGTTTTTTATTTTTTAAGTCCAGTGCTGCAGACATATATTATAAGTACATTATAATGTAGATAAAATGTCGTAGCTACAAAATAAGAACCATAACACCAAAATGCGGTCACAGGAAATAAGTTAGAGCTTTAGCAGCCTAGTGCTAGCAGCGTGAAAGTTGGCGGTTCTAGCAGCCCGGCGGCCATAGCAGCGTGAAGTTGGAGGCCTAGAGGTTCTCGTAGCGTAAGTTAGCTGTCTAGCAGATTAGCGGCCTTCTTGCAGCCAACATTATTTTGTACACTTATTGGATGTCATTGGCACGTAGAGATATACAAGAAACATAGACTTAAATCAGACTGCACGGCTGTTTATCGCAAGCGTTGTCATTCTGTAAGCGAATGACTCGCCATATCCGATGTTAATGCAGTATTAACGTTCAAATCGGGATAAATGAATAAACTATTAAAGGACTAGCGCTCAAGCAATTTGAATTCTGAACTTAGTAAATCATACATAAGCACGCGAATTCGCTTACTTAATAATATTGAAATTCCGTTAGGGCCATCGCCTTTGAAATGTGTTGATCTGAAAATGCGATAGTTGGTAGTACGATTGCTGAAAACGCGGAAATCACCAACGCACCCGAAAACGCGACCAACACGATGATGATAACGCGATAATACGATTACTACGAAGTTGATATCGCGTTTTCACCATCGTACTGTCGCGTTTTCACCATTTCGTTATCGTAGTATCGCGTTTATCTTCTCGTGTTGAGTCGCGTTTTCGTTTATCGGTATAGTCCGCGTATAGCAGGTGAGCAGATACGTTCCTTCTTAGATGACGTCGCGGGTTGTTCGTACACAAAAGCCAAATCACATTCTCACCTAAACAGGCAGAATGTGTTCCCCCCCCCTCCCCCCCCACCCCGAAAGCTGATTTTAATGTTAAATGCCACAAATATGGTGCAATTTATTTATTATCTGTCTACAAATGGAAATGAAATTTTTGTAAATATAAGAATGAATCTATTTTTTTTCGGTGTTTATACAAAATGAAACGAAGAATAAGATCGGCAAATTAAACATGATTTGCCGATCCTATTCTGTCGTTCATTTCGCATGAAACACCGAAAAAAATATATCTATTTCTTATATAATAAATGATGTAACGTCAAAACAACAAAATACGGAAATGTCGTAAAAAGGACGTCGAGGCAAAACATGAACGGTAAAATGCTCTCAAGATTATCCTGATGTAAACGCCACAAAACTGGAGCAGGCAGAAACATGATACCGTGGCATTTATATGCGGGAGATTAATATTGTTTTGCTCCCCGACATATCCAAAGTAAATAAAATTGGGATACTTGAAAGCACTTTGTACTAGATTTGTAAATCATTTCTGGGATATGCCAAAAAATTCTCAATCAAGATGAAGAAGGTTGTATTGAGCGGATTTTCAAAAAACAAGTTGCATCGTTGTATACATACGTATATAACAGCAAGTTGATCTTCACCGAATGGTACAAATTATTTTGAAATGGTTAAAATGAACATTTTACGCAAATGACGTGCGAAACTAATAATATCTCAATTATTTTACTGTAAAATGAGCAAACAAAAATAGGGGTCACTGACTTCGTTTTTTGCTGTATTGACAGTTAAGTTTTCCCTATCCCCTTTTTTTCTTGATTTGTCTGACATATATAATAATCATAAGAAAATCTTTTGGCAAATAATGATAATACACTTTTTCCAGAAATTTTTTTAGCCAAATTGCGGGCATTGATTGCACTACGAGTTTGTTAAAGATATGTTTGAGGCTGACCCCTTTTTCGGATTTAATAAAGTTGTTGCCATAAGCTTAGCATGTGTTGTTCCAAATCTGAACTCTACGGAAGTGGACGTTCTTTGTATAAATTGGGAGCATGCATTGATTGGTCCATAGACTGTTAAAAAAAAATAACACAATTACTAAAAGGCATTTTTTCAGCAAAATAAACGAATAAAAGCCTTGACTACCGACTTTATTTGCGAGTACGAAGTTCCCCCACACAATTTGATTAAGTCTCAAATGGCGATATGGAAGGCGCGTTGGCGTGCGTTTTTTTCCCGCTTTTTTCTGGACGTTACGCAAACGTATTATACTCTAAAACGGCGAATGATGTTTGCAAATAGATATTTAGCCATACGCTTTAAAATTCTAATACTTTCTGAAACATACTTTCATCTTGAATTTACAAATCATTACATTCATAAGTTGTCTTATCACTTGAATATATGTGGATATTTGTCAAGTTACTTACTTAGCAGATTGTTGGCTATTCGGGTAAATGAAAAGCCGTAATATTATCTCTCGCTGAAATTTTCTAGGCATAATTTTAGAAGATGAAGTATTAAAGTATAATTTAAGGCGGTAAATGATTTCTTTGTTTGAGAATGTTACAATATTGAAATGATTTCTTTTTATGTGCACCCCCTCCCCCCCCCCCCCCCCCCTCCCTCCAATCCATGTTGTGTTTGGTGGGGGCATAGTGTTCGCCTAGCCCCACCGTCCGTCTGTCCGTCAGTCCGAATTAGTGGTCGGGCATATCTCAGAAAGTATTGACCAAGAGTCATCAATCCTCCCAGGATTGTTATCAGCATTCCATTTGTGTTATTATTATAATTTCGCCTCGGTGACATTCTAGCCTCGGGTTAATATCAGCGTGGTCACATGACTGACTGTCACTTTCGCTTGGTCACGTGTCCCCCTTATCCCCTATGTTTTTGATAGTCATAAATAGTATCTTTTCTCGGGTAATGGGATTTTATCTTGTATACAAAAGAGAGGAAAGGTTGAATGTTGTTGATAGTCAAAATATGTCTTTCCCGGGTTAATTGGATTTATAATTGTAGAACAAAAGAGAGGTTTAATAAAATGTTTTAATTTGGATCTCACACAGTCTGACAGTGTTTTGCATTGACGTAGTTCGATATAATAATTACATAAAGTTTGTGTACATGTATCTCATTAAGTGTCTTCAAATTTTTGTTGCATATATCTTAAAAATAGTTTCTGCATGTGTAGTTGTAACATATTGGTTGAGCTCCCGCCAAATACGTGTTTTTGACTATTAAATTTATCTTTTGATACACTACTGCATCTAAACAATACTCAGACAGTTGTATAGAAAGATTCAACCAGTCAGACTAAAGTTTTAGTTTGTGAAACATGGACAACTGAAGAACCCGCTTTTGTTACTTGTTGAGATGATGTCAGTATACAAATGATGAGCAAGTTTTAATACCGGTAGGGAGTTCCGAACTCGGATAACAAATACAGTTAAATTGTCAGTATATTATTACTACATACATACAAAACAGAAACCAAAACATCATGTTTTCTAATTTTTTATGTTTATATGACAATGCGCTTGATAACTTCTATGGTTGTAGGTATACAGCAAGTATAAAATATCTGAATGATAAATAAAAATTTATACACATCAGTGTCTTCAAATATATATTGAATTTTGAAATGTTTTCAAAATTCTTAATTGTACCATGTCATATAGAATAGACTTGCAAATACACAGCATATATAGTTGCTTAACCACCAAGATTATCCAGCCCGGATGAATAAAAAAACTAAATGTCCGGTGTATACGCCTCTGCACGCTCTTTCAACCGCTTTATAGAACGTTTTAAGTCGCGGACGTTGCGATGGCGTAACGTTTGGCGTTCCGCCAGACGTCGCTGAATTACACCTTCTTTACCCTAACTCTCTAGTTATGTATGAAAAGGGTGATATTAAATCAAATACATAAATTGAGTCAAAAGGTTACGGGGAGATGATTAAAATTAAGAAAAACACTGTATTAGAAAAAACTGACTAAAACTTAAAAAGAGCAATGCATTAAGTTGCACTAAAATTGGCAACAACAATCATTGATAAATTATATTTACTTACAACTTTTACAATTTTTATTGTAAAAAGACGTTTTTGTTGTTGTATATTATTATTGTTTTTAAAAGCTGGATATTTTATTGTTATGTGCGAATTTCCCGCGTTTATAAATAGCACAGCGACGTATTCAAATACAATCATAACATAAAAATAAGAATGACACGTTTTGTAATTAGAAAAAACGTCAGGTAATATTGAACAACAATGATGATTTTGTCTAAATAATATCGAAACATAACAATAGGTATACGAAATATACAATAACAATGGTAATATTTTGAATATGAATGACAAGAATTGAATAACAATATCAATGATACAATAAGAATAATGAAAATATAGAATAAACATAATGGCTCGTTTACATAAGATATCGAAAACATACAATAGAATAACGACATATAGAAAACAATGTAAGACTTCGATATGAATGACACGACATTGAATAAAAATATCAAAGATACCAATAAGAATAAAGAAATAAAGAATAAACAATAATTGACTTTTTAGAATAGAATGACAAGACTTGAATAACAATTAACAAACATACAAATTAATAACATATATATAATTTAAAAACGTTTGACATGCCAAAGCGGAACTTAAAAGGTGTTTACTGTTTTAGTTAACGTTACGTCCATATCTCATCTGCTGCGACTTGTTGAACCATAAGGTCAAGCGCCATCTAGGCATTTGACCGTATTAATATGAACACTCAGGTAGAAACTTCCCACAGTTTTATCAGTATGTGTATCTTTTTTTTTCAAATTTCGTATAACGTGAATATTATAGCTGGATATAAATGCTAAATCTCTGTCATTTTTCAATTTTAGCTTGAAACAAATTTCCGGATGATATGAATGAATGAGGTATAAGATATGATTGACAGGTGCCGTTTCCAAACTTTTACGCAAAAATTTAGAATCGGTGTCTCCCGAAACGTGACCGATCAGAGTTCTGTTTTAAAACAGCAACACCACCCCCGTATAAGAATTTAGTATGTATAAAACGGGATGTTAGTGGGTTGTTAACAAATGAACTTTCCACGTTTTAACAGTTAACTGCTAACTTCATTTCTTTTTATTTTATTATTTTAATCATTTTGATTGCGTTTGTTTCATATTATAAGATTTTTTCACTGGTAGTAGGTGACGTCTATGGAATATCGGCTCGAGGGTAAGTGTTTCTGGCGATACGAGGTCTCTTGCCCGAGTTACCGATAATCAGTTACCTAAGAGGCCGGTATTTCCATCTTCACCTACCACCAGTGATTGAATTTTTTCTTGCATGTACAATCAAAAATCGTAGTAAAACTAAAATTCAAACAGATATTTTTATAGCACTTTTTTAAAAGTAGCGTATTAACAAAGGAGCTGGAAATGTCCGTCATAACAGGAAGTAGTCATGACGTTACAAACAGAAAACAACGTAATAGTTCGATTAGTTTTAGCATTGGCAGTAAAACGTTTATGTTTTTTCCTCTAAAAGGACTTTTTGAATGGCGAATATGTTTATAAGGAACAACGAAAAACTATCAAGGTATTTGATTTTTTTTCGTAAAACATTATTAAATACTACACAAATCTTCTGCTACATCAATAAAGTGTTCTAAAGACATATCACCATATTTTTTTTCCCTTACATTTTATTATATCAGTTCAGTGTCATGTTAAATGCTTGTTTAGATCATGTTTACACTGATAATTTTAAGACAGAGAACTTCAATAAAACCCTGTATATACCCTACTGCAAGGTATCGGTCTCTTTTCTCTGTTATGTATGGCTACTATATGTTTTTCTCGGGCACAAAATACAAAGGACCTACTTTTTGGGGGTGTGTAAGACAGAGAGGGTGCAATGTGACAGTTTGTGTTTGAAGAGTGGCGGCGGTGACTGGTGTGTTTGTTTGTTTGTGTGGGGGGGAGAGGGGACTAAATATGTATATGTGAGGAGGTGGTGTGGGTTGTCACCACTGGTGCAATCGTCATTCTTCTTTTATTACCTATCTATATCCGAAGTTAAAAGTCAATACTTTGAATATTTTTGAGTTGGTGATTGGAAACCAAAATACAAAGGACAGCTTTGTCATTTGAACTCAGTTTGTGACCTTGAACTTTGACTACAAACATGTTCATGGGCTCTGTACATCATCTCATCGCCTCCTATTCATAATGCGAGTAGTTTGAAGTCAATAATTTTGAAACGGTTTGAAGTTATGCTCTGGACTCCGAAAATATAAAGATTGACCTCTTGGGCGGTAACTCGGTACGCCTCGTTACTGCCCGAAGCGTAGGTGCCCTGGACGGGATATTTTTCTATCCGGATTAGTAAAACATGACCAGGATATAATTATTCTGGTGATTATTTTCAACGATACAAATGTGTATTACATGTAATAATTGTGTTACTTCAAGATGAGAACCTCAAGATGAAATTGAAATATAATAGCTTACCCGTATCTTGAGATATAATCCTTTATACTTAAAATGCAGAGACTCCATTTTAGTCTGAATTTAGCAATTTTGGTTCAATATATGATACAAGCTATTTTTTCTATCCACTTACATAATTTATGTTTGGCAGTTACTATATTAATTGAAAATGTCTTAAATCTATTTTCTGAATTTCAACTTACATGTATCTAGTAAATTTGGGTTTTTGACTCCTTCACGATTAATCTCTCATTTTAAAAGTGTTTTCTTAACGTATGTCTTTAATGTTTATATTATGAAATATTAACTTTGTTTCGTATTACTGAAATTGCTATTTGTTATAGAAAGCACATGTTGTTCTAAATTTGCGAAATTAAATTTAAACAAAAGATATGCTGTTTGGGAGTTTTTAATGATATTTGCAAATTTCAAACATAGCATAAGAGATGTGTTATATAATATTAATGTGTTCTAACCGAAAACAAATGTGTATCTTTCAATTAAGGTCACAGCATTGTTTTACTTCTGTGTTAGTTTTTTTTCTCATCATCTTCAGCCTCCAACTAAACAAGATCCAGATGTAACTAACTGAGAGTTAAAAAGTTAAAGGGACTTGATTGTTGTAAAACTGAAATAAAGATTATCTAACATCTATTATATGCTTTTTGTTCTGTTGACATTGTTCATATATCATTGATAAATACTAGGATCATATTGCACACACTGCATTTGGATTTAGGAGGTATGTAAATGAGCTCAGCTGTCGTTCTGCTTGTTACCTTATGAATGTCACAACTAAAATTTATATAAATATAGGAAAATGTCAAACTGCAATTATAAAATTCAGTGTTAGTTTTCATAGTTATATTCTTAAAAACATAATTTATTTACAAAAAATTCTTTCAAAAAATCTATCACATTTTTTGTGGTATTCGAAAAGTAACCGTTAATGATAACATTATGAAGCCAAAGTATTATGGCTGCATTATAAGTATCTCTTTGGTGCAGTGAGTCTCAGTTTTTATGTGTTTTAAATGTTTTACACTGGATCAGTGAAGAGGTCAATAATAGAGCTTAATTAAAAGGTACAGTGGCCAGTCGGTTTGCAGACAGACTCGAGCTGAAGGTTCATGTCTGAGGAGGGCTACTTCGGATTTAGTTTGTTCTTTCATAGATGATTTGAGAAGTACTAAGTGCTTAAATTTTGAATTCAATTACGTTGGATACTGGAATAGGTTCAATTTGATTTTGTAAAATACAGTAAAGAGGGCTGATTTAATACAGCATTTATCATTGGGAAACACTAATTCATGTGGCCGATCATAACGTTACCCCCCCCATTTAAATTTTACTAGGTAGGGACGGACAAAATGAATGTTAATTGTCTCCTTATTTTTCTTGAATTTCTTCTAATGATATGGATATCATTGCTTGCCTTTATGTAGTGTTATGATATCGAAAACATCACAAAGCGCTCGGTTAATTATTCAATTCTGTGTAATGCAAGTTCATGTAAATTGAATTTGGTAACGTATAATATGTGTGTCTGTTACGGATGTAACAACAGGTCAAAACATGAGTTTACATGTTTAAACAAAGTTTCTTGTTAACTAACATATCATATTGCGCTTTGTCTGTTTATATTTTTCATTTTTAAGTTTAGAATTGTTGTTGTTGGTGGTGATTCTGCTGGTTACCTATCTGTTGATAAATATTAATTGTGTTTCTTTTATCTAAACTAATTTTATCTTCAGGTGCTTGTAATATACAAGAAAATGATATTGCAAATACACAGCACCTTTATCAGTTATAAGCAATCATTGAAATACAATTGAAAATATTACGCTGTCAGTAGTGATTATATGGTTTCTGATGTTTCTATAAATAGAAAAATGCCAAGGATCTTCCGTGCGAAAGTCATGCGATACTGTGGTACTGTGAATGCCAATTAATGAACAGCATAAGAACGAAACTTGAATAAACCCCACTACAAAGACTTTTCATATTTTTTTGCAAGGTAAAATGTATTGAATTTGACGATGGCGGCCATTCGCATTTTCTTAAATAAAAAGCTTTCCCCAAAGAGTAATAGGTGGATTCACATTTTACTGAAGTCAAACAGAACAGGAAACTGCAAAAATACCTTGTATTACCCTATTACAAAGGTTCAGTTCAAGTTCTACCGGACTATAGGTGGGTTGTGATTAGTCTGAAGATTTTAAGCAGTGAAAAACATTGACGTAACCCTCAAATACAACTTAACCTCCCAATCCTGACCAATTTACTCCATTTCTTGTGCCTTAGTCTTCCATCACATCGCGTTACAAAAACTCCCCAACCCAACAACCGAGACATAAACACACTCCGCACCCCCTCCTACACCCCTTTGACACACATCCCGATAAATGTTTCTTAAAATTTTACTTCTTCTTCCACTTGAATCTAAGTATATTGCCCCGCTTTGCGGAGCTACGGACGGATTTAATAACAAACAATAACCACAATTAACATCCTAGTATATTATATGGTGGCTATTTCTGCCATTTCCGTTCTGTAAGGTATGTAAGCCAATAACATTGATTCGCGTTCCGAGGTAAACGTGATCATGGTTACATCATAATTTAACCACTTAGCATCAAAGCGCGCGCAGTTTTATCAGCGAGCTGATATAGAGTAAAGAGTTAGCCCGAATGACCTGCTTAGAAGCCAACTTTACGTAAAGTGGACTGTATTTCTACACAGTGATGAAATTTGAGGAACATTCGCCGGAAGTAGCAAGGGCGCATTTATCGGCTAGGAAGTTGTTTCTCTACAGTGAGAGAGAACGTCATTTATAGCTCAATTGTATATATCGGACTGTTTATGGACATTGATATGGTAAAAAACACGGTCGCTATGACTTATTTTCTTCAAATGCCTTGTCAAAAACATTTAACGAAAACGATAATGCAGGGAGGAAATGTGGACACTATGATTTGTAAAATGTGATGGCCGCTGGTGGCCGTGGACTCTGCTTAGAAACCATGTGTGTGTAGAATATCTGTCGAGCGGTGAAATGCAGTGATCGATCTAGAGTACCATCATGACTATTTGTTTTCAGGAAAAAATATATCTCGAACGCTCGATATGGCCTCTTATCTCTGGCGTCAAAACGTATTCGAGTGCAATCTTATTTCGATCGCCGACAGGTTTATCTCGAGAGCACGACATTCTTTTCGCGAGCGCGCGAAAATCTTATCTCGTGCGCACGTCATATTATGCGAGCCGAGTGCTCGAGTATAACTTTAATAATTCAAGTTCTGTCGCGCAGACGCGTCGAGGCTCAACCCTGTAAATAATCAATCAATACGTCTGTATGTGTAGCACTATGAAAAGCAAACATGTAGTTCCAGAACGTTATTGCCATTTTTAAAAGATTTAAACGATTAACGGATGACTCTAGGTGCGACAATTAACGGGGGCCACACTTTTATTACATGTCATATTTTTTATTAGGAGGTATTCTACAAATTCGATTTGTCTAGAATCCCCGATCGTGCAGCCCACGATTTGAATTATTTGAGCATATATCTAAATTTAATACACGCAATTTGCCTAACATAATTCTGGAAGGAAGTGTCTTGCACTATCTCCCAGCAACATTTTGAGCAGTCTTCTCCGGAGGGCTATCCGTGGGCGACTATAAATAGCTTGCAAACAAGAAACAGAGAGTAACGACACATATTATCCGTGTGAAATCATCTAAATTCACAATATTCAGCCCTGTACCGCCCCCCCCCCCCCCAAACTCTCCTGCAGAAATTTACAACAATGCCTAAAAATAGGTAAAACACTTCATTGGAATAAACAAAGACAAGAAAGTAAAGTGAAATAAGATAATTCTTAACTTACACTATTTTAATTACATGGATTTTTCCTTGATTATCGAATAATAGTGTGAGATAGATCTAGTATATTGACAGTGGAAAAATCAATAATGTAAAAGAAAACAACAACAAAAAACACTCCAAGAAGTTCTAATGGTCAGCCCATTATCAACTGGTTTACAAAAAGCTAAACCTATACATGTTCTAAATTATTTATTATTTGAAACATAGATAAAGTCGTGCAGCCTGATCTAAATCCAGAAGATTTTGTCCTCATCTCTGGTTGCGCCAGTGACTTAAATAAGTGGACAAGATAATGTATAGGTATAGGCCGCTAGACTGCTGGCAGCTAACTTCACGACGCACATGGGGGAACAGGGGAAATGAAAAAATGGATGTTCCGGTAAAGGAAATATTCATAAAACGGGCCTATTTTGATTGGATATTTTCAATCTGATGAGGGAAGGCAAACAGCCCCTTTACACATAAATGTTACTTAACTATTGTACCTAAATAACTATCTACATTTTAAGGTAGGTTGAAGGTGCAAGGATAACCTAGAAAGTCAAGGAAGATGAAATATGGGAATCAAACTACAGCAAAAACGATGAAACATCAGTTTTTAGACCTAACTGAACAAGTTTAGACCCTGGTTCGAGCCTCTGTGGTCATACATATACTTACTAATATGATTGGACTTGATGGTTCATTGCTACTGTTCATAATCCAATTTGGGTATACTGGATACCATTCTGAGGTCAGGACATATCATTAAAATTATGGAGGAATGTTTGGAGTCAAAACAGCATTATTTTTATCAATATTGACTGTTTTCAACCGGTTGGATGCCTGTGACCCGAGTATATATACTATGCTATATCATAAGGATAGGTATAGGTCTTGTTATCAAATAATATCAAGTTTGAGCTATTTGACATACCCATAAAGGTCATGGCAGGTCCTATGAGGTCACCGGGTTAGTGTTGTAACTTAGGAAATTACGTCAAATTTGATATGTCTTGTACGGCTTTAGACCTGTTGAACCCTTGTGACCATGGACATCTGTACATATTTTATACGAGGTCGTGTAGGGTATTAGGTCCTAGCTAACGATAGCGACCAGTTCAGGTACTAGTGTCGCCGAAGATGTCGGGCAGGTTGTAGGGTCACAAGGCAGTGTTCGAATTTGAAAATCTGCTTATTTTGACACTTCGGAAAGGTTTTCGATTAAGTCCTGGTCTATCGATTGATGCCATGTACAAGTAACTCGGATAGCGTGGGTTTGGGGTTGAGTTGAGTCTCTACATCTGGGTTACCTCCATACCATTTATGGATTTGTTGGTAGATGTCTAAGCTATTTACAAAGTCAATATGATGCCATCAGAGCTCCAGGACAGGTATCAGAAAATTACCAAATTTTGTTATATGCAGTAGGGTTGCAGACCCACGGGACTAAGCTAGGCCGTCGGGGGAGCCGAGAGATTGTTCAATGGTGAAGATTGTATTTCGTTTTCAGGACTGCCTTGATGCTGTGAAAACTTCATATTTTGAGAATATTACCGAACTTTGACCTATGACTTTGACCCCTAGCCGACCGGGTTCGAACTGATTGACCTGTTGCCTTCGAGTAACTGCTGGTTCCTTTGCATTTTATTAAAATCAGACATCAAGTTTATGAGATATTGGTTCTCTGACAAGGCCCACCCATCTATTTAGTTATACTGAAGAAAATGCATATTTTCACCAAATATTGGTACACTTTTATACGGTCCCGCGCGAAACCTTTGGCGGTAAAAAAACTATAAATTACATATCTGTTTATAGCCATGTTTAGATTTATTTTATAAAAGATATTCATTAACAATATCTTGTGCTTGGAACAGTTTACAATTATTTGTAGTTTAATGAAAAACAGAACTTTTTCGTATGGGAAAAGTTACAGAAAACAGCTTTTACCTAAATACGTACATACGGACGAAAGATGTAGTCTTTTTTTTTGTCACAAAACGTTTCAGATATTATAATAGCGATACGTCTCTGTAAAATCTGATATGCTAGAAAATGTCGAAACTTTATTTTATGTGAAATAAAGTTACAGTCAGATTTAGTGGTGTTCAGCCAGCAGAGGACTGTCATTAGAAATTTGTTTCGGTGTATGCTAAAATAAAATACCAAGAAGAAGAATATCGATCAATTTGTCCAGATATAATCCAAGCGACAGTGCGACAATGACGACAATGCGAGGTTTTACTAATTCTCGCAACTATGTCTATTGGATTTCAATTTCACGATGCGAGGTTTAAAAAAAGACAAGCGACAATTAAGACGATAATTGTCGCCCTCTTAACCTCGCGAGGATTGTTAAATCTCGCATGTAAGTATGTTTTCGGACAAGGCGACAACGCGATAATTATCGCGTTGTCGCGTGTTGGCGAGGCGACAATTTAAGTGGCACGAACAGGATTCCGTACAAATACGCTCATTTGATTGGTCAAAATGGGTGCTCGCGCGGGTCCGCAAAAGTGATATTGACCCGCAGAAGTGATAATAACTTGTGATATCAATTTATCTTATGTGTATGAACTGTGGGCAAGTGAAATGCGTGTATTTGAAGACATATAATATAACAATTATAGACTTATGTTTTGGTCAATATCATTTTTACAGGTCCTTACCAACACTTATTACATACTCGTTTCTATTCCCGTTAAGTTACACTGGTACCGGAAACGTCAATATTTTCCATATACTGACGCCTGAATTTCATATCGGGTGCGTGACGTAATTCAATGTGTGTTATTGCACTATTCTTTTTCTATTTCGTCCAGTGTTGTCAATCCTATTCAGGCCATTGAACATATTTATGATATTTACATGATATTTATACGTGTAGATGTGTATGTAATAAAAAGGTTATAATCTTTGCATCGGGAAATATGCACTTGTTCTTCAGCGGAAGAATATTGCGGTCCTAAAGTCGCGCAGTATTTCCGCTGAAGAACTCGTGCATATTTCCCGAATAATATTGATCCAGTTGAAAAAAGACCCAACGCGTCCTTTTTCAAAGTTGAGAATTACCCCTTTCTGCACTTCAGCATTACAATTTGATCAAAAGGTCCTTCTTCAACATTTGGAATTGACTCTGCCAACATTTCAGCATTAAATTTTTATCAGAACAGAACAAAACAGAACAGAAGTTTATTTACAGAAAGACTTGAACATTAGATGTTCATCGTCATATATATATATATATATATATATATATATATATATATATATATATATATACATTACAAACATGCATGATTATAGCGGAAGGTTAAATTATATATTTTATGGAAATAATATGAACACAAATATACACATACAATAAATATGAATACTGATATGTTTTGTGTAATTTATTCAAATACTGATATTTTGTTAATTAATTCTATTAATTAAGACGGTTTTTGCATAATTTCGTGTAACAGTTCATTCTTAAAAAAATACATATAATTTAACTCGACATATAATAGGATCGGTTAATAAACAAGAGCTGTCTGATGACAGCGCGCTCGACTATTCGAAGAATTGATTGAAGAATGGGGTCAAAATGGAAGACATGAAACCTGCGAAAATGTATTTATGACGTCATGTAATAAAATACAAAGTGAGTGGCTTGTCGATAAATTGTCAATCACACATAAAACACGGACATGAAATTAGTGTATCAAGCAGTGAACCTTAATTTTGGGGAAGGGAGATCAAAGCTCCTCGCGTGCTGTAGTACAGGAGACAGATACAAAAAATATAACCCCGTTTGGACTACAGAGGCGTACTATGGACAAGAAACAGAAAGAAAACTTGAAAATCTCAATATACTGGTACTTTTTATTATATGTGTGTGATGAGAATCGTAGCAAGGTTTTTTTTGCGTCAGGCGTAAAAGGAAAGAGTCGCACGTATATCTTAAGGCGCATGCATGCTTTAAAAAGCCGTACCTACGTTATTCAATGCGTTATGTATGCTACGAAAAGTCGCAAGTACGCTTTTAAACTTCTTTAAGTCTTTCGTAAACCGAGCGTGCACATATTTTTTTTCAAAGACATCAGACTGAAAAGGTTACGTCCCATGTTTACTAAATGCATATAAATCAACAACGTTGAAGAAGTGGCGGAAGATGATGTAAGCGCATGTGTGCCGATGCGCTCCAAGAAAAAATCATTGTTTTTAATTTTCGAAACCTCAGCTACGGCCTGTCGGATATTGGCCACGAGGTGTCATCCCGGAGTTGAAAATCTTGTTTGAAAAGAAATCAACTTGGTAAATGAGGAAGGCATAAATTGTAACACAGCACTGCGGTGCGGTGCAACGACCCGGTAAGTCTGATGAACTCGTATTGTCCGTAAGTATTGTCCTGGCACTCATGAATATTCCGTATATTTCCGTAAATTAATTTTCGGTGTCCGAACATAAACAACGATATAACTAAATATTACATATATCGTTCTTAATTGATGAAATGTCACATGTGCAGGTAGTTGTACGGACAAAGCGTTTACCTGTCAATATCACAATATCAGGATTGTGGGTTCGAGTCATACGTCTGACCATACCTTTTTTTCCCCAAATTTTCTATGCAGACCTACCACTCATTTGATCAAACGTATCGTGATATTTATGGTTTATTAATTAAGAGTAATTATATTTACCCGTTTTTAAAAAGTGGAATAAAATTGTTTTAAAAGTATCTTAGGCATAGAAAAGACAAACTACCTGTCACCAGCGTTCCAGAAAAAAAATACAACAAGAGAAAACAATTAAAATTCATAAAATATGATACATAAAATAATGTAAACGATAACATTACAGTACATTAAATTGAAAAAAAAAGAGATCTATTCAGCAAGTGATTTCGAAACCGTGGTAACGTGCGTGGAAGTCAGACACCTTACCTCTACGCCACCGTGTCATCGATTAACTTTACATGTTACTTAAGTAATATAGATACTTTCAGGATACTAACATTGCGTAAATTAACGAAAACGCCCGAAAATATTGGCGAAGATTAATGAGTGCCAGGTCAATACTTACGGACAATACAAAACATGTTTGACACAGTCTTACACAATTCACTCATCCTTTATAAATCAATCAACACGTTTTTCCCGAGGCAATGCCTATGTTCAGTTCACATAGCACGTGATTTTTATGACTACATATTGTTATTGTTGGCGCCAGCGCGGATATATTTAAAGTGACACGTCTAAAAAGGTATGTACATTTTTTCTTCCTCTATTTTTTTCTTCTCTATTTTCTTTCTGTTTCTGTCGTTCTTCTTTTTCTCTTTTCTTCCGATACATATATTACTTATTCATATTGTGTTTACCACATGTTTTTCCTGTGATAAAAATCGTGCAAATTCGACTGTAGTGTAAACAATGGAAACTATTTATAGAGAAATAGCTTATGCAACTGCTTCTCAGTTCTGCGGATTGATAAAAAAGAATAATATATCAGAATTTTCATAGTTTTAATTGATTAATTCGGAGTGAAAAGCATCGGGAGAGAAACCATGATTATGCTCAAACTGACGTAGATATGATGGAATTTCCGCGTGTACATGTTCCTATTTTCTGAAATGAACTATAACTATGGAAATAGCCAAATTACGTTTTGTGCAAATGTATTTTTAATGGGAACATTGTTGATCGCGCAAACAACCTCGCACCCATGAAAAAAAGTGTTTTTGGGGGCGCATGGTATAGATTCCTGCCCCAGACCTAACCCCTATCTATCATCAAAATGTATTGTACAAAATTCGAAGAAAATGTTTATTTGAAACTTCCTTATTACTTACTGAATGAAACTTTTACAGCGTCTTTTGACAAATATCAAAAATATTTTGGTCAAATTTCGAGGGTTTTCTTATCCTAGAAGTGAAAACAGTCAGTCTAGAATCTTTTTTTGTAAGTTTGGTCGTGAGTTTTTCTACCGATTGCCAAGCCTTTTGTATAAGTGTTGTTCCAATGAAAACAAGTGTTTTAAAATAACTTTGATAGTTTTAATTGCAAGTGAGACATTTATGTTTGACAAAGTCTTATTTCTTTTTTAGGTTGTGTCTTTGTGGTAGAGATAAAGTGGTGTATATAAGATCATAGATGGGTCCACGTGGTTTCAGATTTCTACTGTAGGGTAAAAAGGTGCGTATGTTGTCTTACTTTCTGTGTTTGAAATTTCTAAAGGCAACACTACGATAAATATTTGTTTCTGTTTTTACACACCCCTTTCTGTATTTCGTATCCTTATGCTGCGTTTACACTTAGCCACGATTTCCACGATTTAAAGAAAAGCTCGGAGCTCCACGATTTATTGCACGATTTTTTTATTTCTACGCTTTGTTACTACCTGCAGCGTTTTATTACGAAACCATCACGATTCTGATTGAGATCTACCACGATTTTTTTTATTTCTACGCTTTGTTACTACCTGCAGCGTTTTATTACGAAACCATCACGATTCTGATTGAGATCTGCCACGATTTTTTTTTATTTCTACGCTTTGTTACTACCTGCAGCGTTTTATTACGAAACCATCACGATTCTGATTGAGATCTGCCACGATTTTTTTTTATTTCTACGTTTTGTTACTACCTGCAGCGTTTTATTACGAAACCATCACAATTCTGATTGAGATCTGCCACGATATTTTTATTTCTACGCTTTGTTACTACCTGCAGCGATTTATTACGAAACCATCACGATTCTGATTGAGATCTGCCACGATTTTTTTAATTTCTATGCTTTGTTACTACCTGCAGCGTTTTATTAAGAAACCAACACGATTCTGATTGAGATCTGCCACGATTTCATCACGTTCTCTCAAGTTCTCTTACGATTACCACAATATGGTATCACGCTTTGTCACGTTCTGTTTAGATCCCTCTCGTTATCAAGTTTTGTTAAGCTCTCCTACGATTTATGGCCCGTTTGAGCACGATTGGAGTATAAATAGGAGTTATGGATTATCCTCACATTCTTTTCAGAGATTCCAAAGAGGAACGAGATATGCATCAAAGAGATGAGCAAGATGCCTTATTTGCAATTTTCATCATGGTATGCCTATAATAGTCACTCGTCGGCAGCAGCAACAAGGGACGGAAGTGTAAACGCAGCATTAGTAAGGTAAACGAAAATCTAGATAATGATATAAAATGAATGACCGACGTTCAACTAAATTAATATTTGACCAATATTTGATTTTTAGCTCATCTGATATTTGGGGAAAAAATGATGAGTTATCATCACTTGATCGGCGTCGGCAATATCAGATTTCTTGGTTAAGTTTTATGTTTAGGTCAACTTTTCTCCTAAACCACCAAAGCTATTGCTTTGAAATTTGTAACAGGTGTTCACCATCATAAGCTGACCCTGTTCATTAATAAAATAACTCTGTCCTACTTTTTGCAAGAATTATGACCCTTTTGGACTTAGAAAATCATGGGTGGGACAATTTTTCTATTATACAAAAAAAAAAAAAATCAACAAAAAAGTTGGTTGTCGAGGCGTTGCCATGGAAGTAAATACTTTAGAATAGTTTTAAAGCCCTGCTCCCGTCCTACCTTTTAACCTTGAATTGTCACTAAAAAGCATGAAAATCCTGACTATGAACAGTGGTGCCTGTCAAAATAGAGTCTATTTTATATAAAATTCTATTGGCCAGTTTTTCAACTCTAGCACTAAGAAAGGCTTAAACTAGTATTAGCTAAGCCATCGCTTAACCTTGTTTTCTAACGGTTTTTTTACTAATACTCGGCGGGTATATTTGCGATGTATTAGCTAAGCCTTGGTCACACAGTATGAACATGTAGATGCAGTCATCGGACCGTTTCGCTGTATTTTTACATATATAAAACGTGTTACTTTGGTGATTCACTACTTTCGTAAAAATTCTCATAGAAATCATAGAAAAATACAAAGAAACATTAAAACATAAAAGCACCAGCGCCCGTCTAATGAATGAAAAAAATATTTGCTGGCAAAAGGTGAATTTAATTTAAGGTAAGACTACAAGCATTCCTATGTTTGCTCACTGGCATATTGTTTTCATTATTCCTAAATGTTCCACCTTCCATGTACAAAACACGTGCAATATGCCTTTGTAATTAGGAATGCATTTGTAAATTTAAAACAATAGTATAGTAGTCGCAACTTGACCGCGATGGTTGACCTTCGGTTGATTATTCATATCGATTATTTCATTGTAGAAATAAAGGGTGATTAGGGTAGCCATGTATATTTATATGTAATTAGTTTGTTTACAGAGCATTATCAAAGTCTGTATACTTACATTTGATCAATTAAAACTTTCCAATACGCTAATTTATAATTTCACAAATTTATATTTCCACTTTCTCATGCAGCTCGTGTTTTACGTACACTCCTTTTCAATAATAGGTTGTGCCTCATTATGTATTATAATATAAAGGTCAACCATCGGGGTCAAGTTGCGTCTACTATATAGGTACTCAAACTGCACTGAATTTCAAAATCCACATATGATTAAAAGGAGACGTATATGAGCCGCGCCATGAGAAAACCAATATAGTGCGTATCCATATATATATATGTTCAACTACATATTTTTGCGTTACATGTAATTATAATTATTATATATTTATGCTTGCACGTATATTTTGAAACGTGTACAAACGTAGCGAATTTAGTAAAGCTAAAATTGAAGAGTTGAATCTGTTACATTTTTAGCTCGACTTTTCGAATAAAAATAGAGCTTTTGCACTCGCCCCAGCGTCAGCATCGGCGTCGGCGTCGCCGTTGGTTGAATTTTTTTTATAAAGTAAAACATCTCTAATACTAGCTTTACTGAAATGAAATCTATCCAAAAGTACAAGTCGTCGTACATAACGAAAGGGTTTGCTCAGTCCCGTATCATTCCATTCTTCCTCAACATTTCTGCTTTAACTTCATGCTGGAAATTTAAATCCATGTCTAAATACTCTGCCTCTATCTTTTCTTAAACCACCTATGTCCCAGGTTTAAAATAACAATAGAAAGATAAACCATTGCTGTCGAGCCCCGTTATTCACGTGCTGTCTTAAGCGTTGTAAATATATCCGACACGGCTTAAGTCGGAGCTTAAGTCTTTACTTAATAGTTGAAAAACTGGCCATATATGAAATACCTGTGGTTATGCGTGCTAAACTGTGGCACGTGGCGGTTAACTGTTTTCTATTGTAATCATGGGTTGCATACACACAAAAGAATTTGAATAGCAGCGTAGCAGGGCTTTAAATACAAAATGAGATCAGCCGGTGTAATGAAGTATTTCGACCCCCACAGAATAATGACCCCCCCCCACGGTCATTATTCTACAGAAAAAGTGACCCCCGGTCATAGTATTATGACCTCCAGATCATAGTACTATGACTCCCCCACGTGAAGTAAACTGAACCTCACGAAGAATATTGACTCCCATAAAAAAACGACCCCCGGTCATTTGGTCAAATTTAGTGATAACTCATGTATCTAAGGCCTAATTGCTGCATTTTATGCCCCCACTCAGGGAAGGGGTGCATATAGATTTGCCCTTGTCCGTCCGTCCGTCTGTCCTTCCGTTTGACCATCAGCCCCAGATACCATCACTTGACACAGAAATCAGAGCATTCCGCAACGGGAAAAGGGATCTATTTCTAGACGCTGTATCTTGGTGTATACATTTTTTTCAGGAAAATAACAATTCACAATACGTTTACAAAACACACCAGTGTCAATAATCCCTGCAAACTTCGGTATGAAGTAATTCTTCAGAAGAAAACTGCACAAGAAACTGCTAGCATAGAACTTAGTATTAATAGAAGTTGCAATACTTAGCAGTGGCAGTAAAGTACGGTAGCGGCAACAATAGAAAGCAGTAGTAGTAGTAGTGGCAGTGGTAGTGGCAGTTGCAGCAGCAGCAGCAGCAGCAGCAGAGGAATAAGTGATAGCAACAACAGCAGCAGGAGAAGAAGAGGTAGATGTACAAGACCTATTAGTGGAAGCAGGTATAGTAGTATCAGTAGTAGCAGTTGTAGTAGTAGTAGTAGAAGTAGTAGTAGTAGTAGTAGTAGAAGAAGAAGAAGAAGTACATGTAGTAATAGCAATAGAAGTAGCGGCACCAGTAGTAGTAGTACAATCAAAATGTTAACTATTGGCAATGGAGGGTATTAGAGTTGTAGATCTAGTAAAATTGTCCGTTAGGTTTGGTGGGGATCACTTTTTAATAGATATTATCGTCGAAAGTCTTTTTAGGAGCCGGTGTTTTACACGGAAAGAGTAACTTTTTTAAATAGAATAATGTCCGGGAATCGATATTGTATGAGAGTTCGAATGTAGTAATTTCGGCAGTGAGCACTTTACATGGAAGGAGTCACTTTTTCTATAGAATAATAACCGGGGTCGTTATTCTATGAGATTCGAAGGGAGTCATCTTTAGGGAGTCAGTATTTTACTTGGATGGGTCAGTTTTTCTATAGGATAATGACCGGGGGTCGTTATTCTATAGAGTTTTCAAAGGGAGTCAGTTTTTTATAAGAGGAGTCAATATTTTACAGGAAAGGAGTCACATTTTCTATAGAATAATGACCGGGGGGTCGTTATTCTATGGGGGTCGAAATACTTCATTACACCGGCGCGCTTAGCTCGATAGGGAGAGCGTAGGTTTACGGATCGCCGGATCGTAACGGGGGCGTATGTTCTCCGTGACGATTTCAAATTTTGATGAAAGACATTGTGTCTAAAATCATTCGTCCTCCACAATTGATTCATGTAGGCAAATTGGCAGTTATTTTGCACTGATCATAATTCAGGAACACTGGTTAGGTTAACTGAAATACTGTTGAAAAATGGCATTAAACCCATAACAAAAAAAGAAGAGATTTAAGCAGAGCAACATTATGTTTTCTGTTTTCTTGCTATGTAGGTTGTGTTCAAGTGACAAAAAAGTTCAAGATCAAAGAAACAGATCACGGGTGGATGTGTTTTTCAAATATGGAATATTAAATGTATGTATTTTACCACTTTTTATCTGGATTAGGTGCAAAATAAAGACAAATGAATAGACATAAATCTTAAAAAAAACCTAAACATTTTGTAATATAGTACTAAACATTATGATAGCCGTGCAATATTCCCTTGAAATAAACACAAGAAAAGAGAAACAAATGATTGTTTCTGTATTTTCTTAGACTGACATGGGGGGTCATTTTGTCCTACTTTCATGTTTATCGTTTTTCCGTAATCGGTCGGAAATTCTTCGGGATCACGTGATTTTAAAATTGTTTCAAACGAATATCCGTTTAAAGACGCGCGACAAAATAACTGTATTTCCATGATGGTAATTATACACAGCTTGCACGAAAAATATGAAATGTACAAAATTTATGTTTAAAATTGACAGTGATATATTAGACCAAGACAATGTGTTTAATGTCTAAAATCTTATTAAATTAATGTAGCCATATGTACATAAATCAGTGTATTTAGGTAAATTTCAATCACATTTTGTTTCGGCAGTGTAAGACAGTTATTCATTTATATTCTTAAAACTATACTGAAAAGAGATTAACTGGAAAGTTGTTAAAAACACTTTTATTCGGGAAGGGCCTGAATTGTCCTTCCGCAAACTTGTAGTATAGCTGTTTATTACCTGTATTAGAAGAACGATTTTCATGAAGGTTTTGTGAGTTACAAAATTGTTGAATTCCATGTGCTAAGTTTGTAAAAATCACGTTATCGTTTCGGCATATAATATGTTTTGCATCTATTTATAAATTATAGCCTCGTTTCGGAGGATTCTTCCGAATATGCTCGACGGGTTCGTAAGCAGTCGGAAAACATACTTTCGGTTTGACATAGGCAACATTTTTTGTTTATTTGTTAGTTATTCTTGAACATATTCATGACTGTTTGGTCAGATCTGATGCAGTGAGCCATATTTTCAGTAAATAGGAAGTCTCAGCTACAAACTCTGGTTTTCATATAATACTCGTTCGGGTTTTAGTAATGGACCTTTAAGGCAAAACTGATTTATTTTATATTTGCTTCAGTTCTTACACATGTCTTTCTGTATTTTATACAATCAACAGTGTTACTATGGAAACGTACATCAACATTCTGATATAGGTGCTATAAATGAATGACTGATTCTGTAATATTGTTTATGGATTGCTTTCATTGATTTTGAGTCATTTTTCTAATAAAAGTGATGTTGCCATGAAAACGTGTTTTATGAAACAGTTGTATGGCAAGTGTGTCATTCAAGTTTAACAAAATCATGTTTTTATCCCCCGACGAAAGTAGGAGGGATATAGTTTTGGCGTTGTTCGTCCGTCCGTCCGTCTTTTCGTCCGTCCGGAGCCATATCTAGGAAATATCTAGGAAATAGTTGGGAATATTTATATAAAACTCCATATACATGTTCACCACTATGAGTTTTTGCGGCCCGCCAAGTGTCAGTCAGACTTTATATTGAAATTTAAACAGACTTTAGATCACCATAATGTGGTTGTGTACACACGATTTCGTTCAGATTTCTTTTGTAAACTAAGAGTTATTGCCCTTTAATAGTAAAAATCCACATATTTGTACATAACAAACTTACCATTTGGTAGAATTTTTGGTCACCCCTTACCTTGATCACCCCCCTCTCCCCCCAAAAAAAAGTTCCTTATTTTAGATTTTTTTTACAAACGTCATGTACATGTTCACCACTATGAGATTATTGGGCCCATCAAGTTTCAGCCAGATTGCCCAAGTAACACCAGAGTTATGGCCCTTAGAAGTTGCTAGTGCTAACTGTATAGGGTACTTGCAATTTCTGCATCATAACTTTTGATATATTTGACCTAGAACTGTGAAACTTAAACAAAATTTAGAGCACTATAATGTAGTTGTGCATACACAATTTCATACGGCTTTATTTTTTGTAAACTAAGAGTTATTGCCCTTTAATTATCTAAAAATCCACATATTTGTACATAACAAACCTACTATTTGGCAGAATTTCATTAAATTTCTTTCATTTCTTTTCCCTGAACATTTATTATTAACGTGTGAAGTTGTTCACCCACACCTGGTCACCCACTTGCCTTGGTCACACCCCCTCCCCGTCTCCCTACACACCCCTAAAACATTTTAGCTCCACACTATTCGGAGAATAGGGGGGCTATACTACTCACCCCGGAGTCGGCGTCGGCGTGACCCTTTTTGGTTAGTCTTTCGGCAACCTTTGTTTTTCTGTCATATCTTTGTTACTATTGCTTATATCTTACTGTAACTTCAAATAAACATTGTCCAGTATACAAACAATGTATGAGTAGGGGCTGAGCACATTATATCAAAGGTCAAGCTCACCAAGGTCTTATACTGAGGTTATTTTTAAGGTTAAAGATTTTTGGCAACCTTTGTTTTTCTGTCACAACTTTGTTACTTTTGCTTATATCTTACTGTAAGTTCTCATTAACATTATCCGGCATACGAAATAGTTTTGTGGTGCTGGGTTCCATATACCCAAGGTCAAGTCACAAAGAAGTTATACTTGGAATTATTTTCATGTTATTTTTTTTCGAAAGCTTAATAGAAAACTTTGGGACTCAAAAAGATAATGACTTGAAATTAAAAATATTTGTTTATATTATCTATGAATGTGTGGTTAGATCCCCTAAACTCTGATTGTATTTTTGATAGAATTAGGCCCCATTTGTACATATATATATTTTTTTAATTTTGATTTCGTGTATTGTAACTCTAAATGCTATCTAAGATAAAAAAACTTTAAATGTTCTATATATCACCATCTCTGATACCTCTTCTTTGATTTGTATTTTTAACCTAAATTATGCCCTTTTATACTTAAATTTCTTTTAACAACTTCGATTTCGGACATTATCTTTGGTAACATCATAAGATAATGATTGAAAACTCAAAATTATCTTTTTCATCTTCATCTGCATTTGTTTTTGTAACAATCTCATGGCTCTAGTTTTGTGTATTTGATGGAATTATGCCCCTTGGAGATATCTTCCTTTTATAGAAGAGGTTCTTATTCAGACAAATTTTATTTTTACTGTCAAATCCCCAAATTGGATGGAGACCGCGCTGTCTTTCGGAAGATCTTGTTTTTTCATGCCTTACTTTAGATTTTTTTTTCAAACTTCCTTGAATTTATTCACCATGCAAGTTGTACCACTCCCCACCTCGCATTTCAATTACTGCATTTATTTTAAAGCTCAGCTTAATACGTTAAATCCCATTTAAAATAAATTCTTTAGTCAGGATCAAAGTATCATACATTTATTATGTAAATTGATTTTGATAATGAAATTATTTTAAATCCTGAATTTCTTTGCCCTATATATTTTTTGCATTTCCCACAAACCCTTTCGGGGGGGGAATACCAATCATTGAATTTGCTTGTTTTTCTGGCTTTTAAGTTGTGTTTTGTTTTAGTGGCAAAGATCAAGCACAACATACAGATCATGGACAAAGGTGTGTTTTAGTGGAGATCAAGCACAACATACGACTCATGACCAGGTGTCGTTAGATCTGGAGCCATAAACGGTAAGCATATTTTCCTACCCTTTCTTTGTTAGAATTTCTGAAAGCACATAGAATTAGTATTTGTTTCTGTATATAGCATTTACTTTTTTGTCGCCATGCGTGGTGGGCGCATAGAGATTTGGTTTGCCCGTCCGATCGTCAGTCGTCCCCGTCAGTCCGAAGTTCGTGACGGCTTAGTTAAAAAAGTATGTGATATAATTGATGAAACATTGCTTGAGTCTTTATCATGATATGAACTTGCCGCATTCCTATTATTATGCTCCCAGATCTTACTGATGCGGGTGGCCATATAGTGATTGTCCTGTCTGTCCGTACGTTCGTTTTAGTTCCGTTTCGTTCGTCGTCCGTCGTACGAGGTTAACCAATGGGGACGTTTAATCTGCATCAATACCCCTTACTAGAATGACTTGATACTAATGAGATGTAAACCTCTGGTGACCATTCTCAACTTCAGACATCACTGACCTGAGTTTGACCTAGTCCTTGAATTGACCTCGAGTTAGACTTAGGGTGCTTTGTATCGACGGTTTGCCATTGGACGTTTTATTGAAGGCGCAGCTCTTGTCCCCCCCCCCCCCTTCGTCTGGCTGGCCCGTTTTTAGAGTTATGACCCCTGAAAAAGTCAAAATGCACATTCTTCCCTGGTGACACTTAGCTCAAAAGTATTTGATTTTAACATTATGAACCTTGCATGAGGTATAATCATGATTATGAACTTGTGCACCGCCTATTTTTAATCCCGCCACAAGTGGTAGGGGGGTTATAGAATGGTTCTCCGTTCTGTCCGTCCTTCCGCCCTTCCGTCCGTTCCCTTCGCCTGTCGTTAATCACTTTCGTGTCCGGCTCTATATTTCCTGAAAGGATATTCATAAAACTTGGTCAATGATCACATCATCAAGACGACTTGCAGAACCCATGAGGCCAGCCTTGTAGCTCAATGCTCAAGGCTACAATCAAGGTCAAAGGTTGGAGCCTTTCACTTTGTGTCCGCTTTATTTACCTTAACTATTGAAAGAATGTTATAAAACTTGGGTGAAAATGACCTCCTCAACAAGATGACTGCACAACCCCCACATTGAGTTCAAGCCACCGGGCTTTAGGTCAAGGTCTCTCCAACGTAGGGTGATGAAACGTTTGAAGCCTTCTGTTTTGTATCCGTTTTATCTCTAAACCCTTGAAAAGATTTTTCATCATAAGGGGTCAAATGCTTACTTCATCAAAGCAATGTGCAGAACTTATGATCAGCCATTGCCGGACTATCAAGATCAAGGTCCCTTGAAAGTTCAGTTTTGAGTTTGCCATTTTGTGTCTGCTCTGTATCTCCTAAACCTTTGAAGGATTCATATGAAACTAGGGTTCAAATGATCCCTCATTTAAAACCAGGTGCAGGGCTTATGATTCAGCCATTTCGGCTCAAGGTCAAGGTCACAACTTAGGGTGAAAGTTTGGCTTCATTTTGGTCCACTCTGTATTCCTAAACCCCTTGAAGGATTTTCATCATACTTGGTCAAAATTGATCACCTCATCAAGAAATGAGTCAGCAGTGTCAGCTCCAGGTCAAGGTCCACACTCAATGTAAAATTGTTTGCGCTGTGTATCTCCTAAACCCCCTTAAAGGATTTTCATGAAAATCTTGGAGTAAATGATCACTTCCTCAAGGACGTTGCGCAGAATTCATGATGTTCAGCTGTGTCAGTTCAAGTTCCAGGTCACAGCTAAAGGTCAAGAGTTTCCCTTTCATATTCGTAGCATGGCGGGAGGGATTTAGCTGGTCTTTCAGGAATGCTTGTTTTTTTTTTGGTCTGCCCCAATTTTTAGAGTTATGGCCCCTGAAATATGCAAATTGCCATTTTCACTTGTGACGTGCAGCTCAAAAGTATTTCATATAAATTGATTAAAATTATATGGGTCTTTCTAAATGATATGAACTTGAGCAATCTTATTTTTTGTTGCTCCATCCCTGGTTTTTTAGCTTATGGACATGAAATATCCAAAAATGTATATTTTCACCTTGTGACGTACTAGCTCAAAACGTATTTATAGACTTGAATAAACCGTGTATGATTATGAACCTACGCTCCTTCTTGTTTTTGTCTGTGTTTAGTAAGTTATATAATAATTTCAGCTGGTCAGGACCAGTATTGGTGTTCTGATATGTTTTACAATATTTCATAATATTCAAGTGCGTCCAGACCCAGTATTGGATGTTTTATCAGTAGATATAATATTCAGAGGTCCGGCCTAGTAGTGTGTCTAGTAAGTTATATAATATTCAGTGGACAAGACCAGTATTGGTGTTTTATAAGTATATAATATTTCAGAGGTCAGGACACGTATTGTTGTTTGTAAGTTTATATACTATTTCAGTGGCAGACCCCAAGACCCAGTTATTGCTGTTTTATAAGGTTATATAATATTTAGAACTATTCAGTGCTCAGAAACAGTATTGTTGTTTTATAGTTTATAATATTTCAGTGGTCAGACCTAGTATGATGTTTAGTAAGTTATATAATATTTCAGTGGTCAGACCCTGGTTTGTTGTTTAGTAAGTTTTATAATATTTCAGTAGTCAGACCCGTTATTGTTGTTTAGTAAGTTATATAATATTTTAGTGGTCAGACAAGGTATGTTGTTTAATTGTAATTTTATTTCAATGGTCAGACCCAGTTATGTTGTTTCGTAAGTTATATAGTTTTAGTGGTCAGACCGGTATTGTTGTCTTAGTAAGTTACTAATACTTCAGTTGGTCAAAACAGTATTGGTGGTTTTTATAATTTATATAATATTCAGTGGTCAGACCAGTATTGTTGTTAGTAAGTTACATAAGACTTCAGTGGGGGGGTCAGGACCCAGTATTGGTGTTTTTATACGTTATATAATATTCAGTGGTCAGACAGTATTGTTGTTAGTAAGTTACATAATACTCAGTGGTTCAGACCCAGTATTTGTTTTGGTGGGTTTTTTATAAGTTTTATCATATTTCAGTAGCCAGACCCGTTATTGTTGTTTAGTAAGTTATATAATATTTTAATGGTCAGTTCAAGTATTGTTGTTTAATTGTTATATAATATTTCAGTGGTCGGACCAGTATGTTGTTTAATAAGTTTTATTAAGTTTTCAGTGGTCAGACCAGTATTGTTGTCTAGTAAGTTCATAATACTTCAGGTGGTCAGACCCAGTATTGGTGTTTTATAAGTGATATATATTTCAGTGGTCGACCGGTATTGTAGTTAGTAAGTTAATAATACTTCAGTGGTCAGAACCAGTATTGGTGCTTTATAAGTAATATATATTTCAGTGGTTCAGACCAGTTTTGTTGATCTGTATGTTAATAATACTTCAGTGGTCAGACCCAGTATTGGTGTTTTTTAAGTTATATAATATTTCAGTGTCAGACCCGTTATGTTGTTTAATATGTTTATATATTATTTCAGGGTCAGATGCAAGAATTCGTTGTTTAATGTGTTATATATATTTCGTGGTCAGACCCAGTCTTGTTGTTTAATAAGTTTTATAATATTTCATGTTCAGACCCAGTATTGGTGTTTAATATGGTATAAAATATTTCATTGGTCAGACCCAGTATAGTATGTGGTTTAATATGTTATATAATATTTCAGTGAGTTCTCAGACCAGAATCGTTTGTTTAATATGTTATATAATATTCAGTGGTCAGAACCAGTATTGTTGTTTAATAAGTTTTATAATGTTTGTGGGTCAGACCCAGTTTGTTGTCTAGTATGTTAAAAATCCTTCAGTGGTCAGACCAGTATTGGTTTTTACTATGTTATATAATATTTCAGTGGTCGACCAGTCTTGTGGTTTAGTAAGTGATATAATGTTTGAGTGGTCAGACAGTATTCTTCTTTAGTAAGTTATATAATATTTCAGTGGTGAAACCCTGTATTGTGTTTCATAAGTTATTAATATTTCAGTGGTCAGACCGTATTGTTGTTTCATTAAGTTATATAATATTCAGTGGTAGGACCCAGTATTGGTTTTTAGTAAAGTTTTATAATATTTTAGTGGGAGACAGGGATATTGTGTGTAGAAAAGTTATATAATATTTTCAGTTGTCAGACCAAGTATTATGTGTTTTCTAAGTTATTTAAATTTCGCTCGGTCAGACCAGTATTGTTGTTTATATAAATATATAATATTTCGTGGTCAGACCCAATATTGTTATTTAGTAAGATATATTAATATTTCAGTGGTGAGTCCCAGTATTAGCGTTTTATATTATCTTTCAGTGGTGAGACCCAGTATTGATGTTTAGTAAGTTGTGTAATATTTCAGTGGTCAGACCCATTATAGATATTTGATAAGTCATATAATATTTCAGTAGTCAGACCCAGTATTGGTGTTTTATAAGTTATATAATATTTCAGTGGTCAGACCCAGTATAGTAGTTTAGTAAGATATATAATATTTCAGTGGTCAGACCCCAGTATTGGTTACTTATGAATTATATAATATTTCAGTGGTCAGACAAGTAGTTTTTTGGTTTTATAAGTTATATAATATTTCATGTGGTCAGGACCAGTGGTCAGACCAGTTTGGGGTTTTGTAAATATATTTATATTTCAGTTGTCAGACCCAGTATTGGTGTTTTATATAAATTTCAATGGTCAGACGAGTAATTGAATGTTTAGTAGTTATTATATATTCCGTGGTCAGACCCAGTATTGTTGTTTCGTAAGTTATGATAATATTTCAGTGGTGTTTGTTTTTAAGTTATAGCATTTCAGTGGTCCAACCCAATATTGTTGCCTTTACGTAAGTTCTTATATATTTCAGTGGTCAGAACCAGTTTTAGGGTTTTATGTTATATTTTCAGTGGTGAGACCAGTATTGGTGTTTAGTAAAGTTATATAATATTTCGTGGTCAGACCAGTACTGGAGTTTAGTACGTTTATGGAATAGTTCTGTGGTCAGACCAGTATTGGGTGTGATAAAGTTATATAATATTTCAGTGGTCAGGACACATATTGTTGTTTAGTAAGATAATTATTTCTGTGGTCAGACCCAGTATTTGTGTTTATATTAGTTATATAATATTTCAGTGGTCAGACCGAGGTAATGGTGTTTAGTAGATTTATTAATATTTCAGTGATCAGACCAGTATGGTGATTAATAAATTATTTACTATTTCAGTGTTCAGACCAGTATTGTTGTTTTATATAATTTTTCAATGGTCAGACCCAGTATTTTTGTTTAGTAAGTTATATATTATTTCAGTCGTGTTTTTAAGATATATAAATTTCTGTGGTCAATCCCATATTGTTGTTTAGTAAGTTATCGATAATTTATACGTGGTCAGACCAGAAGTATTGGTGTTTTAATTTTATTTTCGTGGTAGCCCAGTATTGGTTGTTTTATAAGTTATAAATTTTTCAGTGGACAGACCCAATATTGGACTTTAGCAAGTATCGAATATTTCAGTGGTCAGAACTGCATTTTTGTTTAGCGAGTTATATAAATATTTTCAGTGGTCAGAGTCTTATTGTTGTTAGTAAGTTTATAATAGTTCATTGGTCAGGACCCAGTATTGTTGTTTAGTACGTTATAAAATATTTGTGTGGTCAGACCCAGTTTTGGTGTTTTATAAGTAATATAATATTTCAGTGGTCAGACCCAGTATTGTTGTTAAGAAAGTTATATAATATTTCAGTGGTCAGATACAGTATTCTTGTTTGTAAGTTATATAATATTTTATAATATTTCACGTGGTCAGACCAGTATGTTGTTTAGTAAGATATTAATATTTCAGTGGTCAGACCAGTTTGGTTGACTTATTTGAATTATATAATATTTCAGTGGTCAGACCCAGTATTTGTGTTTTATAAGTTATATAATATTTCAGTAGTCAGACCCAGTATTGGTGTTTAGTAGGATATATAATATTTCAGTGGTCAGACCCAGTATTGGTGATTTATATAATATTTCAATGGTCAGACCGAGTATTGTTGTTTTATAAGTTATATAATATTTCAGTGGTCAGACCCAGTATTGTTGTTTCGGAAGTTATGTAATATTTCAGTGGTGTTTTTTAAGATATATAATGCTTCAGTGGTCAGACCCAATATTGTTGTTTTGTAAGTTATATAATATTTCCGTGGTCAGACAGTATTAATGTTTTTATTATTTATTTCAGTGGTGGACCAGTACTGGTGTTTAGTAATTGTGTAATACTTCAGTGGTCAGACCAGTATTGGGTTTTGTAAGTTATGGGAAAAAATTTCAGTGGTCAGTCCTATATTGGTGTTGATATAGTTTATATATATTTCAGTAATCAGGACCAGTATTGGTGTTTTATAAGTTATACATATTTCAGTGGTCAGACCCAGTTTTGTTGTTTAGTAAGATTTTAATATTCAGTGTTCAGACCCAGTATTGGTGGACTTATAAATTATTATAATATTTCAGTAGGGTCGACCAGTTATTTGTGTTTTATAAGTTATATAATATTTCAGTGGTCAGACCCAGTATTGGTGTTTAGTAAGATATATAATATTTCAATGGTCAGACCCAGAATTGGTGAATTATAAATAATATAATATTTTCCAGTGGTCAGACCCGTTTGGTGTTTTGTATAAGATTTCACTGGTCAAACCCAGTATTTTTTGTTTAGTAAGTTATATGGATATTTCATCGTGTTTTCTTAGATATAAATATTTATGTGGTCAATCCCAAATATTGTTGATTAGGTAAGTTATATAATATTTCCGTGGCCAGACCCAGTATTGGTGTTTTATATTATATTTCAGTGGTCAGACCCAGTATGGTTGTTTTATAAGTTATAACATTTTTTCTCAGTGGTCAGACCCCTATTTGGTTTTTGGTAAGTTGTTTAATATTTCAGTGGGTCAGAAACCAGTTTTAGTTTTTTAGCAAGTTATATAATATTTCAGTGGTCAGGGACCCATTATTCTGTTTAGTAAGCTATATAACATGTCAGTGGTTAGACCCAGTATTGTTGTTTAGGACGTTATAAAATATTTCAGTGGTCAGACCCAGTTTTGGTGTTTTATAAGTAATATAATATTTCAGTGGGCAGACCCAGTATTGGTGTTTAGTAAGTATATAATATTTCGTGGTCGACCAGTAATGATGTTTAGTAAGTTAGTCAATATTTCATTGGTTTCAGACCGTATAGGTGTTTGGGGTAGTTATATAATATTTCATGGGAGACCCAGTATTGGTTTTAGTATGGTTATATAATATTTCATTGGTCAGACCCAGTATTTGTTCTTTTAGTAAGGTTATATAATATTTCGTGGTCTGAACAGTATGGTGTTTTTTATAATTTATATCGTATTCAATGTCAGACAAGTATGTTGTTAGTAAGATATAATATTTCAGTGGTCAGACTCAATAGTGTTGTTTAGCAGGTCTATAATATTTCAGTTGTTAGACCCAATATTAGTGTTTTATACTATATTTCAGTGTTGAGACCCAGTATTATTGTTTAGTAAGTTATATGATATTTCAGTGGTCAGACCCAGTATTGGAGTTTAGTAAGTTATGTAATATTTCAGTGGTCATACCCAGTATTGGTGTTTGATAAGTTATATAATATTTCAGTAATCAGACCCAGTATAGGTGTTTTATAGTAATATAATATATCAGTGGTCAGACACGTATTGTTGTTTAGTAAGGTATATAATATTTTTCAGTGGGTTCAGACAGTATTGGGGACTATGGAATTATATAATATTTCAGTGGTCAGAACCAGTATTTGTGTTTTTATAAGTTTGATATATTTCAGTATGTCAGTCCCCGTATTTGGTGTTTAGTAGGAATATATTACTATTTCATGGTCAGACCCAGTATGGTGTTTTATATAATATTTCAATGGTCAGACCGAGTATTGTTGTTTTATATGTTATTTATATAATTTTCAGTGGTCAGACCCAGTTTGTTGTTTCGTAAGTTATGTAAATATTCAGTGGTGTTTGTTCGATATATAATGCTTCAGTGGTCTGACCCAATATTGTAGTTTTGTAAGTTTATAATATTTCAGTGGGTCAGAACCGTATTAAATGTTTTTATATTATATTTCAGTGGTGAGACCCAGTAATGGTGTTTTTAGTAAGTGATATAATACTTCAGTGGTCAGACCAGTTATTGGAGTTTAGTAAGTTATGGAAAATTCCACAGTGGGCTTTTCTCTCAGTTTTTCATTTTCTTCTTTCTTTTTTCCTTTTTCAGTTTTTCATTCTCTTTTTCTTTCAGTCTTTTTTTTTCAGGTTGTTTTGTCCTAATCTCTTTCACCATTCAGACCAATATTGGTGTTTGTAAGTTATATATTATTTCGTAATCAGACCAAGTATTGGAATGTTTTATAAGTTATACAAATCTTCAGAGTAGGTCAGATAAACCCTCCCCAGTATTGTTTTCTTAGTAAGTATATAATATTTCGAGTTCAAACCCAGTATTGGTGGACTTATAAATTATATAAATATTTCAGTGGTCAGACAGTTTGGTGTATAATAAGAGTATAATGTTCAATGGTCAGACCCCAGAATTGGTAGGACTTATAAATAATATAAAATTTCAGTTGTCCGACCCAAGTCTTGGTGTTTTTATATCTATATCAATGGTCAGACCCAGTATTTTTGTTTAGTAAGTTATATAATATTTCAGTCGTGTTTTCTTAGATATAAAATATTTCTGTGGTCAATCCCATTATTGTTGTTTAGTAAGTTATATAATATTTCCGTGGCCAGACCCAGTATTGGTGTTTTATATTATATTTCAGTGGTCAGACCCCAGTATGGTTGTTATATAAGTTATAACAATATTTCAGTGCGTCAGACCACTATTGGCTTTTTGTAATTGTTAATATTCAGTTGTCAGAACCAGTATTTTGTTTAGCAATTTATATAATATTTCCGAGGTCAACCATTATTCTAGTTAGTAGTTATATAATATTTCAGTGCGGTAGTCAAGAACCAGTATGTAGGTTTTAGGACGGTTATAAACTATTTCGTGAAAGATCCAGTTTTGGTGTTTTATAATTAATATCATATTTCATTTGACGAACCCCAGTATTGGTGTTTATTACGTAATATAATATTTCGTGGTCGACCCAGTAAAGATGTTTAGTAAGTTATACAATATTTCAGTGGTCAGACCCAGTATAGGTGTTTGGTAAGTTATATATATTTCAGTGGCAGACCCAGTATTGGTTTTAGTAAGTTATATAATATTTTCATTGGTCAGAGCAGTATTTTTCTTTAGTAAGTTATATAATAATTCATGGTCTGAACAGTATTGGTGTTTTATAAAATATTAGTATTTCAATCGGTCAGACCAAGTAGTGTTGTTAGTAAGATTAGATAATACTTCAGTGGTTCAGACCCAAAATTGTTGTTTAGCAAAGGTCTTATATTTCAGTTGTCAGACCCAATATTAGTGTTTTATACTATATTGCAGTGTTGAGACCCAGTATTGGTGTTTAGTAAGTTATATGATATTTCAGTGGTCAGACCCAGTAGAGGTGTTTATATAATATTTCAGTGGTCAGTCCAAGTATTGGTGTTTAGTAAGTTATATAATATTTCAGTGGTCAGACACAGTATTTGTGTTAAGGAAGTTATATATTATTTCAGTGGTCAGACCCGGTGTTATTGTTTATAAGTTATATAATATTCAGTGGTCAGACCAGTAATTAATACTTTATCAGTTTGTTGATATTTCAGTGGTCAGACCTAGTATCGTTGTTTAGTAAGTTAAATAATATTTCTGTGGTCAGACCCAGTATTGGTGTTTTATAAGTTATAAAATATTTCAGTGGTCAGACCCAGTATTGTTGTTTAGTAGGTTATATAATATTTCAGTGGCAAGACCCAATATTGTTGTTTAGTAAGGTATATAATATTTCAGGTGTTCAGGACCTAGTATTGGTGTTTTATATAATATTTAAGTGACGTCTGACCAGTCATCGGTTGTTTATAAAGTTATATATATTTCCGAGGTCATACCCAGTATTGTGTCTAGAAGTTATATAACATTCAGTGGTCAACCCCAGTATTTATTTATGTAAAGTTACATATATTTCAGAGTAGTGCAGGCAATTATTGTTGTTTTTTTCAAGTTATATAATATTTCAGTGGTCAGACACAGTATTATTGTGGTTTAGTAAGTTATTACTGTTTCAGTGGTCAGACCTAGTATTGGGGTTTTGTTTAATTATAAGTGGTCAGACCCAGTATTGTTTTCTAGTAAGTTATATAATATTTCAGTGGCAACACCCAATATTGGTGTTTTGTAAGTTATATAATATTTCAGTGGTCAGACCCAGATATTGGTGTTTGCAGTTATATAATATTTTAGTGGTTCAGACCAGTATTAATTCTTTAGTATGTTATATAATATTTTCACTGGGCAGACCTGTATGGTGTTTTATAAGTTATATAATTGGTTCATTGATTCAGACCAGTATTGTTGTTTTATAAGTTATGTAATATTTCAGTTGTTGTTTAGTAAGTTATATTATATTTCAGTGATCAGACGCAGAATTGTTGTCTAGTAAGTTATATAATATTTCCTTGGTCAGACCCGGTATTGTTGTTTAGTAAGTTATATAATATTTCTGTGGTCAGACCCAATATTGTTGTTTCATCAGTTGAATAATATTTCAATGGCGAGACCAAGTATTGGTGCCTTTGTTATGTTAATAATATTTCAGTGAGTCAGACCTTAGTATTGAAGGTTTAGTATGTGATAAATATTTCAGTGGTCAGAACCAATTATAGTTGTTTATTAAGTTTATAATATTTCAGTGGTCAGACCCAGTATTGGTGTTAAGTAAGTTATTTTACATTTCAGACCAAGTATTGCTGTTTAGTAAGTTATATAATATTTCAGTGGTCAGACCCAGTATTGGTCTTTAGTAAGTTGTTATAATTTTAAAGTGTCAGACCAGTTTTGTTCATTATTATTTTTATAATATTTCAGTGGTCAGCCCAGTATTTTTAGTCTTAGTAAGTATATAATATTTCAGTGGTCAGGACCAGTATTGGAGTTTTAGTCAGTTTATAATATTTCAGTGGTCAGACTAGTATTGGTGTTTTATTAGATATATAATATTTCATTTTTCTGACCCCATTATTGTTGTTTTATAAAAGTTATTGTAATATTTCAGTTGTTGTTTAGTAAGTTATATTATTTCATTGTTCGAGCAAGATAATATGAGAATGAGTATAGCTAAGCTCTAATATCAATGTTGTTTCTTGTCGCTCGCACGTACGATAAGTGTGTGATTCGATGTGTCGTTATATATGATAATTCTGTTGAGTCTCTCTGTACTCACACATTGTCTAACTAGCTCTCGTACTTAGATACATCTAGGCAGATATCAAGAGCTCTCTATACTGGTCTGCCCAGTATCGCGCTGCGCTTAGCGCTCGACGATCCCTATACTAACTACGTTCAGTGGTCCTGCTCCTAGCTATAGCGCGCTTTAGTACTGATATATAATTCTTACGTGATACAGAACCAATATAGTTTCGTTAAATAAGTTACATTTATATTTCAGTCGTGGTTATCCCAGTATTGGTGTTAAGTACGTTATTTTATATTTCAGACCAGTCTTGTTGGTTAATATGATTATATAATAATTTCAGTGGTCAGACCCAGTTTTATTTTTTAATAAGTTTTATAATATTTCAGTGGTCGACTCGTTATTGGTGTTTTATAAGTTATATTAATATTCATTGTTCAGACCCAGTATTGTTGTTTTATAAGTTATGTAATATTTCAGTTGTTGTTTAGTAAGTTATATTATATTTCAGTGATCAGATGCAGAATTGTTGTCTAGTAAGTTATATAATATTTCCTTTGTCAGACCCAGCTATTGTTGTTTAGTAAGTGATATAATATTTCTGTGGTCAGACCCAATATTGTTGTTTCATAAGTTGAATAAATTCTCAATGGTAGACCCAGTGATTGGTGCTTTGTATGTTATATAATATTTCAGTGGTAAGACTAGTATGTTGGTTGGTAAGTTAATAATATTTCATTGAATCAGAACCAATATAGTTGTTTTATAAGTTATAATAATATTTCAGTGGTCAGACCAGTATTGGTGTTAAGTTAGTTATTTTATCTTTCTGACAAAGTATTGTTTGTTAAGTAACTTATATTGATTTCACGTGGTCAGACCCAGTATGGTCTTTAGTAGTTATATAATATTTAAGTGGTCAGACCCGTATTGTTCATTATCAGTTATATAATATGTCAGTGGTCAGACCAGTATTTTTGTTTAGTAAAGTCTATTAATATTTCAGTGGTCAGACCAGTTTTGGTGTTTAGTCAGTTATATTATATTTCAGTGGTCAGTCCCAGTATAGTTTTTAGTAAGTTATATAATAATTCAGTTGGTCAGACCTAGGATTGGTGTTTTATAAGTTTCTATAATATTTCATAGTTCAGACCATGTTTTGTTGTTTTATAAGTTAGTAATGTTTCAGTTGTAGTTTAGATAAGTTTTATTATATTTTCAGTGATCAGACGCCCCAGAATTGTTGTCTAGTAGTTTTATAATATTTCCATGGTCTGCCCCAGTATTTTTGTTTAGTTAAGTTATACAATATTTCTGTGGTCAGACCCAAATATTGTTGTTTCATCAGTTGATAATATTTCATGGCTTTAGACCCAGTAATTGTGCTTTGTATTTTATATAATATTTCAGTGGTCAGAACCAATATAGTTGTTAAATAAGTTATATAATTTTTCAGTGGTCAGACCCAGTATTGGTGTTAAGTAAGTTGTTTTATATTTCAGACGAAGTATTGTTGTTTATTAAGTTGTATAATATTTCAGTGGTCAGACCCAGTATTGGTCTTTAGTAAGTTATATAATATTTAAGTGGTCAGACCCAGTATTGTTCATTATCAGTTATATAATATTTCAGTGGTCAGTCCCAGTATTTTTGTTTAGTAAGTTATATAATATATCAGTGGTCAGACCCAGTTTTGGTGTTTTATAAGCTATATAGCATTTCACTTGTCAGACCCAGTATTGTGGGGTGTAAGTAATATAATTTTTCAGTGGTCAGGGGTCCCAGTATGGTGTCTCGTAAGGTATTATAAAATTCAGGTGTAAACCCCAGTATGCTGTTGTATAAGTAAATTATATTATTTAAATGGTCACACCCAGTTTTGGTGCTTAGTAAGTTATAAAATATTTCAGTGGTCAGACCCATTATTATTGTTTAGTAAGTGATATAATATTTCAGTGGTCAGACCCAGCTATTGGTGTTTTATTAAGTTATATAATATTTCAATGTTCAGACCAGTATTGTTGTTTTAAAAGTTACTGTAATATTTTAGTTGTATGTTCAGTAAAGTTTATTATATTTCAGTGATCAGACCCAGTATTGTTGTTTAGTAAGTTAATAATTTTCTTGGTCAGACCCAGTATTGTTGTTAGTGTAAATGTATAATGTTTTTCAGGGGTCGACCCAATATGTTTTTTCTATGTTTGTATAATATTTCAGTGGTCGGACCCAGTATTGGTGTTTTGTATGTTATATCGTATTTCAGTGGTCAAACCCAGTATTGTTGTTTAGTAAGTGATATAATATTTCAGTGGGCAGAACCAGTATTGTTGTTTAGTAAGTTATATAATATTTCAGTGGACAAACCCAGTATTGGTGTTTTATAAGTTATATAATATTTCAGTGGTCAGACCAAGCATTGTTGTATAGTATGTTTTATAACATTTCAGTGGTAAGACCCAGTAGAGGTGTTTATTAGTCCCCTACTGGTTGAAAACCAGTTTTGGGGATTATAGGAATGCTCTTTTCCGTCATTCCGTCATTCCGTCTTTCCGTCATTCCGTCATTCTGTCATTCCGTCATTCCGTCATTCCGTCCGTCCGCAATTTCGTGTCCGGTCCATAACTCTGTCATCCATGAAGGGATTTTAATATTACTTGGCACAAATGTTCCCCATGATGAGACGACGTGTCATGCGCAAAACCCAGACCCCTAGCTCAAAGGTCAAGGCCACAATGGAGGTCAAGGTCAACAGGGCTTTTTTCCTTCCGGTCCACAACTCTCCCATCCTTGAAGGGATTTTAGTATTACTTGGCACAAATGTTCCCCATGATGAGATGATGTGTCGTGCGCAAATCCCGGACCCCTAGCTCAAGATCAAAGTCACAATTGGAGGTCAAAGGTCAACAGGGCTTTTTCCTGTCCGGTCCATAAACTCTCCCATCCATGAAGAGATTTTAATATTACTTGGCACAAATGTTCCCCATGATGAGACGACGTGTCATGCGCAAACCTGGACCCCTAGCTTAAAGGTCAAGGTCACAATTGGAGGTCAAAGGTCAACAAGGTTTTTTTCCTGTCCGTCCATAACTCTCCCATCTATGAAGGGATTTTAATATTACTTGGCACAAAATGTACCTCATAATAAGACGATATGTCATGCACAACTTCAGACCCCTAGCTCAAAGGTCAAGGTCACACTTAGCAGTCAAATGTTAACATAGTATGAACAGGTCTGTTTCGTGTCCGGTCCATAACTCTGACATTCATTAAGGGATTTTTAATATTACTTAGCACAAGTGTTCCCCATGATGAGACGACGTGTCATGCGCAAATCCCGGACCCCTAGCTCAAAGGTCAAGGTCACAGTTGGGGGTCAAAGGTCAACAGAGTTTTTTTCCTGTCCTGTCCATAACTCTGCCATCCATGAAGGGATTTTAATATTACTTGGCACAAATGTTTCCGATGATGAGACAACATGTCATGCGCAACACCCAGTACCCTAGCTTAAAGGTCAAGGTCACACTTTGAGATCAAAGGTCAAGAGGATTTTTTCCTGTCCGGTCTATAACTTTGTCATGCAAAGCAGGATTTAGATATCAGTTGGCACAAATATTCCCCTGGATGAGACAACATGTCATGCGCAAGAACCAGGTCCCTAGGTCTAAGGTCAAGGTCATATTTAGAAGTCAAAGGTCAAATTCAAGAATGACTTTGTATGGAACATTTCTTCTTCATGCATGGACGGATTTTAATGTAGCTTGGACCAAATGTTCACCACCATGAGGCACCCTTGTTTTTAGAATTACATCCCTTTGTTGTTACTATAAATAGATTTTATTGTAACTTTTTATTACTGGCAGATAGAGAAAAATCGAGACCACTTTTCTGGGTACAGCATGCATGTTACATCCAATTTTTAGGTGTATTTTGACCTATCTCTACCTGGTAAAGAGTTTCTTGTGGACTTATATATTATTAATTTTTTTTTTTTTTTTTTTTTTAAAAGATTAATTTCCCTTTGTTGTTACTATAAAATAAATTACATGATAAATTTTTATAATCAGCCAAAAAAATTCAATATGAAAACAACTGGGTTTTTATATATGCACATTTTAATCCAAGTGTGTTGTTATAATTTATAAACATATTGTATGTAGTATACAATATTGTTTATACATCATTGACAGATATCAGTTCATTATGTTATACTGCAGTAGAAAAAATTAGGTGCCTTCCAGTAGGGGACTTTGTATTGCATGGCAATACTTCATTCACTTGTTTAATATTTCAGTGGTCAGACCAAGTATTGTTGTTTAGTAAGTTATATAATATTTCAGTGGTCAGACCCAGTATTGGTCTTTAGTAAGTTATATAATATTTAAGTGGTCAGACCCAGTATTGTTCATTATCAGTTATATAATATTTCAGTGGTCAGACCCAGTATTTTTGTTTAGTAAGTTATATAATATTTCAGTGGTCAGACCCAGTATTGGTGTTTAGTCAGTTATATAATATTTCAGTGGTCAGACCCAGTATTATTTTTTAGTAAGTTATATAATATTTCAGTGGTCAGACCTAGTATTGGTGTTTTATAAGTTATATAATATTTCATTGTTCAGACCCAGTATTGTTGTTTTATAAGTTATGTAATATTTCAGTTGTTGTTTAGTAAGTTATATTATATTTCAGTGATCAGACGCAGAATTGTTGTCTAGTAAGTTATATAATATTTCCTTGGTCAGACCCAGTATTTTTGTTTAGTAAGTTATATAATATTTCTGTGGTCAGACCCAATATTGTTGTTTCATAAGTTGAATAATATTTCAATGGCTAGACCCAGTATTGGTGCTTTGTATGTTATATAATATTTCAGTGGTCAGACCTAGTATTGTTGTTTAGTAAGTTATATAATATTTCAGTGGTCAGAACCAATATAGTTGTTTAATAAGTTATATAATATTTCAGTGGTCAGACCCAGAATTGGTGTTTTAAATAAGTTGTATAATATTTCAGACCAAATATGTTGGTTTTTTTAAATGTACTCCCCCCTGAAAGTTATTGATATAATTTATTACTGTGTCATAATCATACATGAAATGGGGGCCCTCTGGTGAATTTTTTCTCTCTATTTAATTTCAAAGTACTGTAGGGTACGCTTCCCTCTTTTCCCTGGAATGCTCATGTTGTATTCATAATTTTAACACGTCCAAAACATTGCCATGATTTGCGGAATGATACTAATTTCCAGGGTTGTTGCTACCACCCCAGGGTGGGTAAACCGCCTGGGAAATCCGGGTTTGGGGGCAAATTTACTCCTAAAAATGAATGAAGTTGGCAATACGGGCAATAAAAAGTTTTTTCTATTTTTTTTCCCAAAAGTTGAGTTTCTATGTTATAAAATGTAGCTAATTTTTCATTAAGTTTTACTTCTTTGAAACCTTTGGTGAAGTGATAGGTAAACAAAAAACAGTTTCATTAACAAAATTTATCATTTATTTAGAAATTTTACCCAACAAATTTTTTCCCATGTGAAAGAAAACACCTTCAACATTTATGTTAAGATATATAAATTTTATAAAGGACACAGTACCGTTTTACTTTGAAACTGACTTTATTATAATTCCCACTGCCCCCCATCACTATTGAACAATCTCTCTAGGTCACAACTATAGATTTAAATTTGCTTAACTATGGTAGTCTAGTTCTTCTTTATCACAAAACATTCTGTAAATGAACACAAGTTTTGTAGTCTTTTTAATCCCAAGTCAGTGTTTCTGAGTTTGTCTGAATAATACCAAATTGAAAACACCCTTTCTGTGACACAGTGATGCCAGCATATCTAGAAGGTTTTGGGTTTACAGATCCCCTACAGAGTGGTTTTAAGGCTGATCAAAAACCCCAACACACTGCAAAAAGTTATGAGCTTTCAGTCTCAACTTTGGTACTAACCACATGCCACAGTCTTCACATTTTGCAATCTTTTTTAATCATTCTCAGTTTCGAGGTAATAGGATAAAAATGACAATGTGATCTTTGGAAAGTTGATTTTAAAGAGTAAAATGGGCAGATTTAAGTTGTTCACACTTTAATCCCCTAATCTTGTCAATAAATGTCAATTATCATCAAAATTTAATGTCTATTCAATTAGTTTTTTTTATAGCATTAGACATGCAGGTGTCATGCTATCACTATATGGGTTGTATGTAAACTAAAGTGTTGAAATTTGTATATTGAAGTAATTGTCAACTAAAATATTATATTTGCCAGTAAACAACCCGGGTTTTTCCCCAGTTTTAACCACTGGATGGGGCAATATGCTTAAAACCCAGGTTTTTGCCAACCTGCTAATTTCACTTCGGTAATGATTACATTTTACTCGGACTTTATCATAGACTCCTGTGTAAAATCTCAAACTTTAAACTAAATAAAGGTATAATTAAATCCATATAATATTTAAATGAAAACTGCAGAGTTTTGTTGTTTGTAGCATCATTGGGGCATATATGCAGTGAAAATCTTAGATCTATTGGGACTAATTTGATTTTTTAAATAGTGTGTATTTATTTCTAAAGTCACTAGTATAATTATGTTCATTGTAAATATACTTTGTTATACCAAAGGGGGGAAACTGGCAGGTACTCAAAAATGCAGCTCTGAGTCTCTGATTGGTCGTTTAAAACCCCCTAATGTACGGTGATGTCTTTTAAAGATATGAATTTGGGTTACTCGTCTTCCCGACTCAAAATAAAATTTATCTTTTCTTCTTATTGTCACAGGGTGAGAAAAATGTGCAGTCAGTCCAGTGCAAAAAACCCAGAGGACCCTTGCTTACAGGGCGTTTGCTCTACCAAACTTGGCAAAATCGGCTGCCTGACAAATATTCTTCTTATATGTAAAACACACCCTACAATTTGAAAGTTGTCCTCGATTTCCGGAGACCATGGTACTTTAATATTGCAAGGGTGGTAAGATTTGACAAAGCAAACAGTCCCACATTGGGTGCAAAATCCCACAGGGTGAGAAAAAATGTTCAGCCAGCCCTGGGCTCGAACCAGGCCCCAACGCTTACATGGGCGAGTGCTCTACCAACTGAGCTTACCGTCTGCCTAACACATTTCTTCCCTAATTATGTGACCAAGTTCGTACATGACATAATCTTCAGCTAAAATTTCCAATTTTTAAATATCACAATCGGTTTTAAATTATAGCATTGTAAAGCATCGGCAGCGGTGAAAATTTCATGGGATTCGGAAGTTGCTATGATATCAAGACCAAAATCCCCAGTCAAACTGGGATTTTCGTCTAGATTCTATACGCTGGTACTGATGATAAACCCGGACTGATGATAAGTTGACCCCCTTGGAAATATTTGATTGCAATCAGTTATTTATAAATTGACACACCGTCTAATAGTTCCATTACAACACCAAACTGGTGTAAACAAAAACAAAATTGGTAAGTATTCTGTATAAATAAACTTACATTTTGCTAATATAAAATATTTATCGAAAATTCTGCATTGGGGAAGAGGGCGTTTTGATGATGCTATTTGTCGACACATGAAGCTGACATCGGGTCACTTTTATTATTTGATAGGATGACTGTTGCAGCTTTTTGGGGAAAATTTCAATATAATTCTACGATGAAAAGTTTGTAAATGAGGAAATTTGGTCGAATGTTTTCTCAGTCAACGTTCGTACAGCCCCCGTTTTAAAAACCCCCTTTCACGGCCTCACTCTGTGTGATTTTGCTTACTAAGTATAAATTTAAATAATAAAGTTTTCAGAAAATGTTGGGGCTTTATTTTGTTTACCGACCATTGATTACAATTTGCAAAAAATAAAAAGTGACAGATTAAAAAACCTCTTTTTCTGTCCGGGTTTATCATGATCATTTCCCAGTATGTATGCTAAGTCAAACAGTGACCATTCAGAGGTTATACGAAACCCTCTAACAAGCAAAAATTAAAGAAGAAAAAAATTTATCAACCCTGAACAGCTGAAGACGATATATATTGGGTATACCAATTACCGGGATATACATATTACCGTGAATGTCCTGTTTTGACACTTAACATGAAAATTGCTTTAAATTTTTCTCTCATTATTCATGCTCAATGTGCTTAGATTTTTAGCAAAACTTTTTTTGAAAATTGGAGTGTCTTCTTTTTATTTCACCTGATCCCAGAAATTAAGGAATTTTAGCTAAGTGTATTATCATATGTTTAAACTTCGCAATTTTTCACCGCAAATTTTCAGTGAAGTTGCTTATTTTGCCATATCTATTTCATATTTTGTTTGGCCCCTTGTAAAATAGAATGCTTTCTTTGTCTTAGATCAATTTAACAACTCTTTAGATTTAAGTTGAAATTCATGGTAATAGGTATATGCCAGAAAATGCTAAAATTTTCCCCCCCTTTTTCTTTGAATGACAGTAGTGGAAGTTTACTTGGTGTTTTTAAGACTTTTTTGCCAAAAGTTAAAGCTAAAATATAATTAATTAAACAGAATAGAATTTATCCTTTCATATAATGTCAAAGATTTTGTTATAATTAAGAGTCCACTGAATATAAGACTCGGTAATTGGATACCCAGTATTAGCTAAAAATATTCAGCTCAGAGATGTTTATATGCTGTTATGGATCTCTGCAATGGACGCGACCATCAGAAAATAAAAATAGCGTCAGTTAAGTTATGGTAGCCAGAACTAACAGGTCTAGGAAAGTGGAGTATTTACAGATTATCTGTTAAAATTTACAGAATTTCTTAAAATTTACAGATTTTTCATCTGTAAATTTACAGATCAAGTGTTTGAAAACTGCTAAATTATATTTAGACACAAAATCGCAGCTTGAAATTAATTGATTTACTTAATGGTATGTATAAATAAAGGTTTTGTGGGTTTCAGTCATTTCTGTTGACTTTGATTTTTCTTAAATGCCAAAAACTGAAAGTCAACAAAAAATGGCTGAACCCACAATGACCTTAATTTATGCATGCTGTAAATAAACCAATTAATTCCAAGCTGCGGTTTTGAGGATAAATGTAATTTCATCGTTTTCATACACACAATCCGTAAATTTACAGATTGAAAAATCTGTAAATTTATAGATTATCTGTAAATTTACAGATAATCTGTAAATACTCCACTTTCCTAGACCTGACTAACCCAGTATAAATTCTACAGGCTCAATATCATATGCGGATCCAGCATTTTCTGTCAGAGGGGGTCCAAATTCTATGCTTTCTGCCAGAGGGGGTCCTAGTACACTTTTATCAAAAATAACATTAAAATTAATTGTATTTTCATTAAATTCCCAAAAATCCAGGGGGGGTTGGACCCCGGACCCCCCCCTGGATCCGCGCATGAATATTGTATCCAGAGGGGGAGAAATATCAGAATGATGCCCCATTTAGTCATTATGAATCTAGGCAATAAATCAGGGGCCCTTTTGCGAAATCACAAATGAACTGTAAACTGCCATGGTCAAGGAGACAAATCTTCCACAATCATAGATCGACAGAAGATTTTCAAAAACTGATAGTCCATTTTCTTTAGTCGAAGGTCTTTTAAAATCAATAACAATATTTATATATAAAAGAACGTATTTAGTTATGTACTTTATTACATATATATAAAAAACTTACGCTAAATTTACGGCCAGTGACAGAAAGGGCCATCAAAAATTTCCAACACACAAAGGAAAAAAAACAAACGCGTGTGTATGTGTTGACTGGTATCCGTTTTTACTCTTCGAATCATAAACGCCCAAATTCAGAAGTCGTGAACCAGTCATGTGTAATTGAATCGACGCGTCCATTCATAACACGCTAAGATTAGGGGTGTCAGCTGGTTAATGCATCATTTCTTATTTAAGTTCTAATCGCGGTTGTAGGCGTTTATAATAAAAACATTTCGTAAACTTTATACAAATGTTAAAAAGTTTTATTAATCCTTCTTTTTAATAGTCGGTTGATACTACAATATTTAAGAATGTGCGACTGATAACCCCCACCCGTGTACAAAAAATGAAAGCATCCAATTCAAAACGCGAGGTTTTTGTGTAGTGGTATAAACCCAAATACGGGCCCGAATATACAGAATCTCTGGTGTTTGATGGAAAGGATTGTTTACCTAGAGGCAGTTGGTAAGAAAAAGCATTTTTCATAAAATATATTTAAAACACAGTGTATCCCTGTTTCTCGTATTCTCAGGGTTTCTCATATTTCGTTTTTTTCCTTCAAGTTGTCAAATAATTTTTTATAATGTTTGTTTTTTCTAGACCCCAGGCACGGGTCCAGTGTATATATATTTTTTTTTTATTTTAAAAAATCCCTTTTTTCACACAATTACCTTTTATATGTAGTCAAAAAAAAAAACCGATCACAGTATCATACTACTGGTTTACCCGTAGTTTCCGGACCGAAATCGTATTTTGTGCCGTAACTTCCAAACAAAAAATAGTAGAAAACATAAAAATTTTCACAGAAAAAGTGGTTCTTCGTTAACACCATGAAAATTCGTATTTCACTTGGTTCATAAAACAAATGTAGATGAGGCCTCAAACGGGGCAGTTAATTCCAAATTTAAAATCTCAGTTAGTCCCAGTTGTTTTCCGGACCTTTCATTGTAAAAGTTGTAAGCTTTCTGTAAAAGCAAAGATTTCCCATTTTCGTTATATATATTCAAAATTTTAAACATAATTTAAGGCGTGATGATGATTTGAAAAGAATTTTAAGAATTTAACAAATACCCGATTTATAATTCGCTCTAACAGTTACGACTAATTACGTTTGAATGAGTTTGCAACGTCTCGCTAAAATGGAGGGACGTATTTAGTGGGATGGTAATATTACAAAAAGAAATTAAGAAATTTTAATATAATTAAAAAATTAAAAAAAAGAACAAGACCGGGCTTAAAATTGGTAGTCTAACGCCTTGCCACTCGGGCACGGACATGCTGCTTTGACTTTGATTGATTTGACGGTATCATAGGTAAATCCTGTTATTTTGGTTCTATTTTAATCGATAATTTAATGCCGTAGTGTGAATAGGTCGATTTTTTCTGACTTTCATTGTTTTTTTTATTACTTCGGAATGTTTTTATGTTTCTCGTAAATGGGAGCATCAATTGACTGATGTTTACCTTCAAGGGGCCTAAAATTTTGCGCATTTCGCACTGTAACTGGAATTCCCCTGCAGTTGGCAATTTCTTGCGTAAACCTTACATCGATGTAAGTTGAAACAACCGGGATATTCAAATAATAAATAAGTTCGGTAATGCTAGGTTTTCGCTATGTAAAAGCAAAAAAAGGTCTAGATGATATGATATTTTTACCCAGATGCTTTACGACATCGAAAAGCCTTACAGCACGAATGGAAAAGGTCCGGAAAAATTCTTGGGTCCGGAAACTATGGGAAACCCGTATATTTTATTTTTACATAAATTTTATGTTACTGTGACCGGATTTTTTTCATCGATATTTTTTCATTTGACTAATTTGATCTATATAAGTATATTTGTGTGAAAAAACTCAGATTTTTTTTATATTAAACAAAAAAATATACGCTGGACCGTGGCCCGTGTTTAGACAGGAATGGTACAAAACTGACAAACTGAAAAATTTCAAGTGATTTGAATGCATATTGACGAAATATCAGCATTTTACTCAATTTTCAAATAAAATCCTTATTTTTTTCTGGTGGTGTTAGCAAAATTTTCCATAAATTAGATTGATTATGCAATTAATTGTAATATTTCTTGATGTATTTACTACAGAATATTCTTTTTATAACACAATGGTAATTTTAATGTTTTAATTTCTACAACTTAATTATTTAACGATTTAATTGAAAACCTGGTTTTCCTAGAATTGCCACGATTTTTGTTTTATTATTTCAGGTATGACATGTTGCAAAGCATTCTGTTTGATTAACAGATAATAGATACTGCAGACACTAAGCAAATTTACTTACCTAGCAGTTGCAGTATTTCAGCCATGGGTCATAATCTTAGAATAAAGGTAAATTTGTCTCTGACACCTTCAAAATAACATTAAAAAATGCGTCTTGTGGAAGTTTTATTTTAATATAGCATTTTTAAAAATCCTGACAAGCATTCAGTGACGTAACCGCATTGTGTTGAAAGTCACTCAGATATTAGGCCACATTTTTAAAAATTTTTTGCTGTCTCCCGACCCTACTTTTTAAAGTTGGGTAGGTCATGTAGGTAGGCAAATTTTTTTTAAAAATTTTTTGGTGTTGGGATTATTTCGTTTACCAGTATTTTTATATGATCGTTTCTTACAGAAAATTTCTTCTGAAAATAAGACAAATCTTTATATGTAGTATAAAAGGATGAAATCAAATAGTAAATTTAAAATTTCTTCTTTAATATTGTTTTGCTTTCATGTATTGAAAAATATGCGGCACTTGTCATATCGCAACTTAAAGAAAAAAATTTTGACAGCATTTTTCCATAAAAACTTTTGGGGCGCAGCATTTTAAGTGGGTAGGTAGGGAGACAGCAAACAAACATATTTTTAACTTTGGCCTTAACTACAGAATTGAATGTGACTGCTACTCTTAAAATTGCAGATTTATCTTTAAACGTAAAAAAAGGGTCAATTTAGCAAAGTACAGGAAAAAGTACTTGGTAGACAGGTAGTCTTCAAATTAGTTATGCCAAGTAGGTAGAGGAGAGGCCCATAAATGTTCAAGGCACTGTGCATTGTTTGATTCACTTTTTGCAGTAATCTTCTCGAATAAAATTGACCACAGTGACTTATAAATGGCAGATATTGTAGCTGAACACCTCAGATTTTTAGCTCACCAGAGCACGAGTGCTCAAGGTGAGCTTTTGTGATCGCCCTGTGTCTGTCGTCGTCGTCCGTGACATCTGGAGGTCACAGTTTTGGTCCAATCTTAATGAAACTTGGTCAGAATGTTACCCCAAAAAAACTTGGACGAGTTCAATATTGGGTCATCTGGAGTTAAAACTAGGTCACCAGGTCAAATGGAAAGAAAAAATTTGGTTAACACTTACTAGTTTAGGGCCACATTTTTTGACCCTATCTTTGTGAAACTTGATCGAATGTTTATCTTGATGACCCCTAGGCCAAGTTCGAAGCTGGGTCATGTTTGGTCAAAAGCTAGGTCACCAGTCAAATCAAATGAAAAGCTTGTTAAACTCTTTGAGGCCACAAGAGCCTAAAGGGGGGCAGTGATTTAAATATCATATAACATGACAGTTCTGATAAATTTGAAATTAATCAGAAACATTCTGAAAATAAACGAGAAATTTTAGAATAGAATCTTCGATATATGACCATTTTTTGTCGATTCGCCATTAAAACCCAACTCTTCACTCACCCACTCACTCTTTTGAGAATCGCCGTGAAGATCGCAATGAAAACAAAAATCCCCAAATAAAAATCTTTGTGTTTTAGCTTTTTATGTTTACTTTATGCTTTATTTCTTTCAGTTCTCGGTTTTTTTAGGTGAATCTGAGGAAAGTCCAAAAAAATTGCAATGTTCCGTTGTTAAAAATTTTAAGCAAAGACGTATGCTGGCTTAACACATCAACAAGGGCAACCAAACACTCCCTTTTTATATGCTGGCTCCAGTGATGTTTAAATTTAGCTGCAGATACTTCTGTTCTCAAATATTTATCGACAGTACCTGTGTCAGATGTACTGGCAAACATGTTATATCTTCATTTTTGTCGAGCCGCTTGCGGAAGCAAAGATAGATGTCCAAATGGTGTTCTGTGTATGTGCGTGTGTGCGTCCGTCCGTCCGTAGGATTTGTTTGTCCTGACCATTAAAATTTGATATGCGTGGAGCAATCTCGTTTTATTTGGCAGGATGTTAACCTCAGTGAGCGGGTGTCATGCGCAAACTGCGGTTCCTATCTCAAAGGTCAAGGTCACACTTGGAGGTCAAAAGGGTTAAATTCAATAATGACTGTCCCGGAGCATTAATTTTTCTTCATGCATGGGGGATTTTAAAGTAACTTGGGGACAAATGTTCACAACCTGTGACGAGTGTCATGCACAAGAACCAGGACCCTAGGTCTAACTATAAGGTCAAGGTCAAACTTAGAGGGTCAAAGTTCCCGAGCATTTCTTTTTTATGCATAGAGGAATTTTGATGTAACTTGGCATAATTGTTCACCATCATGAGATGGAGTGTCATGTGCAAGAACTAGAATTACTTCCCTTTGTGTCACTATAAATAGCTTATATTGAACTTTTTTTATTCTGGGCGTAGGGAAAAAACAAGACCCTTTTCTGTAGTACAATATGCATGTTTCATCCAATTTGAGAGTGTATTTAGCCTATCCTACTGGTAAGGATTTTTGTGTGGACTTGATTTTTTTAAAGATTTACTTCCCTTTTTTGTTACTATGAATACCGGTAACGTATTTTGTAACTTTTTGCAATCATTTTTTTTTTTGGATAAATGTTTGCCTTAATGAGACAGGGTTGTCATGTGCAACTCCTAGTCCCTTTTGACAGTGGCGGGCTTGACATGTTGACCGTGGGCATCTAGTGTTTAAAACTTTCCTTTAAAAAATGACTCTAGTACAACAAGTACTATATGATAAGAATGTGTTATGGCGGATCTCGCCCCATAAACATTCATATTCATATAGACAAAACACCAAGAACAGGAGTCTGCAGCAAACCCGCTTTATAAATGAGGGACATTTGTGACTGGATTCATTTCCCCTTTTTCAGACTGTCCTTTGATCTTTTTGATAAATCTGTTTTTGTTGGACATTCATTTTTTTGTGGTTTACAACTTTACATTTTAGTGCTTCTTAGAGTTAATGCTTTTACTTTTGAAAATATGAAAAAAAATATTATTTTAATGTGTTTTTGCATATAATGTAGTTTGTTTGATTTAAATGTTTATCTTTGAAATTTATTTTGTAGTTAAAGAATGTTCAAAATAATATATATTTGAACCCACTCGTAAGCTCAATAGTGAAGGGCAGATTTACAGATGACGGGGTTGCGAGTTCGATCCCAGGCGGGCAAATGTTCTCCGTGATATTTAATTTAAAAAAAAATTGTGTCTGTAATCATTCCTCCCCCAATCATGTTCGGAAGTTGGCAGTTACTTGCAAAGAACAGGGTTTTTACTGGTACAGCTAGAATCCAAAGCACTGGTTAATTTATTGCCCCCCGTTACATAATGAAAATATTGTTTAAAATTTGGGGTTAACCCGAAAAAAAATTAAAAACATTGGAATATGCGAAATCAGTCTTGTTGGGATGAATTTTCGTGGTTTTAACCGAAGGGGTTATTTCATGGGGATTTAAGGAATCATGAATTTCATTGTTTGAAAAACTGGATTTTATTTGTTCATAGGAATTATTTTGTGCTTTTAATAACCACAAATCCCCTAAAATTAGTCCGCACAAAAATTTAAAGATTTTACAGAATTTATTTATAATTATGCTAACCCCCCAATTTTTTACATTAGTGTGTTGATGTTGTGTATTTAGTAATTTCTGTCACCCTCCCCATCATTTTGAATATAAAATTTATATTTTGTTCTTTAATTTATGAGCTTGTTTTTGTTTTTAGCTTTTTTCATAAATATGGGAAGTATGGACATTTGGGTTTCTTTTTCAGGGTGAGCTATTATTATTGGGTGGGTGGCCATGTGTCGTCCATGTCCGTCGTCCACATTTTTACTGAAACATCTCTGAAACTACGTTCAAATAATACCGAAATTTTTTCTGTAGCATCCTGGTGAGGTCCTTATCAAGTTTGTTCAAATGGGGGCATTTGGGGCCCCCTTTTTGAGGTCGTAGAGCTAAAATAGAAACCCTTTTAAAAAACCATGAACTGCCAAATAGATCTTCATCAAAAGAAAAATACATTTAAATGACTTCTTAACATGAACCGCTGGATAGATCTTCATCAAACTTAGTCTTTAGCATCATTATATGGTCCTCTATCAGGGTCCACGCTTCTAGGCGACGTGAGCGAAGTGGTCGCTTTTTTTCTGATGACTTCGCTCTGTTTTACGAAAAGCGAAAAACAAGTCGCCCTAAAATTGCGCCCGAAAGGGAGTTATCATACATGTATATTTCACATCTATCAGCTTTAATCAGCTTGTAAAAACATTACATAATCAATAAACGAAACTTCTCCGTTACGGGTTTTGGGAAATTCACGTGTCAACAAAGTATGCTTGCCTATCACGAATATCGTTAGGATGATTTTAATTGGTCGAAAACTTTGGAAAACACCAATCAAACGAGGCGAAACAAATTTCCTTTAATTGATTTTGTGCATCACGGATAAAAAGTGTGTGCATCACGTGTGAAAAAAACAACTAAAAACTGTCAAAAGTAGGGTAAATAAAAAAAAAAGCACAAGTATGTCACCGCAAGAGTCAGTGTGATTATAGGGTGATTTGCCCATCGCAAATAGACGATAGGGCTAAAAAAAAGCTCTGAATTAAAAACCAGAGTTGTTTTGCAAAGTATGGTTTTAATTGCGGCTGCCCGACGTAAATATTCTCGGGGTTATACATTTAAAATTAAATTGAAATTCAGACATGTATTTAATTTCAATCAGGGCACAATCAATTTTAGATAAGAACACATTAGCTTTTATTTTTGTTTAAAGTTTTTTGGAAACGAAAATAGGCTGTCAGAATGTCTGCTCGCGGTTTTACAACTTGCCGGTATTTCATGGACATTTTTCTTAATTTTTTCAATAAAAGGTATTGTCATTGTAGACTTTGATATTAGATACTGTCCAGTGCCGTTAAATTTTCTTTCCATCATCACAATTTGTCAAATATATTCTTTAGACTCGAGAATTGGGCAATGCTTATGAGTGTACCAGTATCCGGACATAAAATTTTGGATATCCGGATTTTGACCAGCTGGGGTTTGAAACTGGGGTGTGCATGGATAAGAATTAAAAAACAATTTTCTATTGTTAGTTTTGACTGGTGGAAGGAAGATGAGCCCGGAAAATCGCACTGTGTTATATGTAGACTGGCAAAATTTGATAATGCAATGCAAGGGGTCATGACATATGAGCCGAACAGCAAATAACACTACACATGCCTGTTATAATACTGATGGTGATTTAGTATTATTTATGAATGTTTCAAACTACTGCATAAATACATGCTCACTGTGTGTGTTTGTATTTGATACTTGGCATTTTGTACTTATTTATAAGTAAAATATGTGTTGTTTTGAAATGTTATTCCTTTGTGCTGTACCATCAAAACTGTAATATATACGGTTTAATTAATGACTGTTTTGACCCGCAGCCTCACTTCTCCCTGTTCTGAGAAAACTTCTCCCTATTTTCACTGAAGGGAGAAGTCACTTCTCCCAATTTTTCTGGGCTAGCTTGAACCCTGCTCTATCAAGTTTGTTCGAATGGGGGCACTTGGCCCCTTTTAGGGGCTGCTAGAGCTAAAAATAGAAATATGTTTAAATGACTTCTTATCACAAACTGCTTGATTGATTTTCATCAAACTTGATCTGTAGCATCATCATTATATGGTCCTTGCCAATTTTTTTTCAAATGGGGGCATTTGGCCCCTTTTAGGGGCTGCGAGAGCTAAACATAGAAGTACCTTTAAACAACTTCTCATCAACTGTTCGATTGATTTTCATCAAACCTGATCTGTAGAATCACTATAAGGTCTTTCTCAAGTTTGTTCAAATGGGGGCACTTGGCCCCTTTTAGGGGCTGAAAATGGAAATACCTTGAAACGACTTTTCTCTTCAGATGGCTCGCTTTAAGGTCAAGGTCACACTTAGGGGTCAAAGGTCATATGACTTTGTTTCTTGTGTATATTGCCCAGCATTGCGGTGCTCTTGTTTATCTTTGGCAGATCCTTTTTTTAGCTCACCTGTCACATAGTGACAAGGTGAGCTTTTGTGATCACCCTTCGTCCGTCGTCAGTCCGTGCGTGCATGCGTCTGTCCGTCAACAATTTCTTGTCTGCACGATAGTGGTTTCATTTATGATTTTATTTTAACCAAACTTGCACACAACTTGTATCACCATAAGATCTCGGTTCCTTTCTTGAACTGGCCAGATCCCGTTATGGGACTAATTAATTAATTAACTAAAGATGGGTTTTTACAGATTTTAAACAATTCTGTTTGTATGTAGTGGTTTCATGTAATTTTCTAACCTTTTACTTATTTCATGTGTAAATTTCATAATATTGTCACAACAAAATATGTTCCCTATATATCAAGTATTTCTTAATATTTTTGACACAGTCTAAAGCTATTGTGCAATATCTTCCTCCACACTTGGAATCATTAAACAATCCAGTGACAGCTCCAGTTTCCTCAGATGTGCCCCGTTTCATTATCCTGCCCCCCACCCTCCCCCCAAATTCTTGGCAAAAATGTTCCTCATAATGAGACGATATGTCATGCGTAAGATCCAGACTCCTAGTTACAATTAGAGGTTAATGTTAACATGCTGTGTTTCTTATCTTGTCCATTACTCTGCCGTTGTTAAAGGTATTTTGAAAATTCTTGGCATCCCATAATGAAATGAGGTTTCATACACAAGACACATACCCCTAGCTACAAGTTCAAGATCACACTTAAAAGTCAAAGGTGTTGCTTGTCTGTCAGTTTTCAAGGGATTTGAAAATAATTTGACTCAAACCATACTTGGCCCAAATGTTCACCACATCGAGACGACATGCAGAGCACATGTTTCAGATGGCTCCCTTCAAGGTCAAGGTCACACTTACGGGTCAGAGGTCATATGACTTTGTTTCGTGTCCGCTCTGTAACTCCTGAACTGCTTGAAGGATTTTAAAGAAACTTGGCACAAATGTTCACCACATTGAGACGATGTTACAGAGCACATGTTTCGGATGGCTTTCTTTAAGGTCAAGGTCACACTTAGGGGTCAATGGTCATGTGACTTTGTTTTCTGTGTATATTGCCCTGCATTGTGGTGCTCTTGTTTTTCTTTGGCAAATCCTTTTTCTACGCCCGTTTGAAAAACAAGACGTATTATGGGAACGCCCCTGGTGGGCGGGCTGCGTCCACAGACTTTGTCCGGAGCATAGATCTTCTACATGCATGGAGGGATTTTGATGAAACTTGGCACAGTTGTTCACCATCATGAGACGGATTGTCATGCACAAGAACCAGGTCCCTAGGTCTAAGGTCAAGGTCACACTTAGAGGTCAAAGGTCAAATTCAAGAATGACTTTGTCCGGAGCATATCTTCTTCATTCATGGAGGGATTTTGGATGAAAGTTGGCACAATTGTTCATCATCATGAGACGGAGTGTCATGCGCAAGAACCAGGTCCCTGGGTCTAAGGTCAAGGTCACACTTAGAGGTCAAAGGATACAAGAATGAAAACTTTGTCCGGAGCATTTCTTCTTCATGCATAGAGGGATTTTGATATAACTTGTCACAAATGTTCACCACCATGAGGCGGAGTGTCATGCGCAAGAACCAGGTCCCTAGGTCTAAGGTCAAGGTCACACTTAGAGGTCAAAGGATACAAGAATGAAAACTTTGTCCGGAGCATTTCTTCTTCATGCATAGAGGGATTTTGATATAACTTGGCACAAATGTTCACCACCACGAGACGAAGTGTCATGCGCAAGAACCAGGTCCCTAGGTCTAAGGTCAAGGTCACACTTAGAGGCCAAAGGTCAGATACAAGAATGACTTTGTCCGAAGCATTTCTTCTTCATGCAAGGAGGGATTTTGATGTAACTTGGCACAATTATACACCATCATGAGAGGAAGTGTCATGCGCAGTTCCTTTCTTTAGAATTACTTCCCTTTGTTGTTACTATAAATAGCTTATATTGTAACTTCTTCATTACTAGTCGTAGCGAAAAATCGAGACCACTTTTCTGTAGTACAACATGCATGCTACATCCAATTTTGAGGTGTATTTTGACCAATCTCTACCTGGTAAAAATTTTTGTGTGGACTTACAATTTGTTGGGATTTTTTTTTTTTTTAAAGATTAACTTCCCTTAGTTGTTACTATAAATAACTTATATTGTAACTTTTTTATAATTGACCGTAGGGAAAAACCAAGACCACTTTTCTGTGGTACAACATAGATGCTACTTTCAAATTTTAGGTGTATTTTAAGGTATCTCTACCTGGTAAGGAGTTTTTATGTTGATTGAGAAAAACAAAAGAATTACAATAATCACTACCACAAAATTAAAATTCCATTTGAAAATACAGTTGCTAGTGTAAAGAAATTTGCTGTGACGGGCGTATATTGTGACATTCTGGCACTCTTGTTTATTTATGTTAGATTTTTGTGTTATATTTATTATGTTCATAAGTATTTGTTTTGGTATTTTTTTTAAATAAATAGATTAAAATATGTGTTGAAATTTTCAGTGATATTTGTATTTTTTTGCAAAATGATATTAAGTGGCATTTGTCCATAAATACGAACAATATTCCAAATGTATACAGATTCTTATTCAGTTCTCACATTTGTTTATATTTGGATATTTTTCAAATGCGTACAAATAAATCCAGACAAACAGAAAAATTCCAAATTGTATTTTTTTTTTAAATTAAATTTCTTTTTCTTTTCTCTCATTTGTTCGTACGTACGAACAAATGATTATGAGAAATGAAAAAGAATTTATTACAATTTGGAAATTTGTTCGTACGTATGAACAAAATTCCAAATTGATTTTTTTTTTTAAAGTTAATTCTTTTTCAGTTCTCTCATTTGTTCGTACGTACGAACAAATGCAGGCTGCTCATTACGAACAAACGATTGTGAATGAAAAAGAATTTTTAAAGCAGTTTCGAATTTTGTTCGTACGTACGAACAAATCTGGGCTGTTCGACCAGAATATCAGAATTGAAAAATAATATGGACAGGATTTGTTCGTACGTACGAACAAAATTCCAAATTGCATTTTTTAAAGAATAAATTCTTTTTCAGTTCTCTCATTTGTTCGTACGTATGAACAAATGATAGTGAGAAATGAAAAATAATTTTTAAAGCAGTTTGGAATATTGTTCGTACGTCCGAACAAATCTGGGCTGTTTGAACAGAATATCAGAATTGAAAAAAAATATGGACAGGATTTGTTCGTACGTACGAACAAAATTCCAAATTGCATTTTTTTAGGAATAAATTCTTTTTCTGTTCTCTCATTTGTTCGTACGTACGAACAAATCCAGACTGTTCGTACGTACGAACAAATGATAGTGAGAAATGAAAAAGAATTTTTAAAGCAGTTTGGAATTTTGTTCGTACGTCCGAACAAATCTGGGCTGTTCGAACAGAATATCAGAATTGAAAAATAATATGGACAGGATTTGTTCGTACGTATGAACAAAATTCCAAATTGCATTTTTTTAAGAAAAAATTCTTGTCGAACAAAATATCAGAATTAAAAAATAATATGGACAGGATTTGTTCGTACGTACGAACAAAATTCCAAATTGCATTTTTTTAAGAATAAATTCTTTTTCGGTTCTCTCATTTGTTCGTACGTACGAACAAATCCAGGCTGTTCATACGTATGAACAAATGATAGTGAGAAATGAGTAAGAAATTTTAAAGCTATTTTGGAATTTTGTTCGGACGTCCGAACAAATCTGGGCTGTTTGAACAGAATATCAGAATTGAAAATAATATGGACAGGATTTGTTCGTACGTACGAACAAAATTCCAAATTGCATTTTTTTAAGAATAAATTCTTTTTTGATTCTCTCATTTGTTCGTACGTACGAACAAATCCAGGCTGTTCATACGTATGAACAAATGATAGTGAGAAATGAAAAAGAAATTTTAAAGCTATTTTGGAATTTTGTTCGGACGTCCGAACAAATCTGGGCTGTTTGAACAGAATATCAGAATTGAAAAATAATATGGACAGGATTTGTTCGTACGTACGAACAAAATTCCAAATTGCATTTTTTTAAGAATAAATTCTTTTTTGGTTCTCTCATTTGTTCGTACGTACGAACAAATCCAGGCTGTTCATACGTATGAACAAATGATAGTGAGAAATGAAAAAGAAATTTTAAAGCTATTTTGGAATTTTGTTCGGACGTACGAACAAATCTGAGCTGTTTGAACAGCATGTCAGAACTGAAAAATAATACGGAATATGGATTATTGTTCGTACGTACGAACAGCCAGGATTGTTCGTACGTACGAACAAAATTCCAAATTGCATTTAAGAATGTGAGAAATGAACAAGAATTTGTAAATTTTATTTGGAATTTTGTTCGTACGTACGAACAAATTTTGATTTTCTGTTGCTGTGGTCTGCGCTTTCTTCAATTTTTGCTGTGATTTTCACCAGTAAAAACTCCGTATAGCGGCAAAAATGAGGGACAGACCGGAAGATCCTCTTTTATTCCGGAAGCAGATTAATTTGTTTTAGCTCGATTGTGATGAAAGCTTCAAGCTTGGAACAACTCTCGAGTCCGCTTCCTGTAAAAGCCAGTACTGGTGTCTAATGCAAAGTCATGCTCATGACCCCAGTGGGGATCAAACCCACGACCCCTGGATTAAGCGACCACCGCTCCCCATTAGAAAAGGTTTTGACGTATGTGTAAAAAGAATTTTTTCAATGGATTTTGTCCGTCTTTTCAATCCTGTGTCAAAAATTCAATTGTTAACAAAGATTTAATGAAATCTTTATATTTATGAAATAAATTTAACTAAGAACTCTTAAATTGTGTTACTAAAACTCTATTTCCAACCACCCACTTTACTTTAAAAAAAATATTTTCTTGATATTTTATGACCAGTAGTCACATTAGCACTAGTAGATTGGGTTGTTATTTTGCCATTTTTTTCTTTGTTTCAAAATAATTAATTTACAAAAAAAAAATATTTGTACTCATTTTTTTTTGTACTTTTATCAATATTTTTCACCGAGCCACAAGAACAAAATATAAACTTTGAAATGTAAAAAATATATAACTTTCAGCAGTGCTAACCTAGTCCCTTATTATGAAATCTGCCACCTGCGATTGTACCTGTTACAAGTACAGAACAATGTAGAGAAAGTAATAGGTTCAGTAACACATTGAACAAGGTGTTTATCAGCCGCGTTGGAGTACCCAGACAGATCGTAACAGACAAGGGGAGACAGTCTCATTTATTTTCAGGAAATCTGAGAAACTTGACATTGATAAGACGCGCTGTTCACCATTTTACCCTCAGACCAACGGCATATGTGAAAGAATTAGCCGATATGTTCGCAAAAATAGCAAAAACCAATGAACGTAATTGGGATACTCATATAACTTTTCTACTTTTAGCGTACCGAAGTTCTGTATAGGAGTCAACCGAGTACTCACCTAGTCGGATGCTACTGTATCACGAACCTATAGCGCCACCTGACCTAGTGTTTGGTGCATGTATACCCGCAGAACACTACGAATGTCAAGCAAAAACAATTATGTATAATGTACATGAAATCTCTCGTCGTCAATTAACATTCGCGTCTGATGTTTTACCGCTGACCGTTCCAAGGCGGTGCCACACTGTGTTCCTTTATTTCTTCGTTTTGCCCTTGTGTGCGTGCTTTGTATGTGAGTGTGTGTTGGTAGTCTGCAAGTTTGCGTGCTGTGAGTTTCGTTTTGGAGAGGCTGTGTTTTTTGAACGCGGCATTCCCTGTTTGATATTTGTTAAAGGTAGGATGCCAAAATTATAGAATCGTGGTTATGTCCCTATGTCATAACAGTAAAGCCGTCAGTCCTCAACTACAAAATTCACTTGAAAAATAAAAGTTAAGTTTGTACATCATAATCGTCTGAAGCCAGTTGTTTCAAAAATGTAATAAAGATGTTATATATTACAACATGTCGTCTCCAGGCTTACCGCCAGTTGCAAAATACCACTAAAAAGTACAGACTATGTGCATATGAATGCACGGAATTTTGCATTGGGAATGATCGTGAAAACCAGTTCCGTCGCCATCGAGAAGATTTACAGACCTTTATGTGCCGGTTCACGGGCGGAGTGATTTTCCATCTATGTAGACCCAGTAATCTCAAACGGCACGAGGAGACCTGTCGAAAGGAAGAACATCGCCAATTCACCAAAACAAAGAAAACAGAAGCAGGGCTCTAGTTAGATCATCTCCCTACCACAAAATACACAGACAGCATAATAACGATTGAACAGCTCTAAGAGCAGTTCAAAGAAGTGACATTAAAACAATTCCAGATAAATATACAGTTGAGAAGAAGGTCTAGCCTCACAGTACAGTATATGCACCAACGTTGATCCAGCAACAACAAAGAACAAAAACATGAACGGCTATATCGCCAAACTATACACCATCAACTTCTAAATTAATGCAACCTAGTAGTCAATCAACGGTGCTCCAGCCACATACTGTGGTCCCAGATAACACTGCATCACCTCCAGGCTATAGAATTCTGCTAGAGATGCTGAAACGCCATTCGATTGGATCATCGTATAATACTTCGGTAGACAGCATCAAGCCATTTGAAGGGCCGTTCATTGCCACTACATGCAAGGATGTCCTTAACTTACCAATACAGTCACGCATTCATTAAATCCTACGTGCACGGACATTTTGCCTTGTGAAAGTAAGGAGGAACCTGAAAATACGCCACTTACAACCGAGAGCTATTGAATGACAAGTCAATTTCAAAAGCAGCCAATGGAGAAAGAAATAGAAATACAGAACAGCAAATTACACAACAACAGTCAGAACAAGATTTGCTTAAACGACACATTCATTTAAAAGAAGAATTAAGACAATAAAAAGAGTTTTACGGCGAATCGAAACAAAATGGTCATATATCGCCGAGAAGGAGTCATATTGCAAACGCCAACTGTTACAATAAAGTAACATTGATGAAAGAATGTAAAGCATACGTAAAAACATCCATGTAAAATGTAAAGAACATGAATTCCCCTAGAGTAGGTTTAATAGGAAAAAATATAATTTAAAGACAACAAGACCAATAACAAGACTAACAAGACTATAATCGTGATCCTAGGACATATTTAAAAGGAGCACATTCAGCGTACATAAATACATCAAATGCTCAGCTAATTAAAAATCATCAAATAAACGCGTTACAGGTAGGAATTGTCAAGGCCAAGGTCAACTACACGTACAAAGGAAGTATTGTCAGGGATTCGGTTTTACTAGAGTCTGGCGACCAATATATATTAGAGACTTTAACCTCATCTAGGCCAATAGAATACTATATGCGACCAGTCTACTCAAACCAACGAGCCATGATGCAAGCACTGTAGGAGGAATCCCTTTGTCGGTGACGATGATGAAATCGATTTCTTCTACTAAATAAATAAACTATAATAAAAGAAATCATAAAGAAAAACAAGGAACTGTGAATATAATACGAGACTGTGAAAACAGAAAACACGGAACTGAATATTAAACAAGACTGTCAAATAGAAAAAAAGGAACTGTGTATTTATGAACCTCTCTATGTATCTAATACTATACAATTATAGATTGATGTTGAGGTCAATATATAGTTTTTCGGACCTGAGAAAATTTATATTGACCGAGGACGGTAGTCCGAGGTCGATATAACAATTTCAGGTACGAAAAACTATATATTGACCGATACACAAGTCTACAATTATTATATCATATACCCGTCTTCTTCCGCCTTATTCTTTGTCTTCTTCAATTTATTATTATTACCTCTTTTATTTTATATTTTCTTTGCTATTTTCTTTACTACTTCTACTACTGCTGCTGCTACTTCTTCTGCTGCTTCTATTACTACTAGATCTACCACTACTATTATTATCATCATTTTGCAGTTGGGTAAGAAATTAGCACGCTTTAATAATGCGTCAGGTCTGCACACAAATTTAGAGGTCTACACGTCGTTTTGCGGACTTGTCACATATACGTTCTAATCCAACCAGAATGGCGCATTTATAGTTGGTATACGATATAATCTGTTGTGTGTCGAGTACCTCTGTATGTGTATTAAGATATATTGAATTCATCTCTCAGACAATCTCCAAGACGAGACTGTGGAGCACAATGTCTGTGATGACACCGTGGAGCAATCCAGAACACCACCTGATCAGATAAATGAGTCATCAACGCAACATTCAAGCAATTTGAGCAATAGTAAGTTTAATAGTTCTTTCCCTATCAGAACATTTTCAATAATGTACATATTTTAGATGTATATATAACCTGTTTTATTACAGATTAATGACTATAGGCCTTGAACACTACTACTGGTAAATTCCAGACCTATAAATACATGACTGCTTGAAATAGGGTTTCTTGGAGTGTGCAGGTACCTCTCAATGTATCTAATACAATAGGGTTATTAGTATAGTAAGTTGATCCAGAACCACGGATTTGCGGGAGTCGCGGCGGGATCACGCGAGTGCAAAGCACGAGTGTGATCCGTCTATGACGAGAGCTTATACGGGGTTCTGGATCATATTACTGTACTGATGACCCTTTTATTATATACCTAGTAACCACAAAATCATTCATGGCAACATTTCCAGAAATTAAAATGCAAAACCACATGTAACTTTTTAATAAAAGCGTCAAATGTTCATTGTATGCAGTGCACATTAATTAGTATTTCCCATCTTAATGACGTTGTTTTCACAACTTCATGGACGTCACGCGCCTTTTTACTACAACGTTAAGATAAAACGTTCCATTATGCAAGTAGTCCCTAGACACCAATACGGAATCGGATCAGGTTAGCAGCGTGATCCGAAGTTCCGGATTGATGCGTGCAATACAGCACAAAATCCGGGTGTAAACTCTGTTGTGTGCCGAGTTCCTCCGTATGTATACACTTAATTTCACTTTTATTTAACTGAAAAAAAAACAACAAATATCCTCTATATTTATTACAGAGTAGTACTAGTATACATGTATATTCAGTCTTTTTATTAGCTCACCAGTCACGTAGTGACAAGGTGAGCTTTTGTGATCACCCTTCATCCGTCATCAGTCCGTCCGTCTCGTGTGTCCTTGCGTCAACAATTTCTTGTCTGCACGATAGTGGTTTCATTTTTGATTTTATTTTAACCAAACTTGCACACAACTTGTATCACCATAAGAACTCGGTTCCTTTCTTGAACTGGCCCAATCCCATTACAGGTTCCAGAGTTAAGGCCCCTGAACTGGCCAAAATGAGCTATTTTGACCTTATCTGCACAATAGCAGCTTTATTTATAATTTGATTTTTACCAAACTGGCACACAACTTGTACCACTATAAGATCTTGGTTCCTTTCTTGAACTGGTCAGATTCCATAATGGGTTTCAGAGTTATGGCCCCTGAAAGGGCCAGAATTAGCTATTTTGACCTTGTTTGCACAATAGCAGCTTCATTTATGATTTTATTTTAACCAAACTTGCATACAACTTGTATCACCATATGGTCTTGGTTCCTTTCTTGAACTGGCCAGATTGTATTATGGGGTCCAGAGTTATGGCCCCTGAAAGGGCCAAAATTAGCTATTTGACCTTGTCTGCACAATAACAGCTTCATTTATGATTTGATTTAACCAAACTTGCACAAAACTTGTATCACCACAAGATCTTGGTTCCTTTATTGAACTGGCTAGATTCCTTCATGGGTTCCAGAGTTATGGCCCCTTAAATGTCCAAAATTGGCTATTTTGGCTTTTGCAGCCATATAGAGACTTCATTTATTTGATACAAACTTCCAAAATATCTTCAACAACAATAAATCTTGGATTCAATGACAAATCAGATCCATTCGTAGGTTTCAAAGTTATTTTATATCTGATTACCTCCCCTGATTGTAATCAAAATGGATTTGTATCAGTAAGTACTTATAGTACTTATTTGAAATTTCATTATTGTCATTAGCTGGACTGAGCCAATGAGGGTAGATAATTATGGACTGATTTTATGTCAAATTACCTCCCTTTCTTTCAAACTAAAATTAGTATATCTCCGTAACTAATGAAGATACTGATCTGAAATTTCATTCATGTCAACAGATTTATTTGGTAGATCCTTCATTTGCTAACTTACAGTCATTTTTTTTTTAATTACTTCCCTTTTACGTTACTATACATTGCTTGTTTTTAGTAACTATTTTATTATTAGCCGTAGGGAAAAACCGAAACCACTTTTCTGTGGTACAACATGGATGGTACCTCCAATTTTTTGGTGTATTTTGACATATGTGTACCTTGTAAGAATTTGTTGTTTTTTTCTGGTTTAATTTATTCCCTTTGTTGTTCCTGTCCTTTGACTTAGATATTTTTTCTGAGGACCTTCTTGTCCTCAAGTGCAATGATAACAGGTGAGCGATATAGGACCATCACGGCCCTCTTGTTTGATATGACATGAAAATGTTTGTAGTTAAATTGATTGTTTATTTGGCTTTCAGAAAATGAAGACTGTATTACTGTAAAACAATCAATACACAGCGGTGGGACACCTCGGGCTGCAAAACAATCGCAGAATACATGTATATCTCTGCAGCCGGAATTTGATGACATGTTTTCAGAATTTGGGAATGGTAAGTCTCTTTCAAATTACCTGTGTTGTAAATGATTAAACATAGATATTACTTTATTGGTGAATTTTGCCATATGTGCAGTTATTTTTAAAGTTAATAAATGATTTACAATCAACAAGAGTATAAATACAGTTTGCCATCAAAAGTACATATATGACTGTCTTGTTTTAGATTGTACTTCTGTGGTAAAATTTCTACTCCTGCTCAACAGGAACACAGTATTATGTAACATTATTTCCAAGGTCTTGAACATTCAAATGTTACTGTATACTTGGCCGTTTTTTAGCCCACCATCTACCAGATGGTGGGCTAGTCAAATAGCTTTTCTTCGTAGTCTGTTCGTCATTCTGTCTGTCCGTCTGTTAACAATTCTTGTTATCGCATCTCCTCTGAAACTACTTGGTGGATTTTAATCAAACTTGGCCAAAATGATCCCCCAGTACCCTAGTTGGTCCTAACTGAGAATGAGATCACTAAGTCAAATGTCAAGGTCACAGTGACCTTCAACTTAATTTTTTGGTAAAATTTTGTTATTGCATCTCCTTTTAAACTACCAAGTGGATTTCAATGAAACTTTACCACAATTATCCCCCAGTGCCCTATTCGGTCCTAAGTGAGAATGAGGTGACTAGGTCAAAGGTCAAGGTAACAGTGGCCAACTTAATTTGTTGGTAAAATTTTTATCGGATCTCCGCTTTGCCACAACGATCCTCCAGTACCATAGTTGTCCTTAGTTAGAATGAGGTCACAAGGTCAAAGGTCAAGGTTATAGTTACTTGTTGATTGAAATCAATTTCTGCTCAATATCTGGTGAACTATTTTACCTAGAACCTTGAAAGTTCTTAGGTATGTTGGTCATGATTTGCAGTGGACCACTTTCTGTATAAAGGTCATTAGGTCAAGGTCACAGTGGTCTGAAATTTAAATTTAATTTCTGCTCAGTAACATGTGTAATGTTATACTTAGGATCTAGAAACTGCATAGACATATAGGTCATTGTGTTAAGATGACCCCTGTTAATATTTAGTACGCTAGGTCAAAGGTTAAGGTCATAATGATCAGAAATTTAAAATTTGTTTCAGCTCAAGAACTGGTGAACTACATCACCTTGGACCTTGAAAGTTCATGTATATGTTGGCCATCATGTGTTGATGATCACTATCAGTAATTATCATGTCACTTGGTCAAAGGTCGAGGTCACATTGACTTGAAATTTGAAATTGATTTCTTAACAATAACTCATGAACTACTATTTCATCAGATTAGACCTTGGTGTATATACCACCCTTTTGTCGTTATTTGGGTTACTAAGTCAGTGGTTAAGGTCACAATGATCAGAACTTCTAAATTTTTACCTGGGACCTTGTATTGATTTCAGATCATTTTTTCCCAGGTCAAATTTATATGGACCTAAATTGTCAGTTAGAAGGATATCGATGGTGGGTGGCAAGATCTCTTCATTCATAACTTGGTTTACAAAATCGCTGATTTTTCTGAATGTGCAAAAAAGTAAAATTTTAAATTTACATTTGTTTCTGCCGACAGACCCATTTTTATGTCCCCGGCATCTACTGATGCGGGAGGCATATATTGGTCGTCCCGTCCGTCCGTACGAGGTTAACCAAATTGGACACGTTTCGTCTATCATCAATACCCCTTACTAGAATGACTTGATACTAATGCAGATGTAACCTCTGAACATTCCTCATCTTCAGACATCACCTGACCTCAGTTTGACCTTGACCATGACCTCATTTTGAACTTAGGTTGCTTTATATGGTTAACCAAATGGGACCGTTTCGTCTAGCATCAATACCGCTTACAAGAATGAAATGATACTAATACAGATGAAACCTGTGACCATTCCTCATTTTCAAACATAACCTGACCTCAGTTTGACCTTGACCTCATTTTGAACTTAGATTGCTTTATATGGGCCGTCTCTTGGTTAACCAAATGGGGCCGTTTCATCTAGCATTAATACCGCTTACAAGAATGAATTGATACTAGTACAGATGAAACCCGTGACCATTCCTCATCTTCAAACATCACCTGACCTCAGTTTGACCTTGACCTAGTTTTGGACTTGGGTTGCTTTGTATCGACAAGGATGCCACCAGGGGCATCAAGCGTTTATTGAACGCAGCTTCTTGTTTTTGAAAATTTCTGTCATATCTCTGTTACTTTTGCTTATATCCTACTGTGACTTCACATTAGTATTGGGTACCATGCATGCAAGGTATATGCAGTGGCTTTGCTCATTATACCCAAGGTCAAGGTCACCAATGTGCTGTACTCAAGGTTATTTTTAAGGTTAAAGTTTTTCGGTAACCTTTGTTTTTCTGTCATATCTCTGTTGCTAATGCTTATATCTTACTGTGACTTCACATAAACATTATGTTTGTTTGTTTTGGGTTTAATGCCGTTTTTCAACAGTATTTCAGTCATGTAACGGCGAGCAGTTAATCTAACCAGTGTTCCTGGATTCTGTACCAGTACAAACCTGTTCTCCGCAAGTAACTGCCAACTTCCCCACATGAATCAGAGGTGGAGGACTAATGATTTCAGACACAATGTCGTTTATCTGGGGACCAAACGCCGTTTTTCATGGAATTACACGCATCAACACGTGTATCATTGAAGGTTCCATGTTCACCGCCGTTTGAATATATTTGCGGATGTCTCTAAATTGCTTTTTGTACTTTTAGCATGTGTAAATGTTGAGTTCTGCTCAACCCGGGGCTAGGGGGCGTGGACGGTAGCATGCATTTCCACTACCGTCCATGAACAGGCTCAATCAAACCGAGCCTGCAACATTTTCGTTTATGTCGTGTTGAGCGACCTGTTAAGTTTCCACTTTTCTCTATTCTTCTCGGCGATATATGACCATTTTGTGTCGATTCGCCGTAAAACCCAACTCACTCACTCCTGTGAAGTTTGGTGAAATTCTGCCCAGTGGTTTTCAAGAAGATTTTTTTAGAAAATGTTGACGGACACACAACACACGACGGACATTGAGCGGTCACAAAAGCTTACCATGAGCCTTTGGCTCAGGTGAGATAAAAACGCGTTAAACGCGAAAAAAAACAAAGAAAACTATCAAACAGGGAATGCCATGCACCAAAAACGCGAACACACACACACACACACACACACACACATACATGTAAACGCAACCAATCGGGGATGTAAGCTATAAACCTACCAACTGGGAACTTCTTTATTACTGTAGCTACAGTTATCATATTTCTATCAATTCTTATTCTTATGATCTTAAAATTATCCAAGGCTTTAGATTAAAGCTATCTTCAATTGTTAAGCAATGAGATTTTTCACATTCAGAGCGGGGAATTTTGTGTTTAAACCAACTGAGGTGAATGTGTAACAAACCGGGTGTTTGTGTATAGACGAAATGTGGAATTGTGTGTTTCAACAAAACGGGGAGTTAGTGTAAAGACTAAATGAGGTACAAGTTTATAACTAACCGGTACGTGTGTAAAGTTGAAACGAGGAACTAGCTATTAAAATGGTGAATGCGGATGCCCCTGTTACATATCATATATATGAGAAAAGACAACCGAGGGACTTAATTTGATTTAATAGGGTTTTACGCCATTTTAAACACTATTTCAGTTAAGTCAGGTGGGCAGTTTACCCAAAAATCGTTCCTGGAAAGATCAAGTACTAGTACTCAAGCTGTCATCTTTCTTACATAAAGAGACCTGGTCGGTAGCAAGAATTGAACCCATGCCCCTTAATCAGTGAGTAATTGCGAGTGATTTTAAGTCAGCGATTCTAACCACCCGAATACAGAGGCGGTCAGACAATAGAGAAAAGTCTATATTCTGTACGAAGGTACATGTAGCACGTCAATCATTCGACATTCAATCAAAAATTGTCTATGTCAAATGTTAACATTAAAATAACTGTTTATGACAAGACATAGAACAAGCGAAGAACAAACCAGACTCATGATGCAGAGACATAAAAAAGCACAAAACAGTATCTGGTTTTATCAGTTGTGTGCTTAAATCACTTTCCATTGCCTACAGCAACTTTTGAACTTCGATATAATAAGATTCTTTCACTGGTTGTAGGTGCAGATAGGAATATCCGGCCTCGAGGGTAACTGTTTAGGCGATAACGAGGCTCTTTGCCGAGTTACCGCCTAAACAGTTACCCGAGAGCCGGATATTTCCATCTGCACCTATAACCAGTGGTAGAATCTTTTTCGTGCATACCGGTTTCAAAAAAATAATAATAAAAATAAATCAACTGAACAGCTTTCTTTTTTAGAACTATTTCTTATGGCAGTGTATTTAAACAAAGCGCGGGAAACCAACGTCCGTAAACATGAAAGACGTCATGACGTTTCAAAACAAACAACACTGTTTAGTTCCGGTTTTGTTTTACCAGTTGCAGCGTAACGTTATGAATGTTTGATAAAATAACGTGATTTGAATCGAGAAATATATTATCAGGAACCAATAGGAACTGTCAAGGTATTGAATTTTCATTCCGTTTTTATAAATAGGATATAAATTACTACACAACTCTTTTATATATATGTAGTTCTTATAAGTCATTTACATCACGAGAGCCATCTTACACCACCCCGGGGTGTAAGATGGACTTTTCCAGCACCGGTAAAGATACCGAAAATCCCCGTCTGGTTTGCAAGAATAAGTAATAGTGTATGTTTTAGTTCCTTCTTTATGTTTTAACTGAAAAATTTAATTAGGTATTCACAAATCTCAGGGCGGATACAGGATTTGGTGTAAGGGGTGCAAAATATTTGTAGTAAAACAACTGAAGGGTTCGTGGGCATGTCCTCATCTCCCCCTCCCCTCCCCACCCCACCCCACCGGAACATTTTGAAAACAATAGATCCATCTGGTGCATTCTTGGCGTTCTGAGGTGCTATTTTTGGTTTTGGGAAAAAAGACAGGTTTTATGATAGAATCAACCCAAATAACATGCTACGTATAGTCCATGTTTTAATGACTCGTCAGACTTATTTCTTGCTTAAGTATCTCACAATGGAATTTCTAAGCCCGATTTCTGAGGATTTTTATGGGGAGGGGTTACTAAAGTATATTAACGTAAAATAAAAAGCTTTATAGGAGCTCATGCAAACTTGTCGGACTTTTACTGTGCGAGCGTAGCGAGCAAGAAAAAAATGCATTGTTTTACCTAAACCAAAAACAAATTGCCTATGCGAGCATAGCGAGCGAGAAAAAATGCATATTTATATTTTCACCCAGAACAAATGATGAATTACCTATGCCCCAATCCCTGAATCCGCCCTTTAATCTGTGCTAAGCAGACAATTTATTTTTCCTTCAGTTCTACTCGTTCAAAAGACAGAATTAACAGTCACACATAATTATAAGTGTAGTTTCTTTAGAAACCATTCGGATTAACGAAATCATGCATACAACAAAAGCACAGACAACTTATTTGGATAATCTCCCAATCGGCGTAATATTCAGTATATTTTTCATTTGTTGTGTTCCTACATTTAAACTGTGTATTATTATATATACATTGTATACATTATCATGATTTAAACTATAGTACCGTTTGCTATTTAATAATGATAAGTTTCAAAAAGATAAGGCATTACAAAAATGACGTACCCAGAGAAGGATATCAACTCATGACTCAGGCTTGAGACGAAAACAATAGTAGTAGGTAATTATTTTGAATAATATAGAACTGAGGCAAACACATGACTCTAAATCAGGAAGAATGACAGAAACAAAGCATTTATTTTTATTTGCGCTTTTCTCTCCGATAACAGGTTAACGAAAACTTGATTTTCTTAGAAAAAAGAATTTTGCGCTTATTTAAATGCAAAGTAAAATTTTAGGTTCCATATGCGGAAACAGGAAATAAAAATCGGGGAATCTTAATTCAAACTCCGCAATGACTCGCAGTTCCTGACTTTTGCATGAAAATTGTTATTTCTTGCCCGGGAAAATAGCAATCAACATTAAAAAAAGACTTAAACAAAGTTTACAGCATTTCCAGTCATAGTTATTTTGCTTCCAAACTATTTTCCAATATAAAGGTTTTGTTTTTATCTTTTTTTTAGAAAACCAGGCTTCAGTAAAACGTTGACTTTACATAGTTAATCTTTCAAAATTTGTGAAGGTCGTGCGTTCGAATCCCACACTCGGTCTTTTTCCCAATTTTGTGACGTTTTTTCCTTTAGAAACTGAACATGATTTAATTGCAAACAAAACTATCAGGAGTTTCGATCACGAAAATGAATATAAAGAAACATTACAAAGGTAGGAGAATGAAAACTGAAGCAACAGCTGAATTTATCGCAAAGTTTATCAGTACTCTTTCAAAACAAAGTACATGCAGAAACGGAATGCTCGTGTAAAAATCGTTCTGATCAAGGAAGATTAAAATGAAATCAGTCATAGGTATTTTAAATTCATGATATTGTTGTTTTAATAAAAACGTTTATATCATAAGTATATTTATGATTATTATATATTTGTGTTTCCCTCAATGCTATTAATACCATTAAATCATACGTATGCCACTGTCAAAACTAAAGATAAATATACTTGCACCCATAATAAATACTGCGTTAATGTGTCACCGAATAGGGAAATGTCTTATTTTGTGTCGGTCAGTTAAATGAGTGAAGTATGAAATAACCATATATGTAACAACGAATAATATCGTTATGTATTTAAAAGCTTTATTTTCAATAAAATCCTTCACTCGCAATAAAATTTCTCTGTTTTCAAGTTTCAATCAAACGATTAGTACATGTATAATAAGTTGTGAATTCATACGATGCGTTACATATTGTATTTTCTAATACCTCAGGAACTCATCTGTAGAATACTGTGATTGTTTTCTATTTCATCAGCACTGTCAGTTCAGTCATCAATAATTTCGTTCTTTATTTCCCCAAAATAACACATAAAATGCTACCGCAATAAACGCACGGTGTGATATATCACTGAATGAACACAACTGATAAGCAGGTGAGTGAGGTCGTTCCCACCCCGTTCAACAAACAAAAATTTCTTAAAACGTTGTTTTGATCAAATTGAACTTCTACGGACCTGAACTGAAGAAAATATCATGCGCAGATATAATTGTATATTATACTCATACTTATTGTAGAATGATAGGAATGTCAGTGACAGAAAAATCTCCTTTTGGCTAATGAGCATATGCATTGTAAAAATTACCCTTGGTATGTCAGTAACGCACTGGGAATTTGAGCTTTCAAACTTTACACGTCAATGGTTTTTGTATAACAACTTAATAACTTTTATAATGCTAAAAGCGACAGTTTATAAAGATATAACGCTTATTAAAATATAGCAAATTCATGATATAAGTTTTAAAATAGTGTGCTTCAGGTTGCAGAATCTGGGGACAATTTTTCTGTAGGATAATATCGTTCGTTATTTGAACATCAAATTTTATTTTATTTATTTATTTTTTTGCATGAGAATTGTTTTGTGTTTAATTGATGTCTCACGGTTTCTATATTTTTTGCCAAATGATCCTAAACCCGTGCAGCCGCAGAATTATCATTTTATTTGAACCGTCGTAAACTACAATTATTTCGGACATGTACAACACACTTTATAGCCTATGTTTTGTTGAAACAGTTTTCTATCATGAATTTCTAGACTTGGCGATCGCTAAACAAAAATCGCGCAAAATTAGCATGAAATTCCCGTGTTAAGGTAAATGCACGAGTTAGCTATGATCTAGGCTTTAGAATTTCCAAGTGTTTAAACAGTTTTAAGAATGTATTGGAATCAGATCCTTGTGTCATTTTCTTTGATGTGTAGTAGATAAAATCAATCAGATAAAGTACTAATGTTATGATTAATGTGGTCTCTAAACTTGAAAAATACTTAATAACATAAAAATGTATCAAACTATTTCGGCTTTGTAGTATTCACTACTCTTCAACATACGTAGATAATTGCGTAACAAGTTGACAGCTGCTTACACATGTATAAACATCGTAGGAGGTAATGACATAACAAATGCTGTTTAAAATGCAGCACAGGTTTTTGAGAGGTATTAGTATCTTTTTTACTTTTGGGACATTTTTACATCATAGATTTCAACACATTGCGATTGCTGAACAAAATCAGCGCGAAAATAGCATGAAAATCCTGTGTTAAGATAATTGCATGAGTTAGCTACTGTATGATATAGGTTTTATTATTTTCACGTGTTCTTAATCAGTATTTTAAACGTACTTGTGTCAGATCCTCGTATGCATTTCTTTGATGTGTAGTAAATAATATCAATAAGTTAATGTACAAATGTTGTTGTTCTTTTTTTTTGTTTTACAAATAATGAAACTGTATTAAAATTCTCTGGCTTTGCTGTATTAATTACTGTTGCATTTACATAGGTAATTGCATTATGAGCTGAATATATGAACATCTGTGGAGGTAATTAATACTACATTTATTTTTTCAAATGCAGCACGGTAATTCAAAAGGAATTAGTATATTTTAGCACCGCGCCTGAAGTTGAAAGTTTGTTAAATGCGATGAATATATATAGAATGTATATTTTGAGTAGTGTTCCTGTGTATTATAATATTCTCAGTTTAACATAAGTATTGTCAAATCAAGTCATTAATATAGAAATAAAAGCGCATAACACAATAAGCCGAAAAGATATGCGGTAACATAAATATATAATACTGTCTTGTGAACGTAAAAAGTTATTTAATTGGTAATTGATGAATTAATCAACATAATCTTTTCACTCATAAGCTTATAATGACGAAAGCATTATGTTAAATTAGTGAAAATAATTTAAACCTTTGTGTGTAGGTACTACGAGTTGTATACAGGTAAACTGGGGAACTGCAGTAAATGGCGAAAGATACACACCGTTGTAAAATTCTGATTGTGTGTGAGATATGTGTATGACCAGAACCGGCGTACCGGGGAATAAATTTCTATCGCTCCGAATCAGCTCAAATTTCGAGGTATGACTAATTTGAAGGTCAGGAATAACGTGGTATTGTTGAAATGAACTGGGGAATTCCCCGGTTCGAGGCGTATCCCCAGTAGGTTGGTGTGTATTCATACGAAATTACCCAGTTGGCAGCGTTTACAAACTCACACACACACACACTTCGTAGTACCTGTAGAACGTCACCCACTTACCTACATTTTCCCGCCACTGGTGACGACACAGCTTTATTACGCCACTATGGTGCATATAATGCATAGTCAGGTACCGGTACCGGATGAGCACAACGTAAATGTATTAGCGAAATATGTACATTTACTACGATCCAAACTTAAAATACAAAATTTGAAAACAAACAGAAACTATGAGACATCTATTCATATATATTCTATGTGCTTGTGTCTCATACCAAAGACGTAAAAAAATGGTACTAGCAGCTTCTTCGCTTGGCGCTCAGCATTAAGGGGATAGTGCTAGGACTGGTCAGCCCGATGTCAGTATAATGTGACTGGGTGGGGTATCATGCCACGTGTCTACGGCGTGATATTCCAGTGAGGCAGCACTATAAAGTTTGGCATTGTGCTCACTGCTACAAGTAGACATCGTCATAATATGACTGAAAAATGAAAAAGACGTTAAACCCGAACACACACACACTGTTCCTTCACGAACACCGGGAATAAACTTCGTAGAACAAATCGACTTCACACTGTGCTAAATGCTGTCCGTTCATGCATATATTTGATAGCGGTTTTTCTGTAGTTTTTATGCAGAACATGTCAAATAATGTTCCGTTCACGAGATAAATATATTATCTGCAGCAAATTAAAATATTTCTTTCGTTTTTTATACAGTGAAGCTTATAATTTATGTTCACGTTTTAATCATAAAATGATTACGCCTGTGTTCAGACGTGGTTGAGTTGGACGTAATATCAGACTGAAATGAAATGATTAGTCCTCCACATCTGATTATGTGGGGAAGTTGGCAGTTACTTGCGGAGAACAGGTTTGTACTGGTACAGAATCCAGGAACACTGGTTAGGTTAACTGCCCGCCGTTACATGACAGAAATACTATTGAAAAACGGCGTTAAACCCAAAACAAACAAACAAACGTCACTGTTTGCCTTGTTCTCGGTGCTTCCGAGGGATCTACTTTCCAGATTTTATTTGGACTAGGTAGTACCTAATCTCATATAAAAAGTAGTGGAAACAAGCAGTTTTTGTAAAATTTATAACAAAAGTTGTAATTTCGTACAGGTGGTTATGCAAGAGTTCAAATGTTAAAACTTTCTTATCATTCATTCTTCGTCACAATTATACCAAAAGAAGAACTAAATCAATTAGTTAAAAGAAATACTCTATCACTGTTCAGGTCTCTCCCGGAGCACTTCATTCTTCATGTGAGGAAATAAAAAGTGGAAAAAAACACAGGTCGCCCAACACAACATAAACAAAAATGTTGCAGGCTCGGTTTGATTGAGCCTGTTCATGGACGGCAGTGGAATGCAAACTACCGTCTACGCCCCCTAGCCCCGGGTTGAGCAGAACTCAACATTTACACATGTTGTAAGTACAGAATATAAAAAATTAAGAACTGATCCAGTTGGCTTAACGTCGATGGTTCTATCCAGGGGCGAGCTCGTTATTAAAAATGCACGGAGGGGCATTTGGGGTCTTCCTCCACCATCACAGCTGGAAAGTCGCAGTATGACCTATAATTGTGTCGGTGCGACGTAAAACACAAAAAATAAATGAAAGAAATACGTGAAAATTACAGACATTAAAGGAGATGGTACCTGATTTTTTTTCATCGGTGTAAAATGACATTTAAGTGTACTAGTTTGCTACATGTAAACATGCCTGTTCTTTCTTGTAATAGCTAAAATGTCTAATATTAAAAAATGACCATACGAATTAAAAAAAATGACCATAAGAAAATATCTGAAGAGAAATGAACGACATGTATATTGACAAACGAAGACTAGGATTTCACTTTCTCTCTGCACTCATCTGCAAATGCATAGCGTACATTCATTTTTCATTCTTTAGGCTCGCTTTTTTACATGAATTTACAAGAGCATTTTTACGTTTTGTATGCCGTGTCTTGTGATGCCATTCCGTGTGTTAGGCATTCACCAGTCGGGGATTAGATCTACTTATAATTTTAACTGCCATGAATGGTTGCAGCAAGAGTGAGGTTGGGTGCGCACCCTAAAAACAAGGATAGCACCGAGAACATTTAAGCAAACAGTGAAAATTGCAGACTCTGTTTGATTGTTCATGAGCAGTAATGGAAAATGCAGCACTGCTCACGCCCCCTAGCACCGGCTTAAGCAATATTCAATCTTTTAATCAAAGTGAGTTAAAATCAATGGTCCCGAAGGACCAGAAAATAAAACAAAACTGAGACGAAGTCGGGGTGATTTTTTACGGCCGCCACACAACACTTAACACCCGCTGTTGTGAAGTAAATAAAATCTGGAAAGTAGATCCCTCGGAAGCACCGAGAACAAGGCAAACTGAAAATTGCAGACTGTTTGATTCATAAAATCTGGAAATTTGATTGATCGAGTCTGTTGATGAGCAGTAATGGAAAATGCAACAAGACTTCAAGGCGGTGCCCCACTGTGTTCCTATGTTTGTTCGTTTTTGTCGTCGTGTGTTGGCTTTGTGTGTGTGTGCGCACGTGTGTGTGTGTGTATGTGCGCGTGCGTGTGTGTTTGTGGTGTGCGCGTTTGCGTGCTGTGGGTTTTGGGGAGGCTGCGTTTTTGGTGTGTGGCATTCCCTGTTTGATACTTATCTTTGTTTTTTTTAAAAGATAACGCAGCTTCCCCAAATCGCAAACTACAGCACGCGGACGAGCATACTTGTGACCTACACAAATACACACATCACGCACATACAAAACAAAGACAAATATCAAACGCAATGCCATGTACCAAAAACGCAGCCTCCCCCCCAAAAAAACAAAGAAAAATATCAAACAGGGAATGCCACGCATCAAAAACGTAGCCTCCTCAAAACGAAACCCCCAGCACACAGACGCGTGCACCACACACACACACCCAAAGCCAACACATAAGGACAAAACGAACAACACACACGCACACAAAGCCAACACATAAGACGAAACGAACAAACAAAGGAACACAGTGGGGCACCGCCTTGGAACGGTCAGTGGCAAAAACACCACTGGGGAGCTTAAACCGGTTTATAGTGCACCTAACCTCACTCTTACCCCCACCATGTTCCAAAGACATGGGACAGTGTAAATAAAAGTAATCCCCTCCAGGTGAATCTCTTACACACGTAATGGAAACAAAAAGGCAGGGCATGTAAAACACAAAAATGCTCGTGTATAAATATATAAAAAACAAGAGGACCATGATGGTCCTGAATCGCTCACCTGTCCCAACATGACCCAGTTTTGAACTGAGTATGACGTCGTTTTTTTCTATCATTTGATATAGTGACCTAGTTTTTGAGCTCATGTGACCCAATTTTGAACCTGATCTAGATATCATAAAGATGAACATTCAGACCAACCTTCATACAGATCCCATGAAAAATATGGCCTCCAGAGAGGTCACAAAGTTTTTTCATTATTTGACCTTCTGACCTAGTTATTGATGGCACGTGACCCAGTTTCAAACTTGATCTAGATATCATCAAGTTGAACATTCTGACCAATTTTCATGAAGATCCATTCAAAAGTATGGCCTCTAGAGAGGCCACAAGGTTTTTCTATTTTTAGACCTAATGACCTAGTTTTTCACCGCAGCTGACCCAGTTTCAAACTTGACCTAGATATCATCAAGATGAACATTCAGACCACCTTTCATACAGATCCCATGAAAAATATGGCCTCTAGAGCAGTCACAAGGTTTTTCTATTATTTGACCTACTGACCTAGTTTTTAAAGGCACATAATCCAGTTTCTAACTTGACCTAGATATCATCAAGGTGAACATTCAGACCAATTTTTTATGAAGATCTTATAAAAAATATGGCCTCTATAGAGGTCACAAGGTTTTTCTATTTTTAGACCTACTGACCTAGTTTTTGAACACAGTTGACCCGGTTTCGAACTTGGCCTAGATATCATCAAGATGAACATTCAGACCAACCTTCATACAGATCCCATGAAAAATATGGCCTCTAAAGAGGTCACAAGGTTTTTTATAATTTGACCTACTGACCTAGTTATTGAAGGCACGTGACCCAGTTTCGAACCTGACCTAGATATTATCAAGGTGAACATTCTGACCAATTTTCATTAAGATCCATTCAAAAGTATGACCTCTAGAGAGGTCACAAGGTTTTTCTATTTTTAGACCTAATGACCTAGTTTTTGACCGCAGCTAACCCAGTTTCAAACTTGACCTAGATATCATCAAGGTGAACATTCAGACCAACTTTCATACAGATCCCATGAAAAATATGGCCTCTAGAGAGGTCACAAGGTTTTTCTATTATTTGACCTACTGACCTAGTTTTTGACGGCACGTGACCCAGTTTCGAACTTCACCTAGATATCATCAAGGTAAACATTCTGACCAATTTTCATGAAGATCTTGTGAAAAATATGGCCTCTAGAGAGGTCACAAGGTTTTTCTATTTTTAGACCTACTGACCTAGTTTTTGACAGCACGTGCCCAGTTTCGAACTTGACCTAGATATCATTAAGATGAACATTCTGACCAACTTTCATCAAGATCCCATGAAAAATGTGACCTCTAGAGTGGTCACAAGCAAAAGTTTACGCACGGACGGACGACGGACGCCGCGCGATCACAAAAGCTCACACTGTCACTTTGTGACATGTGAGCTAACAAACCTTAAGAACCAAAAACGTATGTACTCAATGCCTTTCAGAAGACAGAGCAACAACAGAAACACCCTTAAGGGCCCGACGAAACATGCCAAAACGAAACCCACAGCACGCAGACGTGCACACCAAAATACACGCACACAAAGCCAACACATGAGGACAAAACAAACAAACAAGGGAACACAGTGAACCGCTTTGGAACGGTCAGTGGCAAAAACACCACTGGGGAGCTTAAACCGGTTTATGGTGCATCAAACCTCACTCTTACCCCCACCATGTTCAAAAGACACGGGACAGTGTAAATGAAAGTAATCCCCATCCAGGTGAATCTCTATAACACACGTAATGGAAACAAAAAGGCATGGCATGTAAAACACAAAAATGCTCGTGTATAAATATGTTGTGGGGAATAAATCTTTTTAGTTTAACGCGGTCTTGTAGAACAGCCTATCTATGTGTTCGTTTAATAGTTTGCTTGGAAGCAGTGGTCTAAACTAGCTGTTTACTAGTAGTAAATTATTACGTCAGAATTACTGACACGTCAGGATGACACCACCCTTAAAAAGTTTACTCTGAAAGGGAAAATAAAAAAGAATAAAACACAAATGCTAAATAAATATGAAAACCAACCGAATTTTTACTTATCTTTCTAAACTAATATTTCACAAAATATACAGGTTAGGAAAATGCCAAAAATACTGATAAAGTTGACAAACCAGCTTATTGTTTAAAAAGAATAAAGTTTTAAGTTCTGCCAAAAAGCAAATAATAATCTAAATAAATGTTATTATTAATTAAAGTACCTTAATGTATTTTTGTGACTCTGTACTTGTATGACTCTGTGCCTAAAAATAACAGCAATATAAATTAATTACCAATAATTACTTAAGTATTTAAAGATGAAAATCTGAAATAATTGCTGTTAAAACAAAAGAATTTAAGTTACTTAAATAAAGAAAATTACTTACTAATTTAAAGAAAGGTTATTATGAATTTAGTAAAACTCTTAGGTTAAATATATAGCCAAAAATAAATACAAAATTAATTAATTATTAATTACTAAACCCTAAGAGAGATTTTAAGATGTTGTCAGTCCAAAAATTCCTTACATAGTGAAGAAATGGCTCTGAAATTCTACTGAGGGAAACTCTTCCAGAATGCATTCAACCATGAAGGATGTAAAGTACATACTGATTGGTCAGCATTTTTCTGATAAGCCATTCAACTTTTATCTTACATATCAGCTATGACCTTGACAATGTTAATGTAAGCTCTTTGTCTATAATCTAAAAATAGCTCAAAGTTCTTTCATAACTGGTCTTACTAAAAATAGCTGATGTAAATACAAAATGAAAATATGTAATGATATCAAAATGCAGTTTGTTGCAGCAAAGATAAACTGAAAGTACTGATGACTACAAAGTAAAATAAGCAATAATAAAGTGTGAATGTGCACGAAGAAATCAGCAGTCTTTAATAGACTCGCTGAATGCCCTTAATAGACTAGCTAAATATCTATGCTTTCAAATCTTAAAATACCATACTATTTGTAAATACAAACATTTATGATAAAATATTAGACTGTTAGACGATATTATGCTATACTGAAACTATGTATTATGTAATTTTATATTGTAAAAAGCAAACCTTTAAAACCAAAAACGTGTGTACTCAATGCCTTTTCAGAAGACAGAGCAACAAGAGAAACACCCTTAAGGGCCCGACGAAAAAGGCCAGAAGACAGATATCAAAACAGTTCAGTCCTTGCAGGATTTAAAAACTGCTTATCATAGAGTCCTCCCCGCTCAAAGCAATGTGGAGAGAACGAGGACAAAACGAACAAAATGTAACATATTGGGGCACCGCCTTTGAATTGTCAATAAAAATTGGGACTGGGACGATTACTCGGATCTGTTGCGATAACTAGGTGCAATAAAATAGAAAAAATGGAAACTCCACAGGTCGCTCAACACGACAAAAAAGCGAAAATATTGCAGGTTTGATTTAGCCTGTTCATGGACGGTAGTGGAAATGCATGCTACCGTCCGCGCCCTCTAGCCCTATGTTGAGCAGAACTGAACTCAACATTTACATATGTTTTAAGTACCAGAATGTAATTTAGAGACATCCGCAGTTGTATTCATACGGCGGTGCACATGGAATATTACAATTTTGGGTCATGGTAATTGGTAAAATTACAAGGCAGTCTGAAAGACAGCTAAATCCCCCGCCACTGCTATGGATAGCAAAAGGGTAAATCTTTGATTTTAGCTGTGACCTTGGCCTTGAACTGACATGGCTGACTCATGAAGTCTGCACAACGTCTTGATGAGGTGATCATTTGACCCAAGTTTCATGAAAATCCTTCAAGGGGTTTAAGGGGTTTAGGAGATACAGAGCTGAAACCTTTGACCTTCAGTTGTGAACTTGACCTTGAGTTGACATGGCTGACTCATGAGTTCTTGATGAGGTGATCATTTGACCCAAGTTTGATGAAAATCCTTCAAGGGGTTTAGGAGATACAGAGTGGACACCAAATGGAAGGCTCAAGCCTTCGACCCTTAGCTGTGACCTTGAGCTGGCATGGTTGACTCATAATTTCTGCACATCGTTCTGATGAGGTAATCATTTGACCCAAGTTTTATAAAATTCCTTCAAGGGGTTTAGGAGATATAGAGCGAACACGAAATGGAAGGCTCAAAGGTTTGACCTTCAGTTGTGACCTTGACCTTGAGCTGGCATGGCTGACTCATAAGTTCTGCACATCGCCTTGATGAGGTGATCGTTTGACCCAAATTTTATAAAATTCCTTCAAGGGGTTTAAGAGATATAGAGCGGACACAAAATGGAAGGCTCAAACCATTGACCCCGAGTTTTGACCTTGAACTTGAGGTGGCATGGCTGACTCATGGGTTTTGCACATCGTCTTGATGAGGTGATCATTTGACCCAAGTTTTATAAAATTCCTTCAAGGGGTTTAGGAGATATAGAGCGGACACAAAATGGCAGGCTCAAACCTTTGACCTTGAGTTGTGACTTTGACCTTGAACTGACAAGGCTGACTCATGGGTTCTGCACATCGTCTTGATGAGGTGATCATTTGACCCAAGTTTGATGAAAATCCTTCAAGGGGTTTAGGAGATATGGAGAGGACACGAAAGTGTTACGGACGGACGGAAGGAAGGACGGACGGACGCAGACCATTCCTATAATCCCTCCGCCACGGCAGGGGGATTAATAAAACATTTTATTAAAAGAGGTTATGACCCAACTGTTTTGAGACATACAGTTCCCTCTTTGTGTCTGACGGAGGACTGAAATGTTTTGATATCTGTCTTTGGCCTGTTTTGTCGGGCCCTTGAGGGCGTTTCTCTTGTTCCTCTGTCTTCTGCAGAGGCATTGAGCACATACGTTTTTGGTTCTTAAGGTTTGCTTGTTATATATTTATGCAGGAGAGTTTTTGTGTTTTATATGCTATGCCTTTTTGTTTCCATTACGTGTGTTCAGAGATTTGCCTGGAGGGGATTACTTTTCTTTACACTGTTCCTTGTCTGGAACATGGTGAGGGTAAGAGTGAGGTTGGGTGCGCACCATAAAACGGTTTAAGCTCCCCACTGGTGTTTTTGCCACTGACCGTTCCAAGGCGATGCCCCAGTGTTCTTTTATTTGTTCGTTTTGTCCTCGTGTGTTTGCATAGTAGTGTTCACGTTCGCGTGCTTTGGGTTTCGTTTGGGGGAGGCTGCGTTTTTGGAACATGGCATTTCCTGTTCGATATTTGTCTTGGTTTTTTAATGCCATTTTATTTGTTATGTAATGGCGGGCAGTTAGTGTTCCTAGATTCTGTACTAACCTGCTCTCTGCAAGCAAGTAACTGCAAACTTCCCCACTTGAATCAGCGGTGGGCGACAGATAATTTCATACACAGTGTCTTTTATCAAACCGTCACGGAGAACAGCCTGACCGAGGATCGAACTCGCGACCCTGCGATTCGTAGATCGACTATATCCCTATTGAGCTAAGCGGGCGGATTTAGAGCCTTTAAAAGGTCACAGAAGACCAATATATTATATATATATATATATATATATATATATATATATATATATATATATAAACCCCAGGTCCTCTTCATAGCACCGAGGATGCCTGGCTAATGGCTTATTTGGTATAAGATTTGCTGTCCCACTCGCCTATATATTTATACACGAGCATTTTTGTGTTTTACATGCCATGACTTTTTGTTTCCATTACGTGTGTTAGAGATTCACCTGGAGGGGATTACTTTTATTTACACTGTCCCATGTCTTTGGAACATGGTGGGGGTAAGAGTGAGGTTGGGTGCGCACCATAAACCGGTTTAAGCTCCCCAGTGGTGTTTTTGCCACTGATCTTTCCAAGGCGGTGCCCCACTGTGTTCCTTTGCTTGTTCGTTTTGTCCTCTTGTGTTTACTTGGTGTGCGCGCGTGTGTGTATGCTTATTGTTCGTCTTCTCCTTATGTGTTGGCTTTGAGTGTGTGTGTGTGTGTTGTTCGTTTTGTCCTGATGTGTAAGCTTTGAGTGTGTGTGTGTGTGGTGCACGCGTTTGCGTGCTGGGGGGTTCGTTTTGAGGAGGCTGCGCTTTTGGTGCGTGGCTTTCCCTGTTTGATATTTTTCTTTGTTTTTTTTACATTTATGTTACAAGCACGTTAGCATACTGCAGAAGGTTACTGAAAGCCAAAGGGTGCATAAATAACACTAATTATTTTGATATACATGATTCTTATGTCTGCAAGACCACTAAAATGTCCTAATTTAAATTAGAAAAAGTGGAAACTCAACACGTCGCTCAACACGACAAAAACGATAATGTTGAAGGCTATGTTTGATTTAGCCTGTTCTTTGACGCTAAGACACTGCGAAACCAATATTTCATCTATTGGGCATGAGTGGTGTATCTGTCTTGCATGGATTTCTAAAAAATAAATCCTACCTACCTACCCTATTTTTTTTTGCAATGTTATCTGAACCGCATAATTTTTGGCCTTATTGAAGGTTACATGTGCACCGCCGTATGTACATCTGATGTCTCTAAATTATGTTCTGGTACTTATATAGTGTGCAACTGTTGAGTGTTGCTCAACCCAGGGCTAGAGGGCGTGGACGGTAGCTTGCATTTCCACTACCTTCCATGGACCGAGCCTACAACATTTTCATTTATGTCGTGTTGGGCGACCTGTGATTTTCCACTGTTATGCCCCGGAAGGTGGGCATATTAAAATTGCACTGTCCGTCCGTGCATCCGTGTTAATTCTTGCCTGGGCTATAACTGTTCTCCATAAAGGAATTTTGAAATAACTTGGCAAATAAGTCACCATAATGAGACGACGTGTCATGCGCAAGGCGCAGACCCCTAGCTCTGTCAAGGTCACACTCGGAAGTCAAAGATTAACAGGGTCTCTTTCGTGTGTGGTCCATAACTGCCATCCGTAATGGGATTTTGAAATAACGTGGCATAAATCAAACCGAGTCTGCTATTGTTCTTCTTGTTCCAAAGGATCTTTTTACAGATTTTGTTAAAAAACAAAGAAAAATATCAAACAGGGAATGCCACGCACCAAAAACGTAGCCTCCTCAAAACGAAACCCCCAGCACGCAGACGCGTGCACCACACACACTAACACACCCAAAGCCAACACATAAGGACAAAACGAACAACACACACGCACACAAAGCCAACACATAAGACGAAACGAACAAACAAAGGATCACAGTGGGGCACCGCCTTGGAACGGTCAGTGGCAAAAACACCACTGGGGAGCTTAAACCGGTTTATGGTGCACGTAACCTGACTCTTACCCCCACCATGTTCCAAAGACATGGGACAGTGTAAATCAAAGTAATCCCCTCAAGGTGAATCTCTTACACACGTAATGGAAACAAAAAGGCATGGCATGTAAAACACAAAAATGCTCCCCACATGAATCATTAAGCTTAAGCTTCATTAAGTGTCACAACATCAGTCTTGATGTGTCGTGTGGCAGCTGTAAAAAGTTTACCCGTACATGGATTCAGTGTTGTTATATTTTCTGGTTCTTTGGGATCATGGAGTCCATTCAACATATGCGTAATAGAGTTCCGCTTAAGCCGGTACTAGTGGGCGTGAGAGGTGTTGCACTTTTCATAACCTCTCATTAACAGACTTGATCAAATAGAAAAAGTGGAAACTCCACAGGTCGCTCAACACAACAAAAACGAAAATGTTGCAGGCTCGGTTTGATTGAGCCTGCTCATGGACGGTAGTTAAAATGCATGCTACCGTCCACGCCCTCCAGCCCCGGGCTGAGCAAAACTCAACATTTACACATGCTAAAAGTACAAAAAATTTAAGAGACATCCGCAGATGTGTTCATACGGCGGTGCACATGGAACATTAAAAAAAACAAGAGGACCATGATGGTCCTGAATCGCTCACCTGACGTTTTTTCTATTATTTGACATAGTGACCTAGTTTTTGAGCTCATGTGACCCAGTTTTGAACCTGACCTAGATATCATCAAGATAAAAATTCTGACCAATTTTCATGAAGATCCATTGAAAAATATGGCCTCTAGAGAGGTCACAAGATTTTTTATTATTTGACCTACTGACCTAGTTATTGACGGCATGTGACCCAGTTTTGAATTTGACCTAGATATCATCAAGATGAAGATTCTGACCAATTGTCATGAAGATCCATTGAAAAGTATGGCCTCTAGAGAGGTCACAAGGTTTTTCTAATTTTAGACTTACTGACCTTGTTTTTGACCACAGTTGACCTAGTTTCAAACTTGACCTAGATATCATCAAGATGAACATTCAGACCAACTTTCATACAGATCCCATGAAAAATATGGCCTCTAGAGAGGTCACAAGGTTTTTCTATTATTTGATCTACTGACCTAGTTATTAATGGCATGTGACCCAGTTTCGAACTTGACCTAGATACCATCAAGGTGAACATTCTGACCAATTTTCATGAAGATCCATTCGAAAGTATGGCCTCTAGAGAGGTCACAAGGTTTTTCTATTTTTAGACCTACTGACATAGTTTTTGACCAGAGTTGACCCAGTTTCAAACTTGATCTAGATATCATCAAGATGAACATTCAGACCAACTTTCATACAGATTCCTTGAAAAATATGGCCTCTAGAGAGGTCACAAGGTTTTTTATCATTTGACCTACTGACCTAGTTATTGAAGGCACGTGACCCAGTTTCGAACTTGACCTAGATATCATCAAGGTAAACATTCTGACCAATTTCCATGAAGATCCATCCAAAAGTATGGCCTCTAGGGAGGTCACAAGGTTTTTCTATTTTTAGACCTACTGACCTAGTTTTTGACCGCAGTTGACCCAGTTTCGAATCTGACCTAGATATCATCAAGATAAATATTCGGACCAACTTTCATACAGTTCCCATGAAAAATATTGTCTCTAGAGAGGTCACAAGGTTTTTCTATTATTTGACCTACTGACCTAGTTATTGAAGGCACGTGACCCACTTTCAAACTTGACCTAGATATCATCAAGGTGAACATTCAGACCCATTTTTATGAAGATCCATTCAAAAGTATGGTCTCTAGAGAGGTCACAAGGTTTTTCTATTTTTAGACCTACTGACCTAGTTTTTGACCGCAGTTGACCCACTTTCAAACTTGACCTAGATATCATCAAGATAAACATTCAGACTAACTTTCATACAGATCCCATGAAAAATACGACCTCTAGAGAGGTCACAAGGTTATTCTATTATTTGACCTACTGACCTAGTTTTTGATGGCACATGACTCAGTTTCGAACTTGACCTAGATATCATCAAGGTGAACATTCTGACCAATTTTCATGAATATTTTATGAAAAATATGGCCTCTAGAGAGGTCACAAGGTTTTTCTATTTTTAGACCTACTGACCTAGTTTTTGACCACACCTGACCCAGTTTCAAACTTGACCTAGATATCATTAAGGTGAACATTCTGGCCAACTTTCATAAAGATCCCATGAAAAATGTGACCTCTAGAGTGGTCACAAGCAAAAGTTTACGGACGGACTGACGGACGGACGCACGGACGACGGACGCCGCGTGATCACAAAAGCTCACCTTGTCACTTTGTGACACGTGAGCTAACAAAGAAAAATATCAAACAGGGAATGCCACGCACCAAAAACGCAGCCTCCTCAAAACGAAACCCCCAGCACGCAGACGCGTGCACCACACACACACACCCAAAGCTAACACATAAGGACAAAGCGAACAACACACACGCACATAAAGCCAACACATAAGACGAAACAAACAAACAAATGAACACAGTGGGGCACCGCCTTGGAACGGTCAGTGGCAAAAACACCACTGGGGAGCTTAAACCGGTTTATGGTGCACCAAACCTCACTCTTACCCCCACCATGTTCCAAAGACATGGGACAGTGTAAAGAAAAGTAATCCCCTCCAGGTGAATCTCTTACACACGTAATGGAAACAAAAAAGCATGGCATGTAAAACACAAAAATGCTCGTGTATAAATATATAAAAAACAAACCTTAAGAACCAAAAACGTATGTACTCAATGCCTTTTCAGAAGACAGAACAACAAGAGAAACACCCTTAAGGGCCCGACGAAACAGGTCAGAAGACAAATATCAAAACAGTTCAGTCCTGGTAGGATTTAAAAACTGCTTATCATAGAGTCCTCCCCCTCTTCCGTCAGACGCAATCAAAGAGGGAAGCGTAGTGTCCAACTGTAAACGGGTTGAACACTAAACATGCGGTATGTCTCAAAACAGTTGGGTCGTAACCTCTTTTAATAAAACGTTTGATAATCTTTCCAAATACATTTGGAAAATTACCGTGACCCAAGATCTTACGAAGTTTGTAAACCGCATCCCCATAAAAACGGGTTTAGAAATACCTTCTCGCAGAAGTGTCTTTAAATTACTATTGAATTTTAAAACTAAATCAGAATTACGATAATAAAATTTAGCAAAATATTTACGCAATTTGTAATAACGGTAGCCTTGCTGAAGAAGTTTACCTGTAATATGTTACGTTCATTGAAATGCTTGACATGACTACACGCTCTGGCAAACCGAATTAATTGAGAAATATATACCCCATAAGATGTAGCCTGAGGTACATCCCCATCCAAATGTGGAAAATTTACAATACTAAAATTAAAATCATCCCTCTTGTCATAAATTTTGGTATGTATAAAATTGTCATAAATAGAGAGATGTAAATCAAAAAATGAAGCATCAGTAGCATCAGTGTAGCATCAATGCTACACTAGCTTGTAATTCAATGAAAAGCGGCGTATGGTCCCCAGTTAAAATAATGGGTTTGCCCTAAACGAGAAAACAATGAGCAGAACTAAACAAACTGGAATTTAGAAAGGGGATCTGAGGTTATGGAGCCTGCATATCACAGGAACTGACAAAAGACAAAATTAAAAAACAGGCACCATATCCAAGAGGTGATTGAACAATACCCAAATCTATGAAAGCGGGAGTATTGGAACCACCTAGGCCGAAATGTTCAGACCGAGTCTGCTATTATTATACTTGGTTGCATTCTTTGTTTCCAAAGGATCTTTTTACAGATGTTAATAACAATCACAACACCAATCTTTTAAGTGCCGTGTGGTGGCTGTAAAAAGTCTCCCCGCACATGGATTTGTGTCGTTATATCTTCTTGTCCTTTGGAATCATGGCGTCCATTCAACATGTGTAATCGAGTTCCGCTTAAGCCGGTGCTAGAGGGTGTGAGAAGTGTTGCACATTCCATCACATCGCATGAACAGACTCAATCAAACCGAGTCTGCTATTGTACGATACGATATGAGAGCCCTGACTCCATCAAAGGACAAAGTCATTGGGGCAAAATCCGTCACACTGTTTTATTAAAGAAGTGGAGAACTTTTTTACCAATAAGCTTCAAACTGCATAGGATAATAGAGCTTAAGGACTAGATGACCTATGTAGTCGTTACATCAAAAGTCAAGGTGACAAGGGCCGGGCCTGAACACGAAAAACAGTTTCATATCAATAACTTGAGTACTCATTGACACATGTGGAAACTTTGTAGGATGATGCCTGCCATAGATGTCTGGATCACTCCATAAAAGGTCAATGTCACAGGAGCCTGAACATGGAAAACTATTTTAGATAAATAAATTAAGAACCACCAGTATACAGACTAGACTCTTATTATTTATTCTTTTTTTTTTTTTTGAGGGGGGGGGGGGGGGGCACTTCATAAGGTCAATGTCACAGAGGCCTGAAAATCAACTGTTAATAAGGTTTCTTGGACAGGCACCATCTCTTCATTATAAATTAGTATTCAAACAATTCTAAGCTAATATCATCCACTATCTTATGCTTCAGAAGACTGTGAGTTTTAGAAAGACTGTCAGCAATGTTCTCCAGATGCTGCACCTTCCTCTCCTCCAGTTGTAATTTCCTCTCTTCGATGTCAATAATCCCACGATAAGATCTGCTTCCTTCTAATTTAAAGGAAAAATAATTTGGCTATTAGGAGAATAGATAGTCCAATCTATTCAGCTCACCCTCGGTCAGAGTTGGTGTCACACCTTGATTAAAGTTTTGAAAGCAAGTGCCTCACAATAATCATTTAAAGGTATATAGATTTAAAACTTACTTGTTCAGTTTTAACTCACCTTGGTACGAAGTGCTCAAGGTCACCTAACGCCCCTTCTAGACATGGACATGTATGTGTCTTCGGGGTTCTAAAACTATGTGATGGCATCATGTTTCATCAATCAGTTTAATAACATAGTAAGTGTTATTGTTCTCAAGAAGTGAACATAAAGCTGAATAATGGAAATGGTTACATGTATTGATATAACGATGTAATACCATCTATAGAAAGAACTGTCAATTTTCATCAGTACACAATGTATACTGATAACTATGACTGTAATGTATTGAAAGTTTGGTTAAAGTGTACACTCAAATTCAGTTCATAGCAACTCAGTTATACCTGCTTTCTTGTCCTGTGGCTTTTTTCCACGTTGAGTTTTAACACGGTTGGTGCTCGTGCCCACTAAAAATAAATTTTAAACATTCCTTTGTCATAATGATGACAGTTGGGCATGAGTGGAGTCTGTAAGTTTATGTCTCACTTACAGTCGAAATATCTACCGAATTTAGTTGGTGTCCACAACATATAAATAAATACAGTGAGTTTCATGAAACTAGCATCAAATTTTAACATTATCGAAAATGATGAAGATAGCACAACATAATCTATAGATTAAAAGTCACGGCCATACTTTTGATTCAGATGAAAACTTTCACTCTCCGTGAGCCAAGTAGGGTTAAGGCTGTGTCAGTCAAATTCAGTGAAAGATACCATGTACATTTATGAAATAAATCATTATTTCAACAACTACAATGACAATCGAATTTCGTTATAATATATAATTTAAAAAAAATGATGATGACAAAACATCTTATCTTCTACAATAAATTTTTCAACCATTGACAGTTGATGTAATCTTCAAATAGGGTATACCTTGCTCACTCAGTTTGCTTCGTCCTTGTATGTAGAGGCTGAAGCGAAAGGTATGCTTTTTTTTATCTCAGATTGTAGCAAACTACACAAGAAAATGAAAAGAATTAGTAAGTCGAAGGACGGGTGGGTCAATCTCTAATTACCAATCGATGAATTGAGCAAACAATGACTATTTTGCAGCGAAATTTGGTTTATGGTGGCATGTTTTGTCGGTAGCAACTACTTAGCCTTTGTTAATGGTAAACTGAAGTGTTGTGGGTCTGGTCCAGGTGTTGGACTCCTTTGTAATGAAAAAGAGCCGAGTAGATTGACTAGGTTGAAGGTCATACTAAAGCTTTGGATTACGACATATAACTGTACAATGCCATGAATATCTTCACATAAATATACATAATGTATTTGGACATACAGATGTATCATTTTATAAACATTCTTCGTGATGCTAGGTTATGTTTTCACATGGAAAAATATTAGTTATAATGAATACATTAATTCAGTAAGTCAAACCTTTAACTCGTGAGATGATGTATTTAATTTATTGTCAGCTCAACAAGTGCATGTAACACTAACATATCATGTTTCCCGTTAGTGCAAAAATAGCACAAGAAACACATTGAGAAAATAATCAGAATATATCATTGAAATTGATCGTCATGTACCTGTTGATAACAGGATGTCTTGACCTGTGAGGATCTTTTTGCAAGGAACTGTAAAAAATGTTTAGAAAAAATATAGTTTTAAACACAAAATTTAAAACTGAGATATCATGAAACGATCCCACTTTTTTTGTACAACAAATACTAAATTTTAGGTTTTTATGTACTGACTCGCCGAGAAATAAAAGAAAATGACAAGCATTTACTTAGATTATTTTTGAAGTATGTAGATACTTTTTCAGGATTTTTTATTTGAATTAAAATAATATTATTCAGTTGGTGATTTCCTCTAACATGCTTATCAAACTGTCTTTGTTACAGTCAAGTTAAATGGGAAGAAATGTAAACATTTTAACAGTAAAACATTGAATATTCATATCTGATGAAATGCAGTAATACAATAATACAATGACTTGCAATCATTGGTCCTTTCAATCAATGTTGAGTAATACCCACAAGCCATTATATAAAAATATAACATTCTGACATTCGGCGTCATTCTCAATTGATTCCATTATTTAGATTTGATACACTTAACTGACATTGCAGCTTAAATTTGTTGGTCTGAAAGTATTACTTTGTCGGTCACTTACTCATTTTTTCTGTGTCTTCTTTATCTTTTCTGACTCGCTTTCTGTTTTACAGTCAATTCATAACCGAAATACGGAAAATCCCTTCATTCAAAATATTCGGTCTTTTAAAAGGTTAATTTATTGAAAATGTCCCCCGTCTTAACATCCTCAAATTTGTTCACTTCAGATGCGCGGTTGCACAGAAAACGAGCGATCTTTGAAACAAAAAACTTGTAGCCGTGTTGGATTTTCATATGAGACGGCACTCATCTATGTTTCCTTTTATTTGAACAGATTGTTTAAAAGCTATTTAAGAAAATGTTAGCTTTAACTAGGAATTCGCCACGTTTTTGGCACCCAAGATTAGCTGAAAAGTCAAGTGGTACATGCGCCTTGCATATTGTTGCATCTTCTATTACTGCTCATGAACAGACTCAATAAAACCGAGTCTGCAATTTTCACTGTTTGCTTTGTTCTCGGTGCTTCCAAGGGATCAACTTTTCAGATTTTATTGTCTATGGCAGCAGAGGGTATGTTATGAAAAACATAAAAATGCTCTTGTATATTTATATAAAAAGCAATCTGTAAAAACCTCAAATGCGTATACTCGATGACTTTGCAAGAAGACGTGTCAACAAGGGAAACACTGGCAGAGCCTCGTTACCGCCTTAAACAGTTTATTCCCATGTGCACGTACAACCAGTGAACGAATCTTGTAGTTCTGTCAACCTAAAGCAAGAGATATATCACCTTATATGGTTATATTGATGTATAATACTACCAAAAGGATATATTTTTTTCTTCAAAAAAAGGTGTTTAAAAGCGTCCGTATGTCTTCTTGGGAGTAGTTTTGGTCATAAAATGACTTATGGAGAAGCAATCATCAGTTTATTTCCAAAACAATGCCTTCAAGCCAAACTGAAAGCAGTTAAGTGGCATACAAGTACAAAGTTTATCAATTAGATCAAGGGACTTTGGTAGCACACACCTTTCAGCGTCTTCCACAAAAAAATGCTGTTGGTAATGATTCTTTGATTGAATCACATTTACATTAATACAAATCGGCGTTTTGATTAAATAGTTGCTATTTGTTCTATCAATGGATTTGGAAAGCATTGACGACTACTCTGATGTTAACGCACCCAAGTCAGATATAAGATTTACTAATATATTTTTATTGACAATGCTACAATAAGTGCACACTGCTGTAGCAACAAAGTCGGTTTCAAATAACTCTGCATAGCATTACACTGCTATGAGTAAACACTTAATGAACATACTATACATATTGTTGTAGTAGGAGAAACCATCGTCTTTACTTATTGCACATAAACGTGAACTTGTCTTAATTTCTAACGCTTTACTGAATCCTGATTTAACCACAGTTCTAATAATCAGCCGCCTCTTTTCACTTAAATGACCGAAACGATCAGATTTTAATGGTTGTATTTAAAAAGTCACTTCTCAAAACGCCCCATGTGGTTCTTGGACAATCTGTGAATGAAAAGAATTGGAACCACTGCCTTACCCTTGCATGATCGTAAGAGGTTACTAATAGGGTCTTAACACTTGGTTTTGCAGTAACTGTGATTCCAGCAGGTTTGCAAATTTTGATTCCATACCTCATGTTTTTATTTCGATGTAAATGAGATGTGGAACCAAAATTTGTAGTTCTGTTTGACGCCATATAACCCATACTGTGTTGGTGCGCCGTAAAACCCAAATAAATAAATAAATAAATAAATAAATAAACTTCTCAACAAAATGTTTGAAATCACTAGGTAAATGTTTAAGAACTTACGCATTGGAATAAAATTGTTCAGTATTTACAAAGCTAGATATTTCAGTGGCATTGCAGGTAATTAGTTTATCTTTTAAATGTACAACAGATACATAAAGCCCAGATTGTGCACTTGCTCCTACATGGCAAAACGTACTAGCTAATGTATATGATGCATTTGTGTTCATTTTATTCAAAACAAATTTTTTGTTGTCAATAAAAAATTGATTATGTATTTCTCAACATATCCACTTTCATTTGAAGCATGATATCTCGTAAAACATGTTAACGTGTCTGGATTGTTTTTCGTACTTCTTTGTTGTATTCAATTTCAAGCAGTTTATACCAATGACATAATGAATAACAAAGTAATTATCAAGCAGTCCGAAGAGAAATCAACAGACTGCTTTAATCCTAGAAATAGAACATGACCCTCCTTATGTGAAATTTCTGACGTAGATTTTATAAATGGTACCTTCCCTGTTTTAGGTCATCTCCAAATTATTAACCAACCCTGCCATATCACTTATTACTGTAGAAATAGATTCATGAACGTCTTGCTGATACTCTTTCGAAAAGGACGGTATGGAAACACCTTTTTTAGTTAAGAAGCATACCATTCACTGTTTAATATTTAGTCTTGTTTTCAGGTATAAGTTTTCCTTTATTGACAATCATAAATTTCCAAATATCAAGTATACTTTCTATTGCCAAGTCACGGGGTTGTGGAGCAACATATACTACATTTGGTATGTTGTCTGCAATAAGTTTGTTGGCTACTTTAGAATAAAAATATGACTGAAGAACAGAATTAAACCAGCATGATGCTCCTCGATTTTTAAACTTTACACACATCTACGATTGATAAATGACTGTCATAGGTAGAATCGATGAAGCAGTTATCTGAGACAGTATTGTCAGGTAACGCCTTTAAATTGAAATGTTACACACATCTACGATTGATAAATGACTGTCATACGTAGAATCGATGAAGCAGTTATCTGAAATGTTCACTTTCGCTTTGTGAATCAATTTCTAGTCCTATTTCTTTGCGAGGAGGGTTTTGGTATTTTCCATTTTTAGCTCACCTGAGCAATGCTCAGGTGAGTTTTTCTGATCGCTCGATGTCCGGCGTCCGTCGTCTGGCGTCTGTCGTCTGTCGTCCGTCGTCTGTCAACATTTAGCTTGTGTATGCGATAGAGGCTGTATTTTTCAATTAATCTTCATGAATATTGGTCAGAATGATAACCTTGATGAAATCTAGGCCCAGTTGAAAATTGGTCATCTCGGGTCAAAAACTAGGTCACTAGGTCAAATCAAAGAAAAACCTTGTGTATGCGATAGAGGCTGTATTTTTCATTTAATCTTCATGAATATTGGTCAGAATGATAACTTTGATGAAATCTAGGCCGAGTTTGAAAATGGGTCATCTCGGGTCAAAAACTAGGTCACTAGGTCAAATCAAAGAAAAACCTTGTGTATGCGATATAGGTGGTATTTTTCAATTAATCTTCATGAATATTGGTCAGAATGATAACCTTGATGAAATCTAAGCCGAGTTCGAAAATGGGTCATCTCGGGTCAAAAACTAGGTCACTCGGTCAAATCAAAGAAAAACCTTGTGTATGCGATAGAGGCTGTATTTTTCGAATCTTCTTCATGAATGTTGGTCAGAATGATAATCTTGATGAAATCTAGGCCGAGTTCAAAAATGGGTCATCTGGGGTCAAAAACTAGGTCACTAGGTCAAATCAAAGAAAAACCTTGTGTATGCGATAGAGGCTGTATTTTTCAATTGATCTTCATGAATTTTGGTCAGAATGATTGCCTTGATGAAATCTAGGAGGAGTTCGAAAATGGGTCATCTCGGATCAAAAACTAGGTCACTAGGTCAAATCAAAGAAAAACCTTGTGTATGCGATAGAGGCGGTATTTTTCAATTGATCTTCATGAATTTTGGTCAGAATGATTACCTTGATGAAATCTAGGCCGAGTTTGAAAATGGGTCATCTGGGGTCAAAAACTAGGTCACTAGGTCATATCACGTAAAAACATTGTGTATGCGATAGAGGCTGTATTTTTCAATTGATCTTTATGAATTTTATTCAGAATGATTGCCTTGATGAAATTTAGACCAAGTTCGAAAATGGGTCATCTGGGGTCAAAAACTAGGTCACTAGGTCAAATCAAAGAAAAACCTTGTGTATGCAATAGAGGCTGTATTTTTCAACTGATCTTCATGAAATTTAGCCAGAATGATTACCTTGATGAAATCTAGGCTGATTTCGAAAATGGGTCATCTGGGGTCAAAAACTAGGTCACTAGGTCAAAGCGAAGAAAAACATTGTGTATGCAATAGAGGATGTATTTTTCAATTGATCTTCATGAAATTTGGGCAGAGTGATTGCCTTGATGAAAACTAGGTCGGTTTTGAATATGGGTTGTCTGAGGTCAAAAACTAGGTCACTAGGTCAAATTAAAGAAAAATCTTGTGTATGCGATAGAGACTGTTTTTTTCAGTTGATATTTATGAAATTTGGTCAGGTTGATTGCCTTAATGAAATCTAGGTCGAATTTGAATATGGGTCATCTGAGGTCAAAAACTAGGTCACTTGGTCAAATCAAAGAAAAAACTTCTGTATGTGATAGAGGCTGTATTTTTCAGTTGATCTTCATGAATTTTGGTCAGAATGATTGCCTTGATAAAATCTAGGTCGAGTTTGAACATGGGTCATCTAGGGTCAAAAACTAGGTCATATCTAAGAAAATGCTTGTTTTATCGCAAGAGACCAATTTTTTGGTCCAATCTTAATGAAAATTGGTCAGAATATTTGCTTCCATGAAATCACTAGGTCAAACATGTTTTACACTGTTATGGAGTGTTTCTTAGGTGAGCGACCTAGGGCCATCTTGGCCCTCTTGTTTATATATTTTCTGATTGTTCTTTTCTTTTATTCCAGCTTGCTTTTCTATAATAATGTTTGTTGTTTCTTAATTTCCGGAGAAGATATAGCTACTAGATCTGTTGACCTAATATCTAGTTTACGTTTTTATGGACTAGTACTTGACTGGTTTCAGACAGTCCAGCACTGCTTTCTTTTGACAAGTTACTGTTTGTTCCTTAAGGATCCCTTCCTTTACTGTATAGTTTGAAGACAACGTTTAATAAACTGTCACATTTAATCATTAAACCTATAATATATATAATGAAAATGAAATTTTTAGATAACCAATTCCTTTCCTCTTTAAATATCTCATTACGCTTTACATAAATGGAGAACGGTTTTCTTTGTATCAAGACAGGTAGCTTCTCATTTTTGCTATCAAAAAAGCTCTAATAAAGAAAGATTTTAAGTCCTCATTATTGAAGTATTTTAAGCAGCTACAATAAGTTAACTCAATCTAACCGAGTCTGCATTTTTCATTTTTGCCTTGTTCTCGGTGCTTCCGAAGGATCTACTTTTCAGATTTTATTAACACCATTGACTGGTCACTGATTATCATTTTTGGATACAGAACTGCCTTTAAATAGCCAAATTTCTTTGTTTCTGCATGTCTAAAAGACCTTATCCAATCTAAAATAACACTCAAATGGCACAAATTGGGACGATCATTTTACCTTTACTGCGTGTGCTAATGCTAGCTCAGTGTAATTACTGTTTTTTCAACAGTACCAGTAGCGTCCCAGAGAAGAGTTCCATCTCTTTTTCGTTATAAATGTGTAAACCTCTATCGCGCCAGTACAGAAAGTACATGGGAAGGACACATATTTTTGTATAAAACCATCTTTTAAAGTCTTATGCATATATTGGCATTGAATCAACAGGCTTTTATTAAATTGGTATCATACCGTTCTTCATGCCTGGATTCAAGAGCCACTTGGGCCACTTACAAATGTCACCCATATTACTTGCATCAATTTCTTCAGTTGGAATTTCATTAAATTTTTAAAGTAAAATTTAAATGGTTTAGGACCATACTAAAGTTCTTTCTTCTATTCACTTAGACTTTCACCTGATATTGGCCGTGAATGATGTTCACTGATATCATGCTAAATCTTTCCCGAGTATGTTACACGAACAAGGAATTCTGAAAACATTTTTAGTTAAACTACAAGAACAGTATTCAAACTTACACGCGGCTTCCTCTAAAAAGCGGACAATTGGTTCTTTTTTCTGTATTTTGGACATGAAACAGTACTGGTATTGAACATGAAAACACAAAATGGGTTACCTTTACTAATTTCTTAAATGAAATATTCATCCTATGATTTCTTTTGAAATATCTACCCTTCTGTGTGGGTTTCAGCTTTTGCCATATATAAGTGAGAAAATCCAAATGGTTTTCCGACGGTCATCGTCTAACTGAGTTTTATGTGCAAGCGACTCAATTGATTCGGGCGGGACGTCTATTTCGAACGGAGAAGACGGAGAAAACATTGCGGGCGGTAATGATCAGGTGCAGTGATGATTGAAGCGAAGACTTTCGAGGTAGTGATGATGGGGGCGATGATGTTTTAGGTGGTGAGATGTATGGCAACGACGATTAGAACGATACTGGTATGGAATGGATGATGTTGTTGGACACTGTGATGATAGCGGCTGTGATGATGGGGGTGATAACGTTGGAGGCAATTAATTGGTAGGCGTTGACAATGAAAGCGGTAATGAGGCAATGGATTTGTAGGCGATTACGATGAAAGCGGTGATGATGGACACGGTGAAGAGGATGGCGAAAGAGGCACTGATGGGCGAGGTGGTGCCAGTAAAGTCGGTGACAAATTAAAAGTATGGTGTATATTTGTTACAACAGGAACTGATACCACAAGGAACTTAGTGAAGTATGCAGACCGTCGTCAATGATATACTTCCAAGATATAACTAAAATCCGTAGTGTATACTTTTTAAACCACAGATAAATCGAATCGCCTCGGTAGCCTAGTGGTAAAGCGTCCGCTTCGAGTGCGGGAGGTCGTGGGTTCGATCCCTGGCCGCGTCATACCAAAGACGTAAAAAATGGTACTAGTAGCTTCCTCGCTTGGCGCTCAGCATTTAGAGGATAATACTAGGACTGGTCAACCCGGTGTCAGTATAATGTGACTGGGTGGGGTATCATGTCATGTGTCTACGGCGTGATATTCCAGTGAGGCAGCACTATAAAGTTGAGCATTGTGCTCACTGCTACAAGTAGACACCGTCGTTCATATGACTGAAAAATTGTTGAGAAAGACGTTAAACCCGAACACACACACACCCTTTTCGTTAAAAAAAAACTTTTCGACAGCTATTAAGGTTTTCTCAAAATTCATTTATAGTGGTACCATCTATCACATTCCTGGCATTCACCCATGAGCCCATTTTGTTCGCATTCAGTGCTTTGACATAATATGAAAGGTATCTTTTGCTTTCATTGAAATATAACTTCTGTAGGGAACTAGGAATAGCAGAATATGTTAAAGAACACATTAAACTACAACTCTTTACGAATCTTGCTCAGACGTTTAGTACATTTGTCATGAGATTGCAGCTCCGAAACAACGGATTTTCTTTCAGAACTCCGGTGGTGGTGAATAGTAAGGTGCTTCAGAAACTGGCGATGCCACTAGAATTCTTTGGAAAAGGTATTGCTCTTCTCAAATAATGTGTTTGGATGCGTTTTCTATTAATTTAGCTTTAGTATTTTTAATCTTTAAGAATACGCATGCAATACCACAGGGACCATTGTCTTGTCTGTTTTTTTTTTAAATTTGAGATATGCCATCTGGCATTCACATTATTCAAGTATATCTTTTCATTGTTGATCTCCCTTGCAATGCTCCACCTACATAAGCTCTCTACAAACAAAACAAAATAGAAAATATCACCAAAATTAAAATAGCAAAGAATACAAGTATACTTTTTGTGTAGAAATTGTCTAGCCGTTTAGATAACGTTTTCGTACTAGAAAATCATAAAACTAACTCAATCAAACAGAGTTTGCAGCATTTTCGTTTTTGTCATGTTATCGACCTGTGGAGTTTCCACTTTTTCTATTCTATTATATAGGTTTGAGACCGCCATTTGTTTTCCAATAAATAGACCTCCCATACCGAAGAATATTCCTCCGTCCAAGTCGGATCTTCTCAAAATGAAATAAGAAGGTACACATTTTACTTACATTAAGCGTTGCAATCACGATACGTTAGAATAACAGAACGATTTCAGTTTTAGTGTTGGTTGCAATTATTTAAGCCAATTTCGATTCTCCCTTATGGCATGTAATTTGCAGTGACAATTATAACTTGTATAGCATAAAACTTTATGTACATGAAACACATTTAAACATGCATTTTGCATAATGACAATTTCGGCCAGATTCTTATTCAACACTGCAGATAATAAATAGATTTGCAGTATAAGAGTACACATGTTTGTTGAGCGCTAGTGCAAGGTATGTGCGTCACAATTCCAGAAGTTTCCCTGCCTGGTTTTAGCTTTCTAATTGTGAGGTCTCCAAACGTTGCTGATTTTAGTTGAAAGAGCAGGGAACCAAAGAATCGACCCCGGTTTTGTAGCCTGAACAACAGAGTCAAGTATCCCGTCATAAACAGCAAAAATTGTTTACATGATGTTGATATGCATGTTGTTAGTACTAATTTAAGGCAATGGATCCGCAGTGGCAAGTGGCAATTTCCAGTTTCGTATTATCGTCTGTCTTGGACATTATTGACCCTTAAAAGATTTCCGTAACAACAGAGAATGATGAAATACATAGGAGAAACAAGAAGTTGTTACATAAACGCGAACTGAAACTTTGAAAGGGTCAACGACATTATTCCTTGTAATCTTCAATTTAAGAAATAATTTATAGCAAAATCATGTGTTTACACTTTTTATATACGATGGGCGTATATAGCAATTATTTCGTACGACGTATAATCGAGGGTATAAACAGTGTTCAAACACGGTTTTGCTATATACATTGTATTATTTCGATTCTAATATGTCTCATGTATTATTGTAAGATTTAGATCAAATGTGATAGGACAGTTTCTTCGTGCATGTGTGGCGCCAAGTGGTATAGGTCGTCACGTTCCTTATTTATACACGCCAGGATACGTCTTGCAGAATAGTTCCATTTGCGAACTATTTGACGCAGCGAATAACCAACCTTGTGTGTGTAAATTAACCAAGATATTTCTTATATGTGGCATTTGTTAAGTAAAATATTTGATCAGTAAAAATATATGGCGCTAAATATCACGTTTACGTGACGTCAAAATAATATCGTTGCGATTATTAATATTAAAGCATTGCATGTCATATTGCAATTAAGCTTTTTACACATTTCATACTGAATTAGCATAAACGTGTTTGTTTCCCGTTACAGCATTTGTTAAAACCAATGCCACGGGATTCTCTTCGATGTTACAACATAAAAATTCTAGATCTTGAGACAAGTATTCTTTTTCTTCAATTACATATTAAGAAAGAGAATACAAGACCGTAAATGAATTTTTTCAGCAGTTTTGCTCATATAATGTAAGACAAATCTGATTCAGCTTCTTCTATCGCATCACATCTGAAAAACAAAATATATTATGTATTGCGTGTTTTATCTGATTAGGTGATAATTATAATCATAATAACCACCAGCTTGTACCACATCAAGCAGGTTAGTTATCTTTTCCTCCTCTTGTGTTGGTGCTCCGTAAAACCCAAATAAATAAATAAATCTCCTTCTCTTGAATTGAACTATGCATTATATTGTACAGTAATCCTTTGATATCCGCTGGACACTTCTCCAATGATAGAAAAAATAAATCTGCAAAGCTTTATATTTCGCGTGTAATCTGCTGTTCCTTCGACAGGCATTATAAGCACACACTGCACCAGGGGGGCGTCTTATCAAAGATCAACGATTTTGAAAATCTTATCGTACGACTTCGGTCTACGATTATCTTACGTTCGATCTTACGACCGTCTTACTAAAGCGACCTTACGCTGAACAAAGATCGTACGATATTTTTGTGATCGCCCTGTGTCCGTCGTCCGTTCGTGGTCAACAATTTGACTGTTAACACTCTAGAGGTCACAATTTTGGCCTAATCTTAATGAAACTTGGTCAGTATGTTACCCTTAATAAAATCTTGAAAGAGTTCGTTATTGGGCCATCTGGGGTCAAAAACTAGGTCACCAGGTCAAATCAAAGGAAAAGCTTGTTAACACTATAAAGGTCACAATTTTAGCCCAATCTTAATGAAACTTGGTCAGAATGTTACCTTCAATAAAATGATGGACGAATTTGATATTGTAGTGCGCCGGTAAATCAATCCTACTTTCGTTTTCACAACACATGTGCTCTTCGGTGCTTTACGATACATAACAGGGTTCGAATTTAAGCTCGCATACTCGAAATGCGAGTGCAAATTTCAAACTGCGAGGTGAGATTTCAGACACCAGCATTTTTTTGCGAGTGAAAATTTTTTGCCGAATAATGTGCATTTCTAACGGTCGTCTCGATCTTACACTGTTCTTTCTTTAACAACTCGCGGTCATTGCAGCGCATTGTCATTTGCAGAACGAATTTCGGAGCACTCTTTCATCTTTCGTCGTAAACGGAAGTTTACACTCGATACGTCCCGTGCGCATGTCTTTTCAACTGCTGACAAGTACCTGCGCTAATTTTGATGACGTTTACCGCATCCGGTGGGTTTTTTGGTAATCTATAATAAGTTATTATTTACATAGCGCAGATACGATTGGCTTGAGTCGTCACGTGGATGTTCGTGTTAATGTTGTTATAAAGTGACAAGTCGCGGAAAATGCAAGTTGTTTTTGCATTTAGCAAGTTAAAAAAAATACCACTTGCGAAAAAATGCAAGTAGAATATCTGGCTAAATTCGAACCCTGACATACGCGATATTTTAGTGTCAAATATTTAGTAACTCATCGGCTTATGTATTTTTCTATAAAAGATTCACTTACTGACTACAAAATCCATATTTTAAGCCTTACTTATCCATTTTTCCATGTTAAAACACTTCAGTTTATTGTGTCGTCCGCCATATTGTATGCTGTTTAGGCGTGACGTCATACACGTGCAAGTAGTTATTATTTACGTCATCAAGTTTCCTAGATCTGGTACATTTTTCTAGTAGGGGGTTCCTGTCTATACTGTTTGACGAAAACTTTTATTATTTATTCGTATATTTTAGCGCACATTAAACTACCACTCCTTATATTGTACTTTTATATTTATATGATGATTGTTCGCAGAAATATTATCTTTTTACTGCAATTAAGCCGTGCCCATGTACGTCTTTTCTATTGCTGTTTGAGGTGTCGGAACTGTTTGAAATACTTTTGCGCCCCTTTGTTAGTTTTTCTTGAACTATCTCAAACACTGTTGATTTTGTTTGAAGTACCCGTATATAAGGCGGTGTTTACTGTTTGACAGCACTCCGCAGCCAGTAAAATCTTGGGCATAGCTTTCTGTAGAAATTCGTTTCGTTATAGAAATACCTTAGTACTTATTTGGTAATAATACGTTAAATTTAACATAATAATTTTAAAGCATTAATAGAAATACTTTGTTAATTCTTAAGGTTTAGCTTTCTGAATCTCGTTTGGTAATTTTTCGGAAACTTTCTGCAGTTTTCTTAATTTTATCGTAGATAAAAATACCAGTGATTTATAGGATTCTTAATTCTTGTATTTAGTAAGCCACCGACAACTCACTTGATATTTGAATAATGCTATTGTTGCTTTGAATAGTTGTTTGTTGCCGACATTGTTAAATTTCGGTATTTTACTAGATCTAGTCAAGTATCTTACCATTAATAAATTTCATAAACCGTTAGAGCTCTTACTTATTTTCTTGAGTTTAGCCCGTATATTTATTTCACCCATAGCTGCGGAGTCATTTGTGGTGTTCTGTGTCCGTCCTTGAGTCCGTTTTTCATTTGACACTGTCAAAGTTTTAGCCAGTTTAAGCGTTGTCCGTCTGTCTGACTGTCTGATGTTCTGACAGTAAATATGCCTGACTGTGTGATTTAGTAGAACCACACATCCGTCACTACGAGCGTTACCAGCTCGCAACATTTTTGGTACGCAGCGGTGGGATCCGTTTTTCAAGTCGGATCCAGTGATACGAACTCTACACTCCATATACTTGTCTAAAAACGCTACCATGAACAATATAGAAGCTGTTGACAGTGAGCACACGATATTTTTCAATCAGAAAGATACAGAGTTGCAGACAGAAAGTCAGTGCAGACAGTCCGGTGAAGACGATACCATGTCCGTTGATTCTTATAGGTCCGTCAACAGAGAGGACACTGGTGTTAATACATCTTTTGTATGTGGATCTCATTCCGATGACAATAATGTTGAAATGTGTAGCATGTTGAAAGATATAACAGGTTGTCTTAAAGATATGGCTCAAGAAATCAAGTCCCTCAAACAAACCCAGGGATCAAGTGATAAACGTACTACTTGTCCTAATCCTGAAGGTCGCGATCTAATGAACACACGTTTTGACTCGAATCTAAATGGTCAAGCCGACGTACCTCCCGAGGGAAATTTATATGAATACCGTACCAACCAAGCCAGATTTTGCCCCAGAGATGTAGTCCCCCTCATGAAAGGCCTTTAGATAATGTAAATTCGCAGTATCTGACAGGTGGTTTTAGACCACGTGTTAACGATTTTGCACGTGATGACGAGCGCGGTTTTGAGCGACTAGCATTAAATGATGATTTTGTGGAAAATCCGAGATACGGGTATGGAAGGCCACGTCAGCACGATTTGAATAGTTTCAAAATGTCTCCTTTCACGGGAAAAGAAGACTGGGCCGTATGGTTAGCTAGGTTTGAAGCTTTAGCACATAGATATAATTGGTCGGATGATGACAAACTTGACCAGTTACTGCCGCGTATAGAGGGTCATGCAGCACAGTTTGTATTTTCGCAGCTACATCCGGGTGTTTTATCCAACTATAAAGAGTTAGTAAACGAAATGAATAGTCGGTACCGAGTGATCGAGACTTCAAGGTTGTTTGCTGCAAAATTTAGTAGGCGCGGAAGAGTTCGTGGCCGATCTTAAGTTTTTGTATGATAAGGCACACGGCTACCGAGACCGTAAAACACGTGATGAAGATTTGGTACGTAGATTTTTAGACGGGCTTAGGGATGATGAAGTCAGATTCGAGGTAGAGTTTCATAAAGAACCAGAGACTAGAGACGAGGCTGTGTTTCATGTTGTGAATATGTTACAGACCCGGAGTACACGCAGAAATCGTGATAGCACGAGAAGGGCGTGTGATGAAGGCTGCATACAGCAAGTTTATGTACAAACCACAAAGAATAAAGGCAAAGTAAATGGTGAGACGTCAACCTCCCGAAATTTTGACAGGCAAAGTAATGGTTCTAAGAAGCAAGACAGTTAAATTAAAAGTGAAGACAACCAAGGTGAACTTCTTCTAAAGATTTTAGAGAGACTTGATAAATTAGAAAGTAACAAGCAAGTTTATGAAAAGCGGCAAAGTAAAGCACCGGCAAGAAGACATGTTGAATGTTTCAACTGTCATCAAGTAGGTCATTATGCACGTGACTGTCCAGGCAAAGCGAGTGTTAGGAAAAACTTAAACGTGCACCCTATTACGAGCTCGAAAAACAATGTTAAAGAGAGTCCTTTAAACTGCCAAGGACCAGCCCTTGCGGCCAGAGGGGGGTCCCACTAGAGAAAATAGGCCAACAATGCGATACAAATTATACGCATGAGAGTAATGAGGCCCCAACATCCAAGAATATCCGAACGGGCAAAAGTCTTTATGATGGGATATATATTAAGGGATGTATAGAGAATGTCCCAGTGGTGTTTACAGCAGACACTGGAGCGTCACGCACAGTCATATCATCAAGGGTATATAAAAAATCAATGAGAATGTTAGGCCAAACCTACAGAAAACTGCAATTTTGAAGGGAGCTGGGGGAGCGCCCATAAAAGATTGGGGAAAAGCTGAATTCGCCATGAAACTAGGTACACTCGAGCTCATCAAAGAGGCTAGGGTAGCCGAAATAGAAGATGATGTGCTGCTTGGTTACGATGTTTTGAGGGGTGGTGAAAAGGGGGCGGCCGATATTTTATTAAGTAAGAACAAAATCATTTTAGATGTGGTTGACATACCATGTTTTCAGGTAGGAAAGCATAACGTGATGAGAAAAGTAGTAGTGGCTGAAGACGTTACGATCCCTGGTTTAACAGAGACGTTAGTCGACGTCTACGTATCGCGTTTTGAAGAAGATGATTACGACAAGCAAGCTGAGTATATTGTCGAGCCAACAGATAGCTTCAAAGATACTTATCAACTGATGATGGCCTCTACCTTAGTTGACATAAACAATGGCACAACGTGCAAAGTCCGTGTATTGAACCCATTTTCTAAGGAAGCCACTCTTAGACAAGATGCCCAAATCGGGAAAGCTGAAAAAATTGAAAGTATTGTAAATGTTGTAGCTGAACAGGAACATAAAGATGAGACTGACAATGTATATAGTGTACGCAGAATAAATCTCAGTTCCACAGAAAGCATAAAAACAAAGAATTTGCCATGTACAGAGGCTTAAGTTGAGGACATACCCGAACATTTGAAATCACTTCACGAAAGGTCTTCAAAAGATATGACTGAACATGAAAAAGGAGTTTTGGCAGGACTGCTACTCAAGTACAAAGATACCTTCTCCAGGGATGAATGGGACCTGGGAGTAACCCATTTAGCTGAACACAGCATAAATACAGGTAATGCGGCGCCGATCAAGCAACGACCAAGGAGAGTCCCACTAGCACATGCAGAAGCTGAAAAGTCTGCCATTGAAGATCTTCTGAAGAAGGGTGTCATACGTAAAAGTACTTCACCTTGGGCCAGTCCTATCGTCTTAGTACGGAAAAAGTCAGGGGCAATCAGGCCCTGTGTAGACTATCGTAGGGTCAATAGTCTAGTGAAACCAGATGGTTTCCCTCTGCCAAGGATTCAGGATTGCTTAGACGCAGTTGCGGGTTCGAGTCACTTTAGCAGCTTTGATCTTACAAGTGGTTATTTTTAAATCCCTCTCAAAGAAGAGGACATCCCTAAAAGCGCCTTTTGTTGTAAATTTGGTCATTACGAAATGACTAGAATGCCATTTGGGTTAAATAACGCTGCGAGCACTTTCCAACGAACCATGGAACTTGCATTACAGGGTTTACAATGGGTAACTTGTCTTGTGTACATTGATGATATTATTGTGTATGGTGAAGACTTCACACAACATATTCAAAGGGTAGATGAGGTATTATGTAGAATTACAGTGGCTGGCCTGAAATTAAAACCAGATAAGTGCAATATGCTTCAACATGAGGTAGTCTTTTTGGGCCATGTCGTGTCAAAGCAGAGAAGAACTACTGCATCACTGAAAAGGAGCTTTTGGCCGTAATTTATTTCATTCAATACTTCAGACAGTATCTTCTAGGAAGAAAGTTCATAGTGAGAACTGACCATCAAGCACTAGTTTGGCTTTTCAGTTTGAAGGAACCGAGCGGTAAAATAGCTAGATGGATTGAAATAATCGCGCAGTATGATTTCGAAATACAGTACCGTCCTGGTAGTAAACAGGGCCACTGTGATGCGTTGTCACGATGCGAAACCCCGAGGGACTGTACTTGCGATGAAGTTGATATGAGCGAGCCGCTAAAGTGTGGACCGTGTCATAAATGCCGCCAGAGAGCAGCAAATATGGTGCTCTAAATGAAGGGTCAGTACCAATGTGAAAACCCGGAAAAGAAGCCAGATAACAACAGGAAAGCCGATCCATCCAGTGCTGAAGACATAAGAGCAGTCAATTCAGATACGTTACAAAGTACATCTAGCCTTGGAAATGGCGCCAGTGCTAAAGTAGGGCGTCGGAACTGGCTTGGATCTGCCTTGCCAGAAAATGTCGCGACATACCAGCGTAATGACCCAGATATCGCGTTTCTCATAACTGCTTTGGAACAAAATAAGAGACCAAGTAGCGAAGAAGTTAATATAAAAAGCCATGCTGCCAGGTACTATTGGACTTTATGGGACAATCTAGTGCTGCAAAATGATGTCCTATACAAAGTATTCAAGGCTGCTGATAGTACTAGCGAGAATCTACAACTCATCGTGCCGCACGTACTAAAGAAAGATGTTATGTTTCAAATGCATAGTTCTTTTACTTTAGGTCATTTAGGGACTAAGAAAACAAAAGCAAAGATAGCTCAACATTATCATTGGTACCAAATGCGCCAAGACATTAGTTTATTCATCAGGAGCTGTGACACGTGCGCAGCAGACAAGAAACCTGCGAAACCTCCAAGAGCACCCATGGGTACACTTAGAGCAGGGGCACCTTGGGATGTTTTGGCTATTGATTACACCGGTCCTTTTCCACTTACGCCTAGGGGCAACCGATACATACTCGTGCTGACAGACCACTTTACCAAATATGTAGAGGTCGTTGCAGTGCCCGACCAGACAGCAGAAACTTGTGCATCTGTCTTACTTAACAACTTCATAGCACGCTGGGGCTGACCTTCAAGTATACATAGCGATCAAGGGTTCGCGTTTGAAAGTAGACTTTTTCAGGAACTCTGCCATATGCTTCAAGTAAGGAAAACACGCACGAGTGCACGAAATCCACGTGCGAACGGCAAAATAGAGCGCTTTAACCGCAGCCTCTTAAAAATGGTAAGGGCCTACCTAGTAGGTGAACAAGAAGATTGGGACCTTCATCTGGGGTGTCTAGCGGGAGCATATAGGTCATCTCTAAATGAATCGACAGGCCTCACTCCTAACTTACTGTGCATGGGCCGCGAAATCAGAATGCCAGCTGACCTGGTGTTTGGACATTATGACGCGACTAGTTCAACTGCACCCAAGTATGGTGATTATGTTCAAGGTCTGCGTGACAAAATGCTACTAGCTCACGAAGTTGCACGAAAAAATCTGTCAGTACATGCGAAACGCAGCAAGGACATTTACGACTCGAAACTTAGCTTTCATACATATCAAGTTGGCGATTTAGTATGGTGTCTTCATGGAACAAAGAAAGTTGGAGTAATGCCGATATTACAGAAAGCTTTTGATGGTCCTTTTGTTGTAAAGGAAAAGAGATCTGAACTTAACTATGTCCTGCAGTTAAATAAAGAAGGCAAGGAAAGAGTGGTACATCACAACAAGCTAAAGAAAAACGAGGGAACCAGCCCTCCTAAATGGGCGACCAGCGCCACGAAAGAACTGAAAGAAAGCCCGCTTTCTGTGTAAAAATTCAACTCTGTATAAAAATTGGTTGTTTAAATGACAACCTGTGAATAACTAAAAACTTGTGTATAAATATTTGTGTTTGTATAAAATTAATATATTGCCTATTGCCAATAAAGAAAGAAATTCAACTTAATACAATGTGTGTTGTTACAGAACAGATGTGATACTGTTTTTAACATGTTTACGGCGTATGCATTATTACTGCTGTGTGTTTCGAAGAGATGTTTCCTCAAACTCTGCGATGAAGATAAAAAAACTAAACATATATACTGGCGTATGCTGCGATGCTTTCCAGATTATTTCGTTGAATATTACGTTAGGGTCCTTGGTGTCGGTGGCAAACTCTTGGTATTGTAAGCCTTATAATAAATGGGGTGGTATTTTGTCGTTTCAGCATTATGGAGAGGAACACTTTTGCTCATGTTAGAGGGAGAGCTTACCGTTGCCGACACTGCTTTAGTAAGGGGAAGACTGAGATCAACACCAAACAACGCATGGAAGACCATGTATACAAGTATCATGTTCCCAATGATGAACAGCCATTTTGGTGTAGGCTCTGTCTCTTTCGTTGCAGAAGTAAGGAGCTTCTGTCTAAACACGTAACCACCTACACCAGACACAGGAACGTTATGTCCGAGAAGGGGATTACTGAGTCCAGACAGTTCTTGGTGTGTAACCCAGACCCTCACCTTATAGGGAGCAAGGACATTGAACTGTTGTCTAAAGCAGACAGTATGAACTGGTGGCTATTCAAGCAAGATAAGTTGTCACCAAAGGTGGATATAGTGCAGGAGGCAGTGAGAGAGGCAGGGATTGGAATGGCTAGCTGTGGAAAGGAGTCAGAGGACCCTCTTGACCTGACGAGAGGATCCTTTGACAGTATGCAAACAGAGTCTGAGCAAGCGGCGGAGGACCTCAGAGTAATAGTTGAACGTGACACTTATGTTGAAAAGGTGGAGGGGGTAGAGGAAGCGGAGATGGAGACCATAGAGACATACGTTGCAACACCAATGTTGGATGAGCCTTTAGACTTAAGGGTGGTGAAGGAAAAGGTGGTATCTGGAGTGGAGGTAAAGGATACAGAGGATGAGCTACAGATAGAAGTAGGAGAAAGTTTAAAGGAGATTGTGGTTGAAGGCGAGAAAGATGAAGGTCAGCAGCAAGTTCCTGAAGCAAAGGAAGAAGAGTCAGTGGGAGAAGAGCACTTAGATAACAGAGGGCAAGAGGAGGTTCAGGTTAGGAAGGCTGGTAAAAGGAGGGCGCAGAAAGAAAGTGATAGAAGAGACCGAGCGAGAAAAAGGGTACGTCATACCCTTAAGAAGTACAAGTCGCCATCTCCTTCTTCATCTTCATCATCATCATCCTCTTCATCAGAGTCAGATACTGATTCAGATTATGATTCAAGAGAGAGAGAGCAACGAGAAAAGAGATTTACTGACATTCTTGGGGAGATGGTTAGAAAGACAGGGGAAATCATTGGGGAACAAGTAATTGCTAATGCAGCATTGATAAACAAGCTACAAAGTACAGTAGATGAACTTAGGAAGGAGGTGAGAGAATTAAGGGAGGAAAAACAGGCATGTGATATGTCGAAAGAAAAAAAGAAGGGAGAAGGAGAGGGGAACAGAGACGGTAAAAGGGAGGAGCGCAAGATTGAGTCAACTCAGAAGAAGGATAAGGGGCATGATCAGAGCAAGGATAAGGACATGAGAAGGGACAAAATAGGGGGGTGCAAGATAAGGAAAATAGAGCTGTGCAGAGGAAACCAGGATTATCGCACCCTAGGTCCCGACCTTTCAGGAGGGATGACTATGGTAAATTCGGGTATAGGTGGGGAGATAGATATTGACCTTGAACTTCTGAACATATGAAATAAGACAGTGTTTTATCTCTGACAAGTTTGGTTCAGGAAGTGACATTTATTTAAATACAGTGCATTTCATGTGTTTAAAGTTACATGAACTACAACCTGAAATTAATTAAAACTAATAAACAGAAAAATTTCAAAGTTTAGTAAAAACTTGTTGCTGCGTCTTGCAACTTTATTGTGAATTTCAATATTGTGTATATAGAATTTGTCCTGTGTTGTTATCGGTGACTCTGAAATTTTAGTCAGGTAAATTCTATCAATGAACTCAAGTGCTTTAAGAGAGTTATTTACATGATATACATAAAGCTTTTGATGATGGAATTTCTCCAAAAGTAACATTAATTGAAATTTCTGAAGCTGCCATTTGACATTCCTTAAGACTATAACTTTTAAACTTAGTTTTGTATTTTTAAAGCTGGCACTAAGTGCTATATATCTTAAAGCTGACATTAACTGTTGAAAGTAAATTTGATCACAGATGACTTTTAAATGTTTGAATTTGAATTAATGTGCTATTATGTATTTGTTTTGACTGTATTGGAAATGTAGCAAGGCAGTTTGAACTTTGCCTCGCTAAGGAGGGGGTAGTGTAGTGCGCAGGTAAATCAATCCTACTTTCGTTTTCACAACACATGTACTCTTCGGTGTTTTACGATACATATGCGATATTTTAGTGTCAAATATTTAGTAACTCATCGGCTTATGTATTTTTCTATAAAAGATTCACTTACTGACTACAAAATCCATATTTTAAGCCTTACTTATCCATTTTTCCATGTTAAAACACTTCAGTTTATTGTGTCGTCCGCCATATTGTATGCTGTTTAGGCGTGACGTCATACACGTGCAAGTAGTTATTATTTACGTCATCAAGTTTCCTAGATCTAGTACATTTTTCTAGTAGGGGGTTCCTGTCTATACTGTTTGACGAAAACTTTTATTATTTATTCGTATATTTTAGCGCACATTAAACTACCACTCCTTATATTGTACTTTTATATTTATATGATGATTGTTCGCAGAAATATTATCTTTTTACTGCAATTAAGCCGTGCACATGTACGTCTTTTTTATTGCTGTTTGAGGTGTCGGAACTGTTTGAAATACTTTTGCGCCTCTTTGTTAGTTTTTCTTGAACTATCTCAAACACTGTTGATTTTGTTTGAAGTACCCGTATATAAGGCGGTGTTCACTGTTTGACAGCACTCCGCAGCCAGTAAAATCTTGGGCATAGCTTTCTGTAGAAATTCGTTTCAGCACTATAAATCCATTATAAAATACGTAAGTACTTATTTGGTAATAATACGTTAAATTTAACATAATAATTTTAAAGCATTAATAGAAATACTTTGTTAATTCTTAAGGTTTAGCTTTCTGAATCTCGTTTGGTAATTTTTCGGAAACTTTCTGCAGTTTTCTTAACTTTATCGTAGATAAAAATACCAGTGATTTATAGGATTCTTAATTCTTGTATTTAGTAAGCCACCGACATCTCACTTGATATTTGAATAATGCTATTGTTGCTTTGAATAGTTGTTTGTTGCCGACATTGTTAAATTTCGGTATTTTACTAGATCTAGTCAAGTATCTTATCATAAATAAATTTCATAAACCGTTAGAGCTCTTACTTATTTTCTTGAGTTTAGCCCTTATATTTATTTCACCCATAGCTGCGGAGTCATTTGTGGAATTCTGTGTTCGTCCTTGAGTCCGTTTTTCATTTGACACTGTCAAAGTTTTAGCCAGTTTTAGCGTTGTCCGTCTGTCTGACTGTCTGATGTTCTGACAGTAAATGTGCCTGACTGTGTGATTTAGTAGAACAACACATCCGTCACTGCCAGCGTTACCAGCTCGCAACAATATTGGGTTATCTAGGGTCAAAAACTAGGTCACCAGGTCAAATCAAAGGAAAAGCTTGTTAACATTCTAGGGGTCACAATTTTGGCTCAGTCTTAATGAAACTTGGTCAGAATGTTATCCTAAATAATATGTTTGAAAAATTTTATAATGGATTATCTGAGGTCAAAAACTAGGTCACCAGGTCAAATCAAAGGAAAAGCTTGTAAGCACTCTAGAGGTCACAATTTTGGCCCAGTCTTATTGAAACTTGGTCAGAATGTTACCCTTAATAACATCTTAGATGAGTTTTAAATAGGGTCATCTGGGGTCAAAAACTAGGTCACTAGGTCAAATCAAAGGAAAAGCTTGTTATCACTGTAGAGGCCACATTTATGACTATGTCTTCATGAAACTTGGTCAGAATGTCAATCTTGATGATCTTTAGGTAAAGTTCGAATCTGGGTCATGTGGGGTCAAAAACTAGGTATCCGGGTCAAATCAAAGGAAAAGCTAGTTAACACTTTAGAGGCCACATTAATAACCATATCTTAATGAAACTTGGTCAGAATGTTAATCTTGATGATCTCTTCGTTTTAAGTGCTCTTCAATAAGGAGATAGTGCACGAACAAACGTCAAATCATAACGTTTGCTGCAGTATCGAGGATGGAGTCGTGTCCAAAAAAAATGAACTGGTCTGCCGAAGAGAGGGACGTTCTAGTTTCTCAGTGTCAGCAGTCAGAGGTGGAGACGGGAAAATTCTCGTCCACCCTGACTGCTGCAGACAAGGCCCGCTTTTGGGAAAACGTTACAGAAAGGTAAACTCCGATGAAAGTTAAACTTTTGTGTACGTATGACATGATGTTACATCTTGACTAATAACACAAGTATAGGGTATTCCTAGGACAGTAGATCAATGGCAATGCAGTTAGATCTATTTAGCCTCGTGTACCATGTCCAGATTTTTGACTTATCTTACTGTCGCTGAGTGGCTGCTTTTTAATTTCTGACGTGTGGCACATGATGTGCAGTTACAGTTTGACAGTCACAATATAAAACAAACTTTATGCGTCGGATTAGGTAAGTAATATATATAATCAGGAAAGCAAAGGTTGATAATGAAAGAAAGCCATTTCTTACAACTAAGATTAACTGCTTTCGAGACTCATTCCAGATTAGAGATAGGATATGTGGTGTTTAAGTGTCTTGCCTAGGCACAAGGGCTCAGCATGTCGATGGGAGGGGGGGGGGGGGGGGGGGGGTACAATATAGAATTCTGACCATCCAGGACAAAAAAATATCCAACATATGTAGACACTGGCGTCACAGGTGCCAAACACAATTTTTTTGCTTCCCCTATGCTATAAATAGGTTAAATTTTGAGTTAATTATGACCAACTTAGGAACTTGACTGTCAGTTTTGATAACCACTGACAGTCAAGAAATAGTAAAAACATATCAGATCTATAAAAGCGGTCAAACTGGTATGCATAAATAATAAGGCTAGATCATGGTTTCATTATCAGCCAGGGTACCCTAATTAAAATGTATGCCTACCTGTTTGTTTTTTTTAGCTCATCTGTCACGAAGTGACAAGGTGAGCTATTGTGACCGCTTGATGTCCGTCGTGCGTCAACAATTTGTAAAAAAATCGTCTTCTTGAAAACCACTGGGCAGAATTACACCAAACTTCACAGAAATGATCATTGGGTGGTCCCCTTTCAAATGAATTCCATAGAGAACTTTGGTTGCCATGGCAACCGAAAGGAAAAACTTTTAAAGTCTTCTTCTAAAAAACCAGAAGCCCTAGAGCTTAAGTATTTGGTGTGAAGCATTGCCTTGTTGACCTCTACCAAGTTTGTACAAATCATGACCCCGGGGTCAAAATCGACCCCGCCCCAGGGTTCACCTGATTTTACATAGGAAAATCTTCTTCTCAAAAGGCAGAAGCCCTAGAGCTTAGATATTTGACATGTAGCATTGCCTAGTGGACCTCTACTAAAGTTGTTCAAATCATGACCCCGGGATCAAAATTGACCCCGCCCCAGGGGTCACTTGATTTTACATAAGAAAATCTTCAAAAAATTTCAAAAAAACAAAAAAACCCAGAAGACCTAGAGCTTAGATATTTGACATGTAGCGTTGCCCAGTGGACCTCTACAAAAGTTGTTCAAATCATGACCCCCGGGGTCAAAATTGACCCCCGCCTCAGGGGTTCACTTGATTTTACATAGGAAAATCTTAAAAAATCTTCTTCTCAAAACGCAGAAGCCCTAGAGCTTAGATATTTGGCATGTAGCATTGCCTAGTCGACTTCTACAAAAGTTGTTCAAATCATGACCCCCGGGGTCAAAATTGTTCCCGCCCCAAGGGTCACTTGATTTTACATAGGAAAATCTTCAATTTTTTTCTAAAAATAAACCAGAAGGCCTAGATCTTAGATATTTGACATGTAGCATTGCCTAGTAGACTTCTATAAAATTGATTCAAATCATGACCCCCGGGATCAAATTGACCCCGCCCCATGGGGTTACTTGATTGTACATAGAAAAATCTTCAAAATTTTCTAAAAATAAACCAGAAGGCCTAGAGCTTAGATATTTGACATGTTTGTTTGTTTGTTTTGGGTTTAACGCCGTTTTTCAACAGTATTTCAGTCATGTAACGGCGGGCAGTTAACCTAACCAGTGTTCCTGGATTCTGTACCAGTACAAACCTGTTCTCCGCAAGTAACTACCAACTTCCCCACATGAATCAGAGGTGGAGGACTAATGATTGCAGACACAATGTCGTTTATCAAATAGTCACGGAGGACATACGCCCCGCCCGAGGATCGAACTCGCGACCCCGCGATCCGTAGACCGACGCTCTACCTACTGAGCTAAGCGGGCGGGTCTATTTGACATGTAGCATTGCCTAGTGGACCTCTACACAATTTGTTCAAATCTTGACCCCCAGGGTCAAATTGACCCAGCCCCAGGGGTTACTTGATTGTACATTGGGAAATCTTCATAAATTTGCTAAAAATAAGTGAGTGAGTGAATTGGGTTTTACGGCGAATCGACACAAAATGGTCATATATCGCCGAGGAGAGTGAGTGAATGAGTTGGGTTTTACGGCGAATCGACACAAAATGGTCATATATCGCCGAGAAGTCATATTGCAAACGCCAACTGTAAAGCCTAAACATTGATGTAAAAATGTAAAGCATACCTAAAAACATCCATGTAAAAATGTAAAGAACACTATGAATAATGTAAAAAATATCTAAAAGCATCCATGTAAAAATGTAAAGCATTTCTAAAAGCAGTAATGTAAAAATGTATGTACGTGTGTGTTAAAATATCAGCTGCAAACATAATAATATTGCAAGATGTAAATAAAAATAAGAAATGTTAGATCTTTTGATATATTCCTATCTGCTTTAAAAACGATAAAATATTTCCGACTGAAACGTTGTCAAATAATTCTCTCAAAGACTGGACGTCATTATATGTACTGCGTTATGTAGCAAAGTCCACACAGTTGATTAAAATGTGTTTAATAGTTAGCGGTGTTTGATATGGTACACATTCGGGTTGATCTTCTTTATTCAAAAGGTAAGAGTGAGTCAAACGGGTATGACCTATTCGACAGCGAGAAAGAACAACTTCCTCCCTGCGAACAGATCTGTTCCCTTGGTGCCATTCCCCTAGAGTAGGTTTGACATCATGAAGGTTATTGAATGAAGCACGGTTCCATGACGATTGCCATTTAGATAAAATGTATTTGTTTATATTGGGCCTAAATTCGGTTTGTGGTAATTTCAAATTAGATTGCGATAATAAAAGGGATTTTTTTTGCTGCAATATCAGCATCCTCGTTTACATGAATACCAACATGACTAGGAGTCCAACAAAATATGATAAACTTTTTTAAAGATAGTTAAAAATAAACCAGAAGGCCTAGATCTTAGATATTTGATCTGTAACATTGCCTAGTAGACTTCTACAAACTTTGTTCAAACCATGACCCCGGGTTAAAATTGGCTCCGCCCCAGGGGTCCTTGATTTTAAATAGGAATATCTTCAAAAATTTTCTAAAAATAAACCAGAAGGCCTAGGACTTAGATATTTCACATGTAGTTCCTAGTGGACCTCTACAAAATGTGTTCAAATCATAACCCCCGGGGTCAAATTGACCCTGCCCCATGGGGTTACTTGATTGTACATAGAAAAATTTTCTAAAGAAAACCCCAGAAGTCCTAGAGCTTAGATATTTGACAAGTAGCATTGCCTAGTGGACCTCTACAAAATTTGTTCAAATCATGACCCCTGGGGTCAAAATTGACCCCGCCCCAAGGGTCACTTGATTTTACATAGGAAAATCTTCAAAAATTTTCTAAAAATAAACCAGAAGGCCTAGATCTTAGATATTTGACATGTAGCATTGCCTAGTAGACTTCTACAAAATTTGTTCAAATCATGACCCGCGGAGTAAAATTGACCCCGCCCCATGGGGTTACTTGATTGTACATAGAAAAATATTCAAAATTTTCTAAAAATAAGCCAGAAGGCCTAGACCTTAGATATTTGACATTTAGCATTGCCTAGTGGACCTCTACAAAATTTGTTCAAATCTTGACCCCCCAGGGTCAAATTGACCCAGCCCCAGGTGTTACCTGATTGTACATAGGGAAATATTCATAAATTTGCTTAAAATAAACCAGAAGGTCTAGATCTTATATATTTCACGTGTAGCATTGCCTAGCGGACCTCTACAAAATTTGTTCAAATCATGACCCCCGGGGTAAAATTGGCCCCGCCCCAGGGGTTACTTGATTGTACATGGGAAAATCTTCCAAAAAATTTCTAAAAATCATCAGTTTGACATTTGAAACATGTAGCTCATATTACTCAGGTGAGCGATTCAGGATCATCATGACCCTCTTGTTACATAACTGATTTTAGATATGCTTTACATTTTCACATGGGTGTTTTTAGAAATGTTTTACATTATTCAGTGTTTTTTACATTTTTACATGGATGTTTTTAGGTATGCTTTACATTTTTCACATCAATGTTTATCATTTACAGTTGGCGTTTGCAATATGACTTCTTCTCGGCGATATATGACCATTTTGTGTCGATTCGCCGTAAAACCCAATTCACTCACTCACTCACATCTTTCATTAAAACCCCTCCGAACTTTTAATGTAAAGATGGATCAGTCCATTTTAGAAATTCAACAAGGGAAACGCTAAAATTAAATGCATGATCAAAAGTGAAAAAATACTTTTTAAATTAATAAGTTGCAAGAATGTGGGAAAAACACATTCATGTAATTATATATTAAATTTTATAAATATTTCAGTCGCAAACAAAGAAGAAGAGAATTTTACATATGCAGGAGGTTAGGAAGATTGGGGGTGGCCCAGCCCCTGTTCTTGACCTGGAGACTTTGGGAAAGTCAGGTACAAACATTACAAATTTATGTTGAATATAATAAATTTCTAATTGGAAATTAAAGTATTTGCTTTATTACATTTATCATTTACACAGTTTCATTTTGTAGTATATGTGTATGTTATAAATAGATATATATTTACTAACTTATTTTTTCTCTATAAAGGTTCTGAAGTCAATACCCTTGTGTAGTGTCGAAGATATAAAGAACGGGGCGGACACTTTTCTTGGTAAAAATTTTTATTCGTTATTATACCTCATTTGCGTGTTTCTCTATACAATATATAATATACCACAAGGACATTATTTTCAACTATCACATGGAAATATTGCCCTGGCTCCACCTCTGCATTGAATTAGACTGTCAGTCCTGAAATGAGTTCAATGCTTATTAAAATGAGAGTGTACTCTTTGTCTGAAAATGCTTTGATTGCCTCTGAATTTAACAATTTTGGAAACATCTTAAGACTTCCAGTTTGTTCGGTATAATTAAATAAATATTACATTCCACAAGTGTGACAGTGCATATTGTCAACCTTCAGAAAATACTATTGGACCTTGGCTGACAGCATTTCCTCACATTGACATAATACATTGTTACACAATATCCTTTGAATACATGTACTTGGCATTTTGGTCTGTCTGTGTCTGTATGTCTTGCTCCATTTTGTCTGTCACAAAACTTTAACATTGCCATAGATCAATTATTCATTTCTTGATGGATCCCTTTGAAACTCATTCACATTACTCCTTGTAACAAATCCTTAACATTAATTTATATCAATGTGTGACTTTGACCTTTAACTTGACCTTATACAGGGTCAAACAATTATAGACATTATTTTTTCATTTCTTCACCATATTCACACATACCATTCATTACATTGATGTATAAACATATGACCATCACTCTCATTGTAATCTATTTCAATGTCAAGGGGCCAAACACATCTTGTTTTATTTGTGGCAAGTCTTAGACTACAAGAATACTTTTTATACATGTTGAGAAATTTGACCTATAGCGAAAATTAAAAAAAAAAGTTAAAAAGGGCAGTAACTCTGTAAAAACAAATAACAGGATTATCATCCTCTTGTCTGCACAAGAAGGTCATCAGTATAATAAAGAAAACCAATTAAGAAAGGAGGAGTTGAGCACACAAGATTGTTCATACAGACAGCTTGATGGACAGGCATTCTGATTCCTGCTTGTGGCAGTAAAACAGTCTTACCGAAAACGTGACTTTAATAGACCAAACGATTTCTCAATGACTATTCTGCCTCTACTATGATATTTGTTGAATTCAACCTCCTGTGGTGTACTTGGATTAAGCTTTGGTGTCAGCAGGTACTTCCTAAGAGGGTACCCACTGTCACCAAGCAGCATGCCAATATCATTCAGTTCAAGATAATTCTGTAAGGTAAAAGATTTTCTGTTACATTTTCAATTTCTTTAAAATATTTAGTCTGATGAAAGAAAAGTGGTATCACTGTGCACAAGCACAAAGAAAATGAAACAAGCTGTTTGCAAAAGAGGTATGCCCCTTTAAGTCCAGAACAATCTGTATAAAAACAAACAAGGAAATGATATCTCTGAACATAGATATATTTTAAGTGCGACACAAAACATGAGCAATGATAGAAGCTTTACTTTGTCATACTTAATATTAAATTGAAAAGATTCTACGTTTTAAGTCAATACCTCTTACATATATTGTGAAATTAGACTTTAAGCCATAATTTTAAATCGAAACAAGAGCTGCCCCGAGACAACGCACTCAACATTTTTCAATACTGGAAGGTAATTGAAGCTATCCATAACACAATTCTATGTGTAATTAGATTATTGCATCCAGAATTATGTGCCTTGACATACAGATGTGCCATTAAATATGTATGCCAAGTTACAGTTGAATATCTTTGATAGTACTGAAATGAATGACATTAACAGAGATATCTGACTTTATCAAAAACTTTACCAGTGGTGACACCGTTAAAAAGGGCAATATATCCACCAAAATCATTGCTAGAGTTACTTCCTTTTGTTTATAGACTGGGGTCATCACCATAAGTAAGTATTTTGAGTTTCAACTTAATATCTTTGACACTTATTGGGTAATTTCATTTAAACAAAACATCTAAGTTCAAACAATGGCAGATAACTCTGGTAATACAAATCATAGGGTTGTTGTAACGAATTACCCTTTACATACTGAATCAGTATTCCAAATTTCAAATAGCTACCTTTGATAGTTTTTATGAAATGGACTGAAAAAAATTAACCGAAAAACTTTACCTTAAAACTTAACTTACACAGATGCCGACAACAAAGTGATGACAATGCCTTGACCTTTTCATAAAAAAATTGATCAAAGGTTCCCTGATAGCCACTTGGCAGAACTTTTCCAAATGCAATAACAATAATAAAAATGCAAATTTTGAAAAACAAAGGCTGTAACTCTGAAGTGTCTGGGGCGATTTGGCTAGTTATTGAATTGAACGTGGCAGAGATATTATGAACACAAATACACAAATATTCTTATCAAGTTTGGTGAAGATCAAATGAAACAGTTGGATTTAGAGGGCGGAAAAGGCTAAACTGTCTAATTTTCAATAAACTCTGAAGAGCCTGGGGCAATTTTACTGGTTATTGAAATTGACCGTGGTATCATGCCCACAAACATGTTTATAAAGTTTGGTGAAGATCAATCAAAACTGTTGAACTTAAAGAGCAGAAAAGAATGTGGTCTACAGAAGGACGTCCGACAGACTGACATTTGCAAACTAATATGCTGAATTCGTTGTAAGAATCTGTAGCTAATATATGTGGTACGTACATGATCATATTGATAATACAAATATATGAACTTTTGTATTTTTTAATTCTTAAAACAACTGTTAAAAAGTACCTTCAAACCACAGGAGTTAAAAATTGCTGCGTCATGCTGGGACCCTGGCCACATGGCAATAACATCTGTAAATCTACAAAGATGGACAAAATTCATCTTTTAAGTAAAATATTACAACTTAATTAAGGACTGTATACAACAAGAGGCCATATATTGCTTGTCTGAATTTTAACAAGCAAACTCAGTGAAATGATAGCCTCTTTATACTTGCATGGCTATATTTCCTCATTTTATTGATCTTTTGTACCACGTTTCACTGATAACTTCTCATCGTCTTTTGACATACAGTTCCCGGACGCAGAAAAATCACTGGAATTTTAATAAACCAAGGGAAATAAATATGGTGTTCCTAAGTCAATCCTGCTAAAACTTGCAGGGCTACATTGCGTTATCTAATAATACATTTCCGCCAAGTTTCATTTAAACATTAGGCCATGAGGTGATAGAAATTTCATGTATATCACCACACTATGGTAATGAAATTCCATCCACCTATTCAGAACAGTGCTTCACCCTAGTTGCACTTATGTTTTACTTTCCTTTACAAGAAAGATGTTAGGCTCCGTTCACATGACAAAGATTACAATTATGTACTTGTCAAAAAATTATACCTTGCATCTGGATCACATACGGCTTGAACATTTAGAGCATGATAGTTCTTTCGACAAACATATGCTGCCTCATCTTCTGTGGGTGCTTGAATCGTTATCAACGTACCATCTACTGCTCCTATAAAAATATGTGAAATTATTACACAATGTAATGAAATGTGAATATACATTAAAAAGAACTTCATACATGTAAAATTACAATAGGACTCATTTATATTCTTCTTGTTTGTAAGAAAACAAGTGTAGTAAACACACATTTCAATGATTCTGGTCATGAATGTACCCTTTACATGTTTCATGACGTTTTTTGGATATACATTCTGACATCTTTTATGTCTGTTTCACTTCCATTTAATCTGATTACTTAGTATTAAATTTGAATTGATCACAATTTAAAACAAGACATAGTAATTATCAACTCTAAAATTCCAGGCTGATTAGATGCAAAATGTATAAATCACATTAGTTCACCATTACGTATTTGACTGATACAATAGGCTGCTAATACATAAATTGTAATTTTAGGGATATTTCATAATATATATACCTATGATGTTGGGTATTCTACACTTTTGGTAGAATTTCCTTTTTATTTTATTCAACTCAGTTCTGTCTGTTTGAAACCTGTAAAAAAACCAACACTATATTCTTCTGTATTTAATTTAATCATCAAGAATAAAAATAAATGTACAGAACAATGAAATGCAGTGTAATCTTTGGCAAGGCACACATTAATTTACACTACATGTAGCTATTGATGACATTATCGATTAAATCTCAATATGAAGAAAAGCATACATCAAGAACATGCCAGTTTTCAATCATGCCCGTTTTCAATAAGAATAATTCAGTTCATTGTCTACAGTAAATGACTTAAATACTGTTTTTCTATCTTGGAAAACTGTAATTGTAACTGAAGTAGAAGTTGCAATACTAAGATTACTTCTTTCCTGAAAGACTAAATATGATACAATCATTGATCAACTAGCAAAAAAGTCACTAGTTTTTTAAAAAAATTGTCATAAATTTCATTCCTATTCCCTGAATTTGGACAGATATAAGTTATAGAACTTTATCTAGAATGCGAGTAACTTTCTTCTGTGATAATGTAACAATATTACTGTATACCTGATGTTCCTTAACCTTAGATTTACACTGTTAACAAACTCGTCCACTACAGTGGCTGCTGTGGCCTTAGAAGTCCCGTGTAAATCTGCGACCTCTGACAAAAAGTCGCCCTCAGCCAGAACTCTCAGCCCAGTGAGAACCTAAAAATATAATGTTATAGTATATACTTTTAATATTTCAACGTAACAATTTAATCAATATTTGGTATCCTTGAAATATATATTCTCTATCATTTTTGGGAGAGTTTCTTGACATTTCACAAATTAATTTGATTTCAAATACAATTATTAAATGTATAGATATGATTAATCCACTAATTTAAAGCACTTGATGCTGAATTTAAATTCAAACAGCATCTATAAATCCCCCTTTACGTAATCATAATTTGTCTTAGAAATCAAGTATGCAAGTTATAAGGACAGACTTGTATTAATTTATTTTTCCAGCTCAAGGAAAACAAAAGAAGACAGATTTAGACGACTTGGTTGCTCTATTGATATATACAGTCAAACCTGTCTGAAACGCCCATCCAAGGAATAGCAAAAGGTGGTCTTTGTTGACAGGTGGTATCTTCCGTCTATAAATATGTTAAATATATATTTATTATGGTCTGACGGCACATAATGTAATCTGGGAGCATTTTAACATTCCCGATGTAATCTTTACAGACAGCTACAAGGTTTTTTTAATGGTGGTCTTTATTAGCAGGTAGTCATTAACAAGTTTTACCTTATATATAGCCCATGGCACTTAAGAAGCGATGGGATGAAATTTGCACAGTTGGCCAAATGCCCCCTCATGATTTTGCACAGTGAATGCATTAACCGCTTAGTTTATACCAATTTATTTTAGCTCATTGTAGTTTATTGAGTCACTTTCGAGTCCGATTTGTCGAAAAGACAGGAATGGTGTCTTTTAGGAGATGCAATTGGCACCTGTTAGGGTTCGAACCTGTACCTCCTATGTGAGCGCCCAACACCATATCCCCTACACCACTACTCTAGGACTTGAGTCTTTCAAAATCATGTGTTAAGGAGAACAAAATACAGTTTGCTACTTACAATGTGTGTAAATATTAATACAAACATCAGGAAAAATCACGAAGGGGATAATGTGTTAAATTGGCTTTTATAGCATCAAGAGGCTATTGCTTCTGCTGAGGAGGGCTAACGTACTAGGGCTATATTAAGTCTGTTTACCGTGTCACCAGTTTATAGGACATCCAAAACTAGACCATAGCAAAAGCAAGGGCTTAATACACAATAAGGACTTGGCAAAAGGGTAGTGCTACTTCTGTAATGGTCACACATTCATACAGCTTTATAAAAATAGTGACAAAGTAATTAAATACACAGGTACATGACACATACCCCCTAAAAAAAAGGGTATGTGTCATGTACCTGTGATTAAATATATTTGCATATGCGGACATAAAAGTCAGATAATTTGGGCCCTTACTTGATTGCCAAACACTTGCAGATTATTGTCCAATGTTCAATTCCTATTTTTCTTGCCAGACTGCCCATCATTCAAAATATATGACAAACACAATATTTATCCATAATTCCTGTTTAGCTACAGCTTAGCTAATTAAAATGTATAAGACATAATGCTTCAGCAATTATCTTGATATGTGTACGCGTAGAAATTACATCCAACCGAACTGTATATACATCGTTTTATATTTTATTCGAACATGGACTTTCAAGTCCGAATATTCGTTCATCCGAAATACGTAGCAACACATGTAAGTGAAATTCCTCCAAAGTATAGAAAGAATACCATACCAAACCGTTTAAAGCAACTGGACAAAATGTCTCTTAGGACTCATACTTATCTACAAGTTTATTGTAAACTGTAAATGTCTACGGCATCACTCCAAACACAATCCGACAACTCTGTGTTGTGTTGTTGTTGTTGTGTTAAGGGAGATAACATGCATTTGTGTATACGATACTTTGTCACATTTGTTGTCTCTCCTTGCATACACATATATTTAATTAACTTTTTAAACTTTAGTAATCACTTTTGTCATGCTCTGTAGGGAACAAAAACGATCTGTCCTGGGCGACAGGTCTTCCCTACAGAGCCCCTTCAACTCTGCATTTGACGCTTTGTCAAGTCTGTATCCGGAGACGACCTCCTGCTCTGTCAAGTGGTCAATGGTGACCACACGTTCCTTACAATTTCGCCTTTTTCGCCGCTGGCGTTGCCTTTGTAATATTACGGCGGCCATTTTGTTTGATCTACGACTGCTCCTTAGCGATCGCAGACTTTATACACAGTCTTACGATTATCGTACGACATAGATCACCCGCGATCTTTGATAAGACACTAGCAAAATCGTACGGTCGACGTACGATAATCGTACGTCAAAAACGGTCGTACGATTGTTGATAAGACGCCCCCAGGATATTTCCTTTAACAGAATCAGGAACAGATCCGTAAGTTCTGCATTCCTCAGATGTTTTGTCACGTTAGCCATTTTGAACAATGCTTTTTGCTTAATTAAGAGGTAACTTATGACTAGGTTCTGAGCTGCGGCGCGTCAAAGGGGGCCAAGGAGGCCAGTTTTGACTCCAACACTGTCCTTTTCACGATCCTCTTTTCCGTTCTAGACCCAAGATACAGTACAAGCCTGTGTTCCTCTTGTTTGTCTGGGAACACCCGGTTTTAGGGGGTTTTGAGCTACGGCGGGTCAAAGGGGTCCAATTTTGTCTCCGACACTGTCCTTTTCTTGACCTTGCGGTCAGTTCCAGACCCAAGATACAGCTATAAGCCTGTATTCTTGTATCTTGGAAAACCCTTTCAATACATACCCAGTTTTAGGGGAGCACACTTCCTGTATTCTGAGCTACGGCCCGTCAAAGGGTGCCAAGGAGGCAAATTTTGTCTTCGACACTGTCCTTTTCACGATCCTGCTGTTAGCTCCAGACCAAAGATACAGCTATAAGCTTGTGTTCCTCTTGTTTGTCGTGGAACATTCTTTCAATATAATAATATACTCAGTTTTTTTGGGGTGTGGGGGGGGGGGGGGGGGGGGAGAGAGAGACACTTCCTAGATTCAGAGCTACGGCGCGTCAAAGGGGGCAAATTGGCCAACTTTGTCTCCAACACTGGCCTTTTTACGTTCCTGCTGTCAGTTCCAGACCCAAGATACAGCTATAAGCCTGTGTTCCTCTTGTTTGTCTTGAAACACCCTTTCAATACATACCCGGTTTTATGGGTGCACACATGTAATTATTCCAAATTTTATTCTAAAATAAAAAATCCGGAAACTACAGGTCGGTCAACACCACAAAAATGAAAATGTTGGTTTGATTGAGCCAGTCGCGGACGGCATAGGAAATGCATGCTACCGTCCACGCCCTCTAGTCCCTCAACATTTACACATGTTTAAAATAAAAATACAATTTAGAGATCCGCAGATGTGCTCATACAGCGGTGCACATGGAACATTCAATGATGATTCACTAATTCCATGGTAGTTAAAAAATAAACCGGAATTTTGAATGGGGATGTTAGTTTTCGGAGCCTGCATATCACAGAAACTGGCAATTGACAAAATTAGAAAGCGGACACCATATCCAAGGAACAATTATACAATACTCAAAGTTATGAAAGCCTGAGTATTGGAACCACCCAAGCCGAAATGTTTAAGTTGAAGAAAACAAAACAAAAATACCAATAAAAGTCGTGCTGAGCGACAAAAAAAAACTCGTTAACTAAGTACAGCGAGTTTTACAGGCGACGCAAACTTGATGAAAACTTTTAAGAAAACCACAAATACAGTCCAAACGAAGGTAAGTATTTACGAATTAATCATTTGTCACATACGAATACTGCCATTACAGTAACTAAGCTCCGTGAATTTGACACATAAACCAAAGAGTAAAAATAATTTGACTGTTTTTGTTTTATATATTATTCCTTTGCACCTTGAAGTCAACTATTGATTTTTTTTCATTGACAAACCATTGTTATTTCTTAAAATAAAATAGGTTTTCAATCACTTCTGTTTGGTTCGATGTCTTAACTTGATCCCATCTAATAAGTAATATACGATGTAGTATCCTTAAAGGCTCGTAAGCCCTTTGTTTAAAATGTGACTGCCCTTTTTTTCGTTAAGAACATAAAATATATCAGTTTCTTATTAAATCCTATTTAACATAATTGTTTTCTCTAATATTTGTCAAAAGTTCAAATATTGATGAGCAAAGTTGAATCTATTGTTTTTGATTACCCACTTTATGACATTTTTAGCTCACCTGAGCCAAAGTCTCATGGTGGGCTTTTGTGACCGTTCAATGTCCGTCGTGTGTCGTGCGTCGGTGAACATTTCCTAAAAACATCTTTTTGAAAACCACTGGGCAGAATTACACCAAACTTCACAGGAATGATTCTTGGGTGGTCCCCTTTCAAAATTGTTCAAAGATTTTGATTCCATCCAGAACTTTGGTTGCTATGGCAACCGAAAGGAAAAACTATAAAAATCTTCTTGTCCAAAACTGCAAGGCGTAGAGCCTTGATACTTGGCATGTGACATCATCTTGTGGTCCTCTATCAAGATTGTTCAAATGTTGTCCCTAGGGTGAAAAGAGGCCCTGGCTGGGGATATCAAGTTTAACATAGACTTATATAGGAAAAAAATAAAGATCTTCTTGTCTGAAAGTTCAAGGCCTAGGCCTTTGATATTTGGTATGTAGCATTGCCAGGTGGATCTCTAACAAGTTTGTTCAAATTATGCCCCTGGGGTGAAAAGAGGCCCCGCCCTGAGGGTCACTTGTTATAACTATGAGTTATATAGGAAAAAATACTTCAAAAATTATCAGATCATATTTCTTAGACTGTTTAATTATAACCACCTGATGACCCCAAACGATTAGGAATCACTTGACTGTGACCTTGACCTACTGTCTTCTTTTTTAAGAGATAGCCTTGAAATTTGGATGACATGTACAGTTTTGCACACCGATCTTAAAACTGACTTTCAGTTACCATGAATGTGACCTACTGACCTACCTCCTTCATCTCTATTTGAGCCGTTTCATCTGTTTTAACAAACAATTTATAGCTTTATGGAACTTTAACATAGAATGCAGGAATATTATGTGAATTATTTATAAGTTGAGATTTCACGTGTTTTACCTGGAACGCTCTTTCCGCGCCGTATGTCTAGAGATGGTACCTACCAAACTAAATCTAAGGGGAACAACTCTGAATTGACCAATGAACTGAACCAACATTAAACATTGTCAAAAGTGAAAGTAAAATCAGATAGGTCCTTTTTCCAACAACTGACCAAGCAGACAAAATATGACCTACATTTGTTTAAATCCCTTTGTATTCAATATACAAAATGCACACTTTTCCCATGGCTTACATCGACAGGTATTTTGTAAGCTGTAGTGAGGCCCTGATAGAAAGTTTAGTAGTGCATGAAGATTATGTAAAATATGCATAAATTCCTTTAAAAATTTTACTGCATTAAGAAAGGTTATTACGTTTTTATCTTTTAGTCAAAGTTATTTATTGTTCGCAATGGTGATACATTGGTTTACACAAAATTTATATATTAAAATGTAAAATTTTTATATCCAACAATGAGAATTAAAAAAAGTTAAATTGGTAAAACGTTCGTGCAACAAAGTAGCTGGATTGAGTACATTTATCACTTCAATGAATCAATTTGAAAGTGTTTCTTATGCTTTAGTCATTTTCAAGAATTTCTCTTACTATTCGGGAGTACTTTGCTTCAAATAATGTGACACAAAAATTCATTGTCATCAAATATAATTAAAATTGTTTAACGAAGTGGTTGTAATTACAACATTTTAAGGTACCTGATAGGTAATGACTCTATGTAATGTATTTTAAGCAATTCAATATTTTCTGGATGGAAATATCACAACTATTGCTTTCCTTCAAAAATAAATGAATGCTAAAGAAGCATATGGAGGTAACTTTATTTGATGATTTTTGTTACAGGTCAACTACATTAAAAAGCTATAAGGTGTTTTATTTATTGTTATATACTAAGTAAGCGGGTAACTTCAGATATCAACATTAATTTACAATTTAAAACTGTTTACACAACTTTAAAAAAGGTTTTTGTTGGGGCCTCCCATTTACAATTGTATCAACAATTATCACCTGAATTGAGTCCATTCATGAGTGGAAAATATTGATGGTAAAATGGTATAGGGGTTTGTTTACATTATAAAATCTCTAATAACTTCTTTCAGGTAAATGTTTGGTATGGTTTTGGTAAGCTTATTCTACAGAGCATGCCATTCTCTTTCAGTCAGAATAATATCAAGCGTTTTAGACTCTTGGCTAGTCTTGGAATTTGACTTTATTAAAAAACAAAAGGATGTTCAGTATACTTAGGCTCTTTCAAAGTGTTGAAAGTAGACTAAACTTAGACTATACTCTATTGAATTTACATCCTTCGAATAAGTATACAAAAAAACATCAACCGACCATTTAAATGTACGACACACACAATGGCTTATCATGACGAAGTGATGTCTTACATGTTAGCGTTGCTGCAAGATGAAGCAAAAGGAAACTCTGCTCAAAACAAAACAGTGTACGTAGTACTGATTGGAGATGATATAACGATTCTTGTGTCGTTGTGGTAGACCCTAGGCAAACAGACATTCTGATGGGTTTTCAGGAATGTTAGGGAAACAAAATTGCCTTTGTAGTGTGAGCTGATATTGACCCATATGCGACTTTGACCTCTTAGGTTTCGGTTTATGGAATGAAATGTATAGCATCTAAATTCAGACTTACGTAGTTGTTCACCCGAAATAACTGAGTGAGTGAGTTAGGTTTTACGGCGAATCGACACAAAATGGTGATATATATCGCCGAGAAGAAGCCAAATTGCAAACGCCAACTGCAAAGCATAAACATTTTTGTAAAAATGTAAAACATACCTAAAAACATCCATGTAAAAATGTAAAGCACACTGCATGATGTAAAGCATATCTAAAATCATCCATGTAAAAATGTAAAGCATATCTAAAATCAGTTATGTAAAATGTATATACATGTGTGTTTAAATATCAGCTGCAAACATAATAATACTGCAAAAGATGTGAATGAAAATATGAAATGTTAGATTTTCTGATAAATTTCTATCTGCTTTAAAAACGATAAAATATTTCCGACTGAAACGTTTTCAAATAACCATTTCAAAGATTGAACGTCATAATATGTACTGCGTTGTGTAGCAAAGTCCACACAGTCGATTAAAATATGTTTAATAGTTATCGGTGTTTGACATGGTACACATTCGGGTTGATCTTATTTATTCAAAAGATAAGAATGAGTCAAACGGGTATGACCTATTCGACAGCGAGAAAGAACAACAGATCTGTTCCCTTGGTGCCATTCCCCAAGAGTAGGTTTGATATCATGAAGTTTATTGAAAGAAGCATTGTTCCATGACGATTGCCATTTAGATAAAATGTATTTGTTTATATTAGGCCTAAAATCGGTATGTGTTGATTTCAAATTAGATTGTGATAATGAAAGGGATCTCTTTGCTGCAATATTAGCATCCTCGTTTCAATGAATACCAACATGACTGGGAATCCGATAAAATATGATTAACTTTTTTAAAGATCGTTCATGAACCCTGAGAAGAATATTTTGAATGAATGGATTTTCCATATTTCGGTAGTAAATTGACTGTAAAACAGAGTTTCAAACTTAACTCAGATGTTATCTGACACGAAGACCATTATTTTGATAAATGTCTAATCAGGAATGTGGGCTCTATATGATACTGTCAAGTTAAATGATGAGGAAGGACTAAGATGTACAATGAATAAAACTCAACAGATATCATTTTATCCAAGCTAGGGAGTAACACAGTTTAAAAAGAAAAATCAATGTGGCTATTTGGATTACCAGTTGGAACAATTTAACATTAAACTAAAGTAAAATTAAGGCCGTAAACACATTGCTTGAGAAAATTAATAAGATTTCATGAAACTACTTAGAATACATGTCACGATTTGCTATTTAATTTGTGTATTTGCGAAAGTTACTATTTCAATTTTAAAAGGTTAAACCATAAAAACATTAAAAAGTTGATAATGATAAGTGTTTATGAAGTACATCTGAGATAACGATAAGTAACTCTTAAACGACGTTTAAAAAAATAGTATGTAAATTACCAAGAACGTTCATATCTTCAAATAACTGCATTAATATGTGGATCACCTTTTTAGCTCACCTGAACCGAATGTTCAGGGTGAGCTATTAGCATAGGTGGATGGTATGGCGTCCGTTATCCACATTTTCACTTCAACATCTTCAACTGCTAGTCAGAATAACACCAAACATGGTTAGTAGCATCCTAGCATGGCCCTCTATCAAGTTTGTTCAAGTGATTCACCTTGACCCTTTTTAGGGGCCGCTAGAGCTAAAAATAGAAAAGAAATCTAATGAACCGCTTGATGGAATTTCATCAAACTTGCGTCTGTAGCCTCATTATAAGATCATTTCCCAAGTTTGTTCAAAGCCAAAATTAGAAATACCTTTACAGAACTTCATCTCAAAAACTGCTTGAAGTATGTTCATTGAACTTTGTAGCATGATTATAAGGTCCTCTCCTAATTTTGTTCAAATGGAGGCAGATGACCTTTTTTAGAGGCTAGAACTAAGAACGGAAATGCCTTTAAAAGCTAGCTTCCCACGCTATCCGGGAAAACGGGAAAAGTCCGTGAAAAAATGGGACTCCCGGCCGTGAAAACGCCATGAGTTTTCCCATTTTGCTAAGGGAAGTAATTCATGATTCAAAATGGCGGACATGGGTGTCATTTCAATTTCCTAGTTCGAAAATGCCGGTGTTTTTGTGGTTGATCAACGTTTACAGGTAGGTATGCTTGAATATTTATTCAGTAATTCAATGCTTTCGGTCATTTTTGTGTCGATTTTTAAGAAGCTCTGAGAAATTCCGATTTTTTTTTCAGAATAAATGTGAAAATCATGATGAAAAGTCAGTATCAGTGACACGCTTGAATTAAGTGATCAAACGTCCTCTTGATAGAAAGTGTCGTCTGCAATCGTGCGACAGTTGCGCCAAAGAGCTTTTTTTTTAGACAAACTAAATGTTGTTCAGTTGAACCTTAATGCTGTTAGATTTAAACTATCAGACCTTCAACAACCTCAGACTCAGTTGCTTTCACTACCTCATTTAGAAATGAAAGACTGTATTGAAATTGTAAATGAGACTGCTGCTGTTCTGAAAGATTTGCCAAATTTTACTATCATTTATGTAAAAGGAACAGTATCTTAAGCCCTCAGAATGGATTTGTGCCGCAGCCTTTCATTGGCATGTGTTATCCTGCTCCTGGGTGGGCTTTACAGAGCCAGAGTCTTAATTTCGATATTTAATAACAGTAAGTGTTGATGTTAAATAATAACTATTGTAACCAGTTATTTGGTTTTAGATTAATGAAAAATGAAAGCTCTGATTTGTATAGTAGGACTGTTACTATTTTAGCTTATTCCGGGATGATGTAGATCTATTCTTCTCAAGTGGATTTTTTCAGGCTTGTATCACATGAGGTTCGTATGAACCGAGTTTAATTTGGCTTGGGAAAATTCACTAGAGCCGAATGCACTTCCCAGAGCAAGCTACTGCAGTATTGCAATGATCCTTTTATTATATAATCATTTGAAATTTAAATCACTGGATCAAAGACATGAAGACAGGTATAATATAATAAGAAAAGATAGCTTGACAAAAGCTTGGCCATATGAAAATTCCAGAGGTCACACCATTGTTTGAAATAAACCATCAGTGTAACCCTTAACCTGCTTAACTTAAACAATGAACTGGTCCAGGCTCAACTGCGGGCAAATCAGTTGTATACTTTAAGATGGAAATATTAATTTGAGCAGCCAACAGCATAGAGCAAGAATATATATACATGTTTGTGTGTATATATGGATTCTTTTTTTAAAAGTTTTGATTTTGTGAGAATTTGCCATTTAACTGACTGCATAGCAACAGTAACTGCATACAACACCTTCCTGGCACAAACTCAGTTTATACAAGTATTTCAAGATAGTCATTTTATATTTGCATATGGATGGATACACTAGACATGCAACACATGGTTTTCAATAAGAATACCATCTAAAAATTCTGAACACTGAAGTTGAGGGCACCGGTGCCGATAGAAGATTTTGTCCGAGAGTGCAGAGTCAAGAGGGATCCTGTGAGGCAAAATTGCTCTGACCGAGAGGGATCCCTTGCATTAACGAAATCAAAAGTAGGGCGTTTTTAAGGAAACATGAAAATAACCTCATTAAGTGTATTCACAAATAAGATGGGATCAACGGCTTCACAACTAAGGTACTAGATACTTGCTATGTTCAAGGAAAATCGTATTTAAGTTTCATAAACATGGCACGACGTTCATCCATGCCAGTACCCTCGGTCTACGTTCCATTCGTTTGGACTTGTGTCAACTGATAAAACAAATGTAACGATAAAAAGGCAATAGTAGATAGCTACGTCTTCCCGTGGTTTATGTTTTTATGCACAAATCTTGCGTTCAGGACGAAACATTTGATTTTCCGACCTCCCTGGCAAAGCGGCGACGTTGGATTTCAATGTTTACCACAAAGAAGGTCCTGTGCGCGAACATCCGTTTTCCACAAAGGGATCCGTTATGCATACACACCGTGTATCAATTACATATAATAACAACTCGATTCTTCCTTCGGTTGAAGTTTTGAAGAAAGTGGTATAACAAGTACTTTAAAACTTACCTAAGAGAGGTATTTTCTTTTTTGAAATGTCCAGTCCAGTCAGGTTCCTCTGGAATATAATTCCGCTTCCTACGCGTAACCAGCTACGTGCAAAACTGTCTTCCTCTGTTGTGAAATCTTTGATCACCAGATTTCGACCAATGTTGGAATTTTGGAAAATAAGCTGAAAGCGACAATGAAAATGGTTCGTACAATTTTCTTTTGGAATATGATGCTTGTTTTGTACAACGTAGAAATAGAACGTGAAGTCTACCTAGTCTCAATGACATTTAAAACGTTTTGTAACTGGGTGATATAAATCAAAGTGTGATAATAATAGTAAAGCGCAAGTTTCAGGCTAAAAGCAAAATACCCAACCATTTGATGTTGTTCAACATCATAAATTATTATGTACGTTTCTGATCCTTGTTTTAATCATTAACCATGATCTTAAAAGTATATCTTGACAACCCTTTTTACTGCCTTAAGAAACCTACTGTCGCTAGTTGCTTGGATGTAGTAAATTGATAGCAACGCTGTGTAAAAAATCTGAAATTCAAGCAAGTTATTATATGATCTTAATCTGGATTGCAGGATATATATATAAGCGGCTGATATAATTAGGAAATTCTTGGAAGTTGTCATTCCACACGTTCAGTCTTTATTAATAATAGATTTTCCCAAACTGTGATTTCTCTTTGAATGAAATTATTGCTTAATTGGAAGTTCAGATGCAATTGATTTATATCACGAGAGTACTGCATCTAATTCTTTTCATTTCTTTTCATTTTCATATAAGAAATGAATGGATGTGAAGGCATAAAGGTAGTAATGTAGTCCATATCAATATATATTGCGATTTTATTGCCTAGGCAAAAGCCATTTTTATGCCAGATATAAGCTTTATAGAGAGGAATGTCTGCGAATGACTTAAGGCCCATAAGCTGCTTTGAAAACGTATCAGTCGGAAATATTTTATCGTTTTTAAAGCAGATAGGAATATATCAAAAAATCTAATATTTCATATTTTTATTCTTGCAATATTATTATGTTTACAGCTGATATTTTAACACATACGTATATACATTTTTACATAACTGATTTTAGATATGCTTTACATTTTTACATGGATGTTTTTAGATATGTTTTCCATTATTCATAGTGTTCTTTACATTTTTACATGGATGCTTTTAAGTATGTTTTACATTTTTACATCAGTGTTTATGCTTTACAGTTGGCGTTTGCAATACGACTTCTTCTCTGCGATATTTGACCATTTTGTGTCGATTCGCCGTAAAACCCTACTCACTCACTCACTCACTCACTCACTCAGAGGCGCGTCCACAGCTTTGATAGTATATATGTCTCATTAATAGAGGTCCAAAATGTATGAGCTGTCTCGGAGAAGCGTCATTAACGTCAAGACTGTACTCCTCTTTAATGGAGTCTAAATGCATCAGCTCTCCTCATCTTTTATAGTATTCATTCCATTTTAATAAAGGTCTAATGTATAAATTGACAACGAGGTGCGTCTGCAGATTTTACAGTATGCAGGCTTAATATATAAACTGACTCAGGGATGCGTCATCCATTTCTAAAATCAATATTCCTCTTTAATACATGCTTAATGTATAAACTGAGTCCTAGGTGCGTCTGCAACTTATTAAGTGCCTTATCTGCTTGGCCATGATAAAGTGAGCACTTCTGTTTTTAGACTTCATGTTATTGCAAAATGCTATTAATATTTTAGTTGTGTCAGCCCCTCTGCAATGTATTGATGAAGTACTTCAAAGGTTAATATATCTCTGATTTCTATTAGAATGTATAAAAGTACTTAGCAACTTATACAAGTTGTTTTTCTTAAACTTAAACCTAACAAAATAAATAATTTAATAAATACATGTAAACCTTTTCACTACTAGCTTACAAATATTTTTCAGACTGAAGGAGTTATCAAAACAGAAATGGCCTTCATGACTGACATTAGAATTGCAGAAAAATTGTGTGTTGAATTTGGTTTAATTCAGTACTTAGACTTTTGAGAAATTCACAGCTTGTTAAATCTGAAGTTTGAACTTGATATCTCATGTACAAGACAAGTCTCTGATAGTGCTTTATTTAGGGCCTAAGGACTATACAAGTTAGCTTATCCCTGAAGAGCACAAATAATTTCATTTCTGAGGTAAAAGCATTTTATGGTTTGCTGATATATGAATAACTTTTTGCACTTATTTAGTAAATCACACTGAGATCGTTTGAAACCTTTAAATAACTGTATTCACTTTTAACACATAAACTTGAAGTTTAGAAACAGTAACATTCACTGAAATTGCATACCTGTGTAACAGTCAGTTTTTGCCCCGGGGAAGACACTGACCCCTCCTAGTCAATCCCCCTCCAGTTACAACTGGTTAATCTTGATCATTCTTATGGGAAGAATAAAACTAACTAGTCGGTGTTTCCCCCCGTGTAAATTCTTTTTCGTCGAAGAATTTCATTCAGGCTTACCTGAGATTCGATTGCGTATGCGCAGGTCTCTTTTCCAGTTCCAATTCTAAAGGAAACACGCCTTATAGTTTATCAATGATTTTATCGGTCGTAAGTCAATTTTATCCCAGAATTCTTTAAAATTTCGTTAGTTTGTTGTCCTGGCTATGGACACTTCTATGCACTTAGTGCATCTCTAGATAAGTTAAACTGGCTCAACGAGGCGTTTTCAGGTCGCACGTGGTGTGACAATTTTCTGACAAAATAGCAAATTCAAAAGAAACGAGAGATACAACCTCGAAAAAAGTTGTTGAATCGGGGAAAAAAGAAAGTGAACAAAGGAAAGGTACCTAAAGAGTGCAAGAGCAAAACGCCAGCTCGTCGATTATGGTCAAAACTGCCGAAGACAAAATTGCTTTGTTGCTGAAAGTTATGAAAAGTTCCTTTGATAAGCAAAGGAAGGACCAGAATGTGAAAAACAAGAGTTAGCTAGTAAAGTGGAAGTGTGGTTTTTCTGCAGGAAAGTTGCATTATACAGATTTATAACTAGTAAAAACTATTTTTCTGAAGGTTGACTGTGCTGCTGTCAGCCTCCTTCATCAATCAAAATTACGTTTGCCAAATAATGCAACAATATTTTCAGCAGGGGCCAAAGCTATTGATTTAGCTCTAAATTTTATATAAAAGAAATAGTGAAGAAAAATTTATTATCTTTTACGATTCGCTTTCTGTTTTAGTCAATTCATAACCGAAATATGGAAAATTCATTCAGTCAAAATATTCTTCTCAGGTTTCATGAACTATCTTTAAAAAAGTCTATCATATTTTGTTGGATTCCGAGCCATGTTGGTATTCATGGAAACGGGAATGCTAATATTGCAGTAAAGAAATTCCTTTTATTATCACAATCTAATTTGAAATCACCACATACCGATATTAGGCCCAATATAAACAAATACGTTTTATCTAAGTGGCAACCGTCATGGAACAATGCTTCATTTAATAAACTTCATGATATCAAACCTACTCTTGGGGAATGGCCCAAAGAGAACAGATCTGTTAACAGGGAGGAAGTTGTTCTTTCTCGCTATCGAATGGGTCATACCCGTTTGACTCATTCTTATCTTTTGAATAAAGAAGATCAACCCGAATGTGTACCATGTCAAACACCACTAACTATTAAACATATTTTAATCGACTGTTTGGACTTTGCTAGACAACGCAGTACATATTATGACGTTCAATCTTTGAAAGAGTTATTTGATAACGTTTCAGTCGGAAATATTTTATCGTTTTTAAAGCAATTTAAAGGAATTTATCAAAAAATCTAACATTTCATATTTTTTACTCACATCTTTTGCAGTATTATTATGTTTGCAGCTGATATTTTAACACATATGTGACGCACCATGACATTTTGGGTCCAGATTCGGCGTTACGTCATTTGAGAAAACATCGATTAAAGTTACGTCACAAAAAATGGTGGACGTTACCACGTGTTCACGGCAATTAATGCATTATTGTTTTCAATAATACTCTACCCTGCCACAAGAACTAAATGAAGTGACATATTAAACATTTCCGTGTTTTGCAATTCCGTTTCTTTAAAATTTTTGAATGATTGATAATTAATTTATCGCCCTTTGAATCGACACGCCATTTGTAAACATGGAAGGTCCCGGAGAAATTGAAACTACCAAAAACAGTTATTTGATGATTTATTTCCATTGTATAAAGAATGACAGTTAACGAATCTCAAGGTAAGTAAGTATTTAAGCGATATGTAGGGTTTAAAAATATTATCTGAGTTCGTATCGACTGTTTTGTCCGATATCTTTTCGAAAAATAGCCGGGATTTGACACTAATGACCAGGTCTAGGAAAGTGGAGTATTTACAGATTATCTGTAAATTTACAGATAATCTATAAATTTACAGATTTTTCTTCTTCTTCTTCTTCTTTAGTAATGGCAAACAGTCCTCCTGGACTATAATGGCCATGCGTGGGGGTTAGTAAAGTAAAAGAATTGTCAAGCCTCCAGAGCTACTCAATCCACCCTGTTGGACATTGACAATGTGATAAAAAATATGTGCATTAAAGAAAAAAAACCTACTTTAGCCCTAATAGCCTATACATTGCATAATCACTATGTACATGGTGAAGAAATAGAGTGTTAGTACTGTTAAAAGATAAAAGCATGTGTACTGTCTACGGGATATGGGGCAAACTAGTCAATCCTGACTTAAACGCAGAGTTTGAGTCAGCATTGACCAAGTATACCGGCAGTAAATTCCATTCAACTATTGTCCTTGGAAAAAAAGAGTATTTGAGGTAATCTGTTGAAGTGTGCTGAATGTGGTAAGCCAGATGATGGTGGTGTCTGGATGGTCTTGTAATTGGGGTCATGTATTGCAGCGGTGAGATAGCAACAAGTCCATAGTAGATTTTGTAAAATAGACTGAGGCGTGCAATCTGTCTTCTGCGCTCTAATGATTCCCACTGAAGTTGGTTTAGTGTTTGCATTACTGTACCCGGTGTTTTGGAGTAGTTATTAGTGACAAAACGGGCAGCTCTTCTCTGAACATTTTCAAGTTTTTGTTTATCACTTACATGATATGGATCCCAAACTGATGAGCAGTACTCCAAAGAAGGTCTTACTATCGATTTGTATGCTGCCTCTTTTGTTTCTGGTTTAGATGAATGTAAATTTACAGATCAAGTGTTTGAAAACTGCTAAAATTATACTTAGACACAAAATCGCAGCTTGAAATTAATTGATTCACTTATGGTATGTATAAATAAAGGTCAATTGTAACTTTCAGTCATTTCTGTTGATTTTGATTTTTCTTAAAATGCCAAAAACTCAAAGTCAACAAAAATGGCTGAAACTCACAAATGACCTTAATTTATGCATGCTGTAAATAAACCAATTAATTACAAGCTGCGGTTTTGAGGATAAATGTAATTTCATCAGTTTTCATACACACAATCTGTAAATTTACAGATAATCTGTAAATACTCCACTTTCCTAGACCTGATGACAGTTTGGAGGTAGCGCAATTCACATTTTATTTACAAGTGTCACTGTATTGTACACTATATATTATTTATTAAATCTGCCATGAATTAAACTTTTTTTTTAATCGTTTTGAACTCTTATTCAGTAGAATCAGTATGCAAGACAGTTAGATTCTATGCAAGAAGACTTTGTGACTCTGGTGCCAGACAGAAACACAATAGTCAGTCATAGTGTTTAGTTACATAATTAAAGCCCTGATCATTTTATATAGCCATGCCATGAAAGTGACTGATCAGGAATAACTGAAACACATCTGTTGTCAGCTTCAATAACTTATTTCTATCTTGTAATGTCAAATCAGTCCATACATAAAACTTCTACAAGGCATAAATATTGTTTTTACTTGGAATGATATGGTTTTTTTCTAAAGCTTTTCAAATTTTTGTTAAATTTGCATACTGTTCACTTGGCCATTATTTCTGAAATCCTCACCATTTTGTACTGTTCTTGGCAAGTCACTGACAGCCACTTTGTAAAATGAATTAACTTTAGATACATTTTGTTTTGAAAGTCTTGCCAGGGATTCAGACCTATTACTCTTCTTATAGAAGTCTTTGTGCTCTATGTACTGAGCTAACTGCCCAGAGCATTTTTATCTTACATTTCAGCCTTTTTCAGTATTTTTTTTTCATTTTACAGTTCAACCACTGAGGATTGTTTGGCTTGATGCAATGACCTTAAACAGTTAAAGGATTTTCCAGGAAGGTCTATACATCACAAGCTGGAGTTTTGGGGGGTTTGTAAATTCCTTCATACATTTTTACAGTTATTATACTGCTATTCTAAGAAAGATAAAGACATTAAAGTAACAAACATAAATGATCTATTTTATTCATAGTATTTTAAGAGAAAAGATTTTAATTATAGGCCCATTCAACAAATATGTGTTAGTATATTAAGAAGTGAATAAGTAATGATATTTAATAATTAAATATATCATGTATGTATGTTTACATTAAGTATGATTGCATGAATTTTATGTCCAGTCTGTCAGAATCTTAGCTAGCTTATGTATTCTTGAAAAGCTACTTTTCTGCTTGAATACTGTAAGATTCTTGGATGAGTTTATACTTATCAATTCTGCTTTCATTCAGCTTTTAACAAAAGGACTCTCTTAATCTTAAAAAGATGCTTTACAGTCTTATATACTGTGACCTTATACTAATCTTAAAATGAAGTTCTAATGTTGTTGAATTTTTGTTTTACAGTGATGAAAGAACTATGAATATGTGAATGGGAATGAAACAGAAGGAAATAATATGTTCTACTGATCATCCAGCTGAAATCATGCCTATGGAATAGAGTGCATGTCACAACTACTTACATGAGGAAATAACTCCATATTGCACAAATAAGGACATGTTTCCTGCCCTCATGACTTGAAAAAGTTAAACATTCTAATTCAAATTACAAATGTGTTTCAAGAAAAAGTAAAACTTAGTCAACTGTGAGAAATATTGGGTAAAAGTATTTTATAAGTGTTTTGTTGCCAAGACAGCTGTGAAGTGGTTTGAAAAGCATTATCTTAATTGTTCTAACAATACAGAATTTAACTTATGAATTTTCCAAAACTGCATGCATGAAATATTAAGACATGTCTGTTGAATGAATCCTAGTTGTTTCAAAACTACTACATGTGTGACATTTAAAGCACAACCTATGGATGAAACATTTTTACAAACAAAACTGCCTTGCCAGTGTGAGTGTAGGAAAGATTTTCCCAGAAATGGCCATGACAGAAAACTTCCAATATAGCAGAAAATATTTGTCACTGGCTAAATATAATATATTTTATTTCAAGAATTAATCATGTAAATCCATGGCTTTAATTGTGTTAAAAGATATTTCACATGAACTTTGCAGAAATAGCTAATTTTTGTTGCAAAACATTGTGAGTTGCCATGGTAACACAAATTTGACTTAAATTTAGATTTGTTTGATTATGTAGACAACATGTTTCTTGTTTATATTCTGCTAATCAGACTATGTTCTGCAAGTAAATATCTTTTATGTGTAATCATTGCTTCGACAAAACATGTCATAACACAAATCTGCCATAAAATGGCAGAGTTGTAATGCAGGTAGGCATATCAGGAAAATATGTAGTTCTCAAAGTCAAAATATATTACATGAAATATGTATTTTTTTATAAATGATCATAATTGACCATTTATGGTGTAAAACAAATGTATACTGAACAGATGCTAAATGAATGTTCTGATTCTTTCTGGAAAATTTCCAAAATTCTACTATTTTAAGAAAATAGTGCATTGTTGCCATGGTAACGTTAATTTGACTTTTAAATTATTTTGGATATCATCATATTTAAACAACATCTTTCTTGTTTATATGTTATATTTGTTAATCTGTAATATGTTAGTGAATATATTTTCATATATAATAATTGCACCAGCAAAGCACTTTAAATTAAGAAAACAGACAGATTTTGATGTAAATATATGGAAAAACACTTCAAATATTCAAATTATTACAAAGAAATTGACAAAAATGTTAGTATTTTTGTAAGAAAATACCACATTGTTGCCATGGTAATGTTAGTATTTTTGTAAGAAAATACCACATCGTTGCCATGGTAATGATTCACTGATCAGTATATCTAAGTCTTCTGAAATTTTAGCAAACTCACAGTTGATAATAACAGTCTAATAATTATATCTTCTTGCTTGATTTTCTTTCTTACTGTTTAATAGATAAGGTTTCTATAACAATAAGATTAATGTCCTAGTTTTTGGGATGTTGTCTAATTTGATATCAAATAAAGTCTGTATTTTGTTCAAAAGAATGTCATAAAACAGTTGTCTGTAAAATGTTTGCACACTTGAAAAAGTTAATTGTGTATTTATTTCACATTCTATGTAATTTATTGCTAGATTCATCAATACACTGTTAAAAAAGAGGTTAAACAACAGTGTTGCTATAGAAACGATTTTTAGAACATAAATACTTTTATACTACATGAAAGAAAGAGACAAAAAGAAATACATTCCATTAATTGCATGTTGCTTTTGTTATTTTATCATGTATTTTATCTTGATATTATTTAGATATGGAGTCATTATTAAGATGTACTGCCTCAATTTTGATACAGTTAGACAAAAACATGGTATCCGAAAAGGGATAATATCTCCATGACAACGGCTGATTTTTGTTGTCAAATTGAAGATTTTTGCTCAGAACGGGTCAGTCTGTCAGATTAGCCCAAAACCCCATTTTTGACCAAAATTGCATTTGGACCCAAAATCTCATGCTCTGTCACATATGTGTACCGCCTCGGTAGCCTAGTGGTAGAGCGTCCGCTTCGAGTGCGGGAGGTCGTGGTTTCGATCCCCGGCCGCGTCATACCAAAGACGTAAAAATGGTACAAGTAGCTTCCTCGCTTGGCGCTCAGCATTAAGAGGGTAGTGATAGGACTGGTCAGCCCGGTGTCAGTATAATGTGATTGGGTGGGGTATCATGTCACGTGTCTACGGCGTGATATTCCAGTGAGGCAGCACTATAAAGTTGGGCATTGTGCTCACTGCTACAAGTAGTAACACTTGTGTAATATGAGCTACATGTTTCAAATGTCAAACTGATGATAAAATATTAAGAAAGTCAGTAGGTCACATTCATGGTCAATGAAATTCAGTTTTACGATTTGTGTGCAAAACTGTGAATGTCATCAAAATTTCAAGGCTGTATCTTAAAAAACAAAGAAGTATGTCAGTAGATCAAGTGACATCATATTACTTGGGGTCATCAGATAATTATAATTTAACAGTCTTGGAAATAGGATCAGATGATTTTTAAGTATTTTTCCTATATAACTCACATAATAACTAAGTGACCCCAGGGCGGGGCCTCTTTTAACCCCAGGGGCATACTTTGAACAATTGTGGTAGAGAACTACTAGACAATGCATCATACCAAATATCAAAAGCCTAGGTTGTATGGTTTCAGACAAGAAGATTTTTAAAACTTTTTCCTATATAAGTCTTTATAAAACTTGGGACCCCACGGCAGGGCCTCTTTTCACCCCAAGGGTACAATTTGAACAATTTTGGTTGAGGACCATAAGACAATGCTACAAACCAAATATCAAAGGTCTAAGTGTTGTGGTTTCAGACAAGAATATTTTTAAACTTTTTTTCCTACATAAGTCTATGTAAAACTTGTGACCCCCGGGAATGGGCCATATTTGATCCTAGGGGGATAATTTGAATAATATTTGTAGAAGATCACTAGATGATGCTACATACCAAATATCAAAGCCCTAGGCCATGTGGTTTTGTACAAGAAGTTTTTCAAAGTTTTCCCTATATAAGTCTCTATAAACCATGTGACCCCCGGGTCGGGGCCATATTTGATCCTTGGGGGATAATTTGAATTATTTTGGTAGAGGACCAGTAGATGATGCTACACACCAGATATCAAAGCCCTAGGCCCTGTGGTTTTGGAGAAGATGTTTAAAGTTTTTCCTTTCGGTTGCCATGGCAACCAGAGTTTTGCATGGAATTCAGTGCTTTGAAACATTTTGAAAGGGGGCCACCCAAGGATCATTCTTGTGAAATTTGGTGTAATTCTGCCCAGTGGTTTTCAAGAAGATTTTTTTAGAAATTGTTGACGCACGACGCAGCGGCAGCGGCAAGACACGGTATACACATACCAAGTCACAAATGCAGAAAGAATTTTACCGGCATCTCAAAGTCAATGGAATTAAACATGGTTGTAAAATCTATGCAAAAATGCAAGGATGAACAATTTGTTATAAGAACAATAGTTGGTGACAGTGATACCACAACCATGGCAAAAGTCAGGAAAGAGGTTGATAGCAGTATAGGAAAATGCCAGGGTTTGAATCACCAAAAGAAAAATTTAGGCAATCAACTGTATAAAATCAGAGAAAACTCAGACCCTTACATCAAAAACAATAAAATATCTACAAAAAAATTGTATACATGTTAAAAAATTGCCAGAAGGAAGAAGGTTCAATAGAACTGGGTCTTTCTAGTGTGCAGATATCTAGAATGTGACTTCTTATGGAATGTTTTGTTAATGCTCGGATACTAGTATAAAAGTGGTCCTTAGGATCAAACATGAAATTTAAAAGGGGCTGTCGCCTTCTATGGTTCCTCATTACAGTAAAATGGGGTCAAGGGTCAAATTAGTGCATTTACATATAAAGTATGCCACTGTGCACTCGTTTTATTTTCATATAACCACCTAAACTGAGTTAAATATTGTGTCTCAACGCCCTTGAGTATTTTGTTAATAAAATTGATAATAATGTAAGAAAAACTATTATATATTATATTGTATAAAATTATATATAATATATATATATATATATGTGTGTGTGTGTGTGGGGTGTGTGTGTGTGTGTGTGTGTGTGTGTGTGTGTGTGTGTGTGTGTGTGTGTGTGATAAGTGGCTTGCGATGGCAAATTGTGTTATACTTGACATTTTTGCTGATCTTTTTATGTGGCTCAACTGCAGAAATATTTTTCTGCCGTATCCTTGGGTTATTTTAATGTATATATATCGAAAATGTAGGAAATATCCAATGATCAAATGTCTATAATATTTAATCGACTACCGGTTTCAAAAATATCATCAGGGCGATTTAAAACAATGTGACGTCGTCAATAGAAACAGGGGAAGTCACTCTATTAATATAACGTCGTGTAAAATATTTACGAACGTTAATGACGGTATTTTGTTGTCGTCTTTAAACTAACGTGTTTCTGTCACTTTTTAAGTAAATGCGCCGTCTCTATTCACTAATGGTTTTAATTTTCTGACATAAAACATTTCTTTTTGTTTCCTGCTTACTACGCTGTTCGTGAACATTTTAAAAAATGGGAACATTTTGTACTTCGGGAATAGCGTTCCCGCACAAATGTCCAGGTGTTCACTTACATACAGTACTCTCTTGGTAGTGTCTCGGATGTGCTGATTATGTAGAGTTACTCGATTACGGAGGTTGCACGTTTCGCCTATGTATTCCTGTTGACATCCCTGGCATATAAATAATAATAACTAATAAAATCCAGCAATTATCTTTTTTTTCCGTTTTTATTTTGTTACTTTTGATAAAAAGATCATAATCATTGAATAAACAAACTTGTAATTTCTCTTATTAAGTTTTGAATAATTATTTTATAGTGAGAAATGCTTTGCTACAAGAGTTATAATTTAATTGGCCAGGACATTACTCAACATGACTGAGCAATCAAAATTAGTATCTTATCAATTAACATAATTTTGTGTACATGCTGAAAAAAGACTAAAAAAACAACAGCATTTCAATTAATAAAATGCAAAACACAGGAAATAACCAATTTACCTGTAGGCAATAAAATTTATGATTCTCTGACAATAATTAGGCTACATGTCAAGTCTACAGGGGTTTTATGGACCCTTATCACACTGGACCAGACAGGATCTTGTATATTGGGGATTAAAAAGTCTGGTATTTGGGGGGCGGGGGGGGGGGTCACTTATATAGGAGATTTTCTTTGCCTTTAAGGAGCTCGCCATGCTCGCGGGACCCCAAACACTAATAACAAACGCTGTTAAGTTCTGGTTTCAAAACGTTTATAAAATATCACACCCTATAAACGACTGTAGTCCCCCTCTTCCTCTTGCGAGTGATCAAAACAGTAAACAGACACGCGAAAGGTAAGAATTGTCTTCAAATTCATTATTTTGCTAAATACACTATGTGTATGTAAGTTTAACGATAAGTCTAACATAAATTGTGTATATGGTGATATAATAGATGAAACTGACAGGTAATGTTTACAAAATGACTACTGATCACACTCATTGCATGAAAATTCACTCGAACAAGTCACGAAACTGATGAATATCACGCCAAATTGATTTGTAATCCAATTATCTATGATGCTTTCTGTAATATGTATGCATACTCCATAAATATATGTAAATAAAATGTTTCGTATCTGTTGTGTTTTTGAATGAAATTAATTTTTACCTAGTCGGTTGCCGACTTGCCAACTTTGATATTTGATCTGAACGCGTATTTGCGAGTGATACTGTATTCCATCTTGCGACTACAGTAGGCGATTTACGTCCTTTAAAGACGTAAATGAAATAAAAAAATGCATACAAAATTGTCTCTTTTAATATGTCGTCATTTTTATAATGTCATTTAATATCGCACCTCTCGTGCGATGCTTGTACTTATCCATTTGGAGGTGGGAGTGGAGTGTCTGTGTCTCGCTTTCCTACTTAATGAAATGATTAATTGAATGCTTCAGCGTCGTTTAAATTCAAGTATTCAGTGTTGGTTTTACACACATATACTAACATAAAATACGGATTAGAAACTGAAAGTATAAACAGGGTCCCTACTATATCATGCAAGAAATTAACCGTCGATTCCCTATGGAAATCACGGTAACCTGACGATTTTAAAATATTGATGAGATGAGACAGGAGGGGACTATAGGTTGACCCCCGTCTTTTTGTCCGTCTGCAACAAAATGATCCTCAGGAAAAAGCTATTTCACCCGCAAGTATTGCGAATAAACGTATAAATAGAAAAGGATAAGGAAAACATTACCTGAAAAGTCGATTAAGTCCTTATTAGTAATTCAGAGTTTACTTCATGGAAAATCAGTCAACAAGATTCAAAAGAAGTACAACTATTTTGTCACGAATGGCCTAATGGTTTAACTACCCGATTCCCCTTCCTCAATAATATCATAAACATGTTATCGTTACAAATACCGTGCGCGAGTAGTGCAGCCGTCGTGTTTACTACCTGTCAAGATTTACAGCTATTTCTCAGGTTAGAAATAATTTACATTTGATAGTGATAAATTTTTTTATTGGTATATAACCTAGATTAATGTATGTTTTGACAGGTCTGTGTTTATATACCGTTCCACAGTATATTTCGTTTGCTACAGTTAGCCGTGACTTTTACTTCTACCGTAGTATTCCAATATGCTAAAAGTTCATACACGGCTCAGTTTCCGAAATCTAAATATAACCAATTTTCAGTTTATTTTTTTTCACTCTATTTTTTTCCCATATAAGTGCAAATTGTATATCATTTACTGCGGTAATAGTATAAATATATATACATAACAAATAAAGAAAAGCAACGTTCAATCGGCCATTCAATCCATCTGTGCTGGGGTTTTTTTTGCAGTCGAATGGTCGGTAATTATTCCTCGGTCATTCATTAAGTCAGCCTGGCAGTCTGTCATTCATTCGTATGTCCGTTTATCTGTCTGTCTTACTACAGATTATGTCAGTCAATAGCTATACATAGTTGTAGTCACCAACTTAATAAAATATTATGAGTTCAGTCAACGGTTAGTCCATTTGATATTTACACAAATGAAGAGTGATATTCATTCATTCAGTCTCTCAATCTATCTGACTGGTATTTAAAATTTAAAAGCGAAACAATGCTAGAAACTTAATAATGCCGCCTACTAGACAGACTATATTTCAGCAGTAAAAGTTTTGATATATCAGCATAGAGAAAAATAAAAGTAACTAGCGTCCCCATCGTATCTTCCAGTACAGAGAAACAGAGAATTTTTTTTTTACATCACGGAAAATGAGATTGAACGAAATCATCATACCGGCAAAGTTCAAGCGGTCAACGACAATCGTAAATCAGTGCCAGACTCCTCCTGCTATTGTGGCATGTGCGTAGCGAAACTCAAGGACTGGTAAATGGATCAGTATTAATGTGTAACTGACACATGACTTGTTTTAAGCAGCATATTTCTTCCGCACAAGTATAAAATGTTTTTATAAGATCATTTACCTTGAAAAAGCAAGTTCTCGCGACTGATTTGACATTTCGATGATTTACATGTATTTTGAACATTTATAAAAAAAATCATCAAACTCAGATGCCGAACCATGTTTTTACGTGCTTAAAATGCTTAATAAAGACAATACCGATAAGGCCGTTAATTATTGTGCACACTATGTCTGTATATGAAACTTTTTTCATGCAACTCAATTTGGGCATGCAATATTTTTCATTTGTAGTGTAGCACATATATAACGTTTTGATGTTATTTTAATCCAAAGTCAAAGTTTCAAGTTTATTTCATTTTAACTCTCAGTTCGTACGCATATACAAAATCTTGAGACAAATTCATTCATTATATACATGAGGGCTATAATATAAACTAATTAAATTACAAAAAAAGAATACAGATATGGAAATTACAGAATAATAGTTCTATCAAATGCTGCGGTATTTTCTTTTTGGCTTAATTACTAGTCATATCAGTAGAAAAGTTAAAAATAGGTCATGTTCCAAGATGTTGATGTTATGAAGCGTGTAATCGGCTCGGCGTGTTATGTGGCTGACCAGTTTGGCATAACGGGATGCCACGTGGAACTTTTTATGGATTAGCCTAGTGGATTAATTGGCTATAGTATGTTTTCCAGGAAAATAGAATCAAAATATAAAAAAGTCCGGAAGTTGATATAAACGTAAGTATTACAATGTTTGCAAAGCGGCGAAAATTATCAAAAACTTCACAGCACGATAAAATTAATTACAGTTTAACATGCGTTTTTTATGTTTTTATTTAGACACCGGGTGGTAATAATGATAAAAAACAATAATAATAGTAATAACAATAATAATGTGTTCAAAGCAATTGTTGTTACAATATCATTAATGGATATACGGAGTGATCTCAACTTAAAATTTTGCCATTTATTTTCTCAATTTGTAATTGGACGTCAAAATGACGTTACACTTATTTGCAAAATAGCGTGCCACGTACGTATAGCACTCGCCATTTCGTTTCCATATCCTGTCACCTTCAATAGTCACAAAAATCTTATCACCATTTTTAATAAGTGGCCAAGACGGCATTTTCACAGCCGACTATAGCTGTTACCAGCCTCGAAATAATGAACGTTATAATTTACGACGCCGCGAACGTACGTATTTACATACTGGAATAAACAAAGAGATAGAAGAAAGCTTCCACAAAGTCTTACTCGAAGATACCTCACGGTTACACAAGGATGAGACAGGTAAAACGTTTAGTTTACAATATGAAGATTAATTATAATTTACAAGAGCATGCGGTCTGTAACTGTGACGCTTAAAAGCAGACTTTGTCCTGAGTTTAAGGCAGAGCTGTTAGTTTCCGTGTAAAATTTTTAGTTGACAATATGAAGATTAATTACAATTTGCATGGGCATGCGGTCTGTAACTCGCTTAAAAGCAGCCTTTGTCCAGAGTTCAAGGCAGAGCTGTTAGTTCCTGTGGTCAGCGGTGTATCATACACAAGGACTGGTTCTAACTAGCATAATGTAATGATCAAATATATGCAGCAAGAATATGCGTACAATACAAACTCCAGTTAAGAAGCGAGAGACCAATGTGGACCGGTTGTTCAAAACTTTCGTTAAATTTAACGAATCGTTAGCAACCTTCATTAAATTCTGACTTTTTCATTAGCTAACAAATCGTTAAATTTCCAGTTGTTAAATGCACCATTAAAATTTTTGTTAGTTAACGAAACGTTAACTTTTATCAATATCAAGAGTATCATTAACCCTAAAGCGCTCACCTGTGTGTTTGTTTAAGTACAGAGTTAGGTTTCTTCTATGTTAGCCTATATTATATACATGTCACACACACTTTTGAACCTAGGGCAATAATTTTAACAATTATGGTAGACATTACAAATCTGATATCGTACGCCAAATATCAAGGCTCTAGCTATTATTGATTCAGAGAAGGGTGACCATGCCCCCTGGCAGCCATGTTTTTTGACGAATCTGAATAATTTGAACAATCTTGGTAGAAGGTCACACAAGAACCATTTGTGTAAAATTATTTTAAAATCGGGCTTGCAGTTTCAAAGAAGAAGATTTTTAAAGTATCCACTATATACATATATGGAAAATTGACCACGCCATCTGGCGGCCATGTTTTTTGACGTATCAAAAAAAAAAAGAACAATCTTGGTAGAAGGTCACACAAGGACCATTTGTGTAAAATTATTCTAAAATCGGGCTAGCAGTTTCAAACAAGAAAAGTTTTAAAGTTTCCACTATATACATATAGGGAAAAGTGACTACGCCCTCTGGCAGCCATGGTTTTTGACAAATCAAAATAATTTGAACAATCTTGGTAGAAGGTCACATAAGGACCATTTGTGTAAAATTATTTTAAAATCGGGCTAGCATTTTCACAAAATATTTTTAAAGTTTCCACTTTATACATATAGGGAAAAGTGACCACGCCCACTGGCGGCTATGTTTTTTGATAAATCAAAATAATTTGAACAATCTTGGTAGAAGGTCACACAAGGACCATTTGTGCATAATTATTTTAAAATCGGGCATTTTCACAAAAGAAGATTTTTAAAGTTTCCACTATATACATATAGGGAAAAGTGACCACCCCCACTGGCGGCTATGTTTTTTGATAAATCAAAATAATTTGAACAATCTTGGTAGGTCACACAAGGACCATTTGTGTATAATTATTTTAAAATCGGGCATTTTCACAAAAGAAGATTTTTAAAGTTTCCACTATATACATATAGGGAAAAGTGACCACGCCCACTGGCGGCTATGAGTTTTGATAAATCAAAATAATTTGAACAATCTTGGTAGAAGGTCACACAAGGACCATTTGTGTATAATTATTTTAAAATCGGGCATTTTCACAAAAGAAGGTTTTTAAAGTTTCCACTATATACATATAGGGAAAAGTGACCACGCCCACTGGCGGCTGTTTTTTGATAAATCAAAATAATTTGAACAATCTTGGTAGAAGGTCACATAAGGACCATTTGTGTAAAATTATTCTAAAATCGGGCTAGCAGTTTCACACAAGAAGATTTTTTAAAGTTTCCACTATTTACATATAGGGGAAAGTGACCACGCCCTCCAGCGGCCATGTTTTTTGACGAATCAAAATAATTTGATCAATCTTGGTATAGGGTCACACAAGGATCATTTGTGTAAAATTATTCTAAAATCGGGCAAGCATTTTCATACAAGAAATTTGTTTTTAAGTTTCCACTATATGCATGTAGGGAAAAGTGACCACGCCCTCCAGCGGCCATGTTTTTTGACGAATCGGTATAATTGAAACAGTTTTGGTAGAGGATGACATAAGGACATTTTGTGTGAAATTATTCTAAAATCGGACCATCGGTTTAGGAGATGTCGTTTGAAGTTTTTCTATTTTAGCTCTGGCAGCCCCTATGTGCAACCAAGCGGAACCGTATAAACTACTTTGATAGAGGACCACCCAAGGAACATCACGGCCAAGTTTCATCAAATTCCATTCATTGGTTTTGGAGATGTCGTTTGAACACAAATGTTGTCGACGGACGAACGACTTGACGCACGCACGACAGCCACAGCGTGATCACAATAGCTCACCTGAGCACGAAGTGCAAAATAGCTAAAAGCCAGTGTAATGTATCCCATAAGGCCTTATTTATATTTCCTGTTTGCAAAAAAAAAAACAAAATAGCTGACAGAAAGTACCAAGAATAGTGAGTGAGTGAGTGAGTTGGGTTTTACGGCGAATCGACACAAAATGGTCATATATCGCCGAGAAGAAGTCATATTGCAAACGCCAACTGTAAAGCCTAAACATTGATGTAAAAATGTAAAGCATACCTAAAAACATCCATGTAAAAATGTAAAGAACACTATGAATAATGTAAAACATATCTAAAAGCATCCATGTAAAAATCTAAAGCATATCTAGAAATAGTAATGTAAAAATGTATGTACGTGTGTGTTAAAATATCAGCTGCAAACAATAATATTGCAAGATGTAAATAAAAATAAGAAGTGTTAGACCTTTTGATATATTCCTATCTGCTTTAAAAACGATAAAATATTTCCGACTGAAACGTTGTCAAATAATTCTCTCAAAGATTGAACGTCATAATATGTACTGCGTTGTGTAGCAAAGTCCACACAGTCGATTAAAATGTGTTTAATAGTTAGCGGTGTTTGACATGGTACACATTCGGGTTGATCTTCTTTATTCAAAAGGTAAGAGTGAGTCAAACGGGTATGACCTATTCGACAGCGAGAAAGAACAACTTCCTCCCTGCGAACAGATCTGTTCCCTTGGTGCCATTCCCCTAGAGTAGGTTTGATATCATGAAGTTTATTGAATGAAGCACGGTTCCATGACGACTGCCATTTAGATAAAATGTATTTGTTTATATTGGGCCTAAAATCGGTATGTGGTAATTTCAAATTAGATTGTGATAATAAAAGGTATTTCTTCGCTGCAATATCAGCATCCTCGTTTCCATGAATACCAACATGACTAGGAATCCAACAAAATATTGTACTGTAATGCTCAGGTGTTTTGTATTTTATTTCGGGTATTTCTTTCAGAAGTTTAAGATTTTAAAAAATTATAGAAGATGAAAACTGTACATTTCATAAATTGACAAGTCAGACAAGATTTGACAATCTTCAGTAGCTTAAGGCTTGTTGAACTTGTAGGTATCCTTAAGTGATCGGGAAATTAGATAATGTGTCTGCTGTGTTTTCCTGTATAATCCTTTATAAACTCAATACACTCTGTGATCAGGGAGGTGCCCAGGTACGGGCAAGGGACATGTCGTCCCGCTCTCATGAGCTGAAACTTAATAAGCTTTGTTAAGAGCTAGTTTGAAATATATTTATAATTAAGAAACGTTGTTAAATAGATCAGTAAACAGAACTGTTTTAAAAGACTTATTGAAATTGATTATATTCATGAAATTAGACTGAACATTTATAAGTTACTGTGCATTGCTCTTCGTAGAAAATAAATGTTAGAACTGTCGTAATGTGTTGTGTTCAAGGCAAGCTTCAGGTACACAGACCCAGTGTTACGTTACAAGCACTTTTATGGCGCCGCAGACAGGATGTCGGACTTCTACAATGGGTTGTCGCGAGATCAATATGCAAGTACTGCCACGAACTATACAAGACACGCTGAAAATGATGTGATGCCGCTAACAGTAAGACCTTTATTTTCATACATAGTTCTTACAAAATACAAGCTTTTTCGGTTTTAAAAACAAGAAATTAAACTTATTCACCTTTTGGAGTTTGAGATGAAATTAAACAAAAATGTACATGACAAACTTTTATATTCAGCTGAGATTCGTAAGGAATCATGGAGAAATTTTATTAGGATACGATTATTTAGCTGAAAAATGCTGAAAATAGCAAAATGATAAAAGAAACGCAAGGGAACCTCAAATGTATATATTTGTATGATATAAAGATCCTATTTTTTGTTGTTTATGCATATTTCATTCTGTAAATAGTCATTTTATTGATACCCAATGGTGCATTATTATATTGTAATTGTAAAAGAAAAGCTATGGAAGCTTAAATTCCTTGAAACCATTTTAATAGTATTAAATGGTGTATCCTCTATAATGTGTCCATTTTCGATATGGATACTAATAATTAAAATTATAGAGATGTTGTGCTTTCGCACAAGTTGAACGTTTAAGAACACGTTTATTTAACGCACTTTTGGTAGCAATTTTATTGACTATTTATTGCTAGTATATAAATTTATCGGAGTACAGTTATATCGATTTGAGTATTTAAAATTAATTATAAAGCTGAATTGATATATTTGTTTCGTAGCCTCAAGGCAGGCTTGTCAACCTCGTCTAGAGATGACGTTGTGTTGTGATATAATATAAAAATCCCTTTAGGTGTAGAGTTGATTTGCTCTATGTTGTACATGTAGTACATGTTAATTTGTAATATTAATACAAATAGGCTCAGGGGTTTGTTATGAATGTTAAAAATCGCCACTATACTAGGTTCAGTATGTAGACTGTTTTATTGAAAACAACAGTTTGTGGTCATTCATGGGTATAAATATTCAGCTGTTCGTGAAGTAAAAGAGATGCTGTACTCCATCGTTGTTATGCATGTAGAATCATAACTGATTATTGTCATTAATTTGTGTAAATATTGATTTTTACTATGTGTTTTGTTTGCTTTCAAATTTGTTTATTTCTATGTAAGGTGTCATACGGTATAATATTTGACGTTTTGCTAGCGTTTCTTCTCTTGTGTGAAATACTGATTTTTTCCGTTGTCTATTTTAGACTATAGACTTTAAAGAAATTGATACAAGCTTGTACTTAATATTAAGAACTATGAAGATTAAAAAGGCGTGATAGCTTATGCTCACATGTTCATATGAATATTCCGGTGAAGGATTTAGAAATAAAGACAGTTCTAACACAACATTCGTTAACAGTGGCTTTCTACGAAATAACAAGAACTTGGCAATTCAGATAAAACAGTGATAAATAAACGTAACATTCACATTTAAAATTGATAAAAAAGGAGACACATTTCACTGCATTTCTTACTATGAAGTTATTTTACTGCGATTCAGATTAAAACGTAATAAATGGACATAGCATGCACAGTACCATAAATATTAAAATTAACGTAATTATCGAATGACAAGCTGAAGCAATTGAAAGTTTACATGAAATTAATACGCAGAACTTTAGAAAATTTTAGTGAACGGAAGAATGAAAACCACGATTATGGAGTTGGATATGCTACGATGAAGTTTTGGCGATTCAACGATCATGATAACATCTCCTTGAAGGACACCTTTTGACAAAACAAAGAACAATGGCAGTGGACTTGTTTAAGCTACGGATTGAGAACCACCGTCTGCTGATTCCATGGTCGTTTAACGTCAAACTATGGTCGAATCAATGGTTATGTGCAGTAGATGTCAATTCCACCAGCCAACTGGGAACACCAAAATGGAAAATTTCTCATTGCATTTGTTTAACTTTATTTCTTTTATCACTTATTTTTATCAACAAATTGTTATATTTTATCAATTGAATTTTTCCATCCTAGACTAGTACATTGCATATGATTGAGAAACTATATATTTATACGTCTTAATATAATATTTCAGAAAATGTTAAGCTAAACATGTCATCGTGCAGAAAAATGTGTTAACATACAAACTAATGAACTTTCATATATCTGAGTTTCATGCAATGTTAAATAGAATTTTAATTGTGCTTTCTAATTTCAGAATTTGATGTATTTGTACCTATTGATTCAGAATATCCGTGAAAACACAGACTTTGAATGGAATCCCTACGCAAAGTGGCACTTCCTAAATACGAAGAATGGAAATGACTTTCATTTCGTACAAATGTGTGACTGCGAATAGGACTATATCGAATAATGAATGTTACATACACATATGAAATGATGTTTACTGTGTAACTTTTATGATGAATTCTGTGTTCAAGTTATAACTTATTTGCATGTTTAAGCTATGTTAATCTATCATATGATTTAATTTCTGAAACCTAAACAAGTAGGGATTCCTGTTTATTTGATTTCATTGATGTATGCAAGGGAACGAACAATTAAAGGAACATCTCCTGTCTCCTTGATTGGCGTGCCCTGTTATATTGACACATTATTCAATTCCCCAATATACAACATAATAGCTAGTCCATATTAGTTGGATCTTTAAGACTTCTATAATTTTACTGTTTATTTTGATCATTAAGACATTTCAATTCAGACATTTCAACCTTTTTTTAATTGTTTTTTTTTTCGTGAAGAAAGGAAGGAATTTGTACTGTAATGCTCAGGTGTTTTGTATTTTATTTCAGGTATTTCTTTCAGAAGTTTAAGATTTTAAAAAATTATAGAAGATGAAAACTGTACATTTCATAAATTGACAAGTCAGACAAGATTTGACAATCTTCAGTAGCTTAAGGCTTGTTGAACTTGTAGGTATCCTTAAGTGATCGGGAAATTAGATAATGTGTCTGCTGTGTTTTCCTGTATAATCCTTTATAAACTCAATACACTCTGTGATCAGGGGAGGTGCCCAGGTACGGGCAAGGGACATGTCGTCCCGCTCCCATGAGCTGAAACTTAATAAGCTTTGTTAAGAGCTAGTTTAAAATATATTTATAATTAAGAAATGTTGTTAAATAGATCAGTAAACAGAACTGTTTTAAAAGACTTATTGAACATTGATTATATTCATGAAATTAGACTGAACATTTATAAGTTACTGTGCATTGCTCTTCGTAGAAAATAAATGTTAGAACTGTTGTAATGTGTTGTGTTCAAGACAAGCTTCAGGTACAACGTGCTACGTTACAAGCACGATAAACTTTTTTAAAGATAGTTCATGAAGCCTGAGAAGAATATTTTGAATGAATGGATTTTCCATATTTCGGTTATGAATTGACTGTAAAACAGAAAGCGAGTCGGAAAATATAATAAATTTTTCTGCACTATTTTTTTATATAAAATTTAGCGCTTAATCAATAGCTTTGGCCTCGGCTGAAAATATTGTTGCAAGTACCAAGAAATCTTCAAAGGATCTGAATCCAAAATTAAGCATAATAGGAGCAACAACTTCTCACCGAATGAGTTCCTTACTGTACTGGAAGAATACAAGAAAGTGAGGAGTATAATGGAAGGTACAAATGTACCCAACAATATCGAAAAATGATCTTTGGGTAGGAATTGGACACAGAGTTTCTGAGGTTGGCAATGCTTACAGAAGTGTCAAGGAGGTGAAAACAAAATATTTTGGGCAAACCTTCCAGAAAATCTAAGGCTGCTAATAAAACAGACATAAATTCTTTGATCCAGACAGGTGGAGGGCCACCAGTGCAATCTCCACAAGGAGTATTGACCTTAACCAAGACAACGAGTCTTTCCAGGAACAGGAGTAATTGAAACAGGGCTAAGTAAGTACAAACTTTGCCACAGTAACTTTAAATTTTCCCTTTTATTTTGCAGTGTTATTCTTTTGTTTACACGTATATCGTGTTGTCTCTATTTGAAATATTTGAACATGTAGAGTATGTTCTGATATTGTGCCTTTCATGGTGTCCATGCAGTATTTTCCATCGCAGAAGAAGTTGAAAAAAAACCTGCCGGCTTATTTCACTTCATCACTGCTATAAAATCAACTGTCATGTGTTTTAGCGTACTGGCGTTGATTTACAACGGTGTTAAAATTATGACTCGATAGACCTTGGAGAGTGAGTGAGTGAGTGAGAGAGATCAAAACTCATAGAACAAATATATTTCTTTTCACTGTGTCCAATTTCAATATTTTCTAAATCTTACAATTTAAACCCATTACACATCCGCTATAAATGATGCTTCTAATAATCATAATTGCCACTAGTATGACCGTGTACTCGTCTTAAAAAAAGGAACGGATGTTAACATTCCATGTCCTAGCGCTGTCTCCGCTTTAAAGGCAAAGAAAATCTCCTATATAAGTGACTCCCCCTAAATGCCAGACATCTTAGGATCCTGTCTGGTCCATAAAACCACCGTAAACCCGACATGTTGTCTATGTCAGAGGATCATAAATTTTATTGATATGTACAGATAATTGGTTACTAGTATGAAAAACAAAGACAAATATCAAACAGGGAATGCCACGTACCAAATTCGCAGCCTCCTCAAAACGAAACCCACAGCACGCAGACGCGCACACCACAAACACACACGCGCACACAAAGCCAACACACGAGGACAAAACGAACAAACAAAGGAACACAGTGGGGCACCGCCCTGGAACGGTCAGTGGCAAAAACCACTGGGGAGCTTAAACCGGTTTATGGTGCGCACCCAACCACACTCTTACCTCCAAAGACACGGGGCAGTGTAAATAAAAGTAATCCCCGCCAGGTGAATCTCTAACACACGTAATGGAAACAAAAAGGCATAGCATGTAAAACACAGAAATGCTCGTGTATAAATATATAAAAAGTAAACCTTTAGAACCAAAAACGTATGTACTCAATGCCTTTTCAGAAGACAGAGCAACAAGAGAAACACCCTTAAGGGCTCGACGAAACAGGCCAGAAGACAGATATCAAAACAGTTCAGTCCTGGTAGGATTTAAAAACTGCTTATCATAGTCCTCCCCCTCTTCCGTCAGACACAATCAAAGAGGGAAGCGTAGTGTCCAACTGTAAACGGGTTGAACACTAAACATGCGGTATGTCTCAAAACAGTTGGGTCGTAACCTCTTTTAATAAAACATTTTATAATTTTACCAAATACATTTGGAAAATTACCATGACCCAAGATCTTACGAAGTTTGTAAACCACATCCCCATAAAAAAGCGGACAGCGGGTGTTAAGTGCTTTGTGGCGGCCGTAAAAAGTCGCCCCGACTTCATCTCAGTGTTGTTATATCTTCTGTGTGGCGGCCGTAAAAAGTCAGCCCGACTTCATCTCAGTGTTGTTATATTTTCTGGTCCTTCTGGATCATTGATTTCAACTCATTTAGATTTGAAGATTGAATACTGCTTAAGCCGGTGCTAGGGGACGTGGGCAGTGTTGCTTTTTCCATTACAGCCCATGAACAGACTCAATCAAACCGAGTCTGCAATTTTCACTATTTGCCTTGTTTTCTGTGCTTCCGAGGGATCTACTTTCCAGATTTTATTTATAGAAATACCTTCTCGCAGAAGTGTCTTTAAATTACTATTGAATTTTAAACTAAATCAGAATAACGATAGTAAAATTTAGCAAAATATTTACGTAATTTGTAATAAAAGTAACCTTGCTGAAGAAGTTTACTTGTAATATATAGATTACGTTCATTGAAATGCTTGACATTACTACATGCTCTGGCAAACCGAATTAATTGAGAAATATATACCCCATAAGATGTAGCCTGAGGTACATCCCCATCTAAATGGGGAAAATTTGCAATACTAAAATTAAATCATCCCTCTTGTCATAAATTTTGGTATGTATAATACTGTCATAAATAGAGAGATGTAAATCTAAAAACGAAGCATCAGTATCCGAATTGTTAGTTTTAATTAACAGAAGCTCCCTATGATAAATAGTACTTACCAATTGACCATGAAACGGATTATCCATATTAAGTATATCATCCAGATAGCGTGATGTATTATTAAATGCAGTTATAATATCTTCCTGCGTATCTGGAGAAAAGCTCAACATAAAAAACAAAGAAAAATATCAAACAGGGAATGCCACGCACCAAAAACGTAGCCTCCTCAAAACGAAACCCCCAGCACGCAGACGCGTGCACCATACACACACACACAAAGCCAACACATAAGGACAAAACGAACAACACACACGCACACAAAGCCAAGACATAAGTCGAAACGAACAATTAAAGGAACACAGTGGGGCACCGCCTTGGAACGGTCAGTGGCAAAAACACCACTGGGGAGCTGAACTGGTTTATGGTGCACCTAACCTCACTCTTACCCCCACCATGTTCCAAAGACATGGGACAGTGTAAATAAAAGTAATCCCCTCCAGGTGAATATCTTACACACATAATGGAAACAAAAAGGCATGGCATGTAAAACACAAAAATGCTCGTGTATAAATATATAAAAAACAAACCTTAAGAACCAAAAACGTATGTACTCAATGCCTTTTCAGAAGACAGAGCAACAAGAGAAACACCCTTAAGGGCCCGGCGAAACAGGCCAGAAGACAAATATCAAAACAGTTCAGTCCTGGTAGGATTTAAAAACTGCTTATCATAGAGTCCTCCCCCTCTTTCGCCAGACGCAGTCAAAGAGGGAAGCGTAGTGTCCAACTGTAAACGGGTTGAACACTAAACATGCGGTATGCCTCAAAACAGTTGGGTCGTAACCTCTTTTAATAGAACGTTTGATAATCTTTCCAAATACATTTGAAAAATTACCATGACCCAAGATCTTACGAAGTTTGTAAACCACATCCCTATAAAAAACGGGTTTAGAAATACCTTCTCGCAGAAGTGTCTTTAAATTACTATTGAATTTTAAAACTAAATCAGAATTACGATAATAAAATTTAGCAAAATATTTACGTAATTTGTAATAACGGTAGCCTTGCTGAAGATGTTTACCTGTAATATATTGATTACGTTCATTGAAATGCTTGACATGACTACACGCTCTGGCAAACCGAATTAATTGAGAAATATATACCCCATAAGATGTAGCCTGAGGTACATCCCCATCCAAATGGGGAAAATTTACAATACTAAAATTAAAATCATCCCTCTTGTCATAAATTTTGGTATGTATAATATTGTCATAAATAGAGAGATGTAAATCTAAAAATGAAGCATCAGTATCCGAATTGTTAGTTTTAATTAACTGAAGCTCCCTAGGATAAATAGTACCCACCAAATGACCAAAAAACGGATTATCCATATTAAGAATATCATCCAGATAGCGTGATGTATTATTAAATGCAGTTATAATAGCTGCTTGCGTTTCTGGAGAAAGGCTCAACATAAAGTCTCTTTCATAACAATATAAAAACAAATCTGCGACAAGGGGTGCACAATTTGTTCCCATGGGGATACATACCAACAATTTGTCTAAAAACTGCATTCCCAAACCTGATGTAAATGTTGTTCAATAAAAAGGAAAGGGCTTTACAAACTTCGTCACAGGTCCACATAGTATAATGTTTAATAATATTGCTAGTAAAAAAAGCTTTATCAAAATTGCAAGCGATAAATGTAGCATTCTCTCTGGCAAAAGTCTTTTGAATTAGGGCAGTTAATTTGTCATTTATTAAGTTATGTGGTAAAGTGGTATACAAAGTAGAAAAATCGTATGTACTGACTGTAGATACCTTGTAATTATTAATTTTAAACTTATCCAGGATTTTGCCAGAATTTTTAATCGACCAAAATAAGTGTTTACCAGAGTTTTCGTATACTTTATCGCAGTATCTTTCCACGTGGGCTTTCACAGGAGTTAGACATGATGTTAATAGTTTTGAAATATTTGTAGTTCTACAAGAGCTTGAATTAGCGATAAAGCGAGCTTTATGTGGTTGTTTATGCAATTTAGGAATCCAGTACATGGTCGGTAGTTTAATTTGTTGATCGTCTATACGAACTTTTAAATTAGAAACTTCAGTGATGTGATCAGTAACCAATTTGTTTTCAACAGAAGGACTCAATGTATAAGTTTTACTTTTGTGTTTTGCTATAAATTATTTCTCAATCGTAAAACGTTTGCGAAAATGACATCATTCGTAAGCAAACACAGTGACGTCATGATATACTGACATCATGTAATTAGCCGCTCGCTTTGAATGAAACTAATGAACACCTACTTCCACCAAAAAAAAAAACAAAGAAAAATATCAAACAGGGAATGCCACGCACCAAAAACGTAGCCTCCTCAAAACGAAACCCCCAGCACGCAGACGCGTGCACCACACACACAGCCAACACATAAGGACAAAACGAACAACACACGCACACAAAGCCAACACATAAGACGAAACGAACAAACAAAGGAACACAGTGGGGCACCGCCTTGGAACGGTCAGTGGCAAAAACATCACTGGGGAGCTTAAACCGGTTTATGGTGCACCTAACCTCACTCTTACCCCCACCATGTTCCAAAGACATGGGACAGTGTAAATAAAAGTAATCCCCTCCGGGTGAATCTCTTACACACGTAATGGAAACAAAAAGGCATGGCATGTAAAACACAAAAATGCTCGTGTATAAATATATAAAAAAACAAACCATAAGAACCAAAAACGTATGTACTCAATGCCTTTTCAGAAGACAGAGCAACAAGAGAAACACCCTTAAGGGCCCGACGAAACAGGCCAGAAGACAAATATCAAAACAGTTCAGTCCTGGTAGGATTTAAAAACTGCTTATCATAGAGTTCTCCCCCCAAGTTTACTTTAAGACATTTGAAAAAAGAAATCCAAGAATTTCATTCTAAGTATGTTTTAGGTCCAGCAGACAAGGCGGCCAACAATATTGTCATCATTTGACGCCTACATTATATAAATGTTTTACAAAACGAACTAAATAGCACTAAAACTTAAACATTGAGTCCTTCTGTTGAAAATAATAATTACAAAAAAAAACAAAGAAAAAATATCAAACAGGGAATGCCACGCACCAAAAACGCAGCCTCCTCAAAACGAAACCCCCAGCACGCAGACGCGTGCACCACACACACACACACACACACACACACACACACACCCAAAGCCAACACATAAGGACAAAACGAACAACACACACGCACACAAAGCCAACACATAAAACGAAACGAACAAACAAAGGAACACAGTGGGGCACCGCCTTCAAGGTTTCTACAGTCAGTACATATGATTTTTCTACTTTGTATACCACTTTACTACATAACTTATTTATAAATGACAAATTAACTGCCCTAATTCAAAAGACTTTTGCCAGAGAGAATGCTACATTTCTCGCTTGCAATTTTGATGAAGCTTTTTTTACTAGCATTATTATTAAACATTATACAATGTGGACCTGTGACGAAGTTTGTAAAGCCCTTTCCTTTTTATTGAACAACATTTACATCAGGCTTGGGAATGCAGTTTTTAGACAAGTTGTTGGTATTTCCATGGGCAAAAATTGTGCACCCCTTGTCGCAGATTTGTTTTTGTATTGTTATGAAAGCGATTTAGATTTGAAGATTGAATACTGCTTTCCAATGCTAGGGGGCGTGGGCCGTGTTGCATTTTCCATTACTGCTCCTGAACAGACTCAATCAAACCGAGTCTACAATTTTCACTGTTTGCCTTGTTCACGGTGCTTCCGAGGGATCTACTTTTCACTGATATTGCAGCAAAGAAATCCCTTTTATTATCACAATCTAATTTGAAATTACCACATACCGATTTTAAGCCCAATATAAACAAATACATTTTATCTAAATGGCAGTCGTCATGGAACCGTGCTTCATTCAATAAACTTCATGATATCAAACCTACTCTAGGGGAATGGCACCAAGGGAACAGATCTGTTCGCAGGGAGGAAGTTGTTCTTTCTCGCTGTCGAATAGGTCAAACCCGTTTGACTCACTCTTACCTTTTGAATAAAGAAGATCAACCCGAATGTGTACCATGTCAAACACCGCTAACTATTAAACACATTTTAATCGACTGTGTGGACTTTGCTACACAACGCAGTACATATTATGACGTTCAATCTTTGAGAGAATTATTTGACAACGTTTCAGTTGGAAATATTTTATCGTTTTTAAAACAGATAGGAATATATCAAAAGATCTAACACTTCTTATTTTTGTTTACATCTTGCAATATTATTATGTTTGCGGCTGGTGTTTTGGCACACACGTACATACATTTTTACATTACTGTTTTTAGATATGCTTTACATTTTTACATGGATGCTTTTAGATATGTTTTACATTATTCATAGTGTTCTTTACATTTTACATGGATGTTTTTAGGTATGCTTTACATTTTTACATCAATGTTTAGGCTTTACAGTTGGCGTTTGCAATATGACTTCTTCTCGGCGATATATGACCATTTTGTGTCGATTCGCCGTAAAACCCAACTCACTCACTTTTCACATTTTATTTACTTCACAACAGCGGGTGTTAAGTGCTGTGTGGCGACCGTTAAAAGTCGCCCCGACTTTATCTCAGTGTTGTTATATTTTCTGGTCCTTCGGGATCATTGATTTCAACTAATTTAGATTTGAAGATTGAATACTGCTTGCCGGTGCTAGGGGGCGTGGGCAGTGTTGCATTTTCCATTACTGCTCATGAACAGATTCAATCAAACCTAGTCTGCAATTTTCACTGTTTGCCTTGTTCTCGGTGCTTCCGAGGGATCTACTTTTCAGATTTTATTTACTTCACAACAGCGGGTGTTAAGTGCTGTGTGGCGGTCGTACAAAGTCGCCCCGACTTCATCTTGGTGTTGTTATATTTTCTGGTCCTTCGGGATCATTGATTTCAACTCATTTAGATTTGAAGATTGAATACTGCTTGCCGGTGCTAGGGGGCGTGGGCAGTGTTGCATTTTCCATTACTGCTCATGAACAGACTCAGTCAAACCGAGTCTGCAATTTTCACTGTTTGCCTTGTTCTCGGTGCTTCCGAGGGATCTACTTTTCAGACTTTATTTAAGTTGAGCCTTTCTCCAGATACGCAAGCAGCTATTATAACTGCATTTAATAATACATCACGCTATCTGGATGATATTCTTAATATGGATAATCCGTTTTTTGGTCATTTAGTGGGTACTATTCATCCTAGGGAACTTCAGTTAATTAAAACTAACAATTCAGATACTGATGCTTCATTTTTAGATTTACATCTCTCAGGCTACATCTTATGGGGTATATATTTCTCAATTAGTTCGGTTTGCCAGAGCGTGTAGTCATGTCAAGCATTTCAATGAACGTAATCAATATATTACAAGTAAACTTCTTAGCAAGGCTACCGTTATTACAAATTGCGTAAATATTTTGCTAAATTTTACTATCGTAATTCTGATTTAGTTTTAGAATTCAATAGTAATTTAAAGACACTTCTACAAGAAGGTATTTTTATTACGAGGTTGACCCAACTGTTTTGAGACACACCGCATGTTTAGTGTTCAACCCGTTTACAGTTGGACACTACGCTTCCCTCTTTGATTGTGTCTGACGGAAGGGGGGGGGGGGGGACTCTATAATAGGCAGTTTATAAATCCTACCAGGACTGAGTTTATAAATCCTACCAGGACTGAACTGTTTTGATATTTGTCTTCTGGCCTGTTTCGTCGGGCCCTTAAGGGTGTTTCTCTTGTTGCTGTGTCTTCTAAAAAGGCATTGAGTACATACGTTTTTGGTTCTTAAGGTTTGCTTTTTATATATTTATACACGAGCATGTTCTCGGTGCTTCCGAGGGATCTACTTTCCAGATTTTATTTACATGCCATGCCTTTTTGTTTCGATTACGTGTGTAAGAGATTCACCTGGAGGGGATTACTTTTATTTACACTGTCCCGTGTCTTTGGAACATGGTGGGGGTAAGAGCGAGGTTGGGTGCGCACCATAAACCGGTTTAAGCTCCCCAGTGGTGTTATTGCCACTGACCGTTCCAAGGCGTGCCCCACTGTGTTCCTTTGTTTGTTCGTTTTGTCCTGATGTGTTGGCTTTGTGCGTGTGTGTGTTCCTTTGTTTGTTCGTTTTGTCCTAATGTGTTGGCTGTGTGTGTGGTGGTGCACGCGTCTGCATGCTGTGGGTTTCGTTTTGAGGAGGCTGCGTTTTTTGCGCGTGGCATTCCCTGTTTGATATTTGTCTTTGTTTTTTTTTTGTGCAATCCTCTTATGCCTTTTCCAGGACTTTGTGATTTCAGAGTAGGTGTTCGCATTAAAGTCGGACCAAAGATTTCTTTTTCATCATCACTATCTATCGCGATAGTATCTGTCGGAAGCGACTGTTTCTTTGCTCTGTCACTATTCGTCTGAAACAGAGAAAAAAAATTTCAGTTAAAAAACAAAAACAAGTATCAAACAGGGAATGCCACGCGCCAAAAACGCAGCCTCCCCAAAACGAAACATACAGCACGCAAACGTGCATACCACAAACACACGCGCGCGCAAACACAAAGCAAACACTTGAACCTTGTCTAAAAATGTTACATAGTTATTTCAACAAGTCGAAACACTATTAGCTAAAACAAAACGTACAAATATTTAGTTCAGTTTGGAAGTTCTAACTCACCAATTTCATCCATCAGCAAGCCTTGGTTTTCCAAGAGAAACCTCGCAGCCGATATGATGTCCGGCATATCTTTGTCATTCGTTGCCTCTCTAATTTTGTTTTCCCACAAAAAACAAAGTAGAGTATCAAACAGGGAATGTCACGCACCAAAAACGCAGCCTCCCCAAAATGAAATCCACAGCACGCAAACGTGAAGACCACAAACACACATGCACGCACGCGCGCACACACACAAAGCCAGCACATGAGGAAAAAACGAACAAACAAAGGAACACAGTGGGGCACCGCCTTGGAACGGTCAGTGGCAAAAACACCACTGGGGAGCTTAAAAAACAAAGACAAATATCAAACAGGGAATGCCACGCACCAAAAACGCAGCCTCCTCAAAAAGGAAACCCACAGCAAGCAGACTCGTGCACCACACACACACACACACACAGCCAACACATTAGGACAAAACGAACAAACAAAGGAACACACACACACACACACACACACAAAGCAAACACATCAGGACAAAACGAACAAACAAAGGAACACAGTGGGGCACCGCCTTGAAACGGTTAGTCAAACCGGTTTATGGTGGGCACCCAACCTCAGTCACCCCACCATGTTCCAAAGACACGGGACAGTGTAAATAAAAGTAATCCCCTCCAATTGAATCCCTAACACACGTTATGAAAACAAAAAGGCATGGCATGTTCAGTTTCGATAGTGTCGACATGCTAGTCTTGAATAAGGAAGGATCTCGTCCACGATCCAAGTTGATACAAGTAACTACATTATCGATGTTTTGGAGCAAGTTCTGAGCTCTTCTTATGAGGCCTCTTCGTTTGTATACGAAAAATGTTTCCACTGCTTGTTGACGACTCTTCGTCATGAATGAGCTCAGTAAATTTGCAGCTGCACTGTTTATCTTTCTGATACAGAATGACACTAAGACTGCATCTGCGAACACTCTCTCTAGCAAAAATTGTTTTGACCAATCAGAACGGTTCACTTAAACCACGCCTACTTTGTACTGACCAATCAGAAAGCAGATTGATTCAAAAAGTTATTTTTCGGTACAGTACAAGAGAAATCGACACTTGAGCTTCATTTTATTGAATACAATCATACCGTCAAAAAAAAACACAAGGAAGAATATCCAACAGGGAAAGCCACGTTCAAAAAACGCAGCCTGCCCAAAGACACACACGAACAACACTTGCACACCATACACAAACATGAACACAAAGGACAAAACAAACAGATACAGGAACACAGTGGGGCACCGCCTTGGAACGGTCAGTGGCAAACATCAAGACGCAAAACAATTCTACTCCACAATTTCACAAGATGAAAGTTGACATAATCGGCATTGAAACACGTAGACAGAGATCTCAAACTCTGGATATGCTATTAAGAAGTACAACGAGACAGAGCACACATTGTTGCTCAATAGATGTCACCAGAGTTATTTGGAAGAACAACTGTATGGATTTCTTGCAGATGACGACATTAAACTTCTACATATGCTATTTGTTGCGGACTTGTTAGATCCAGCAAAGAACTACGAAATTATTGTTTCTAAGTATGATACTAGATTACTACTTGTTCTACTGGATTACTATTCAGTGCAATCATGGAGAGACGAACTCACAACCTTTGTTGCAGGTAGCGAGACTGTTTACTGGATCCTGAACAATGCTTTTCTACTGATGTCATTCGTGGATCACGGAATTGTAGACAGATTCATCAGAGAAATATATCATAAAAAACATTACAGACCAGTGCCACCATTCGTGTCCACTGAAACTCAACGACGCAATGCATCAAGTTTTAGAGAAATTATTGCTGCTATCGGTACTCGTAACTGATGATAATATTAATGCAATAAAAGTACATCAACTTGAATATTTGCCTTGTTGTTTTTTAAGGAACAAGACTGATTGTCACAGTAATTTGCTCAATGCTGAGCAGTTAGTAGCCCTCATATTGTGTAAAAACAAGATGTCATTAAAGTTTGTAAAATAGCCAAACCATAGCCCTGACCTTTTCTAACTTTTGCTCGTCCCTTCTGGGACCAATTACCCCAAAAGCCGATTTCGTTTTGGAAAAAAGTTCAAGACTGTAGGTGAATATCAGCGATATTAACAAGGTTAGATAGCTAATGCCCATTATTACGTGTTATTAAAAAATCAAAGGCCGGTTGGTAATTCGCCTTATGTAAAAATGACTGTTCATGGTTACATTTGCTTAGAGTTCATCAATAAGAAAAAATTAGACCAACTTATTAATTCTAACAATTCCACATTGAACAACTTGTCCTAGCCCTTACTCGAAGACCAGAAGCAACAACAGCCGGTTTTGAAATGGAAAAGTTCTAAGATTGTAAGTCAATGCCAGTAATATTCCCACGGTTAGACAGTTAATGCCCCTTGTTTACATGTTGTGAAAAAACATAAAGCTAGTTGATACTTGACCTAAGGTAAAACTGACGGAACATAATTACTGTTTATCGTGTTATTGCTAACTTTAAAGACAAATTTAGACCAACTTCACAGTTTTAACAAATTGACCTCGAACAACTTAACATAACCCTTCATCGAGGACCAGAAGCGACAAGAGCCGATTTCACTTTGGCACTTTGGTGAATTTACGTCTTGGTAAATTTAACCGGGAACTGAATTCAAATGCATGCAAAGAATGTCCGGGATGGATAAATCGGAGAGGTTAAAAAGGAACGAAAGAGCAAAATTCAATCAGACTTGAAAAGTCAAAGATTAAATCAGACTTTTTCCAAATGAACACATCTGCGGATGTCTCTAAATTGTTTTTTGTACTTTTAGCATCTGTTAATGTTGAATTCTGCTCAACCCGGGGCTAGAGGGCGTGGACGGTAGCATGCATTTTAACTACCGCCCATGAACAGGCTCACTCAAACCGAGCCTGCAACATTTTCGTTTTTGTTGTGTTGAGCGACCTGTGGGGTTTCCACTTTTTCTATTTGAAAACATAAGGAAAAGGACGAGCTATGATTAATATGATATTACAGAGCAATATCGTAGTACAACCTGAAGAAAAAGACATGACGGAAAATGGTAACAGAACAACATCTGCTCTAAAAATCGTCCTTTGGTAAGTACCTTACTTTTTCAACATGAAATATTATGAAGTAGAAAAGAGGGAATAACCTAATAGTATTGACACTGTCTTATTTCTCTTTTCAGGATTACCTTATTCGTCCTTGTGATGGCCTGTATCGTTTTCACCAGCTATAAACATTCAGTTGTGTTAGTAGACAAACTACCTGCTTTGCAGTACAGACAACGATCTACTAGAAATTCTACACGCCATTATACGAACGTTACAACTCATGTCGCCTTTCTGAAAGTACACAAGGCAGGATCAACTACTGTGCAAAACTTGCTTTTTCGATTCGGGATGAGACATAACTTGAATATTCAACTACCGAAGTCAGGAAACTATCTCAATACAGCGTCACAGAAAATTCCATTGAAAGCAGGAGACCATTACGATATCTTTGCATGTCACACTGTATACCAAAAACAATGGTTTGACAGTCTTTTACCAGCAGATTCGGTATACATTGGAATCGTCCGAAACCCAGTATAAAGAATGATCAGTTCGGCATTCTACTACCGAGACGTTTTCAACGTAGGCTACTTGAAGGCAATACCGCATGCCAATTTCATACACGATCTAGTAAACTATCCGGAAAAGTATGATACAGCATTTTTCTCTCACACGAGAAATTCTATGAGCAAAGATTTTGGGTTTCATGGTGACATTGGGCCAAGAAATACATGTAAATCTCAAATCAGGAAATACCTAGATCAATTGAACTCAGACTTTCTGCTTGTGCTCATCATGGAAAAATTTGACGAATCTCTCGTCATGCTGAAAAGAGTTCTGAACTGGTCATTTCATGATAACGTCTACTTCAAAATCAACTCACATAAACACGAACATACGGTTCTGAACTCTACAGAAAAAGCGAAATTCAGAAACACCAGTTTGCTTGATTTTGAAATATATGAATATTTTTCTAATGTTTTTGAAATGAAGTTGAAAAAAAACTGATGATGATTTTTATAAAGAAGTCGAATTTTTTCAAACTACACTAGACAAAACGAGTGAATTTTGCTTGAGGAAGAATAAGACTGAAATAGTAGCATTGTCAATTGGAAAATCGAGATGGGATGAAAAGTTTCAAGTTACACAGCTAGATTGCGAATGGATGAAGACAAAGGAATTATCTTTCATTTCTAAGCTTCGTTCTACTAAACATATTCAACTCGCATGATGCCCTTTCTAGTTTCAGTTGGAACGAGCAAAAGAAGCAGAAAGGCGTAATCAAGTTCAAAATAGAATCGACCTTGTTGAGAACTGTATCAAATTTGTTACGTCGTATTATTTTTGATCACAAAGGGACAAGCATTAACGTTAATTCCAAAACATGAGCATGTGATGATCTGACAAGGAGATCAAGACTTATTTTCTTTTTTCTGGTACATTTCCTTGAAAAATAAAGACTAAGACATTTTACATTCGATAACATTTTATTTTATGTTTGACAGTTAATCGGTGAATCTTAATCTCGAAATGAAATGAATATCACTCCTGCAGAATGGACAATTCAGATTCCTTGTATTAAAAAACATTCTGATTACACAGTCCACATGGCACTAATGCCACATCCTTCTCCTGATCTAAACAAATACTACATTTCTTGAATTCTTCAAGAGCTTCTTGAACCCGCCGATTGATTAATTGTTCTGCCTTCGAAAAGGTTTCCTCAACAAATGTTCCCAATATACTCCCAAAGCGTCCATATAAGCTTCAGAGTCTCGAGTTTTTTCTCCGCTCCTGAACTTCTTTTGTAGTGTCTCTTCTCTGACATGAGAAACTAGAAATAACTTTGAGAAATAAAATGCTCCCAAAATGGTACACCAAATCCCAAAATAACAACAACACTCATATATTTTACTCACCTTTAAGAGTTCATATAGGTAAAATCTGATATCATAATCTGTAAAGGTCTGATACAATTGCTGAAAAATAAAACAGAAATATCAATTTATATCAGAACAAGAAATTAACTCTGAAAGTTCATAACAGTTATGCTACCAGTCATTTATTCTCTTCGGGGCTTTAAAGATGAAAGGTACTTTGCCAAGGGTTCTGGGTGTCCATCCATTTCGAGTTTTAGTTGCTGTATGAGAAGTAGCTGGGGTTTCAGACTACTGTAACAGAAAGAAATCCCCAGCTTCTGACCATTTATGAAAACCCCACTTTTGGTATCTGTTTTCTACAAGTAACTTCAAACTATGTGATACAGGACATAGGTGAAGGAGAAATGATTTCATACAGTCTACAGATTATCTGTCAAATCATTACGGAGAATACACATCACACCCTGGCATCAAATTCACAACCCTTCAAGTGTGCATTTCTTATTGAATGAACAGGGGGTGAACGTACCACTGCTGTATTGTCTTAAGAGTGTAATCATGCTGCCCATATTTTCAGTTAATAAACAGTGTTATATCAACATGAATGTGGAAAAATCTATATATAGTAAGAAATTAAGTTCAAAATCATTTGGCAGACATTCAGAAAAGCTTGCAACAACTTACAATACACTTTTTTCTTGTCACTTGTTCATGAATATAAGTTGTATCTAACTATTGAAACTGGGAAAGACTGGTTAAAGTCTACTTAAACTTAACAAGAAGACAAACATACCTTAAAATCTGTGTTGTTTATATGTTCAAACACTAAAGCTGGTGTTCTTGACTGAAATGCGAAAAAAAAAAATTAAAGAAAAAAATTATGATAATGAAGCATCAAAATCAAGAACTTGCTTCAGTCATACAATAATGTGAACCTCGTATGAACAGAATGCTGTATCAAATTTTATGATAATGGCAGCTTCTAAACATTGTCTTGTCCCTGAACAGTGGAAAATGTAAAATGTTCAGTCTGGTATTAGCTAGCCTAGTAACTGGACATTTCTTCAATTAAAGCGACGGGCATATCTGAACAATAAAGTTGTTTTTGCTTTCTTATCTACCATAGATACCCATGTATAATGCGCACCCCCGATTTTAGCCCAAAATCCTGGAAAAACAATTTTTTTGGTCAATTTTGAGGTGGATGGAAAGCGGAAGTAGAATTAACATCGACACCGGTAATAAATTTTACCTCCACGGCGGACAGCAGCACTGGTCTCGCACAGGGTTTTTTCTAGCTATTTTGGGAACATAGCCTATACCCCCAAAATTGGGAATTTTGACGCATAAATGTTCCAAATTGGGAAATATGTAGTCCCATAGGATATAGTGAGGATGTGTTTAAGCACTTTCTCATACACTTGTTTCACTTTGTACAACCTCTTAAACATACTTCCATTACAAAATTGTCCATAATTTGGTCAATGTTTGTGCAATTTTGATGACATTTTTTTCAGGATGTAGACTGGGAATTTTTGCACTCATTTTGGGAAAAAACATACTTTTTGGCATTGGGAACATGTCCAAATAACAGCTATAAAGACGGCCAAAAAAAAACCCTGTCACAGTAAAAAAAACTGTGCTTTATACATGGGTATTTACTGTAAATTATAAAAGCATGATTTAAAACTGTCTGATAAACTTGTGTGTGTGTGTTCGGGTTGAACATCTTTTTAAACAAGTATTCAGTCATACAAGCAGACGCTCTACCACAAGGATACTGAGGTATTCACGGATTATATGTTAACAAAAAGGAAAAATTGGTTACAAAATCTATTGACTCACCACAGGGTCTTTGACTATTGCTAGCAGTGCTATAACATTTGTTCCACCTCGTAGATTCTCTAATATTTTAATCTCTCTTTTGATCTTCTTCTTCTTCACAGGCTGAAAATACATTCAATTATTACAGCTGAGGTGGTGAACCCATTACAAGAATGCCATCATTTGGACAATACTTAATCAAATGGAAACTGCTGTCAGACTATTTACACCTATATTCTTTAAGAACTACTAATCACTAAATTTTAGAAAACTCAAACTCTTCTAAATTAATTTGCTTCTATAATTCATCTCAAACACAAAGTGATTTGTGATTAAATAAAATAATCTTTTACTTATAATACAAAGCCTTAATGTGTTGAAAAAACATCTGTTGCGCGTTTGCTCTGTACTCAAGTATGTATGGAACATCTGGTTAGTTTTAGAAAACTTCATAGATCTGTTAAAATCACTGCTAAACCTTTAGTAAAATTATAAACAACAAGGCAGTCTGAAAGACAGCTAAATCCCCCGCCATTGTTATGGATAGTGAGTGAAAGAGTAAACTTTTGACCTTGAGCTGTGACCTTGACTTTGAACTGATATGGCTGACCCATGATTTCTGCACATCGTCTTGATGAAGTGATCACTTGACCAGTTTCATGAAAATCCTTCAAGGGGTTTAGGAGATACAGAATTCAACCTTTGACCTTGACCTTGAGATGACACGACTGACTCATGAGTTCTTGATGAGGTGATCATTTGACCAAAGTTTGATGAAAATCCTTCAAGGAGTTTAGGAGATACAGAGTGGATAGGAAATGGAAGGCTCAAACCTTTGACCCTAAGTTGTGACCTTGAGCCAGCATGGCTGACATCAGTTCTGCACATCATCTTGATGAGGTGATCATTTGACCAAAGTTTTATAAAATTCCTTCAAGGGGTTAAGGAGATATAGTGCGTACACGAAATGGAAGGCTTAAACCTTTGACCTTGAGCCGGCATGGCTGACTCATGAGTTCTGCACATCGTCTTGGATATGTGATCATTTGACCCAGATTTCATAAGAATCCTTCAAGGGGATTAGGATACAGAGCGGACACAAAATGGAAGGCTCAAACCTTTGGCCCTAAGTTGTTACCTTGACCTTGATCCAAAACGGCTGAATCATAAGTTCTGCACATCGCCTTGATGAGGTGATCATTTGACCAGTTTGATGAAAATCCTTCAAGGGGTTTAGGAGATACAGAGCAGACACAAAATGGAAGGCTCAAACCTTCGACCTCGAGTTGTGACCTTGACCTTCAGCTGACATGGCTGACTCATGAGTTCTGCACATCGTCTTGATGAGGTGATAATTTGATCCAGTTTCATGATTATCCTTCAAGGGGTTTAGGAGATACAGAGCGGACACAAAATGGAAGGCTCAAACCTTTTACCTTGAGCTGTGACCTTGACCATGAGCTGACATGGCTGACTTATGGGTTCTGCACATTGTCTTGATGAGGTGATCATTTGACACAAATTTCATGATTATCCTTTAAAGGGTTTAGGAGATACAGGGAGGACACAAAATGGAAGGCTCAAACCTTTGACCTTGAGTTGTGACTTTGACCTTGAACCAACATGGCTGACTCATGGGTTCTGCACACCGTCTTGATGGAGTTAACATTTGACCCAAGATTCATGAAATTCCTTCAAGGGGTTTAGGAGATACAGAGCGGACACAAAATGTTAAGGACGGAAGATGGAAGGACAGAAGGACCGATGGAGAACATTCCTATAACCCCCACCATTCATGGCTGGGGATTAATAATGACATGGCACTTACTTTGAGAATTTTGATGACACATTTTTCATTATTTGTAACATTGATTGCCTCAAACACCTCACTGTACTTTCCTCTTCCCAGCTTCCTCACTATCTGGTAGTCATCTTGTTGCCTGAAACAGACAATACATACAAGTTGTTGTGTATGTTATATGCAAGTTGTTTTACAGAAAAAAAGCTACTCCAGAGTACCAACTTAATCAGAGCCAAATGCACGTACTTTTTTTATCGGCAATTAGCGTCTTCTCAACATGTCAACTGATCTGAATGACAGTTTACATTTACAGACGGTCTCTTTATCAAACACGATGCTTTCACACTACAAACATGACATCTAAAGAAATGCCAAGTCTTTAGGAGGCTGTCAATCATCAAGAGTGAAACCGCTTTGACAAGTTATGGGACTGAGCTATTAATCACATTTTTAACTGAAGTTACGTCATGGTGTATTGATTTTGTCGACCTTCGAATATTTCGGAAGTCCTTTTCTGCTAAATGTACATAAAAATGGCGGAATGCGTACACATGGAAAAGTGTACACAATTGACATATATATTGGATATTAGGGTTTTAAAGGTAAAGTCATCTTGTGAAATTCACTCGACTAGTCGGGCGTGATGGTTGGATTTTATACTCGACCTATCTGCAAATCACTCAACTCAGGCTTCGGGCTGGCAGTTTAAGTTGAAGACTGATTTTAAGCTGTCAAATGATGTTTTGTTTTGACAGCGTAACATTTCAGACTCTTGCAGTGAGACATTGTCAGGCATGCCTACATATTCAAAATATTGATATCCGTCATTAAAGAAACTAAATATCTGTATCACCAAGAAGCTTGTTCCTCAAACATTTGGCGCCCAACATGGGAAAGTGACTGCATATACTACGACATCATGTTCACCTTATTCCCCCGACTCATTAGAAATTAGAGGATGAATTTCATACAGAGGGGTAGAACTAGTATGTCATGGTATTGTGCTTGGTCACTTAAAAGGGCAGAAAGTGAGTAGGCAGCGGGCAGATCATTCCGTAGATCATAGGAATGGTATTCATGTCCCAGCATAGCTGCACATTCTTCTCTTCTCACTATGTGACATCTGCATAACTTACAAAAGGAAATGAGTACAGTCGATTGGTCAGTTCCTGATCACTAAGGGCTGTATTTGTTATTAGCTTTGGAGATATATTGTCTAAAACACATTTTTGCACAGGGAGAAAGGAAAATCCTTTTGCTTTGTAAATTACCACATTTGGTTTGAAAATGCAAAGTAAATAATTATACTGTTGGTCAGTTACGTATCATTTTTGTCTATCTAAGATCATTTCAGAATAAAACTGAAAAGCACTGGGACACCTGTGAAATGATAATTGTTTTCTCTCCTCTTACCAACATTTTGGCAAGCTGGAAAGATAAAAAAATATTTTCTTGTTTAAAAATAATTTCTCGATTGTGTTGTGTCCCTGTTGTGTGAGTTCCAGATCACATTGACAAAATATGAATTTTCTTCACATTCCAGCTATCTGCAAAACTTATAGTTTGGTATGTTATTTCCCCTTAATAAAGGAAATATCCATGCTAAGAATTAAATGATTATCTTCATTATGTACAGTGGTGTCCGATAATATCGTGGGTTCCCTCGTATCACTGTAATCTCCCTTTGCCGGAAATTCTTCATCAAGCAGCACTGCAGAGACTTACATTTGTAAACCCATACCACAGGATTTTGTTTACAAACATTTTTTTGCAAAATCTCAACGTAAATGGCAAGTATTACTTAGTTTTATCGCAACCATTCAATATCTCAAAATTATGTATCTGCTCATCACCCCTTCCCGCCCAAAAACGCTTTTATTTAATTTTAACTAAATCCACAACCTGGACAGCTTCAAAAAGTTTGTCTGATGCATTGTTTTTATGAATGAAATTATTGCAGTCACATGATGAGGCATGTAGGCGTGTCCCGCAGCTGTCAAAATCAAATACCGTGATATTTGAGAACTATGGGATTGTTAAAGTAGGTCAAATCAAAGAGCTATAAAAATAAATAGATCGGCAACTTGAAAGGTATACAGAGCAAATCTCGCCAACATCCTGTGACTACTGAATGAGATCTCGTTTACCGGAAGTGACGCGTTCTCCACGTGCCATTTTGTATGAGAAAGCAAGTATTCATCGGTAAATTAATTATCACCATATGACCACGCTTCTTTTGATGGTAAGAAACGTGTACTTTGTGTCTTAAGACTATTTCACATTAAACTAATGTTGTTTTAGAAGCTAACATGTATTTTAAATGTAGTTTTAAAGGTACAAATTGTAACTCCATGCTCACCGATGTTTGTTTTTACTAAGATAACGCCTATTCACGCTCTGACACGAGATCACGCGAGATTACAGCCAGTTACCATTCTGTGTATTTTATACTTCTTTGGTCAAATATGGCTGACATTCTATTGCGTTTTTTACACATTCTCCACTGGCTGAGAAAGAAAGATGATTTGCAAGTTATAACAGACAGTTGGTTTAAAGTTTTAATGCAGAAAACAAACTAAAGATCAGACTTTATCGATACGTTATTTATGTTCCGACCGTTAGTACCACGATACGAGGGAACTCCATCCTAAGTGTACACAGTGCTGTGATCTGGAACCCCTTTGATCCGGAACTGACTATCAATAATCAACTGCAAGTCCAACAACACAGTGTCTCATCAGTTTAATACAACAAAAAGGTTTTTAATTTGCTTTCTTACCCCCATTCTACAACATGTGACTCATAGTCCCAATATTCTCTTGGTCTGTTTTTGTTCACATCCGCATAAACTCGAGCTCTGCTGGGAGCTGGCATTTTCATAGGACGGTGTGTGCAGAATTTTCTGACAATGTAATTGAATCTCTTAATGACCTCACAATGTGCCTTCTTGTGTGTTTTGTCAAATAGAAAACTATTTGACTTAGATAGAAATGTTCTAATGAAAAAGTTACAGCCTCGTGTAGCCACAGTGAACACGTTTTTCGTGGCTCAGATCTCTCATGTTTTGTTTCCCCGGCTGCTGAAAGTGACGCTTTGACCATGTGACTGTACCAATTCTATGAGTTCTACTATTCAATATTACATTTATTTCATGGATTATGATTCAGTTCTAATGATTAAACTTAGTACTCGGCCCTTCAACATGAAATACACCGGTTTTTCTAGACTTCTTCAATCACATCGTTGCGAAAATTACCACAAAAATGGCCGACTTTCCGCAGAAATTACAACGAGGCTAATCGATACTGAATTACCGCCCTTAGTACACACTACCATGAAGGATAGTTCAAAATTGGTATGAAAGGATAAACCTATTCTAGTTATTTACATTCCAAATAACTGATGCTGGAAAGATAAAACAAACCTTAACAATAGCCTAACTTTATGTATATAGTATATATTTATCATATTTAATTTAGATAAATGTAAGTAACTGAGATGATAACTTCCTTTAGCTTTTTTTAAATTATGCATTTTTGTGCTTGATTTGATGGCAGTTTTTTAGGTCGCCGACCTAGAACAGCAGCTATTACATGGTTTTTAAATCTAAAATAACTGATGCTGGAAAGATTCAGTTTCAGTTTCAGTTTTATTTTATTTATTCCATAAGGCTATTAGCCCATCATGGCCCGTACGAAAATATTAACCAGAATCCGCCTTAAATAAGCAGGAAGCCGCCTAAAAAATCTGTCTAACAAAGATTTTCCTGCTAAAATAAGACGGACATGGAATCCTGCTAAGTTAACCAGTATTCTGGCTAAGGGCTTAGGCGGAAAAGTTAGGCTGACTTAATGAATTTCATGATTTTTTAATAAAATAGCACCAGTTTTGGCGGAAAAATTATAGTTTGTATAGTTTGAAATTCTGGACCATGTGGAGCACAGTAGATTTATGTGAATAGCATAATGGTATCAGCTACAGTAAGTGCCTTTATATATATAAAATACACAAGGCATGAAATCAAAAGTAAAATGTGATATTTTTTTCCATTTATTTGATTCATATAATCTAAACAGATGCAGACTTATTTTTGTCATCAGTTTTCATGATTTTTAATTCTAGTACATTGTCAATGTTGATCAGTACTTGATCCCCATGCTTCTTATTTTGTCAAAAATATGTATTTTTCTTAAATAATTAGAAAAATGAAATTCAAAATTACAGTTAAAGCTATAAATTGTTACAACACTGAAATTCTGATATACATGTAGCATTGTACTTTGTATTTTTTAGATTCTTAAATTCAACCAAATGGCAGACATTTTTCTTGTTAAGAATTTCTTAAGGCGTATTTTTTTCCTGCTAGTGAATTCTCTAGGTGGAATTTTAAGGCGTATTTTTTTTCCTGCTAAATATTGGCTAGGCGGATTTTTTAACTGGTTTCCGCCTTAGAAAATTTGCATATTTCGCTGCGTATTCCTGCTTATAGGCGGAATCTGTGCTATATTAACCTGAATTGCAATTTAAGCGGAATCCGCCTACACCTTAGGCGGTTTTCTCAGATTTTTCTGGGCGTAAGTTTTCGTACGGGGGCATAACAAACATACATACAGATATGACGAACAGTGAAAACATATATAAAATTATAATTACATACACTTCAATGTGGAGAAGGTCTGACAAATATTTTTTGCAACCTTTTCATTTAACATAAATGATTTAGATTATGTTAATACAATATTTCTTTTAATGTATCAACAACACTTGTATATAAAATATTGATATAGTAGACGCTTTCATTCTGATAAAATTTAAGGAATTATTCATCTATAAATTCTGCATTTCTTAGTGAAAATTGACAGTTATGCAGTTGCATAACATTTATATTGTCAAACGATAAACACATTAATATACATATGCACACACAAAAAAACACTAACTGTGGCTAAGCGACCGATCTTACCGAAACGAAACGTAAGAAAGGCTACTTATTTTAACATCAATATACTATATCCACAAATTTATCAATCTTACAAAAACATACATGCAAGACAGATACCATGGATAAATTTCTTCAAAACACAAAGTAAAGATAATGAAATAGCCCATATGAAAAAATAAGGCGGAATCCGCTCTGAATTAAAGCGTATTAAGGGCGGAATCCTGCTAAAATGGATATTCAAAGGCGGACTATTGGCTGACATGGATTATTCTAAAAATTACGCCTAACAGGAAGGCGGAATTTTTCTTAAATTCTGGTTAACGCTTTTCAGAAAAAGGTGCATTCTCACTGAGGGAATTTTCAGATAAAATAAAGGGAAATTTTGAACTTAGAAAAAATGGCTTTACTAAGATAAGGCGGAATTTTGGAAGGTGGTAATTGTATATCAATTAATTTGAAATAGGATCACTGTAAGGGTCCAGTGAGTTTATTACATCCAGATGTTGTGACTCCTGTTTAGAGAGAAAGCACTTTCTGAAGGCATTTATACATGGGATGTTGTTAGTTAAGTAGACTAGACTAAGAAGTACATTATATATTTGTGGTGAGTTAGAATTTAATCAATTTACATCTGTAAACCTTTAGAAATAGCAAATTAAGGTGTAGAGGATTTAATGAACATCTTTTCTGTTTTAACCAAATCACTATCTGTTAATTACTTACATTTCAGAAGTACATGTATAATGCCTAGCAGTTACAAGGTAGCAAACAATTTAAATAAGATTTCAAGTCTAAGTTAGTATTTAATTGTTATTATCTTAGTATCATAATTATTGCCATAATTATAGATATTTTATCACAATAGTATGGCACTGGCACCAAACAGTATAATGATAATTTCAGTAATAACCAGTAGTTCATGACATGTCCATGCTAGTTTAATAGTATAACTTTTAATTTTTTCAAGAAATGTTCATGATATTTAGTCGGTATTGTGCATTTGCTTTAGTAATTTTGTTATTAAGCCACAGCTGATATATTTGTAAAATTCAAGCTGTCTTAATAATAAATTGTATTTGGCAAAGCAAAATGAATCTAGTGAAATGTGAAAAGCTTAATTCATGCTCAAGATATAATACTAAGGGTACTTTTTTATGTTTTACATAAGGCGGATTTTATTCCGGTCAAGCTTTTCTGGGTATTTTTTTCCCGCCTAAGCAGAAAATATCCATAGACGGAATTTTTTCCTGCTTAAACATTTTTACGCCAATTTAGGGGGTTTCCGCCTTACTAACAGGAAAAAATTTGCATATTTCGAGCCCTATTCTCCCTAAGGCTGATATTACGCTTAATAGCAACATAAGATGGAAACCGCCTTAATTTTCTGGGCGGTTTCCCCCTAAAGTATGGGCGTACTTTTTCGTACGGGAGCCTCAGAATGATTGACTTAAAGATGGTTATTTTCTTTTATACAAAAACGTGATTGTAGTGAAATCTTATTCATGTCTAAAAATTTATTCACGTGTACCATATAACCTGTCGTTTCTTCTTTGAAATGCTTTATATACCGAGGGCTTAGAGCGAAACTAGTCTAAGTGTATATAGAAATAGAAGCAGATAGACTAGTTTCGCTCTGAGCCCTCGAATTACATAAATTCCTAGTTTTCTTATATATATGGTATTCTCTAGCGTTAACAACTCATTAAATTTGAACATATTTGGATGTTTCCAATACCTTTTATGTATGTAAAGTTTTCTTAAATCAGAGTACATTGAACATTCAAGTATGAAATGATATTCATCTTCTAGCTTATTACATATTACACATTTTCTATCATTCACTGGTATTCTTACTGGTCTTGCCCATCGACCTGCTTCTATTTGTAACCTATGAGATGACACTCTTAATCTTACAGAAGACTGACAAAGTTTATTAACCGTGAAATAATCTAAATGATCTTGAAATTTAAAATTTGCAATAGTTCTATAAAATAATGCTCGAGTCGATTCTTGTAACCTTTCATGCCAATTCTGTACAAAATTATCTTTTAGTCTTTGCTTAACTATTTCTAAAAACACATCTGCATTACCTACGCTTTGTTGCAGCCAAACTTCGTAAAAGCCAAGAGAACATAAAAGTCCTTTTAATTGAGAACACCAGTTCTGTCTTCCTGGGTTAGTTTCAAAATCATTTTTCAATACTTGATAAATTCTACTTATATACTTGTTCTCTTTACTACCTAAGATTTTTATCCAGTATTTAATAACATTAAATAAGTGTCTACAGTGAAAGGATATTCTACCTAGTTCTCCATATATAAAATCATTCTGTGTTGTTTTTTTAACACCTAAGACTTTTTTACAATATTGCATATGTACACGTTCCATGGATTGACTAGAACTAAAACCCATAACTTCACTTCCATAATTCAGTATTGGGGCAATTAAAGTATCAAATAAATTCATCTTATGTCTAGGTTTAATATACGTAAATTTATATAGGTATTTCTCTAAACTAAAAATTGCTTTCTGCGCTTGTCCTGCTAACGTTGTTTGCGCAGTGCTAAAAGAGCCTCCACATGTAAAAACAATACCTAGATATGTAAATTTCGTAACAATTTCAATTAAGTTTCCGTTATAATAAAACGCCAGATCCCTGGCCTGGACCTACCACCCCTTTTGAATATCATCACTTTAGTTTTGGATACATTTACTTTTAATTTCCAAGTATTACAATAATCATTTAACAAATGTATACATCGTTGCAATTCTTCAGCAGAATTGGCGAAAATGGCAATGTCATCGGCGTACAAAAGCAGAAAAAGTTTAAACATATGAATATCAAGACCCTCAGTACCACTATGTATAAATGTTTCTTCCAGATCATTCAGCAGCATAGAAAAAAGAAAGGGAGATAAGCACTCCCCCTGTCTGACACCGAGTGAACATGTAAACTCTTCGCTCAAGTTGTTCAAGTATTTTACCTTTGATTTCACACAATCAAAGGTAAAATACTTTTGATAGGATAGTTCAAAATTGGTATGAAAGGATAAACCTATTCTAGTTATTTACATTCCAAATAACTGATGCTGGAAAGATAAAACAAACCTTAACAATAGCCTAGCTTTATGTATATAGTATATATTTATCATATTTAATTTAGATAAATGTAAGTAACTGAGATGATAACTTCCTTTAGCTTTTTTTAAATTATGCATTTTTGTGCTTGATTTGATGGCAGTTTTTTAGGTCACCGACCTAGAACAGCAGCTATTACATGGTTTTTAAATCTATAACATGGTTTTTAAATATGTTTTATTACATGGTTGTTAAATCTATGTCAATTATAATGTTCTGTCTTTGTGCTTAATATAATTTTTAGGTTAATTTGCAGTAAAAAATAATTTTAATGTTCATATGTCTTTTAATCATGTCCTTCTTTGACAGCTTGTTTTACTTTTGTTCCTTATAAATTTGTTAACACATAGTGGGTTCAAAAGCACCTAGAGTGCTTATGTTGTACTGTTTCTTGTCTTGCTGACTCAAAATAAAATTTATCTTATCTTAACATTTTTATTCTTTGAAAATAGCTCTTGAGTTATTGTTACATTTTTTTTCTAGGAAAACATATCAGTTAATATCCAACATTATATAAATTGTTCTGTATCTTGTAAATTAGGGACTGTTCTGTTACAAAAATAAATAGTGTATATAGAGTTACATTCATAATGAAATGGCATGCATTAATGTCAGTTTGTTAAAAACACTTTAAAAAAATTTGGTGGTAGTACACTCAGTGTTTAGCTAATATTATGTATATCGAGCATGTCGAACGTTTTAAACCTAATGTGCAGTACTTTTAATTCATAAAAGTTTGTTAATTTTACATGACTTTGTATGTTTATATAAACTACATAATGCAGTAGACCCAATTGTTCATATTTTCAGATATAAAATTTGGGTCTAGTATAACTTTAAGTATAATTTATGTTATTGAAACTGCATCATTAGATTGATAACAAGAGCTGTCCATAAGACAGCCAACGCTTGACTATTCGAAATATTGTCCCAGAAGCAGGAAAATATTGCCATAAATGTTAAAATATCAAAAGAGTTTTAAGTTCAAAAGGGGACATAATTTGACCAAAATCAGATTTATGGGACTTGATGCTATCAACTAGTTTTATAACCCCGAAGGCACATGTTAAGTTTCAACTTAATATCTGCAATTGTTCTGCAGATGGTAACTTGCAAGCAAAACTTTAACCAGAATTTTCTAAGTGCAAAAGGGGGCATAATTTGCCCAAAATACATGTCAGAGTTATGGGTAATTGATCTAGAAAACGAAAAAATAAGTTTCAAATCTATATGCCTTTAAGTAATAGCTGTATGTACTTGCACACAAAACTTTAACTAGGATTTTCTAAGTCCAAAAAGGGCATAATTTGGCCAAAATGCAGGTCAGAGTTAGGGGACTTGATGCTATCAACTAGTTTAATAACCCCAAAGACACATGTGAAGCTTCAATTCAATATCTGCATTAGTTTTGGAGATAGTAACTTGCATGTAAAACTTTAACCAGGATTTTCTAAGTTCAAAAGGGGGCATAATTTGCTCAAAATACATGTCAGAGTTATGGAACTTGACCCAGTGAGATGGGTAATTGACCTAGAAAAAGAAAAAATAAGTTTCAAAGCTATATGCCTTTAATGATAGCTGTATGTACTTGCATGCAAAACTTTAACCAAGGTGTGACGCAGACGCCGATGCCAGGGTGAGTAGAATAGCTAGATTATTCTTCGAATAGTCGAGATAGTTTTATAAGACAATTTTGGATATAAAATGCAACTAAACAAAAACAAGAGGGCCATGATCACTCACCAGAGTTGATCTAGCCTACTGACCTAGTTTTTGACCCCGCATGACCAAGAGTTGAACCTGACCTAAAGATCATCAAGGCAAACATTCTGACTAAATTTCGTAAAGATTTGGTTACAACTGTGGCCTCTAGAGTGTTCACAAGCTTTTCCTTTGATTTGACCGGTGACCTAGTTTTTGACCCCATATGACCCAGATTCGAACTTGACCTATAGATTATCAAAACAAACATTCTGACTAATTCCCATGGGTTTTAAACTTAAATTGTGGTCTCTAGAGTGTTGAAAAGTATTTCCTTTGATCTGGCCTAGTGACCTAGTTTTTGACCCCACATGACCCAGATTCATACTTGACCTAGAAATGATGAAGACAAACATTCTGACCCAGTTTCATAAAGATTGAGTCACAAATGTGGCCTCTAAAGTGTTTACAAGCTTTTCCTTTGATTTGACCAGGTGACCTAGTTTTTGACCCCATATGACCCATTTTCGAACTTGACCTAGAGATAATCAAGACTAACGTTCTGACTAAGTTTCATAAAGATTGGGTCAAAAATGTGGTCTCTAGGGTGTTCACAAGCTTTTCTATTGATCTGACCTACTGACCTAGTTTTTGACCCCACATGACCCAGTTTCAAACTTGACCTAGATATCATCAAGACAAACATTCTGACCAAATTTCATAAAGATTGGGTCAAAAATGTGGTCTCTAGAGTGTTCACAAGCTTTTCCTTTGATCTGACCTACTGACCTAGTTTTTGACCCAACATGACCCAGTTTCGAACTTGACCTAGAAATCATCAAGACTAACATTCTGACCAAGTTTCATAAAGATTAGTCACAAATGTGGTTTCTAGAGTGTCCACAAGCTTTTCCTTTGATCTGACCTACTGACCTAGTTTTTGAACCCACATGACCCAGTTTCGAACTTGACCTAGAAGTCATCAAGACTAACGTTCTGGCCATGTTTCATAAAGATTGGGTCAAAAATGTGGTCTCTAGAGTGTTCACAAGCTTTTCCATTGATCTGACCTATTGACCTAGTTTTTGAACCCACATGACCCAGTTTCGAACTTGAACTAGAGATCATCAAGACAAACATTCTGACCAAGTTTCATAAAGATTGGGTAAAAAATGTGGTCTCTAGAGTGTTCACAAGGCGAATGTTGACGGACGACTGATGACGGACGACGCACGTCGACGGACACCGGACAATGACTGGTCACAATAGCTCACCTTGAGCACTTTGTGCTCTGGTGAGCTAAAAATAGTGGACTCAGTTTGATTGGGTTTGTTCACGAGACGTAAGGAAAAGTGCAACACCTCTTATGCCTCCTAGCACCTACCTAAGTGAAATTGTGCTATAAAAGAACATTAAATAATATTATGCTCAATGATCCCAAAGGAATAGTTGCATTTAAAACACAAAGTCAAAATTATGGGGAGAGATTTTACAGGCACCACACTACACATAGGACTGCTGTTGTGACAGTTAAATCTACTAGATCATAACCAGACATTTTCATCACTAAAGGTTTTGTAACAAGGTATACTGTTGCTGAGTTAATTCTCCTGTAAATAGTGAATTCTACCTCAACAAGTGTGAAAGACCTGTTTTAATGTTTATCAGTTTTTGTAGAATTTTAATGTACGAAAGAGCCATTGCATACAGCAAGATTCCAATCAGAAATATATTATATTTGATTATAACTTTTATAAACTTTTGAAATTTTCTTCCTTTAAATTGAAAATATTTTAAAGTCATCTATTTCTTTTGATTTCAATAGAATTTTCAATCTCCCTCACTCAAAACAGGTGCTCTTCTAACAACTAGGCTACCGGGGCACTCTCTGGTGAGTTGTGTGTGTATATTCATTTACAATATACCTGATTCATGTGGGGGAAAATGAGTTGTTTGTATATGATAATTAAATTCATCTTCTACCTCTGGCTCATGTGGTGAAGTGGTTTGTATAATAATGATCATTAATCATCTACCTTCGATTCATATGGTGAAGAATTTTGTAGATATGATCATGTATCACCTCATACCTCTGGTTCATGTGGTGAAGTCGTCAATTACTTGCATAAAACAGCTAGCTAGATTAACACACAAGAACATTAGACTGGTTAACTGACCGCCATATGCTATATACAACTGAAATACTGTTGAAAAAATGATACTAAACCAAACAGAAAATGCAGTACAGTGGAACCCGACTCATTCTAGCATTGGTGGCTAGAGTACCGAGGCTAACAAGAGCAATTCATGTGATCCCATACCATTTTCCATGTTTCAATCACTCCAAACCCTGGATAAATGAATAATGTTGCAGATTGCCATGCCAATTCAGATTGACTGAACTAAAAATAATATCAACAGTTTATTAATTTATTTATAAAACAAAACATAAATGTGGAGTGGAAAGTTTGTAACAAAATCGTTTTTTAAAGCAATATTGAACACACACACTTTTACACACACTTTTTCTCAATAAAACATGTATAGCAAAATGCTCACATATAGATTTAGCTCTATAAGGATTATTTTAATAAGGAAAACATTTTTCTTTACAATGTACACATTAAATTTACCCATTTTCTCTTCTTCAATACCTTATGATATACAAAGAAAAAGTTCAGTAAATAAACCCACTCAGCAGTTTGCTAAAAAGAGTTCTTACTTTTCTGGAAAATCTTTATGTTAGAACCCATAAATCAATTTGAAACAACATTTCTTAAAAAATTCAGAACTGTTTCACATAATCATAAACATTTTAATTCATATAATTTATTTTTTGAAGATGTGTAACATTGCCTGCTGTATCAAATAAAAACAAACTGATTCATAGCACAAAAATTTCACTGTAAATGCTATAACACATATCTATTAAGTATTACTAAGCAACCATTAAATACAATAGGGTTATTTTAACAGTAGCTCGATATGGGATGCTGTATTCAGCTCGAGTGGATTTTTGCCAGATTGGATCTCACAAGGCGCGCAAGCGCCAAGTGTGATCCAACCTTGCAAAACCCACAAGAGCCGAATACAAAATCCCAGATCTAGCTACTGTTATAATAACCCTTTTATTATATACCTTTACCTTTTTGTGTTGTTCTGTTATTGAAGGAAATCTTCAATGTTTATCGATATTAAAATGGAACTAAGAGAAGTTTTTATGTGCGCTATTTATAGAATTGTGTCAGGTCATGCATATTAATGAAAGTAGTACGGCAGCATACAATACAGAAGGTACAATACAGAATTTAAAAGGTACAATACAGGTTTTTTTCTGCCAGTTCATATTTAATTGTGAAATACAAGCCGATTTTTTTACAGAATTTATGTAGGTATATAATAAAGGTAAATATTGGACCAATATGAATTTCAATATTGGCCCGATATCAATCTTGCAAGGTTGTAATATTAGTTCAATATTGTTTCTGACAGATAGAAATTAGATGTTGATGTTTGATATCCGCTGAATTTTGGACCAATATCCTAAACAGACATGAGTTTGCTGACATTGGTCCAATATATAAATGTTAGCTGGAATTTAGCAAAAATTATATTTCAAAAGGGAAAATCAATTGTAAAATATTTACTACTATTTTAAAATGCTCTTTGACACAAAGTGTTTTTTTTTCCACAAAAAGAATGTGACATAAAATAAACCCTGCATACATAAAATTTTCTGAAATAAAACAGATTTGTTAATATCTTTACCTTATATACACTGCTAACAATTTACAAACAGTAAAAAAGTTTATTGCATTTACAATGTACCATCTATATATATATATTTACATAACATACAACACAAATAAATTAAAGATCACGCTATATGTATATACCTGTCACAATGGCTTTTAGCCTATATAGCTGTAATGTTCGTACTATATATATGTTTAGTTTTGTCAGCTTGAAATTTTGTGCTTTCCACAAAAAAAGCCGTTTCATGGGAATAATAATTTACGGTTATCAAGTTTTGAAGATTACAATGAAAGGGAATTTTTTGTTGTTTGTTGGAATCTAATTTTGTGAATTGACACAACCACCAAGGCCACGAAGTTTGTCCCTAGTGAATATAACTGATTTCACAGTAACAAAAGTCACTTCATAGAAAAGACAATCTGTTGCAATCCTGAAATTTGAATATTTTGACACGGTCCAATTTGGACATTTTACCAAAATACATGTTCATGGTATTATTTCAGCTTGTGAAACCAAAATTCACCATGTAACTTATGGAACTATTATATCTGATATAATTTTTGTACCAGTATGTAAAATTTCTTTCAGTGTTTCTTTAGGGGGAGTGTCTGTGGGGAGTGGGGGAGGAGTTATGTCAAGTATGGCTAGTGTATTGAAATTCTGTGTGTTTTTTTGACAATGTTCAAACTAATTCTGTTTGAGAAAATATGTATTTTGTATTTTTATGTGTGTTGTTTTGGTAAATAGTTTCTATCAAAAATGATATACCATTAAATTTAAGTACCCACAAAATGTAAAAAGAACCTACCCAGTATTCAAATTACCAAAATTGGCTAAAACTTTAAAAACACAATGAGTCTCTCATTGTAATAAAAATCTATTTGGTTCTGCAGATGTTAAAGCTATCCCTGCACAGATTGTTTGGAAAAATAGTTATTGTATATTTCTTTATAAACACCCTTGGCGGGTGTGGTGTAACATTTTGCAAAAGAGGGGCATTCATTAAAGTCCTACAAATAGGGCATGATGAACAGACAGATGAACTCGCAATAATGTGATACAACCATATTTTCAAACATCATATAAAATGAAGTTCTCATAAATTACAAGTTTCACAGTAAATTTTGTTATCTAACATTGAGAGATTATAACAGAGGTACCATATAAAACAGTATCAAATGTTTCGTTAACTGATTTTGTTCA